>NC_072868.1:10812802-11437802 GCF_028858705.1 Grus americana
TTAGTCAAGCCCCAGCACAGCAATGGACACCTTACCTGCCACTATCTGATTAATGACTATCTGAGAGCCTTGGGGAAAACAAACAACTAAAAAAACATCGAGTGGTCTGATAATGGAACCAGTGCCTGGAGCTAGGTGGGAAGCACTGGGCAAAGCTCCCACTGTCCCAAGACTAAGTCGTACATCGTGCTCCAAAGGGCCAGTGTTGCTGCTGCACACAGCAGGGATGGGATCTCTGTGTGTCTCCAAGCCTTCACAGCCTTTCTGAATATAAGCTGATTTCTGCAGTAGTCATCTTTCTCCCTGAATTCCCCTAACGTTTACATCACTGAATTTTACTTTAAAAGCTGTTTTTAAAAGGACTCAGGCTGGGAGTTTACAAAGGAGCTAGAGAGAGTCCTGTTGATAACAGTCCAGCTGTGTGGAGCCTTCCTTGGCAAGTAAACCTTTTAAAAAATGAAATAAACCTAGGCAAGCAGCTCTGGGCAAGTGTTTGTAGCCCTGTTCCTATTCCCGCAGTCTCTGTTCCCAACTCTTTACTGCTGCAGCTCCAGCCCCGAAGCCTTTGGATGAAGGTCTTCAGAAGTGTGTAGTTCACTTGCTTTGGCTCGAAAGAGCATGTGCCTGATTTCCTCCCAGGTTCACCTTCGGTCAGGGCTGACTGTTCAGGTATGGAGGCAGGTAAATGTCCTGGCACATATTGTCCTGTTCTGGCCTGGAATCTCTAAGCCACCCTGGTGGAAATCAGCATCTTGCCAAGTCAGTCTGAGCAAAATGTGGTTGTACCCTGGACCATGAAACAAGGAGCAGCAGAGCTTGGGGTTGCCACAAATCCTGACATTCATCCCTGCCTACAGCTGATGCCCAAAGCACAACATTGCTCTGGCATAGTTAGCCCTGGGCATAAGGATCTTCCTTGCCGAGTGCAAACACCTTTTCAGTGGCAGCTGAACCTCTTGACACACAGATATTGTCCCATGGTGGACACACTGCTCTGTTCTCCCTTATCAGATGCTGCTCAGTGCTGGTCTGATGGGAACTTTAGCTGCAGCAAACAAAGAAAGGAGGCAGCGCACAGCAGCACTCAAAGACGGGTTAAAATGGCATTGTAAGGCTTGTCTGACTCTCTCAAGATGGTAAAAAGGGAGGTTTTCTATGTAAATGTCTTTTTCTCCAATTGATTTCTCTGTCTCTGTCTCTGATGTGCTTTCACTGCGCTAGGCCTTGGCATTTGTGAATTGCTGACCCTGCCAGCTGTGTGGGAATCTTTACTGTGTCCAGCAGTGCCATGCAGGAGGATGTGGTGGGACAGTTCCTACCCTCATCTACCCTGCGAGGGATGCCCCTAAGCCAGCCAAGGGCCATCTCTAGCCTTGGCTGCATTAAACACCCAACAGCTTCACTGGAGATGGGGTATAAATTTATATTTTTGGTGAAGTGTTTCGCTAAATGATGCTAAAGTCTACACCAAAGACAGCGATGGCATCTGAGGGGCAAGGAGAGCCTTGCCAGGGCTGCACAACTTGATGTGCATAAAGGAAAAGAATGTGCATGGCTCTGAGCACCAGCATTGGGACCAGCGTTGCTGACCCCCTTGGATCTCACCTAAACAGAGATCTTTGCAGGAACCATTTTTGCAGGCATCTGTTTTTCCATTTAATCAATTTTCATGGCTGCCAGCTGGATTGTTTGGGTAAAGATGTTTATATCTTGGATAAACACCAAGAAGTTGAGGTGCTGATCTAGGGTGAACCATCCCCTCGAACATTTGGGGAATTGCTTATAATAAATTGTTGCTATGGCTCTGGACAGATTTTCTTGTATCCTAGCACTGTCAGCCCCTTGCCTGCTCTTGTGCCATCTTTTCCACAGATGATCTCCTGCCCCCCTCCACAAAACTGATAGCTTGCCTCAGGCAACGTTATTCCTTGCAACCTAGCAATTTACACCTTGCTCAAATTATTGCGGTATTAGAATAACATCACTTCTGCATGGGACCTGACTTGATTTTTAATACGCTGCAGGGATGGTGTGATCGGTACTTATGAGTCACTGCCTGTAGCAGAGCTGAGCCGCTCTCTGCCTTCAAAACCAGTTTCAGTGAATCCCCCTTCAGAAGCCTTATTGATTTTTGCCTGCATAATTTATACATTTGTGTTTGCCTTCTGTGAATAAAGGAGCAAACAATGGCTGGGTCTGCTCACAGAGGCAGTCCTTTGAAGCAAATATCCCTCAATGAAACACTTGCATGAATTCCAAAGCTCCTTCACTTCTGGGAGAAGAAAATAAAAAATAGCAAACCCCAGCAAGCAAAAAAAAATGTTACTGTTATGTGGGTTTTCAAATCTAGAAAGTTTTCCACAGTTCCAGCAAACAACTTTTGCCAGAGTAGAACAAGCCATGCCAAAATGTGGCCAGAGATTTGGCTTTTTAAGCTTGCTTCTCCCCTGAAATGATGCAGCAGCGGCAGAGGGCTGCACACTGATGCTGGGGAAAGGGCTGAGAGCCGGGACTGCCAGGTCTCAGGGTCTCCTTGCAGGGCTTGCGACGTCTCATCAGTGGCCTCAGCCACTGAAGTTAAATAAGCATCAAAGTACCTCTGTTTTTCTTACAGTGTAAAAAGTCTTAGTCAAGAAGTGAAGTCTACGCTGTCTGTAGGATGGGGCAAATAAGGATTGAAAAGAACCTCATATTAATCCTAGGATTTTTTTGGAGAAACTCCTGCTTTTTGGAGTATGACTCACATTTGTGGTCTCTTTTGTTTCTATATTGAGTGGTCAGCACTTTTTTTCCTTGCACGAGGCAAAGCTCAGTTCAATGATTTGAGTCTTCATTAAGGACAAAGATGAAAAATCTCTCTTCAGCAGAGAGCACACAGCACAGGAACCTCTTCTGCTGGGGACGTTTGAATACACAGAGAAAAATGGCTCTTAGGTCCCGGCCTTTGATATTTGCTATTATAGTTGATTGACTTTTCACTCTATGCTGTTTGGAGCTGTCTGTCTGATTTCCATTTAAAAACTGTGTTATCTATGTTATATGCACCTACGCCATAGGATCAAACTCAACTACTCCCACATGGGAACAGCTCTGCATCCACTAAATTTTTGTCCCACAAAATGGACATAATCTGTGATTTCAATGTTCTCCTCTGATTTGGTTCCCCTGCCAGTAAGAAGATCATGACAGAGAATATTTGAGGATTGCAAATATTCTGTTATGAGCACTTTCTGGACAGGCAGCGGCAATAATTTGCCCATGCCTGTCTTGTCTTCCTTTACAGAAATTTTACTTCTTGCTGCAGCCCGCAAATTAGTCAGCTCTTCTCTGCACTAAAATGCTTTCATCAGGATTACAAGAAAAATGTTAGCATAAGCCTTGCTGTTAACAAGAGGAGTTTTTGTTATTTCCTGCTCATTTATCCATACCTATTTTTATGTGAAATAGTCCGGGGAGTCCTATTTCATTTCTCTCTAGTCCATAAAGCCAAAATTAGAAAGAAGAGATGTACTTTTACTCCTGATAGTCTGGATGGTCCTGAGGACTTCAAAGAAAGTAAGTAGAATCATGTCACGGTGGTTTTGGAGATGGTGTACAAAAAGAAATATGCCAATGCCCATTCCTACAAATTTCTACCACTAGCTCATTCTCAAGAGTTCGGCTGAGTTTCTATCATCACAGATGAGAGAAGGTACTTTGGGTGTGGGTATCCCACACGAGGGTTTCAAGCCCATTGAGCAGAAGATTGTTCAGGCCAAGGGTTTTGTTTTGTAAAGGAAGGAGCCATTTGATTTTTGAACCTGGAGGCCAGAGCTGAGAATGGATTTCTGTTCCCCCAAGTTCCATTCAGAGCTGAATGTCTGATCTGAAACCCATTTCCAGTTGGAAATATGCTACAGGAGATCAAAAGAGGAATATTTTATCCCCTTAGAGCATAAACTTTTATGTATATTTCTCAGTGTAGAAAATGTCTTCTTCCTGTTGAACAGTGAAATAAAAATGACATGACTACTTCTATTTGCCAAGAGCATTTTCAGCCTGAGCCAGCCCAAAGGCACAACTTGGTATTTTCAAGTGTCAATCAAAGATGCTTTCCCTTCAGCTGGTGCAGGGTCCAACAATAGGCCATATGGGACGTTAATCTATGCCAAATGAAGAAGAATTGAATCAGGAATAAAATACGTCAAAGTATCTTCACACTAATTCCAAGCTCTACAGTCATCATGATGGGAAGGGACTTATAGTAGTCATGCCAGCCCAATCATCTTCAATGGCAAAATAAGAAGCAGGACAGGTATAAATATCCCTACACTTCTGGATATTTAGAGTGGCAAGATGAGGCCTAAAGACATCATGATAAAAATTTTTTGCAAAAAATAACTGTATTCTTAAGTCACAAGAGACTGCTGTGGTTTACTGACAATATTTTGACGGGCATGGTCCATATTGCCAAAGATATTCAGGCACTTGAAATCAAGTTCTTGTGTTTCCCTACTCAGACTGAGCAGTACATAGTGCTGTAAATAACTGTTGTGCAAACACATGTGCTGTACATGAATGTGGGCCCAAGTAAAGGCCAGTGTGTTATTAATATGTAGGATTTCTGCTTTGAAAGCAGGCAAAGAAGCTGTAATTTTAGAGGAAGATAGTATAACTTTTGGAAATCAGTGGGAAATGGGTGCTGTTTTGAAAAACTTCCTCCTTAGTCAACGAAACCCTTGTGATCCAGAAAGCTGTGGGAGTAACAGATGGGTGATGTTTCTTTTAATGTAGGCCAGTCAGCAGGAAAATAATAGAAGCATGTGTCTTAATGAGCTGAAAGAAGATGTGAGCCTGAAGGTACCAGTAATATGGGAGATGAACACAGACAAACTAGGTGCTACCATCCTGGCGATTGTGGCCACAGCTTGTCTGACAGCCATAAAAAGATGATGCTCTGAACCCTCTTTTTTTTTAGTTTTTTAACTTTGAACAAAGACTTTATACTAGGTACCAAAGGTCATTTCAACTGGCTTGATTACAGTCAGTCTACCACAGAGGATGGTAGCATCTCAACAACTCCCAATTCCATAGATTTCCTGAAAAAAATATCTTTTCTCCTCTGGTTGGACAGTACTTCTGAAGATTCACATCCTGAGACTGTCAGCTATATGCAAATGAATCCAGCCAGTAATGAGGAGATGATGGAAAAATAAGAAGCTGGAACAGAACTGTCATTACAACATCTACTGCAGGGAGCTTTTGGACAGAGCTTAAGGAAGCATATTTATTTTTTTTTTCCACCCTATATCTTCCAAACTCAAGGAGGACAAAATGCTGTTGAATTCTGAGAATCACAAGAAATCAGCATTTCAGGGCTGCTTTTGAAGCTGCTGTTATTTCCCGCACAAGCAAGGCAGGACCCCAGTGCCAACGAGTGTGAGCCAGTTACTACTCAACTATAATTGAGATTTAAGAGCTGTCATTTCCTATTGGTTAACCAAGGAAATATTTATGGCCAAATCTTGGTGCCAAGCACAATATTTATGACCAAGTTTTTAGCACTGACTGCGTTTTTTAATGCTGATTTTTGCACAGAGGACACAGATCACATTCACACTGCTGTGGGCATGAAACCGAAGCCTGCAGTCATCAAGACAGAGCTTGGAGCAGGGTCTGTCTCTGGCAAATCTCATCCTTGTCTTCACAGCAACCTTGGTGAGAGCACTTGAAGCAGACATCAGAAGGCCTGGATTGCTCTGGTCTGCTCTCCACACCTGGCTAAGATGCCATCTGCTCACGGTGCTGATGCTTGACATGGGTGTTGTTCTAGATCATGTCTATGCACCGTGATTGAAGACTTCAGATAAGGGTGGCACCTTCTGAGCTCCACCAATTCAACCAGGGGTGGCTGGAGAAGCTCCCAGCTCCTGCTCTCCAGCTGGACAGACAGTACACGCACCACTGAGCCCCTGATGTTCATACTCAGGAGTGTTCAGCAGATTTGTTTCACTTCACATTAATACATCAGGCCAGGAGCTCAGGGCAGGTTGTAACTTATTCAGCCACCTCATCTGGCTAATTACACTGTGGCTCTGATCAAGCCCAACTTCTCATGCAGCACCCTCAGACAGGTTTGTGCTGGTTGGGAAGATGTGATTGGTAGCTGGTGGTCATTATGGAGAGAAAAGGGAAACGATTTGTCAATCAGTCAACTCCAGATTTCTTCAGTAAATAAATTGGGCAGCATTTACCCTCTGGTGAGGACGGACAAGAGCCTAATTTAGATCTACAAAGCTGAGCAGTGAAACCAAAGCTATCCTTGGAGAACAAACTTGTCTGGAGAGACACGCGTCTGTTCTCTAATTTAAAAATCCATCTTCTTGGATCTCAAGAGAAGCTAAAGCTGCCTCCTTGCTCTTTCCAGGCTCTTTACAATGAAGTCTGACATTTACAAATAAGATGTAGAAGTTCATCTGATTTGTAACATGAGGTCTTAAATAGTTGTAGAGCTGGAAGCCTTAATGAGGCCATGACTTGCTGCTTTGCTTCCTTTCCATTTTCAATGGTTGGCTCACTTTGTTTGTTGCTTTGTTTTAGCATTGCTAGAATCACAAATCCTCTTGTTGCTTTATTAATCATGAACCTTATTCAGAAATTCCCAAGATATGTCTGAGTGAGGAACAGGAAGAGGAGAAATCCAAAAAAAAAGAAATGTCTGGATTAGTGCATTTTGTTGACACCATGAGTCAACAGTTGGAGAAAAAGATAATCACCATGATACACTGCTGTGGAGGGGAGAGAGGTGGGAACCAGCCAGGAGAGAAAGGTGATGAGAGAATTCCCCCTTCCCTCCATCAGCACAGCCTATCCAGAGGTTAGTACACCTCCACAGAGCTTCATTATGGATCTAATCCTGCAGGGTGCTGAGCTGCCTTAACTCCCAGCTCAGTAATGCATGAGGATTTCAAGGCAACACAATAGGTTAATGCATTAGGGCTCTTGCGCTTGGATTCAAATCTTAATCAGCTCACAGAGAGGAAGGAGAGATGTTGCATTCGCAATGCTGCCCTGCTGTGAAGTGTATATATTATCTGCTCCACACCTCGTTGAGCATCTCCACATGGCTGGACCCATGGGGGCTGCCCTGGGTCAGGACTGCGGTGCCCTGGCTGGAGGACATGTGCCTGCGGTGGCCCCAAGTACCTGGGGCCAGGCTGCCAGGCAAGGGGCTGCCAGTTTTGTCTGCTCACTGTGTGCACTTTGTGATGGAAACTAGTCTAGAAAGGAATCACGTGGGTGATGCAGCTTTGGAGCATCTCACGTCAGATGTATTGCTCATTGCCAACGGAAAGCTGGTTTCTCGCTGTGGCTGCTGTAGTTGTTGTACAGTCATGACACTGCCTTTGTCCCCAGAGTCTGATCATTGCCGTGAGGATGCTCCAGGAATAAGAGGCTACAGTAGTATTGTATGGTTGGAAACTCCACAGCCAACTTCGAAGAAGAAAAGAAGCCTGGGAGAAGCCTGGGCTTCATAACCATATCTTCTGCTTTGGAAATAATCATTACTACACTTGCTTTTTTTCTGTTGTTTTTAGTCCCGTGCAGGTGTGTCAGCTTCCCTGCATGGCCAAAAGTTTCTTACCCAGTGAAAATGTTTGATTTAGTTAAAAATGTCTTTCAAAGTCTTCTGGTACTTCACAGGCAATCTGAAATAAATATGAATAAATCAGAGTCACTCTTGTGAGGCCAGAGTACCTTGCAGATTTCCCCAGAGACAGAGTGAGCCTGCTCTTCAGAGAAGCTGCCTTGCATGGCCCTCTGCTCTGCTCATTTCAGTGCACACTTCACTGAAAGGAGATCTCTGCCCCTTCAGTGCTGGTTTTCTTCCTACTGCTTTTGCTCCATCTGAAATCTCTGTTGATGACAAAGCAGTTAGGAACAGGAGAGAGAAATCTTTATCACAGGAATGGAGACAAAGAAAAAAAACCATCATAACACTTTTGAATGCAAAAAGTTTCTCAAGCATTCCATTAACTGGCTTTGTCCCCTGTGTCAAGCCCAAACAGGGAACAAGTAAGGAGATATTATCATTATTATGTCCCACTTCTGTAGATTCAAACATGCAGATGACATTTTACAAAATAAACAGAGACCAAGGGCTTGCCCTGGAGAGCTGGCAGTGACATCCAAGACAAGATCATGGAGAGAGAGGGCAAATTCAAAGAAAACATGCAGTCCTAGGATTCCCTGTTAGTGCAGCGTGCCTCTGCCTCCCTGAGCAGTTGAATTTTTTCCATATTGAACTAGCGATGGCTGGCGAGGGGGCTCAGGCACAGTTCCTACGCAGGACCTCTGGATCCCTTCTCTCAGTGCCTTTTATAGGATAAAAGTTATCTGAGAAAGGACTAAAATGAGGAAGAGATTTGCCAGAGTGCAGAATGCAAGACAGTGGATTCAGGAGTTACCAGATCCTTGCAAAATCATGGAATTCTAATAAATGGCCCAAAACACTTGAACCTGAGCTTGTTCCTGGCTTGCCCTTATTCCAAGGACAAGTCTGAGATTTCATTGAGAACCTTGTGGGGAAACACTGCCTTAGTTGTTTAGTTCAATCTATCTTCAATAGCTGGGATGTTTCCATTCAGTTTTTGTGAACATCTGGATTACCCAAATTATCCATGACATTTTCAGACAAAGGGAGATAATAATAATGAGGAGGCTCAGAGCCGGGTGCCTGAGAATCAGGCTGGAGTCACAGCTTTCTCCCACAATAAAAAAATCATTAAAACCTTTAAATGGCATCTTTTGTCCCAGTCAGGCTGAGACCCTTGTGCATGTACCAGTGGAAGACTTTGCCTTCCAAATACACACAGGAGCTGATGGAAATTTTGTTATGGCCCAATGATGCAGAAAGAAACTGGCAGAGAGATTTAACAAGGTCACTTCAAGGCACAGAAACCTCTGTAAAATATGCTCATTCCCCACATCATATAAAAACAGGGCCAGGGAGGTGAGGGATAAATCTTTCATTTATAGGAAATGATGATTTATGATTAATTTCCAAAAGAAGGAAATCCTTTTTTTAATCAAAATTATTTATAGGGTTAATCCAAAGGCAGTATTTGCTCACCAGCTCCTTTGCTCGCCAGCACAGAAACTGAGTCAAGGTGAAGATGGATGGGGTTTGTCCATGGGATTTGAATCAGCTCTGTGCAGGAGGGCCTGTAGTCAAGGATACCTATATTATTCATGGCCAAGGTTTTCAAAAGGGAATAGCTGATCTTGGATCCCTTGGGCTTGGTTGCCCAACGTGTGACCCGTGCAGAGTACCAGCCTCCTTGAAAAATGGCCTTTAGAAATCCTATTTCCCACCGTGAGCCTTTGGGAATTTGTAAGATTTGTTGTATCTGGTGCTTGCGGAACTGCACAGCACTGGACCCAGCAAGGAGCAGAGGAGCATGCAAACTGAGGTGATGTCTCCCTCCCTCCAGATTTCATAGAGGGGCACAAGGCAATGGGGTTTTCTGGTTGCTGCATGGATGTTTGGGAATATGTGGTTGCAGTGTGTGACCGAGTGATGCTGGCTTTACCCTGATGAGTAATGATTGCCCTTCTGCTACCCTATTGCTGGCTGTGGGAAGGAGAAGTGCTCAGTGCTGCACAGGACCTGGCTTTCAGGATGTAATCCATGCTTCAGCTTGAAGTTAATTTGATCTCACATCTGCTCTTTATTAAATTAACTCTGGATGTTTCCCTGGAATGAGCACTACAGATTTTTATAGCATGTCACAGGTGCTCAGGTGCTGCAGTGAGGGTCAGGACACCAAAAGCAAGGCAGGCAAACTGTGCAGGAGTCCATACATCCAGTGGAAAATATGGTGGGGTTTGTCATTCAAAAAGGCTGACAACTGTTGAGGAAGAGATGAGACAAAAAAAGACAAGACAAGTTTGGTACTACACTGATGTTATTTATAATCTCACTACAGACCTAATTTCTCCTGCGGTTTTAATCCTTCCCATTTTCAGCCAGCAATCTATTATATTGGAAGATGTTTGAGATGCTTTGGGAGTAGGGAAATTATTATACATAAAATATGTAGCTAGTATTATTAGAACAGACTTTGATTAATTTTGCAGCTGACAAAATTACCCCTGCCTGAAAATGAAATCCATTTTCTATCCGTGTGGAAGTAATTGTGTTAATATCAAAGCTAGTTTTAAAATGAAACGGAGAGGGCTCTACTCCATGTCTCCTGTGTGAGGAATCAGGGATGCGAGGTGAAGGGCTAGACCTAACACAAAGAATCATCCTTTCCTCCACAAAAAGTCTTTATGACTTCAACAGAGTTATTTATGGTATATTTAAGGTACATTCAAGCATACAGATATATTCAAGTAACCTCTTGCCTCAGTCTCACCTTTGATTTGCATATTGCCTATGGGTAGAGACTAATAATTTGTATTTGTTCTGTGTGTTTGTACAGCACCAAGCACAGCAGAGTCCTGTTCTCATGGGCAGGTTCATCAGCCCAATAACTGTCAACACCAAAGATGCCCAGGCCAGAAATATCTCTCAAGTTAATTACCCTGTTAGTCTACAGGAATGATTTTGACAAGCACTTGGACATGATTAAACAGACAGCTTTTGTTAATTAAGAACTGTTTGGGCTTCAGGTGCTATAAAGATCCCAGATGGCCCCATATTCACCACCTCTGCCTGCAGCTGGGGTCTGGATCTCCCCCTTTATTTCTCATGCTAAAAGTTTTCCTCCCTGCAGCCTGTTTGCTGGAGTGCACAGATTCTCTCCTCCTCCTCCTCCTCCTCAGCAGGAGGTGGGCAGGTCTAACTACATTAAATATACAAACATACTGTGCTCCCTCTCTGCTCCACCAAGGGCTGGTGTGAGCATTGGTGGCCCATCAGCAGCAAAATCTGAGCAAAGGCTGCCCAAAGGGCTGGGGGAAGGGTGAAAGCAGCAGCAGCAGCAACAAATAAGCCGAGCAGCCAAGCCACCCTGTAGGAAAGGGCAGAGGAGTAAGCAGGAGAGCCCAGGCAAGCTGTGCATTTCATGTCTCTGTACAGGAGCTTTCTGCAGCCCTTACGCATCTCTTGCAAGTATATGTGCATCGGTGTCCCGGGGAAGAGCATCCTTCCAGGAGGAAGATCTGCAAATCAGTCAGAAGAGAAAAGAAACAACAAACAATCCACCAGCTATTATCCCTTCCCAGAGGCAGGTGAGAGGCAGAGAAAGAAAGGAGTTTAGGGGAATGAAGCTGGAGGATCCAGAGACTCAGAGAGGAAAAGTTGCCCTGACGGGAGACTCTGCGTACTAGTGCCCAAGCTCTGCTCCACAATGGGATTTCTCGTGTCTAAAGGAAACCTCCTTCTCCTGCTGTGTGCCAGCATCTTCCCCGGTAAGTTTGAGAAAGCTTTTCTTCCCCTGCTCTGCTCTTTAGCTCTTTCCTCCCTTAGCCCTCTCAAAGGCACGCTGCAAAGACCGGTCCCTCTCAGCAAGGAATTTCCCCCACTCCTGCATCCTCCTGCCCCATCTTTGCAGGTCCCCTAAATACCAGCCTCTGCTGAGCAAGGCTTTGCTTTTATTTTCTGCTCCTTGCCTGATTTGATGGGGAAAGGGTTAAAGCCGCGGTGGGGAAGGGGACAGGAGGGACAATACAGGCAGGGGCTCAGCATCCTGCTTCTTGCCTGGGTTTTTCTTCCCTGAGTAAAGTGTGTTAATGTGTCTCCGGGCTACAGCTCCGGCTGGGGAGAGCACAGCCAGCGCTCAGCTAATGCTTCCCTTTGTATAATCCAGGGCAGCTACAGACTAAGTAGGAGCCATATTCCACGAGGGATGCGGGGAGAGCCCCCGGCTCCCTCTCCCCGCCGTCTGTGGTGGAGGATGCATCTGCGTGCAGCCGGCACAGGAGCGCAGCTCCCCCGGCAGCCCCCTGGAAGAAGCGTGGCTTTAATTTTTAATAACCAACAGGCACCTCCGACGGTTCCTGTAGTGTACGTGCAGGGTCAGGGCTGCTCCTTGCAGCCTCCAACTTTTAAAGTCATTATTGAGGGAAACTGCGCTCTTGTTATCCAATTTGTGTTCTCCCCCATCCCCTTCCTCACTCATCATTTTTGTGAAAGACCAGCTATGAAGGTTAGTTTAAAGAGCTGAATTTCAGTCTGCCTTTTTTTTTTTTTCTCTGATGCATTTGATGCCAGTTTTTGTGTGTAAATCGGATCGAAAAATCCCTATCTCCCAGCAGGAAGCTGCTTTTTCCTTTTTGCCTTGCCCTTCTAGCATCCCTTTTTCCTGCCTGCAGACTTCAGTGCTAGAAACTTGCTGTGAAGTGGCCATAAAAATTAAACCAGATTCAGGGGAGAATGACCAGTGTAGTGTTTTTCAAATGGTTTTACTGATGCTCCCACTTTCTGCAGACGAATCCTGCTCTGCAATAGAAACCCCACATTGGGAATTGGCTGCGATGAGTGAACAGAGTGAGAAATACATGGTAATGCTTGGGGGAGCAGGGAGGCAAGTCACCAAGGTGGCATCACCTGCCCATGTGTCCCTACTTACCTGTCACTGGGGTTAGTGCGGGGCTCCCCCCCCAGAGAAGGCTCTAGCTAGACCGGTGCTTGGAGCTGCACATGTTTTTTCACACTGCCATGCCCCATGCCTTCCCTGCAGCCTTTGGCCATGTGGAAACCCGAGCCCACGCAGAGGAGCGTCTCCTGAAGAAACTCTTCTCCGGTTATAACAAGTGGTCCCGCCCCGTTGCCAACATTTCCGATGTTGTCCTCGTCCGCTTTGGCTTGTCCATTGCCCAGCTCATTGACGTTGTAAGTGCAACCTGTTTGTGCAACAAGTGGCCAAGATTAACCAGGTTGGGGCTTGGGGAGAGGCTGCTGGTGCACGTGGGGTTTACTGGCTGATCCAGGGTCGGGTTGGGAAGACTTTGTTCTCAGTAGAGAAGAGTTATCACACAGATAGCTCTGCTGGAACGAGGGATGACTCATGTGAGTAGTTGGTCATCAAAGTGGATCCTTTATTCTTCATTTACTGTAGGCAAACTCCCAAATTCCTTATCAAAACCAGAGGGACCAATCACAGCAGAGCAGTGCAGCAGCTCGTATAAATGCCAGAGAGACCTGGCTAAGGAAGAAAACCAAATAGCTGACTTGGAATTTGAACCATAACTATTAAGGCTAATTTACACAAGCTAACAGAACAGTGGTTTATGCATCTCTGGGAGATAGCTTGCCTGAAGAGCTTTCTGCAGATGAAAGTTTTGAGGGTTGTTAGCTAAGCTAGCAGTTAGTAACAAGAAAATTGTTTCTGAATGTTTGCTCAAACAGAAGTTACACACGTGCAAACTGAATATGCTATGTATAAAACAGTGATTTGCACTCGGGACTGATGTGCACTGAAATGGTATTTAAAGGATTACTCTGTCACGGTGTGTTGGGGTCAAGCGTTGCATCCAAAGGAGATCCCTGCAGGGCTGCAGATGTTAAGCACGCACACAGGCTTTCTAGCTTGTGCAGATCTTGCTCCCACTTCTTCCTCCTGTCCCCGTTTGCATGGAACACTTCAGTGTTCATGAAGATGCACATCTCTTGAACAAGTATCGGCCTCACTTTTGGAGGCTCTCTCTGTCACTTTTACTGTATTCATGTGGCAGAGTAAAAGCGGGTGATAACAGAAAGTGTAAGGCAACTCAAAGACATTACTGGTGTGGGAAAATCATAACAGATGAGTCTCTACAACATTTTATATTTTGAGATAGGAGTTTAGAGATGCAGAGGAAACAGCTGAGGTGATACGAGAGGTGGTAAATTAAAGACACTGGTGGCTAGAGAGTTGCATCGCCTTGTGCACAGGCCATCAGCTTCCAGCTTTGCAGCACAGAAACGGTTTTCCACTCTCCTCCTTTCTCTTACATCAGCCTGAGGGATCCAGGGCTGTTTGCAGTTGCTAATGTTGAAGTTGTACGGTTCTCATCTGAATAATTGATAAGACTAAAGATGAGACATTAGTGACTGTGGAGGCATGAGAGAGACTTTCCATTATGCAGCTGCTGAATCGTGGAAGGGTGGGATCGATACACCTGCTTCATAGTGCTTTTCCCAGTTTACTTAAGAAGAATTAATCTTCTTAAAAATCATGTCAGTGGTTAGAAGTGCAACTAGCAGGCAGTTCTGTGCCGGGGCTGGTGGGTACAGCTGGAGGAGAGCTCTCATCCCCTCCTGCCCCAGTCTGTGTGGCTGGGGACCGATGACACCCCCCACCACCACCACAGCACTTCCACTGTCTCCTCCTTCCCAACAGTGACACTGTTTTGGTGCAAACCCCTGTGCAATTGTTAGACCCGACGACAAGAAGTCTGAAAGAGAAATCAGAGCCGTATTCAAACTCCAGTTCCTGCTGACAAAAGCTGGGAGTGGGGGAACAAAAATCAACGTGGAACTCTACATCCCCACATGTCCTTACGTCACCCTGATGTCCTGAGGGTTTTCTGAGCCCAGAAAAAAGTGGTAAGGGATCAAGCATGTGTCTAGGAGCAGCCACTGAGAAACACATTTGGACACCTAAGTCCATGTCTCTGCAGGACCTTGTGTGCTGCGTGCACCTTGAGAAAAGAGGCCAGGCAGTGCAACACCACTGTTGGCTGCAGAATCACTCGCTGTCCTCTGGGCTGTTTCCGTGCAGGAGAAGTCAGCCGTGCAGGTGGAGGAGGCAGTCAGTCATCAGCACATTGCAAACCCCCTATGAGATAAACCCGTGGAACTAGAGTCATGCTTCGCTTGGGTCAGGGGGATGGCAGACCCCTCAGGAGCAGCGATGGGCAGGAGTTTCCACCAAGGGTCTGCACCCAGCCAGGGAGGAAAATTCCAGTAAAAGGTAGCAGCTGTGAGACTGGGATTCCCAGTGCAGGGACTGTGGTGGAGACCCTCTGATGCTTGAATTACAAAGTGGTAGGAGAAGCAGATGCTCAAGGATTGGTCCAGTTCAGGGCATGGCAGCCTCCTCCAGTGGCATTCCTGATCTCTCGCCTGCAACCGAGGAAGCAGCTGCATTTTTTTCCTTTCTTTGTTGCTCATTTGAATGTTTTTTGTATTCCTCCTTCTTCCATGTGCTTCTGGTCCCTAGCCCTCAGATGAGGGTATCTCTGGTCAGGTTTTACACTTGATGCCGCAACAGCAATGAGGAGGCTCAGCAAGGGAGACGCGTAGCCTTGCCATGAATCTCCTGGCTTTTAATGTTCAGAGTTAATCCTGAACTGCCGCAAGAACAAGGTTATTGATGAGCAGTTTCTTCCAAATGAGCCCTGTCAATTGAGCTGGTTTTGATGCCAGACCAAAGGAAGAGAGGAAAGAAGCAAAGACACAAATAAGCTCTGAGCTCTAGTGTGACACTTAAATCAGGCCAGAACTAGGCTCTGCCCCACATAATTCATCTTAGTTATTTACACAGGGGTTGTAATAAGCATGCAAGGCAAGCAGTAATTAATTCTGCTACAGTATTGCCAGCGTTGTATCTACCTTGCATTATTTAAAAGATAGTTCTGCCTTTCCATACTATTTGTACTTAGAGTTGGGGAAAAAGTCTACCAATTGACAGCATGGGTATACACCAGACTGTCCAAAAGTTAGTGTCAGCAGAGTAGCTTGGGTTTGTTCAGAAAAGCCAATCCATAGTGCTCTAAGTTCATGTATTTGGTAGAAGGAGAAATACTGTGGAGCTCTTTCCTCTGCCTGTCCCCATCATCCTAGGCTGAATCCATCAGCACTGAGGAAAATCCCAATGAATTCAAGTCCGTCTGCTCACAAGATTGCTTAGGTGCAGGCTCAGCTGTTCAGTGGTATCAGGCAGCTGTGCCCTGTCCCATGTTAAACGACAGAAACATCTGCTTTTTATTTCCAAGATGGAACTTACATTTATTGCAGAGGTGATTTATAATTACAGAAATGAAGTACAATTAAGAGAAATTTAATGAGTTCCCTGGGATGCTTCATCTGCTTCTGTAACCAATATCTGATCTTGCATTTCAGGATGAGAAAAATCAAATGATGACCACGAACGTGTGGGTGAAGCAGGTGGGTGCACCACAATATGTGCTTTCCCATGTTCCTTTTCAGTTTTGCAATCTGAACTCTCCCAGCTTTGTAACCACCTCGTTTTTGACAGGAGTGGCATGACTACAAGCTACGCTGGGACCCCCAAGAATATGAAAATGTCACATCCATCCGGATCCCCTCGGAGCTCATCTGGAGGCCAGATATTGTCCTTTACAACAAGTGAGTGTGAGCACTGTGACCAGAGGCCAAAGCCATCCTTGAAAATTTTCTCTGCCTATGGCGTCAAGGTGCTTCTTGAAATTGTCCCCCCTTGTTTTGTTCTCTGTGGTTGAAGTCCATGTAGATTCTCGTAATATCTGTACCAGACGTGCCTTAAATGACGTGACTAACATTCATCACAAGGGCTTTTTTTCTCCTAATGACCCTTTCTTTGGACAGCAAGTTTTGCTGGGGGATGCCAGGTATTGTTTTCTCTTCACATGTCAAAGACACAATTAGGTTGGATTTGAGCTTTCAGTCCTCTTCAATTTATTTTCACCAAGAAGCTCTCCCCTAATTCATCACCATCAAGTGGAAAAGCCAATTACTGAGGATGGGCTTAAATAAGGAAAATATGCTGAAACATGTCAGATTTGTGGGTCTACAAATACAGGTTTCAGGTCAACCCAATACCATCCTAGAATTATTCTTAAATATGTATTTATTCCTGATCCCAAATGCTTGAAATCTGTCTCTTGTATGGGCATTTCCTAGGGAGCAGGTGGTGGTTTTCTTTATGTCCTTCAGAGGCTTTTGATATTCTTAGAAAGACTGTCCAAGTGCCAAGACTCTTTTCTCCTTGGCTTATCATACCAGAGCTCTCCAGTCTCCTACGATGTAGGATATTGCAGTCTCCCTTCCCAGCACAGGCTCCAGACAAAACACTTGCAGCAAGCATCAAACGAAAACATCTTTGTATGTGGCTAACACTCGGAGAAAACACTCACAACAGAAGCCAGGCTCAGTTTTAATAAACAGTTGCCTGGTTCCAGTTTGATATGATTTTGCTTTTATTTTAAAAAAAGAAAATGGCTGAGGGAGGAATCTGTCCAAGGGATTGTGAGCTTTGGCGACTATGAAAATTGTTATCTTTCCCATTAGCTTGTCTCTGACCCTCAGTGCCGTGGAGTGATTGCAAACCTCTTGGAAATCAGTGCATCCTCACATAGCACCTTTCAGAGATTAGACCAGTGGAAATAACTAGTTCATAGGCACTTGGACCTTCCTATCCTACAGGGACATACTCTGAGCATGAATGTTATATTACAAGTGCCTCACATTGCAGCCAAGAAAGGTGTTCACAGCTTCCACTGGAAAAAATGAATGTCCTTGTCCTTCTTATTGCTTAATTAATGACAATAGTAAGGATTATTTTCAGAGCTTCTGGTGGTTGTTGTGGTGGACTATAGTGCCAAAGGAAATAGTGCTACACAAATCTCCATCGTCTATGGGACCTTTGTGCTTTAAATCACCCATTTGCTGGAGCTGCTGGTACACAAAAGCCTGATGTGTCATCTCTGCATCTACTCCCTTGGTTCACCATGCTTACCACAGTTGATGACCCTGGTCCATGCAAGGAGGGCCCTAGCACTACAGAAGGAGGCCTTGGTATCCTTCGGTGTTCTAGACATTTTGGGACTTCATGCTGAAAACAGCCCCCAGAGGTCCGTGGGCACCCAGACTTCTGGGTTGTGGCCCTTGCAGGCTCTGTCCCTCTGCCTCGTTGTCCTAGTTCACTGCTGCTGTCACTTGAGCAGGGGCTCCAGGGAGCAGCTGTCTATCTGCCACAGCAGCTATTCTAGAATGTCCTTATCCTCTTGCGGTGTGCGAGGCCTTCAGCCTGGCCTACCTTACTGCTTGACTCAGTCTGACTTGCAGGGAGGTATGGCAGATAGAAAGTCTAACTGTACTGGTGACCTGCTACCGTGCAAGGAGATCTAGTGCACCAGCTTCCTACATCCAAGCTGCTTCTCTCCGTTTATCCATGCTTACCATTAATAATCGTACATTCCTCTGTTGGTTGTCATGAGTCTATCATGCATTTTTAATTGGTTACTTTATCCATGAATTAAACATGGATGTAGGCGCCAACCACTAGCCAGTCAGTAATGGTTTTCCATTAATTCTATATCTCTACTGCTATATTTGCCTATGCTCTTTCATACAGTCTTGTGCAGACTGTTTTCTACTGTGGGATATAGTTTTCTAGCTGTTTTACCAAACACATCTGAAGCTGCAGTCATTATCTCAGTTGCACTGCTCTAACAATCAGGTTTCGTGGTTTTTAGAGGTTGCAGGACAAGGCAGGGCAAATGCAATGCATGCAAGGCAAAACCTGTAGCATGGTGAGACACCGAGGTGAGGCTCTTCTGCATGGCAGCTCACCAACTGCATAACCAGTATTTCTTTTTGTGGGCATCTCAGCTAGAAATGCTTCAGAAAGGCTTTGCAAAGACAGTGACTAGACACGGATGATGCTAACAAGGACTTCGTCTCATATTTTACATGTATATGTATTTTCAGAGGGAATTTAAAGTACTTGCACAGAAATCTGGGTCCCTAAGAACAAGAGAATTGTGTGCGCAGAGGCCTTGGTGGAAGACAGAGAGAGGTCACACCAGCCTTTTGCACTGTTCAGGCTTTTAATGTGAGTTATTTATTGCTTACCGCGTGCTCTGGCAGAAGTATAGTATTTCTGTTTGGGATGGTATCCTTTGGAAAAAAGACTTTCTGGACAGGAGATTATACAAATGCTTCTTTTGTTTTCATCTTGGGGTAAATATAGAAATGGTGAAATTTAAATTGATTAGAGATTTACATCTTTAAGGAAACCTAACCCCTTGTTGTGAGGTTATTCTCATATCTAAGCTCATTATTGTCAAAAACTTCCATTTATCCACTCTAGAGGCCCAAATTAAATCAGTAAACTCAGCTGGTTCAGCCTAGAGAGTATATGTAGTTGTCAGCATTCATAAGGAATCTAAAACCAAATTAATATTCTACAGGGAAATTAATATGCTGTTGAATTTTCAGGCTTGATGAGATAAGTTCCAAGGCTCTGTAAATAGTTTCTACTAAATGTGACAAAACATATGTATAACAGAGGAATATGAGTTAATAGTGAAGCGACAAAGCCTCTTCTTGTCTACCAAGAAGGCCAGCTGTTCCTTATCTGAGGCTGTAAAGGCTCTTCAGACACCACCAAATCATTTATAAATGAATTATCTAATCCTCTGCATTGACTTATTCTCATTTATGAATGGACTTTAAGCACATTTTAGTTTTCCTTTGTACATTTAAAGTAAAAAATTTTTTTTTGTCTAATCAGGGAATAAGCTCTTGGGGCTGCATTTTTTTCTTTTTTCTTTTTTTTTTTTTTTTCTACTTCACCACCACTGTGTTGAGCCATTTGGACCCCATGCAACATAGAAACTCCAGAGGAGAAAACCCTGAAACCACAGGTTTGCAATCAGGTGCACCAGCTAAAGGCTGCCCAGAGGAATGGGCAAGACCACGTCCTTGATCCTAATGGCTGGGCAGGGAACTTGAAATGTGCGCTTCGCTGGCTAGTTTTCAACTGCATATTCATGAGAGCATCATAGTGTTTGTCTTCTCTAGCCTGATGATTGTAAAACCTGGGGAGAAGCTACTGGGAACATTCAGACTTCAAAATTTTCTTTTTTTTTCAAAGTTTTCTGGTGTTAGGGTGTTAGCTGTTCCAAAAAGTAATCCCTGCCTTAGCCTCCATAGTCACACACACACACACACAAAAAAAAAAAAAAAAAAAAAAAAAGACAAGATCATACATGAAGGGAGTTCAAATACAACTTTCTGTAATTAGGAGAGGAAATATCTTGAGGAATTCACCCAGTCGTAATATGGACACAAAGGATTACTGGACTGGGTTAGAAGATCTTCTGGCAGGCAGCTTTTGAAAACCATGAGAAAGCAAAGAGTTCTTTTGAACTATACTACAGCGGCTTGTTCTTTTGTACTATACTATGATGTTTGCAACCAGTGAGACTTATGGAGTAACACTGGTTTCCTGACTCATCCCAAAGCTGTTTGGAGCAGAAATACCAAAAGATGCCCTAGTCTAACCTTTAAATGATTGGAAACATTCTTGACATTTTTCTTTGTGTGTGTATGTGTGTACGTGCACAGATCTTGTCATTTTGCACCAGATTGTACTTATGATAGGCCCGTAATCGCTACTTCACAGTTAAGCTTTCCTGATTCGTCTGGGAGTTTAAATGACTATGTTTCTAGAGAGGAATTATTTCTCTAGATGCCTCTGAGGTTTGCTGCCAAGCTCTACCCAGTAACACAGGAATTGATAGAAAGAAATCAAGAAAGAGGGGTCTCTCTCATGGGCTGTTGCTGTGTTAGCGTCCAAGGACTTCTCCTACCACTACGCTAAGAACAGAGCTAGAGTTTAGCCTCCAAAGTGCTGACCAGGATGATGCTTGGAAAGGGAAGAATTGAAGCAAAATGCACAAATTCAGGACTGTTAGAGCCTTCTGACAAACTTGTGCTCATTTCATCGGTGTAGCACAGCCATTCCTGAGACAGATGCCTGCTTTACTGAGGAACAATCAAAATATCGGTTACCACTGATTTCTAAACATCTGAAGCAAGCAAAAGCTGGGATGTGATCTAAAGTACACATCAGTGCACAAACACCTCCATCTATGCACCCAAGATGTTTTGTACCCAAGTTGCCGAGACCTTGGAGATATTTAAAACCAACTGGTCAAGGTCCTGATCCTCTTGTAGCTGACCCTACTTTGAGCAGGGAGTTTGGACTTGACAATCTCCAGAGGTCCCTTCCAACCTGTACATTTGTAGTTATCATTTTGGTAGCACAAAACAATTGCTAAACAAAATATTCTCTGGTTTGCCTTGGGAGAGTACTTTAATGTGACCATTACAGAACCATCTCTTTAATGTGTACCAAAAGGGTGCAGGATACATTCTTTAAAGGGGTCTTCAAACTGTAGTTTTTCTTGGTTACTGCTGTTCAATGAAAAATGCTTCAAATGAGGACATTCTAGCTATATCCATATATGTATATAGCTAATTTTCAGGCTTTTAAAGCTCTGTTTGGATTTAAATTGTGTCATCAGAAATTAAAATAAATGTGTGCCTCATTTACATGCATTCTGAAAACATTTAATTTTGAGAGATGATGTATCTCCCAACTGCAAGGAAAATAGAAACTGTCAAAAAAAAAAAAAAAAGGATTCTCCACTAGCAGAGCTTTGTAATGAAATATGGTTGATGGCTTCCAGTAAAAAAATGCCTTTCTTGAACCCTTATAAGCTTAGAAGATTTTAGAAGAGCAGTATTTATTCTCAAAATGAGGAATCAAAGGCTGCAGAACACAGCAGCGCTATTTCCTTTGGCAAAAGAACAAGCGACTGTCTTCTCTCTCTATCGGTGCGCACTGTTGTATTTGACATGAAAATACAAGAGCTCCAGTACTTTGCTACTGACAGATTTTTTAGAGCTGTCAGGTCAGAGTAATCAGGAGAGCCTGACTATCTTAATTCTCAAGTTCTTGTTGTGATGTTTTCCTTGCACTCGCTCCTTCTTCTAAATGGTTTTTCATGACAACTGTCACAACACAGTGGTCTAGACTGAACGAGATGAAAATATACTACCACTATAAGGGAATGACTGCAGATTTTCTCCATCCCACTATATCAGATCTCCCACCTTCCTGTCTATGGAAATATTCACGTTATACAGGCAGGGCTGTCTGCACATCTTGGCCAGGAATGGGTTTTCCCACAGCAGAGCTTTCCACAAGAAAACAGGGTTTCCCCAGTCTCATAACTGCAGCCAGTTTTCTCAACTTCATCCCCTGGAGGAGATTGGGGAAGGGCTTTGGAAAACCGTCAACAGCCAGGTGACCTTGTTTGCTCCCTCCCTCATGTCAAGAGGAGCAGAATGAAAGCCAGGGTGAAAGCATCTCTCTAGGTTCACTCCGCGTTGGCAGGGCACCAACAAGCGTAGCTTCCAATCTAGTAAGCATATGCTTGAAGGTCCAGTGTGGGTGGTAAGTTTGGGGAAGGAGGTAAAAATATATGTACACAGGGAGGGTTAAGACAACTGCAAACACTGCCTTTGCACGATATAGCTGGCTTGGATACAGTCTATGTACAACAGCATGGCTAATTTACCCTGCTTACAAACTGCTCAGGTATCTCTACATTGAACTGCAATGAGATGTTCAAACATGCCCAGTAAAGTCAGGAATTACTTCACAGCCTTGTTAGGTTGGTGAGGGAAAAGCAGGAGGATCCTAGGATGTTTTATGGCTGCTCAGAGTCATTAGCTGACTCTCAAATGCAAGAAACTATTCTGCTCTTGGTTTCACTCCTGCCATGTCTCTGCAGGCAAAATCCAGCTTGGAAGGCAGCGCCGGTGTTATTTGTAATAATGTGTGAGCTGAAGAGGACCCAGGATGAGGCTGGGTTTTTTAGGCAAGCAATTAAAAAATATCTTCCTCATCAAAGCAGCAGATCAGTTATGGAAATAATTGACACACAAAATCTGCGGCATCACACTGGTTACATCTACGCTTACCAGAGAGGCGTGTGGCTAGTCACGCAGTGACTGCAAAACCGCCAGAAAAGACATTTCTGGGAATGAAACACAATTACCTGAATTATTATTGTTCCTGGATGCATTTTTAGCAAAAGTTTCATGCTCTTTTCCAACATTTTTCAGAAAGAAAAACACACACCTGTGTTGTTTACCCAGCCACTTACACATTGCTCTACCTAAGAAATGAAACACTAGTGGATGCTCATTATCCCTTTTCTGTAATATGAGTCCAATTATAAACATATTGTTCCATTAATGAATGATTTAATCATGCCTCAGAGATCTCATTAAATGCAGAATTGGATTCCAAATGCCTACTGAGATTTAGAAAGAAAACCACTGAGAACAGCAAACACTGGACTGTCACTTGCTGTGCATGTTTCACGCCTCAATCTGGCTTTACAGTGCAGGCGAAACCCAGGAGAATAAAAAAGATGGTTTTCATCCAAAGCAAGTGGTCCTACAGTGTAAATTAGATTTAAGAAAGAAGAGGTAAGAAAGGAGTTGAGTGCATGGTACAATGGTATTGCTCGGTTTTATTTGTGTTGGAGTAAAACACAATGGTGGTTTTGCCTTGATCCCTTTGAGATAGCAGTCTGGGTTTGTACATATTTTTAGCTTTCCTGTCTTAAAAAAAAGGGGGCATTTTAAAGCTCTAGAAAAAGTCCAATTCAAAGGTCAAAAAGCACTGGGTCCTTTTGTGTTCTTCTGTTTTTCCAAAATCTGCCACAAAGAGCAAAGACTTTCCATTATAGAAACAGAAGAGTTTAGTAAAAACTCGGTTCTCCACCATAAACAATAATTCTGAGTTTATTTTTCCATGAATTCAACCAACCTGGAAATTTGTCTCAAAAGACAAAGATCTGGGCTGTGATCCTGGGGTTGGGTGTACGTGCCATGTCTGCCCAGATATCGTGTTAGCCAAGACGGCTCACTGAGGGCCAGATCCTGCCACTGTTTCCCAAAACGAGCAATACTACACCAGTCTCACTGGAAGCCAGTGTTGTCATGGACTGACGAGGATGTTTTCCAGGGCAAGAGGAAATACCAAATGTCCTAATTTTTCCCCTTTTGCATGTGAAATAACAGATGGTCTCCTAGAGAAATACATTTAGGGAAGTTCCTCTGCCTTCCGCACCTTGAGGGACCCCACTGGATTGTCCCCATGCTATTTATCGTGCTGCTGGTGAGGAAGAGGAGAGGCGTGACCCCCGTGCACCCCGTCGCTGTACGGCCGCTGTCACGGCACATCTGAGCGCTGAAGCAGCAGAGCGGGGCCGAGGGAGTTTGCCGACTGCTGGGAAAGCGGCTGCAGGCTGGATCGGCTCCAGCCGGGAGGGCTGGGCAGGAGCAGAGAGCTTTCTATCTGTACCAGCCTGAATAATTCATCTCAAGTTTTTAGCAGAAGCTCTCCTTCCCCTGCTCAGCTTCCCCTTTGCTTAGCAGTGTTGCTGTTTCCCACTCAGCATCACACAACAAGTTTCTTCCTCCGTATCCCTGAGCTCTGTGGCGGCTCCAGCCGGGTGTGTAAGACGGTCCCCAATTCCCTCCCTGCTTTTCGGAGGCTCTTTTCTCTATTCCTGTAGCTAGACTCGAGGGCATTGCTCTACAAACAGATTCCACCTGCTTTTTTCAGTTGGGATTTCATCCTTGCAGACATTTGCTCAGAGTGAAAAAAAATTGCAGGTCTACCCAAAGCTCACCCACATTTTAAGGCTGCTTGTACCAGGGTGTTTAATCCAGGCTGCGACTGTCCAAGGACACCAAAACCCTCTGTCTGCAAATAGAAATCAAGGGACAGAGAGGGCTTGAAGTCTCAGCCAGTCATTGCACAAAGAGGGTGGAGATGTAGGGGCTTCGCTCATTTTCAGGTGAAGGTGTAATTTTGTGATTTAAACATCCAGTCTCCATCACGATGATTATTTGAACAACGTGATGTGCTGCTTGTGCTGCTGTGTAGGCTTCAGTTTTGCCTCTTTGTTTAAGCTAAGGCAGGCTGCAGACCCTGCAGACACTGCCTGGAGGAAGGACGTTGCTGTAGAGAAGGTACCTGTGGACTTGGCCCCAGATGTGGAGTTTAAGTGTCACAGTCCACATGTCTCCTCACTGAGAGGGGGGAGGAACAGGGCATGGCATAGCCATGCAGGGCATTAATTACCTGCTGCACTAATTGAATCTATTAATGAGCTAATTTATTTTATGTGGCCTCCACACATGGGGGCAAGGGGCAGGTTCAGTGTTTGATGTGTAGCAGCAGAGCCGTGGGTGTGAGGAAGGAGCGGAGCTGCGGCTGGTGATGCTGAGGCTGGTGGAGGACAGGACCGTCTCCAGGGCTGGGAATCCCATCCCCACAGTTCCTCAGTGTCCCTCCTTTCTCCAGCACTGTTACAGATCGAGTATGCCATTCCCTGGTGGTCTTTCTTCACCCAAATCCCCAGAGCACTTGCGTCTCCTGTTGCCTCTTTTGATCTCCTTCACTTACATCCCAGTCGCCATGATGAGCTGGAAGCAGCCGGTGTCACGGGTGCAAGGCACAATGTGGCGGGAAATCGGTGCGCTGTTCACACACTGCCCAGCTGAGAAAAGCAGATACAAACAAAAAAACAAACAAACAAAAAAGCTGTTCATGCAATAGCTTTTTCACTGCCTGGAAACTGTCTTTCTGCTATAAAATCCTGAGTTGTTACCTCTTTATCTTAGACCAGAACACAGATCCCAACTGAGAGTCCCTGTAAGAAGACACCGTAAAAGACAGCTCTCTTCCTGACTGGGAAAGCAAGAGATTAACTTTCATTATTCCTATTAGCAGGATGTTCTTGCTGTTTTCCATGTAAGAGACTGAATGATTACCCAACACTGTTTCTTTCATAGCAGCTGTCACAATTAATTCTGCAGAGCCCACAGCCACACTCCCTGATAGTGGTTCTTCCCACCTCTCTAAAGCAAACTCAACCCTTCCCAGGGCATTTATGAGACACCTTCAAGGAAAACTTTGTGTACATTCACCTCAAGGGCCTGACTTACAAAAGGTAAGTTGAGAAGTCCCAGAGAAGCCTCAGTCTTTTTTTATCTTCTATCTCTCCCCAGTGCTGATGGTGACTTTGCAGTCACCCACCTGACCAAGGCCCACCTCTTCTATGATGGGAGAATTAAATGGATGCCACCTGCCATCTACAAAAGCTCCTGCAGCATCGATGTTACCTTCTTCCCCTTTGACCAGCAAAACTGCACAATGAAGTTTGGCTCCTGGACCTATGACAAAGCCAAGATAGACTTGGTGAGCATGCACAGTCATGTGGACCAGCTGGACTACTGGGAGAGTGGGGAATGGGTCATCATCAATGCTGTGGGCAATTACAACAGCAAGAAATATGAATGCTGCACAGAGATCTACCCTGATATAACTTATTCCTTCATTATCCGGAGGCTGCCACTGTTCTACACAATCAATCTGATCATCCCCTGCCTGCTGATCTCCTGCCTGACTGTCCTGGTCTTCTACTTGCCCTCTGAGTGTGGAGAGAAGATAACCTTGTGCATCTCTGTGCTACTGTCCCTCACTGTGTTCCTGCTGCTCATCACAGAGATCATCCCATCTACCTCCTTAGTCATCCCCCTGATTGGAGAGTATCTTCTCTTCACCATGATATTCGTTACCTTGTCTATCATCATCACTGTCTTTGTGCTCAATGTGCACCATCGTTCCCCGCGCACCCATACGATGCCTGACTGGGTGAGGAGGATCTTCCTTGACATTGTCCCACGCCTCCTCTTCATGAAACGTCCCTCTGCAGTGAAAGACAATTGCAAAAAGCTCATTGAATCCATGCACAAAATAACCAACACGCCAAGGCTTTGGTCTGAGACTGACGTGGAGCCCAATTTCACTACCTCATCTTCCCCCAGCCCCCAGAGTAATGAGCCATCGCCCACATCTTCCTTCTGTGCCCACCTCGAGGAGCCAACCAAGCCTCAGCCTATCTGCAAATCCCCTTCTGGGCAGTACTCTGTGCTGCACCCAGAGCCTGTACAGGTGCCCTGCTCCTCTCCACAACCCTCACGCCACCCCCTGAGTGACACCCAGACCACCTCCATCCTGAAAGGCCGATCACTAAGTGTTCAGCAGATGTACAGCCCCAATAAGGCAGAAGAGGGAAGCATCCGCTGTAGATCCCGGAGCATCCAGTATTGCTACCTGCAGGAGGACTCTTCCCAGACCAATGGCCAATCCACTGGATCTCCAGCATCGCAGCGGTGCCACCTAAATGAAGAGCAGCCCCAGCACAAGCCCCCTCAGTGCAAGTGTAAATGCAAGAAGAGCGAGGCAGCTGGCACACCAGCTCCAGGCAGCAAGACTCACAGTGCCAAAGAGCAACATCTGGTGTTGATGTCCCCAGCCCTGAAGCTGGCAGTGGAAGGGGTTCACTACATCGCAGACCACCTGCGAGCAGAAGACGCAGATTTCTCAGTAAGTATGCTAACTTAGCCTGCTCTCCTCGGGTAAGTAAAAACTCCTCTGCTAAGGAAGCCCCACTAAATGTGGGGCTATACAGAGAGTATACACGCTGATGCAGGCTCAGCCATCCCTGATATTGTGGCTTTTGAACACATTGGCCACTACAGGCACAGCTGGAGAATTTGTCCTTGGGGTCTTGGCAGGCATGTGGGCCAAGGGTGTAGCACAACCAGAATGTGCTCAGGGCTGCTCTAGAACAATAGGATTCTCCAGCAGAAAAGAGGAGTGAGGTTGTTGTTAGGTAGGAAGAAAGCAGCTAAGATTGTGAAAGAGACCCAACAAGCAGTCATCTGGTGGGAACGTAGCACACATTCTTTATAGAGAAGCCTCTGACAGACGGAATTCATACTCTATTTTCTATTAAGCATTGACTCTGGCTACTGAGCCTGGGAAAGCAAATTCCCAAAATAGGTTGTGGATGTGGGAAGCGCGTAGTAGCGTGGGGATGCTGCAGGGTATGTTTAGCTCTGCGTGATGTGATTCCTCATTAGTGGACTTGCACTGGAGCAGTTGGCTCTGTGCAGGAAGGTGGGTGGACAGACAAATTTCACGCTTACTCTGAAGGGGTAAATATGGCTACAAATAGAGAAGGAAAGTAGAGACTGAAAGAATTTCTTTTAATGGAGATGGTGATGCACATACAAATGCCACATCCTTTCACACCTCTTCCCCTGCAATACTATGGATACAGGGTGCTAGCTAATTATGGCCATAACGAAGGAAGTGACAAGATAACCTGAAGTCAGTATCCTTGTTAAAGAAAAGTCTTATCCAGCTTTTCCTAGAGGGATCCATCAGTAAAAGGTATTTTTTCAGCTGTGCTTGCAGTTTGATTTCTCAAGATTTAGAGTCAATGCAAGTCATAGGGCTTTTATGCAAGACTTCCTGGGCATGAGGAGTGTCTTTATATTTGCATTTTTCACAGCACTGAGCACTCAGCAGCAGCAACAAAAGATTAAGTGCTACTGTCCATTTATATACTCTCTGGTACCTTAGTTTGAGAGGCCTCTAATGTATTTCACTTCACAACATCCCTTTGAGGAAGTAACTGTTTATTCCTCATGTTGAGGAGTGACAGCCAAAATACAGAGAAGAGGTGACCTGTTCAAGGTGACAGAACAAATCTGTGGCAGAGATGGGCTGTGAATCCCCATCTTCATTAGCTGACAGCCCAGCACTCTTTGCCAGGCTAAAGCACTTCACAAGCACATTAGGACTGCCAGAATTAAACTCTTCTCTCTCCTCCTAGCAATAATCACAAGTAAACCCCTGGAAGTCAGTTGATGTTAACTCACTTGTTTCCCCATGGTACAAATGAAAGAATATTACCCCAATAATACTTCCCATTGCAACTGATTGTCTTTCTGCAAAGCTTGTTGCTATCATCAAGAACTGAGTCAATGAATATCTTGGGTTCTTTCCTTTTAATCCATGATTGCAACTTCCTTTAAAATGAAAACTGCTCAGGAGCCATGAATTTTCTTCCTATACCTTCCACTACTCTTCCCTCTTGAAATGAAGCAATTATCCTGAGGAGAAAGCTATTTACAGCACTAAACATCAAAAGCAGAAGAAAAGGAGCAGTTTTGAGGGCTCTAACCAGACCTCCTGCCTCCAGCCTTCAAGCACAAGCGCCAGGAAAACATCCAGCGATGAGCGGAGCAGGGTCACCCCCAGGACCACCAATGCCCCAGGCTCCCCAGGAAGAGCCTGCAAACCTGCCTGCAGTTTTCTGCTCTTTCACAGCAGTTGTGGCTGGCACGGTAGGCAGAGGTTGGGTTTTCAGATCTGGGGGGAATAATTGCTGACCCCAGTCAGAGGTTATTCTATTTTTCTTTTTCTGGGTCCAAGTAATGTCAAATGGGAAAGCGTATTTTTTTCTCCAGGTGGAAATGACAATGAAGAAGGAAACATGATCTTCTGGAATTGAAATTTACTGTAAGGAGCAGAACTGTTCTAATAAAATGAGAATTTATTGGGGAAAAATCAGTACTCAGAAATTTGCTTTCATCTTAAAATCAAATTGTGGCATTTCTTCATGGAAGTCTTCAACAAATCTATCAGCAGGCACCTCTGATGCAGGTGCAGCCCGAGACACAGCTCACTGTCTCTTGGGTAATTTTTTTTTGGACATGCACCTTCCCAGAATGAGAAAAGAGCTTTTTTTGGAGTTTCCATCTTTTTTCTAAAGCACCATTGCCACAGGGGCAGTGCTTCTAAATTAAAAGTAAATAGCTCATTTAATTAAGTGCTTCAGCAAAGAGAAAATGGGACATGCAAGAGGCAGTTGTTTGTTACAAAAAGATATCTGCAAACTATATAAGCACAATGGTACACTGGGGAAAATGCAAGACCAAATTGTCCCAGCATATGATAGAAATGCCATTAGAAATTAATTACAGACTGAGAAGCAAAACAAGTTGCATGTCACACACGAGCCAAAATAACCAGAAACCAACAGCACCGCCTGGAAAGCCTTGTTGTCCTCATGCCTTTGTGCACCTCCAGACTCCTCTAAGAAGAAGACTTTGAAGACTGCTTAAAAATAAAATCGGAGAGAACGTAGCTGAGGGGGAGGAAACACAGGATAATCTCACCGGTTTATTTTTAACAAAGCAAAATAAAACCACCCGGGACTGCTCTAATCTGTGTTGCAGGCTCTGGGTCCTGGGGATCAGATGTTACTAAGGCATCTCAACCCTCCACTCAAATCCTGGGGCGGGATGCCCTGTTCCCACTGCTCAGACCTGCAAGGAGCTGGACAAGGGAAGAGCTGCAGTTTCCCTCACTTTTTTTGGAATTTGGGGGTGGGGAAGTCAGCTGGTTCCTGTCGCTGATCCTTTCCCGAAAATAGTTTTGAGTGAGCTTCTTAAAAACTAATCAAAATACAGCTCAGGAGTCGGGGTGGCAGATGTTGACAGCTGCATAGATGTTGTCAGGGAAGCCTCTGCGGATCATGCTCCACGTGAGACGCTGGGCCACAGGGAAATGCTACAGTGCTGTCAGAAAACAAAACAAAACAAAAAATCCAAATAATTTTCTTTTCCTCCTCTTTTTTTTTTTTTTTTCATTGTCTCTCCATAATTTTCAATTTCATCCTTCTGTGCTCTCGGTCTGAAGCTGGATATTGATTTTGCAAACATCTGATGCATTCCTGGCCATCGTTTGCAAGATTGGCTGAGTGTTTATGCATACACCATTACATTGGAAAGCAAATTTCCGTTCAACTTTTCAAGTTGTTCCTCTTCTCCCAATTCCTCCTTCTTTTCTCAAAGAGAAACTCATCTAGTTTCTTGTCTTTGCATGATCTAGCACTTACTTTTACTAGCATGAATACTCAAAAAAGCTTATTTTTCCAGAATGGGGCACTCAATACAGGTTTCCAGTTGGACATAAGATAGTAAATTTCAGATTTTCTTTACACATTGCTTGCATCATGAGACACTAATCCCATGAATACAATCATCCAGAGCTTGCTTAGCTGCCCTAAGACTCAGTCCAGCTCTCAGCAAGTGATGAATAGATCAGAAAACATCTACAACAAAGGGGAGTTATCCACTGAGAACTTATGCTTGGGATGAGGGAATTCCTTTTGATTTCAAGGGTCACTATTTCTTTTACTCACCCCAGTTATTGATGGATGTGCTAAGGGCTGTACAATCATAAAACAATACGGTTTTGCCCCCAGAAGGTAACAACCTTCAGGATGAACTTCTATTTGTTTACGTCTGCCTATTGAATAATAAAGACCTGCTTAACTTGGTGCTAATTTTAAAGGGAATAAAATTATACATTGCGCAAAAATAGTTAATCGATTCTTACTGTTTTGAAAACGTTCAGGTATTCCTCAATTTTAAGATGCTTTGTTCAAAGAACAAATTACAGAAAAATATAATACGGTCTCCAGCACGTGCCTCGCTTCCCAATTTACGAAGATGCTCACTGAGCCATGGTGCTGGAGCAATACCAGACGATTTAAAGGCTTAACCAAGCAGTCCACATGGCAAATAGTGAGAGGTGTAGTTCAAGAGCTCATTTTGCTGGCGTTGCTCCGGCCGAACGTTGTCTGCACTGAGGCACAGAATGCCAACAGGTACTTTGCAAATACATTGGAAGATTCATGATCAGTTTGTGAAGGGTTCAGCACACCAAAATAAGGTAAATGCACATACTTTACCTGCAAGGAATAATTCTCTCAGCTCAATAAAATGTCACAACATTGGTCATGGAAGCCTCTCCCTCTGACACACCATGATTCCTCTGTACCACCCACAAGGTATAAGATAAAGTTTAGTGGTGCATCCATGACTGATGAAGAAACTCGAGGTGAGTTTACAGAGTCCCTGTGTTGTGCTCAGAGCTTGTTTGGTGCTTGGCACACCATAACATTTTAGGACCTGAAGTTGCTACTATACCTGTGAAAAGATCATCTGCTGCAAATGGCTATTTTTTTTATATTTGGATTGCTTCCTTTACCAAAATGAATTTTCAGCATAATCAGCAAATCCTTAACAAACCAAAAATCAAGCCAGATCTCCTAAAAATCATGTTTTAGCTCACACCTACTATTCTGGGCTACTCCCTTATTATTATTTCTGTTTAAAACAAACCTAGGATCTGTGGATGAAAAGACCTGTACCATTAGTGTTACAGTATTAGTGTATTGCGCTTTTTCACTCATGCTTCAGCCCAATGTGCATGGCAGCGCTGGGCACAGTGAAACCACTGTTTGCTCGGGGTCACAGACTGGAAGGTGCAGTAAAGCAGCCCTAGCAAAGCTCAGCCTTGGCTTTGCTGTCTCCTCCTTACACCACACTCCTGACTTGCTGCAATCACAAAGAGGTTTGAGCTAGCTCCTGCTGAGATTTTTTTTCCCTAAAGAGCAAGGCAGTATGCCAAATATCAGCCCTCAGGTCTATTAATCACCAAGTGGTATATTGTAGGAAATTATAATGGGTACAGCCATATCAAATAAAACTTTTCCATCTGATCAGTCCTCTTCTTGGGAAGAAATTAATAACAGCAATGTAATAAAAGAGGTTTTCATGTGTATGTGGTTTTTTACTTAATGAAATAGCCATTTACAATTCTTGCCTGATGGTATTAATAAGTACTAAACTTCCCCAGAGAGGAATTGCTGGAAGATCCTCCCACAGCAAGACAAAAGCGGGGGAAAAAGCAGGGTGAGGAAGACTACTTCTTTTATTTGCTGGTTCATTTTCAGTGCTTACTCACACAAAGCTGCAAATCCCTTCGCAGAAAGAGTTTGGCTTCGTTAATCTGTAAGCAAATCTGTTTACGAGCACAGGGAAACGAGGAATTTCTTCCCTGCCCCCAGTTTGACTTGCAGCCTCGTTTACACACCCAGTTACAGCTGTTGCTCATGGAAAATGGGATAGCGAGTGTGCAGATGAGCTTAATTATCCACGGGTGTATGTCATCCCTGGGGAGCTGTGAACAGAGTTTGCAATTGCACATGCACACCCACGCAGTCTGGGAATCTGTCTTCCACATCAGTGGTTTTTAGAATAAGTCTTTGCCATTATATAGGACCACCACATGAAAGCGAGACCTTCCCCTCCTATCTCTGGACTTTTACATTAAAATATCCTATTTTGGAGTAAAGCACTAATATTCTTCATAAGTTTTAATCTCAAATAAACGTTAATAATTGGCCTTTCGTCTTTGTGTTCCCAGGTGAAAGAAGACTGGAAGTACGTTGCAATGGTCATTGACAGGATCTTTCTCTGGATGTTCATCATTGTGTGTTTGCTGGGAACTGTTGGCCTCTTCCTTCCACCGTGGCTGGCAGGAATGATCTAAATATAGCACCAGAAGGAAGAAAGTATATCCCACTCCATGGATTTTAGTTCACCTGGAAGGAGGGGAGCAGGGAAATAGAGGCAGCCCTTTGAATAATTTACTGCGTGTCTGCGCTTGAGTTGCTCCAGAGCTCTCTGGGAATACTTTCCGAGGTCACATCATTTTGCCAAGCCATTTTCATCTCCTCCATCTAATTTAGGGGAAAAGTTCTTATTAAAGTCTGTACATAGCATGGTGGCATTCATTGGCATATACTCAGCAATGTAAGAACACGAGCTTGTTCCCTAAAGCAGCACATAACGAGGCTTCGCATCTACAAACCAGCCCCTGGCAAATTAGCTCCAGTCGTCCTCAGAGGTCTTGGTGTGCCCTGCCTAGTAATTTTGTCCTGTCAAGCTGAAGTGGTTCAGGACTGCGTGTCCTTGTATGAGTCATTTTATAAATAAAGTTCCAGATTTTGGGCTACCTGTGTAGGATGTGGTGTGTGCTCAGCTGGTAAAGATGGACAGGCTGGAAAGGCTGAAGGAATTCCTCAGGGCAGCTCAGCCTCTTTGGGACCAGCAGTGATGCTTAGCTCATGAAATCACAATAGTTACGGTCTTTATATTGACAGATTTTACTTTGGCCAATGCTCTGCAGAAGCCACAGGGACCACAGCTGAGTGAGGATCACTCAAATGAAGGGAGGATTCAGACCGTGTTGGTAGCACTTTAGCGTACTTTCAAGGGAAATTTCCGGATCCAAGTTATGGCTGCTGCAAAATAGCAGGGGGTCACCCTGAGCTGAAAAAGTCTTGCTGTAGGTAAGGATGGTACTTAGAGATGGGGAAGCCACAGCAGAAATCCAGGATGGTGCATTACTGTAATAAGGAAATGTGCCATTACATGGGGAAACCTGAACAGGACACACAGCCGCGCTTGGGAATTCAGAATGGTGCTTTGCAGAAATTACAGGTATTATGGCCTTAAATTTGGCCAGTTGTTTCAGCAGCTGTGCTCTTCCCAGCTCTATCCAAACCAAACCAACCCTTTTGTACATCTTGCCCTTGCTTTGGGACCTGCAGCAAGAAGGCAGGGACAGGCACCGCTGGCCAAAGGATGGGGTGGGGGGAGACGCTGGAGCCCTGTCCTACCACAGGGACACATCGGTGCATGACAGCACAGCTGAGCCAGATGTGTGGGTGAAAAGTTGGAGGACAGAGGGTAAGCACGGGCTTCATCTATCGTCTGTCTTTTCTCTGTATGCATTTGCAACCACAGGAGAGTGACCACACTTGGACAGACCATAAATCCATCCTGCTCAGCAGCCCCTCTGTTTGGTACTTACAAAGCCACTGTTCCCATCCTCATTGCTGGTTGCTGGGTGTCAGGTGGGAACAGCACGGCAGCACCCAGCCTGGTGCCTCCCTGCTTACTTCCGAGGTCTCATAGGCAGAAGGGCTTATAAACATTTTACCACAGCGCGCAAGGAAAGGCAGACATAATCTAAAAATACAGGCTTCCCCTGGGACCTGCCGTGGCTGCATGACTCAAAGCCCAGGCTGGCAGCTGAGGGGCTCTGGGCTTCACCCAGCATCTCCTCCGCACGCCGCAGCTGGGATCGGCACGCACCAGACTGCCTGGCACTGTGAAGTTCACTGCTAGGCAGCTCTGGCTATCCCAGAGCTTGGGAGAACGCACGCTGGGAGAGGCAGGCAGCTGCCTGGAGGACAGCACAGAAGGTCCTGGCACAAGCCAGAGCCTGGGGTAGGTGAGACCCCGGGTGAGATGTGCAGTACCTGGCACATGAAGCTTGCTCATGCCACGTGGCTCAGTGAGCAGCAGAGAGCTGCATGGGCTTGTGACAGTAATGATACAACTGAAACAGTATGCTTTAAAGAGTCGTCTTTGAAATAGAAATTACTGCGCTCAGTCCAGGCAGTACAGGTTAAAAGTCAAAGCAGTGGTCAGCATGTTCAGCCTCATCTAGAAGCTACAACTGAGCTCTGTGTTCACAGACTCAGGCAAGTGCTTAAAATCTGTACAGCTCACAAAAGCACAGAGTAGCTGTGGCTTGGGTCAGTTCCACGAGGAGCTGTGCTGGCATGACGCAGGGAGGGAGGATGAGGGAGCCCGAGCTGACGCTGCACGCTGCCTCTCTGCTTGTTTTCAGAATAAAGAGAGACTCAGTCTTTAGAGATGCTAATTTATCCCTTTTCACAGTCAGTGAGTTTGCTTATGGCAATGGAAGGAAAACAAACAGTCAAACATCTTCAAGGTCTAGTGCATAAATGTACGAACACAGCTGCAGTCTGCATCGCAGTGGCTGCACGCCTCGGCGGGGGCCGGGTTACAGTCTGTGCTGCAGATGGGTTGGGCTCGTGGAGGGGGCCTGAACTCTCGCCAGCACCTTTTCACATTTTGAGTGAACTAATTAAACAGTCATGAAGGTGGGATGATTTCTGACCCTGGGCATTGCTAGGTCATGGGCATCATATCGCCAGACTGCAGCGGTATGCATGATGACTGCTCAGAGCTCCCACTGCAACCTCCTCCTCTTCCTCCTTCTCCCGAATCCGTCAGCACCGATAGCAAAGGAGCAGGTGGGAGGCTTGGCTGTGCATGTACATTTTTAGCAATAAAAACATATGCACTTTCCAAGCTAGGCTTGAGTAACAGCTCCAGTCTCTGCTCACACCCCCCAGCGAACGTGAGCTCGGGCAGCAGCAGAGCGATGGCCAAAGCAGACCAGGGGTGGGGACCCGCAGAGGTGAGGGGGGCTGCACAGCAAGAGCTGCGGTCGAGCCCCTGCCTAGCGGGAGGGAATGATTTGGAAATAACACGAAAACTGATAAAGGTTTAAGGACAGGTTTAAGAGGCAAATGTTTAAGGTGTCATATTGTGAAATTCAGTAGGGGCAGGCATCAGCTGTACTGTGCTCACAGCAAAGGGCCCATCTCAGATCTACACTTTTTCTGCAAAAAGTGATTGCCAGTGCACGCAGTGTGAATGGCAGCGTCTCAACAAGAAGAGTTGCACTGTGACAGCCACGGAGCAGGACTGCCTGGCAAGGACATGAAACTGCAGTTCAGCCCCTGGCAGGACTGCCCTGCCATGCAGGAGGAGGAGGAAAGAGCCATACGTGTCCGCTCCATTAGCACATCAGAAATACGAGGTGTGATTAGGAGTGCTAAGGATGTGGTTGTGTCCCTGAAGAGTCAGCACCACTGTGGGATCACAGGGTTTGGCAGGACAAGATGAGAAGTGACAGCTGAAACCAGTTACAAAGATGTTACTGGTGTTTAGGGAGAAGCTCGGATAATGCAGGTCACTGGCATCCTCTGTTTTGCTAACATCATAACATTTTTCATACAGCGGCAACTCTATTTCTTCTCATGTGGCATTAATAGTGCCCTGGTTTAAACTTCAAATAAAGTCTTGCCTTCTGCTTCTGATGTTCCTCCTGATAAAATCTAAGGGGAGAAAATAGGAATCAACACCTACTGCTCTTTCTTAGATGGGTTATTCCATCTTGGAGTTTGCTAAGGAAGATGCTCTCCCTCCATAGGATTCAATGACCAGAAACTGGAATAAAACTGGGACATGAACCAGACTATAACTGTAGAATAATGAATAATTCTGCTGTTCCAAACCCATGAAACACAAAGAGAGAGTTTTTTAGCATATGAAAGACTCCAGGAAAATGTATGCAGCCAGGCTGTTAACATTTGCAGTGTTCCCAGCTCAGAACTGATTCCCAGGACTTGACTGAACAAGCTGACATCAGAAGAAGAGCAAGGAAGCAAGACTGGGATACAGCAGGAGCTCTAAAACTGCCTTGGAAGAGACCCAGAGCAAAGTAACTGTTTTTCAGGATCTGGGAGTGTAAAACTAAGCTCAGAGACCCCAAAGGCATCACAGAAAGCAGACACAGATGCTATCTTTTCTGTTTTACTTGTGGAGGAGAGATCGTACCCTCACCAGTGTTTCATGCTTTCCCACCAGTACAGCTCCATTGGCCATGAATGGAAGACCAAAGGCGCAGAAACCTAACTGTAATAACCTCAATTACCACCTTTTTTCTATTTTTCCCTACATCTTCTTTCTTGTGGTTCCCTAATGCTCACTTTGTCTGCATCATCTTCCCAGCCATAGGGCACGTAGTGTATTTTATCTGCAGCTGGCTGGTAGGATGCTCTATGTAATCCCCCTTTCCCCAGCTGTTTTCAGGGCTGTTTTCCACCACATCATCTCATTCTCCAGCGAGCTAATCCACATAGCGTGTATCACCTCCCTTTTGGATAAGTTTCTCTTTAGACATTTATCAAGAAACTGGACTCGAGGAAATCCATTTGCGTAGGGAGAGTCAGGCAGAAAGATGCATGTGTGAGAGGTAAGATGCACGTGCAGTACTAAGGAAAATCCCCGTACAACAGCCCCGCCTGCCTTGATAGCCCCTGTGGGCTCTGCCCCACTGCAGTGATGGCCATTTATAAGACCTTTCATCCCAACCCAGGCGTTCGTCTTTGTTTCCAGCCCTTTAAATCTGGTCAAGCCAAGCTGTTGAGCCCTGGAGAAAGCCTTTTCGGAGCTGCTTGTTAGCAGTGTTGCTGGTTAGTCCTCCGTGCTTATTGTATCTTACCCCCGAGACTGATTTAATACCTTAAAATGATGCTTGTAGCAAAAAATAATCTGTCTCTGAAAGGTCCTCAGCCAGAATCCAGCTGTACTAGGTGGGTCAAACTCTGCAGCAGGGATAAAAATCCAAATTTATCGCCATTTAAGGACTGGAGGATAAAAGTTTTAAAGAAACTGAAGATATGTTGTCACACTACACACCGTATGGAAAAGAAAGTCTCTATGACACAGATTACTTAAGGGTAGTAATAAGAATGAGCAAATCAGGACAAAAGATTTTAATAAGGACAGAACAGAAGGGCAGGTAAACAGGCATTAGTCTGCCAAGGTGAAGAAACGGTAAAATCTTGTGGGATTTCACTGGGATATGTTAAATTTATGCACTGAGGTTAATTCAGGGTTATCCAGAAAACAAGTTTAAATCCAGAAAAACTAATATCCAAAATTTTATTTGTAGCAATTAAAGCTTTGAGAACAAAATCCCTACTAAGGAAAGATCTGCAAGAGAATTTTTTAAACAGGATTGCTAATGAACGACACTGTTCTTCACAATAGTTTGTGTTGAAAGTGATAAATTGGGCCAGAGAAGTACATAGAGTGCTAACGAACAGCACAATAGGGAAAACAACAGGTTGTGTTCAGCACAGAGCGTGGGATATTAATGTTCACAAACGGCCGGTTTCTGTATCACTGACAGAGGAGGGCACTGCAGTTTGGGGCGGGCAGGATCTCCTGAGCCTCCCTGCACTTCCACCTTTAGGGCTGCTGTGTTTCTCCAACCACTGAAATCTTTTTCTTTTTTTTTTTTTCTTTTTTTTTTTTTTTTTTAATAGCATGCAACATTGATTGCTGGATTAGGACACTCTCAGTGCCTAAAATCTCTCAACAGAAATGTTCCTTGCCTTCAAGGAATCTAAGGTGGAAACATTTTCATTTTGTATGTCAAGGCAGCTCTGGAAAGCTCCAAAGTGAACAGAAATGTTACATCTATCAATGTGGTTTCTATGCATTTTCCTGCATTTTCCTACATTTTCCGAAGGGAATGTCTGTCATACTGAAAACATTAATTCTTGGGAGTTTCTAGATGATGAACATACATTAAGCCAAGCACTACTTTAAATACTTACAGAATGCAGTAATCATATTTTTATGTGACTTTTGTTGTAGGATGACTCCCATGACTCCCAAGTCTGATACAGCATTTTTTTTAAAAATTGCATAGGGTTTTTCCATAATGGCAAGAAGAAACAATATTTGGATTCCACGTCTAAACAACCTGATTTTCTTAAGGTAAACATCGTTCTCTTTGGTATTTATGCGACAATCCAGTTTCTAAATGCGGATGTATTTGCAGTTAAGTTTTCAAGGGTCAGCTATAGCCATGTGAAGGCCCAGTCTGCATGTAAGTGCAGAAATTGCACATCCAAACTAAGTGCACAGGAATACGCGTGATGCTCCATTTTTTGCCTCTTCCCATCTTTGCAAAATCTGTGCTGATACTTTGTTTCATTCCGCTTCTGCGAAACCAAAATATTGTGTTGCCCCAGGTTTAAAATCAATTCAGAAACACTTGTTTCTGAAGCAGGGGCAGTTTACGGGCAGTGTAAGTGAGCAGTGCCTAAAGCAGCGGTTGCAAAGGAGGTACCTTGGTATCCGTGGCTGTACGGTTTGCTGTGGACACGTATTACACTATGGCTCACGCGAGGAAAGGGCTGTAACGTGACAATTACCTCCATGTCATATGTATAAAAGTCAGACTTGGAGCTATTCGATATTCTACCTGATAAAACGTAAAGTAGCTACCCAGACTGCAGGAGGCAGAGATGGAAGAGGCCAGCAGGTTAATCTCCAGCTCCTCTCGGTACGTGGCTGTGCTCTCTCTGATCTAAAGCCTCGCTTGACAGTTACCAAGCCCCAGAGAACGAGGCTAAACGGTGGGGTTTGTCACATCACGCTGTCTGCGGTGCTTGTGTACGTAACACCCCTGCGAGGAAGCCATCAGTGTTTTGCCAAAAGCAGAAACAGTCAAAATGGTGCTAGACTTCGTTACCTTGTCAACCAACAGAAAATGCAGTTTCGCTCCAGTGGATTTGCATCTTTGGGCACGAGGTGCCCGTTTTTCTCTGTGAACAGAATAACAAGAGACAAAAAGAAACCACAAGCAGACAAATGGGCAAAAATTATCTGTTATTTCTGAGCATTTCAATACATTATTTCTTTTTCTTACAAGTCTGTCAGCCTGCACCTCTGACTCCGTCTTTGTCTTGCTGTGGGACGTGCAATGCGAGTTTGAACACTGCAGTTGTCCAGTGCTGAAAAACAGACGGATGACTCATCTGAACGCAGGCTGGTCTGGTGGCTTTAGTGTTTGATGGACTTGTCCATATAGAAATTATGGGATATTAAAAAAAAAACCCACAAACAACACATCTGGTGTTCAGGTGGCTGCTTCTCTTGGAGCACGTGGAACTTGCACCCAGAGATTTCCAGGGCAAATCAATGTCTTCAGCTACTTCCGCACCAGCCATCAGGGAATGAAATCTGTGTGTGGAAAGGAGATGAGGCCAGTGAGTAAACAAATAAATCAGTGTCAAGTACTGAGAAGGAATGGTGTAGAATTAATTCTTTTCCCTTGTAAATCTTTTGTTCAGTGCCAGTGATTTTCTTCATTTCCCAGGACTTTGTACAATTGGGCCTCCATGAAATATATGTGTAGGAACTGAGATATTGTTCCTCTCCATCCACTGTGGAAACATTGCTGGCGACATTAAGAACTGAAGATACCCCCATGATCGCTCCACCTACTCAACTGCTGCTGCAGTTATGTGTTAATCTATGAAGGATGGCTGAGGAGCAGTCAGTTGAACTGGCTTTTATCCATATGAATTGCACGTGAATCACCTTGATTGCTTTGCAAAGGAGGCTCTTGCAGGACTGACAGTGCCTGAAGGATGAACAGAGGTCTCTGCCTAGTTTAAGAGAAATAACCAGAGACACCAGTTCTAAAATCATAACTTTTGCACTGAGATAATCAGAACTTACCTCTTCTACCTGCCCCATAACATCCAGAGATATCACAACCCCCTGGATATCCAGACTGCCCAGGCTGCCCTCTGACACCAGGAAAACCTTGAGGACCAGCATTCCCAGGATTACCCTTTGGACCTGGTTTCCCCAGCACAACTTCTCCTGGCGGGCCTGAAGAAGGAGAAGCACTGTAAGTCATAGCACATCTACTTTAGCTGCTTCAGTATAGTACGGTACCCAGCTTGGCTAAAACCAGAGCCTGGTTATAAGAATCCAAAATCCACCTACGTGTCAATGCAGAAAATCACCTTAAACCCAGGATCCATCTCAGAGTCATTGCTTTTTGTGCCTTTACATCTCCACTATAAAAATTTAAATACTGGAGAATATGTTTGACCACATTCCCTTGATAGTGCCCAGTTTGTTAAGTCAGTGGCAAACCTCCCACTGATTTCAAGTAACAGGGATCAGGATGGAGGAGTACGCCAAATCCTAACAGATTACTCCAAAACCCTTGTGTTTCACCAGCTGAATTTTCAAAGAGTTTCTATCCCCTGAGCATCTGGTCTTGCATGCAAAAAGGCAGCAAAACTAAAACTCCCTGGATGTGTCTCAGGTCCTTAAAATACACCATTACCTGGGAATGGGTACCAGAGGGAAGAAGCTGCCTGGAACAGTCTCTTAGCCAGAGGAACCAGCCAGGGTGCTGCCAACAGTGCTGCAGTGGGAAGGTCGGTCTGCCCCACCACAGTGGTCCTAAGGCTGAACGATGCTTTGAATCTGGCAGCTGGTGAGCTCCGGATGGCCCCACGGGTCATACAAAGAGGTTGTATTCACTCTACCTGTTCTGCCTCTGGGTCCTTGGATCCCTTCCTCACTGGCTCCAGACATCCCTTTTTCTCCTTTGGGCCCTGGGGCACCTAATCACAGATAAGACGCTAGTGTCACTTCACTGCATTTTGCATTTCACCCTGAATTAATGTTCCTGCAGTGTCCCCACCAGGCTCTTAGATATTGAATTGAAGAAGAGTCACAGTCCCTGGTAACACAGAGAAATACCTATTTCCTTTAATTCTATCTGGGCACCTACTCTCTTTTCTAGAGCAGCCATTTGCCCATGACCAACAGGGCTCCAACTAGCATTGCAGCCTGATATGGGTGAAAATGGAGATTTTTTCACAGAGACATTTATAGCACTTGGTGTTAGTGCACTGGCCTGAGTGTAAGGTCCACTCCTGTGCTCTTCACATGGATCAGACAAATCACTAAGTTGAATCGTCTCTTCAACCACGTGCTGGTAAGTCAGGATTGCTGTTTTCGCGTGAAATTGCTCACAAAACCAGTACATCTCAAACAGGTGCATTTTGACAAAATATCATTTTTCATATTTTTAAGATGAAAATATTTTGATCAGCCATGTCCTTCAGATTGTTTTCCAGTGAGATCTGTCTTCTCCCATCTCCTTGTTCGACAGGCTGGAAACATCTGCAGGTTGTTACTTCCCTTTCCTCTTAACTGGCATTTTGAAAAGTTCTGCCGATACCAGCTAAGACTGAATAGTGCCAGAGTAAGGAGTTAAGCAGAAGGTCTCTAGTTACTTAGAGGTGTTAGAACACTACTGAAACCAACATTTTTCATTTTATTTTGACAGACAATTACTTGAGCCACTGACAATGTTGTCTGCAAATCCAAGCAAAATGCATTCCCACCATTCACTCATTCATGTGCAATAACTGATGCCACTTTCTGAGATTACATTAATCTATTTCTTTAGCCATGTGTGAGGCTTTTGTTGTTGGAACTACTGCTCCAGAAACCTACTTCCACTTTCACTATTATTTCGGTTGCCCCATGTCTTCCTTTAGTGTTTTCCAAGACTCGTCACTTCTGCCTAGGTGTGATCTGTTCTACCACCACGTGTTCATCCAAATGGCTGTTTCTTCTGCCTTTCTGTAGGGAAAGCCTCCTGCTCTCTAAAATTAAACTCTCTATCCCCCTACACATGGTAGCAAACTGGCCTTCGTCTCAAAGCAGAGCTTGCAAAAAGAGTGGGCTGCATCTGTGTTCTCCCTGTTCTTTGAGCTATCTAACTTGGGTTTCTCTTCCTAGAAGAGAGAAGTCCAAAAGGAAAATAGCAATGAGATGAGATGAGATAATATAATGGATTATCTTTGCAGTACTGCTTTACAATACTAAAATGTTTAGTTAAAGTATCAAAGATATAGTACAAAATGCTTACGAACGCTTCTGCCCATACCTCTTTCTCCAGGATACCCATCTTTGCCTGGCTGACCAGGGATGCCATTTTTTCCTCTCTCTCCAATGCTCCCAGGGGGACCTGGAGGACCTGGTGGTCCTGGTTCTCCTGGCTTTAACCTTTCTTCCCAAACAGGAACTGGCTTCCTTGCATGTTCATGAATGAATGAGTCAAATTTCAACACATGAGCTGAGAAGATAAGACAGAAAATGAATGTTTCCTTGGCTGGGAGATTCAGAAGAGAGACAAATTCAAAGGATGTTGTCTAAAAAGGTACTTAAAACATTAGCTAGTGCTAAAAAGATGTCAGTCCAAACCAAGAAAGCCAGAAACTGAAGAAAAAATGGGCGGCTGAGTTATGACTTTGCTGCCTGACCTTGGGCAAACCACTGCTCCTCTTCATGCATCACAGCACAGCAGCTTTACCAAAAATGCCTCGTCTCAAGAGGAATCAGCACAAATCAATTAGCTTCAAGCTTTTCCATTTAAGAAATTAAGGAGTCTTTGCAAAGCGCCAAAGTGTTTTCCAAAGAAGTGTTTCACAGGTCTCTGTGCTAATGCCACCCAATCAAACCAGCGTAGCACTGAGAGCCTGTGATGGGACATGTGCTACACGTGGTGCTCAGCACAGCAGAGGATGGAGGAGCTCCCTGGGTCACTGCAGCTTCATGCTGTCTCCCCTCTGGTTTTGCTCACCACTGCTGGAGGGGCACAAACACACTCGGGACGTGGGCTGGTTATACTCACTTTGAATCATCCGCTCACAAGCCTGGCTAACGAGCTGGTAAATTGTGGCCAAGGACTGTGGTTCCCCCTAAGTGAAAATTTTTTTTTAATTAAAAAAAACCAACAAACTATTCATATCTTTTTAAAAGGATCGATATCATAATGCATGATAGCTTTCTGCCCGTTCTTTTTGTCAGCTTGAGTTTCAGAGATATTAATTACTGTGAAATGCAGCTTTATTTATTTATCACAAAGCTCTGAAGCCATAAAATTGAAATTGGGGAACATCAATAATTGCTTTTCTCCTGCACATCAGAAAGCTGAATCTCAATAATTACCGGAGCTACCAAAAAAGGGAGAGTAAATTTCACTCTTAAATTTTATCAGAAAATATGCTAAGTCTACAACACAATGTTCTGTGATATGTAAAACATTTAATATGATCAGAGATTACAATGTCCTGTCTTTGTCTAAATCTTTTATGAATATTGATTCTTACCATTACTGTATTCTGAATAAATCATATATAAGGAGTCCTTTAGAAAGTTTTAGTAAAGTAGGGAAAAGTGATAAAAATGCACAAAACTGCTTAAAAATAAACACTGACTCTATCTGTGAAAATTCATAGCTAACACACTGCGTACTTCCAAAAAACATTTATAAAATATACATCTCTGGCTGGATCACTGTGCAGATTATCCAGACTTAAAAAAAAAGCCTTAGCACAACACCCAAGGGAGGGGAAAAAAGAAAGTTCCACTGCAAAAAACCAATACATAGAAAAGGAAAAACTGGTGGGAATGGAAGGATAATGCTGTTAAAAATTATAATACTGAGGCATTAACTTGAGCACCTCACCCCTGTCTGAAGCCTAATTCACACACGTCAATCTTGGCAATGAGACTCAGACTCCTAGAAAGACACAGGGTTTCTTTTCAACCAAAAATCAGGATGAGAAAAACTTCCTCTCATATTAAATAACTTTCAAAGGCAGCGTAGATCTCCTGACCTTGAAGGCTTTGTGCTGGGGCATGCCAGAGGATTATTACAAATGAGTCCCCTCTTATGCAATACATTAAAAAGAACAACTCAGTGAAGCCAAGTGGTTTTGGTTTTTCCTTCTCAGCAAAGAATGGATTTTCAATTGGCGTTTCTTCTTCATTAGTACAATTGATACCAAGGAGCTCCTGACTGCTGCAGGATGATTTATACGCCACCAGCATAGCCAGTGCAGGTGAATGGAAAGGCAGCAAGGTATAGGTACATGAAGTTATACAACACTAGAAAGGTTTGGTTTATATTTGTAAGCATAGCTTGCAAAGCAGGTTACCACATGCGCTCTTTTGAGCGTAGGATACAGTGACAGTGTTGCCTAGCACCAGAAAAACTCACCTTCTCTCCTTTTTCTCCTTTTGGACCTGGCAGCCCCTATGAAGAAAAGGAAAAAAAATAAAAGTCTAGGGAAAGGAAGAGCAGAAGAAAACAAAAAATTTAATGGGGATGTGAGTTACATTAATGGGACAGGAAGCACAAAGTTTGTTTCCCACACTCTCACTGTTTCCTTGGCCTCACGACAGTGATGAGAAGAGCTTCAAGCTCACAGGAATATTTAGGGTTTTTTTTTTAAGAAAAATAATAATAAAGAAGCAGCTGGAGCAGTGGCATAAAGCACCATCAACGGGGATGCAGAAATTCCTCAGATACAATCTTAGAACAGATTTCCCAACACAGCAGGTGGTTTTTAACATCTGAGAAGAGGAAATAACTGTGACATCTAGACCTGTGGTTGCCCCTACAAGCCCAACGCTGGCTACTCCAGCTCAGGACTGACTTTCTTGCTTTATTCTAGAATCTTACACCAGAAATTTGTTCAGATGTTGGGTTTTGTGTGAATCTGCAGGAAGCAAAGGGAGGTAGGATTTATTAAATGCTTTATGAACAGTTAAGTAGCCTGGGCTTTGCATATCTAGACATCTCCTTACGAAGGATGAGTGCAAATTAAAACTATTCTTTAGAGTCTGAAGGAGAGCTGCTGTGGGAACAGCTTTTTTCCACTCAATTATTTCATGTCTTGGCCTTCTTTGACACCCAAAAGCAAAAACTTACTGTCGGCCCAACATCACCTGGAGGTCCCTTCTCCCCACTGCTGCCTCGGGAGCCTGTCACTCCTTGGAAACCCTGCAGACACACAGATAAAAGTCCAGTTACTTCTTAACTTTCTTCTTTTTCTTTTCAAGGCTGACATCTCCCTACAGCTCCAGGGGCACCAGCAGTTTGAGTTTAGAGGACTCTAGCAAGGGCATTGTAGCCTTAAGGTTTATGTCAGTACCTCGTCCAGCCATGAGGCCAATTTTAAGAGTATATCGTGTATGAGTCATGTTCACATCATTTCCTATTACTGTCTCAATTATGGTCAAGCTAGCAAAGCTGAGTTTTGCCAGCAAACGCCAATGTGTTTTTTACCCCACAGGCTTTAGATCCTTCATTATATATTCAGATTTAGACATAGACCAGAGCATAACCCTGTTCTTCAGCCTCCTAATACCATACTGCTGTTTTCTTTTTCCTTTAACAGCAGCTCAGAGAGCGGGAAGTGCCACCTTTGGTCATCTCCTCTTTGTGAAGTTTCTGTGCCCTTTGGAGCCATAAAGGGAGGAAAAAAAATAAGCCAAAAACAACCAGTAGAAATACTTTCTTTTATAATTTTCCAGCTATTATATTTAAATTCAATAGAGATTAGCATCTTTTTATAAGTGAAAATGAAAGAAGTCTTCAAGGCAGCAATAGAACTGTTTTCAGAGCCTGCTCCTAAGGCTACAGTGCTTTCCTCATATTTAGAAAGCTGAGATTCAACTCTGCCAGTTCCACATCTTCCCAGGATGAGCAAGTCAAAGTTATGAGCTGAATTTAACCTCAGTTCCCATCAATACCTAACTTCAGCACAACTGCTGAGGGGTGTAATGCAAAGACAGCAGTGAGCAATCTCCATTTACACTATTCAGTACTGCCAAATTCCTTATAATTCAGCAGTAGGAATCAAGAACTAGCAGGTCCACCACCCGTCATATAAAACCAAATTTGGTTCAGTTTCCCATGTAAAGTGAAGTGTACCTGTTTCAGAGAACTTGGAAGGGCTATGGTGCCTTCAAATTAGCAGATGGATGTAAATCAACTGATCTTAAGGTTCTGCTATCTTGGGCACAACAGAGTGCAAATACACCTATCTCCATACAGCAGATATTGGAAATGGTGGGGGTGGAACCTTTCACACCTGCCTGCATCCTCCAGCTCCTGCTGATTTCGGTCTAACAAACCCATATACCTCAAACTCAACCAACAGCTGAAAAACAGTAGCACTATGAAAACAGAGCATCTCCTTGCTGGGTCAAAGCTTCTCTAGAACCTGCCAGAAACAGCCAAGGTTTTTCTTCTTACACTGACAATGGCAGGGACAACGGACATCTGTGCAATGTGCCAGGTATTCCCCGTGATACCCCCAAAAGGTGTTTTGCCCGGACACCTCTGGGTGACAGCTAGTCAGCAGAAACCACAAGCCCCTGCTGAGGAAGAGATTTCGATATGCATCACTCATAGTGAGTACTCACCCTTGGTCCAGGAGGTCCTGGAGGCCCGGCTGTGCCTTCTAGTCCCCTCACCCCCTGCAAAGCCAAATCCAGTCATGTATTAATGAGAGGATTCAAAGAGACCTAGTAAGCAGTGAGGTGGTTTTTCCATGTGCTGCTTGCTAGGAATGGGTAAAAAATGCATCTGCCGAACAGGTGAGAAGGGTGGCACCTTGTCAAATTTGGCCAAACATAAGATGACCCCATTTTTTTTCCCCAATCCATCTGGCTTTGTGAAAAGACCATTTACTTATGCACTGAGTGCATTAGGAGAGCTGGATGTTTTGGGTCTCTGCTGTTATGCTCACAGCAGGATTTTAGGCACCCATGCATGAAAACTCAGAGGTGAGGTATTTTACCTTTGCACCTTGAAGACCGTCCCTGCCCGGAGCTCCCTGCACACCAGGAATGCCCTGTAAATCAGAATTGCTGGATAAAGTTGGGATCTGATTATCATTACCCTGCTTCATCTTGTAACAGGGGATGTAAGAAAAAGAAGAAACAGTTATTCACTCTTATTCACCGAGCAATCACTGTTATCCCACCTTTAACTGCATTATATCTAGCTTCCAGATAGGTCTGTCCTTCTTGCACTAAATGACTCAGTTTTCTTGGGAAAGTGATGACACTCCATAATGAAAGATAGTTTCTAAGCAGACAACCATAATAACTCTATGGCTTTTCAATCTTGCATAAAGTGGTTACTGGGAAAAAAATGGGCAAATCTTTGAGACAATTAAAAGGAATGGTGTCTAGCATTACCTGCATGCCAGGACTTCCAGTGTCTCCTTTCTCTCCTTTAATTCCTGGTGGTCCCTTGGATTAAAACAGAAGACGTAGTTAGGCACGCTGCAGCATCCTTTAAGGCAAAGAGCATCCTGCTCCTCCACGTCCCAGGTTGCTCCCGCTCTCTGCGCTGCTACAGGGTACTTTACAGTCACAGCATGTGCATGGGGATTCTGCTGCCCCAGACAGGTACACAGCAGCCCCCACCTCCACTGCTTGACAGGCAAGAATGATCATTGCAAAGAAAAATGCCTGAATACTCCACTGGGCGGTTTTCATTAAAGACACATTAGGGAAAGTCTGGACACAGTCTTTTGCCAGAATGACTAAGAGCAGGACCTCGTCAGCACAAAACAATGATCATCATGTCTCTCTAGTGCAGCTGTCCAGCTGTTAGTAAGGATGATGTAAATACATAGATCACGTTCTGGGGGCTTTATTGAGACACTCATTTCTGAGATGTGTTCTAACTGCAAAGAGTGAGTGATAAAAAAAAGGCAGTGGAAGATATCACATACCACAGGACCCTGAACCGTGATTCCCTGGGAACCTGGAGAGCCTTGTTGGCCACTAGGACCCTCTGGCCCTACTTGTCCAGGTGGGCCTGGTTCACCCTAAAGCCAAAGACATGAAATCAAACATAAGAAAGCAATTAGTGCCTGCTCTCCACATGGGCTGCACTGCATGACATGGGTCAGCAGGAACCGTCTACAGGATTCAAGATGAAGTCAGGACAGTGAGGGGATCTCTAGTAACCTCAGCTGCCTTTGTCTTTTAGGTCCAAGGTTTTGGTGCATCTTTCATGGGAGAAGACAGCAAAGCTGCAGATGGTGCTTTACAAAGCCTGATTCAGCTTCCCAAGCAGCAGGTCATTTCTGTTATTCAGAGGGCAAAGGGAAACATTCTTTAACTTGTGGCTGAGATCTGTATCCATTCTCATTCCTTCCCCAGAATCTTTCCCCTGTGACCATGCTGCTTTCCCAGATGTTGCCCCAAAGAAGGGGACCAATGGGTTGGTCTGGCTCTGCCCTGTGTTGATCAGTGAACACTTGCACCAGGGCTTGCTCCAGTCCCCAGGGTTTGAGGATTCAGACCCCACCATTCCCTATGCTCACCTTGGGGCTGCTCCTGAAGGCTTTGTGTGGGTCTTGCTCTGCTTTGCTCATCATGCTGCGCTGCCCCAGAGCAGTAGCAATCTGTCTGGCAGGTTTGGCAACCAGAACAAGCACAGCACAAAGACTGACCATTTTCCAGCAAGGCTGCTTTCAGAGAACATTGCTGACTGCATTAATTCAGTGCAATCAGGCTCATCATCTCAATTTCCAAAGCCCAACTGAGCATTTAATTAATAATAAGTGTTTCCATCCTCTTCAATGCATTGGTTCTTAAGGCTCTGCTTGGTACAGTGAGATAGTCCCCAGTCTAAGGAGTCCAGCCCAGACCAGGAACGAACACATCCAGCTGCACTAACAGAGGGGTCCGCACTCCTGCATCGTGCCTCCAACAAAGCCTGAAGCAAACAAAGCCAGTGGTAGTGCTGAGTATTGGGACTCACCTTGGGTCCTGGCTCCCCCTGCTCCCCTTGGGGTCCTCTCCTCCCAGGGCTGCCCTGCCAGTAGGACACAAAGCTGCTGTTACGAATATCATAATCTTTATTGCAGTGTAACCAGGAGCCTAGGGGACAGAAGTTGGTGCACTTTGCTGTGCACAGTGGAAGATGTTTCCTGCCCCAGATAGCTTGCAGCAAATAGAGACGAGAAGAAAATTAATCAAGCCATCCAGCAAATGTGGAAAAGGGGAGAAGAGAGAACAGCACAGCCCCTCTGTGACAGGTGGTGGGTACACTACACTCACCACCAGCAGGAAGAGATGACGTTTCAACCTGTTCAACCTCCTCCCTCTAACTCCCCCAGCAAATCCATGCTGAGACAGCATCACATATGAACATAGGAACACACTTGAGAAGAAAAAGAAGAGGTGCTCACAACTACAACCCTTTGGGACTATGTTGGTTTTTATAATACCATCCCGAGAGAACAGACACATGCTGAGATCAGGGACAGCAAGCAGCTCTGGGGAGACCTGGCTTAGCTCTGCATCTGCAGAACTGCTGGATGGAGAGCAGAAACCAATCTTCTGGCATGAACCAATATTCTGTGAACTTTTGACATCTTAATCTGAAAGTTTCCATTCTTGACTCTAAGAAAACAATGGATTTGGATTAAGAAGTACAGGCAGGGAGCTTTGGGAAAGGTGCTTTCAGAAGCTCCCAGAAGCTCATTTCAGATGTCACGTGGACCTGGTCAAAAACACTCATTAAGGACAGCGATAAATACAAGGTGGGACATAGTCTTGCTAACTGGAGTTTTAAAAATAGCAACATGTTCTCTTGTAACTGCAGAAAATTACCAAGGGTTTAGTGGTATGAGGATAAGGTTATGTGTCAGAACTGTATTTTCTCTAATGTTTAAAAGAGTCTTGCTCTTTAAAGCGTTGTACTGCGGAGATGTTTAAACCACAGGGCAATGTAAGCTGCTAATTATGCACTTAGGATATTGAAGCAAACTGTGATAGTGGAGCGCGCAGTGTAATTAAACTTCCACCGGAATGAGCGTGTAATTACTCTGCAACGAGGCACTGTTCCTTGCAAAGTGTGGAACTGAATTCACAGTTAAATCACAGCAATGCAAGGGGTGATCTGAAGCCTTTCCACTTGAGCAAGGAGGCCAACGGTTTGTTAATGGTTATTTTCCAGGAGAAAAGCCCCTGGAGTGGTTGAAATGGGGTGCTCTGGACAGGTTGTCAGGCTCCAGCTGCCTTGTGCAAATAAAATGCTTTTCCTCAAACTTCCAAAATGTAAACTTTTTGATAGCTGCTTCCTAGCGTTTAACTGGAATATTTCCTCTTGCAATTTAAGCCCATGGTGACTCTCCTGTGTCCATAATGGATAGTGCAAAATACTGCATTTGCCCTTTATCCCTGAGCATGTTACATACTTAATGACTGTTATTGCTTCCCCCCCATTTCCTTCAGGGTTTTCTTGCAGGTCACATTCACCGTAAAGAGAGCGCGCTTTGGGGACAGACAGAACTGCAGTCTCCCCTTTCTCCCACCCACACAGACACTTATAAAGCTCCCACTTAACACAGAAACCAGATAGGAAGGTTTTGTGGTGTTGGGTTTTTGTGGTGGTTTGTTTTGTTTGTTTTTTTTTTTTTTTTTCCATTTACAAAGAGTTTCAGAGCTTCTGATCTGTAAAATCTCTGCAGGCACCGAGGATGACCCATCCTCCTCTCCTAAGAGGATTAAGGTGGCACCAGGAACTGCTCAGCCTGTTCCCAGCTGCAGCTGCTGCATTGCCAACTCCCCATCTCCCCGTTTCATCACCATCTGAACCTCAAGAACACCTCTCAGCCTTGCTCTGACACAAGGAGGACATCAAAGCTCCCTGAGACAGGATGAGAGGAAACAGCCTCGAGTTGCGCCAGAGGAGGTTTAGATTGGATATTAGGAAAAATTTCTTCACCAAAAGGGTTGTCAAGCACTGGAACAGGCTGCCCAGGGAAGTGGTTCAGTCACCATCCCTGGAGGTGTTTAAAAGATGTGTAGATGTGGTGCTTAGGGACATGGTTTAGTGGTGGTCTTGGCAGTGCTAGGTTAACGGTTGGACTGGATGATCTTAAGGATCTTTTCCAACCTAAATGATTCAACTATTCTAAAACCTCATGGAGGCCCAGGAGCGTTATCCTCATGCCTGGCCTGCCCAACCAACACGAAGCAACACCAGAGCATGCAATACACTGCTTTCAAAGAACACGTGGAAGGCTGAACTCACAGGGGGCCCTGGAGGTCCTGGCAAGCCCGGGCGGCCAGAAGTACAAGAGCAGGCAGGAGCTAAGGTAGGGCAGGTCTCCTCATCCCTCTGAAACGAAAGCAAGCCAAACTGGCATGAGCAGCTGTGTAGAAAGAGTTGGATGGATCACATGTAACATTTTCAGTGTTTCAAAATTCAGTTTGAGAAAAGCACAGATTTTCTCTACTCCACTGAGAGATTTTTTGTGAACAATGGAGTGCTTTATTTTTCTGTCAAATAACCAGTTTAGACAAAAAACAATATTGCATAACACATACTGGAAGATAATTTTCTCCTTGCTAAGTATTTATACACCCCACTATGCAACTTTCTGTGTTAAGAAGAAAACTTGAGAGGAAGAGCAGGGGGATGTTGTGACCCAGAGCTGAGGTGGCAGCAAAGCCGTACGACTACCAGGGCTGCTGTCACAGATGAGTTCGCGACAGAAGGGATATACACTGCAACGGGATTTGGAATTTTCTTTGCTTTTGAAGCAAACATAATTTTGTTCACTTCACCAAAAAACACACAGATGTTATTCTCAAGAGAAGATGGAAAAAAAAATGTTTTCCCTCTTGAGTCTATCAATCAAAATCATTTGCGGTGTCATTTCAGTGTCATGGACTTGTTCCATCACCCCCAGCTTGATGTCAATTAGCAGAGTGGTCCCTCTTGTCTTACCAGTGCAGGGAGATCACAGCATCTGTCTTCCTCTGCCCCTACGCTGCTGCACATGATCTGCAAAGACTGCAGCTGGAACTGTGGAAAAAAGAGAGTTTGACAAGAAAGTAGCATTGGCACACGCAGTCCATCAACAAAATCTCATGATGTTTAAGTGCTAAAAATAATCTTCAGTAATCATTTGACAGGATTCCTCCATGTGGTCCCAACTATAATGGTGCCCAAAAAAGTCATCACATGAAAAGTACCCCTGGCCATTGAGTGTTTTACAAGCCCTCAGGTCTTGGTGTTTTGCTAAGTGAGTCAACAAACAGCTTCACACCAGCAAAAGCCAAGCGGCCAAGTAACTCACAATCCTGCAACAACAGGTACGTTCTCAAATAATTGGGCTTCAGCATCACCAAAATGTGAAAGCAAACTTTGCTTTGCTCCCCTTAGGTGCATGGAGATAAGAGTAAACGTGGCAGCATCATTTCCCAGGACAGATGTGATCCCCTCCCAAGAACACCCAACCTGTCTGTTCCACCACATCCTTCACAACTGACACGTCTTCCCATTCTGATTAACAAAGGAGCACACACTGCACCAAGCCGAACTAAAATAAAGAGGCACAGATTTTTTTGTCTTTCCTTGACATCATTTCTCATCTTTTTTTTCTTCCACTCCATGCATTTAACAACGAGCAAGCTCTACAGCCCAGGGAGTGTGACGTGCAGCATACAGATATAGATGAGCCACGTAGATCGAGTGGCATTTAAGGATATCTTAAATTAAATAAGGTTCCATGATAACCAGTAATGAGACACTCTGTCTTCTCAAGGGCAGCAGAGCCATGGAAGACATGAAGCTTTGCTGCACTTGAAAAGCAATGGGAGTAGGGACAGCACAAAGCTGTTCATTACTCAGCTGATATGTCTAGCTAAGCTGCTAGCAGGGGGAGTGGGGGAGGAACAAGGAAAGCACCGATTCCTGCCTTGTTGGCCACAGGCTTGTGATCAAATTGCTACTGAATTTATTTAGGACATAAGTAAATACTGCTTGAATACCACTGTCCCCTGGCTTCTTACACAGCTGACCCCATGTCCTGTTTTCACCTGGGATAGAGTTAAATTTTCTTACTAGCAGCTGGTATAGTGCTGTGGTTTGGATTTAGGATGAGAATAATGTTGGTAACACACTGATGTTTTAGTTGTTGCCAAGCAGTCAGGGAATTTTCAGCTTCTCATACTGCCCTGCCAAGGAGAAGGCAGGGGGTGCACAGGAAGCTGGGAGGGGACACGGCCAGGACAGCTCATGCAAACTGACCAAAGGGATATTCCATACCATATGACGTCATGCTCAGTATATAACTGGAGGTGGGCTGGGAGGTGCGCGGCTCAGGAACTAGCTGAGCATCTGTTTCAGGTGGTGAGAAATTGTGCTGTATATCACTTATTTTGTATATTCTATTATTATTATTGTTATTATTATAATCTTCCTTTTCTACCCTACTAAACTGTCTTTACCTTTTTCTTTTTGATTCTCTCCCCTATCCCACTGGGGGGATGGAGGGAGGAGAGGGAGCAAACGGCTGTGTGGTTCGGTTAGCTGCCTGCTGGGTTAAACCATGACACCCCGTATCTTACGGGCAATTCCAATGTCTGCTCTTTTCCTGGTATATCCCAGACCTCTGCTTCTCACTTTACAGTTGGGGAGGCATATGGGACAAACTGTTTTTACTGTGCTGCTTTGAGGCAAGGGAAGTTGTAAATCAACTGATGCACTGTTCTCCCCTGGACTCCTAGATCTAAAAGCAGACCCAAGGAGTAAAAGCTTCACATAAGTCATGAATGATTTTCTACAGTCCCACTGGCTTGTTGTGAGGGATGAACTTGCCCCTTATTCTGCACATATTTATCACTCCTGTTTTGTGGAGTAAGTATTGCAACGGACTGCCAGGCGATGGCACACACGGGTGTTTTTGCCCTTAGGACAGTGCACTGGGCTGTCACAGGGCAAGACACGGAGTCCACACCTTCCCTTGCTCTTTCCTCTTGCGGGAGGCAGGCTCTCTGCACTGCTGTGCGATGCATAAGGACATACCCTCAGGGCTGTGGGGTTTCTTTTTCAAGTAGCAGCTGACAAAGAGCCTCTATCCTGAAGATTATTTTCCTATCATTTGCATGCAGATAGGCAAGCCCAAAGACGCTGGAGGCTGAGGCGCATCCAGCCCTGTTGCCTTCAGCCACCCGATATCACTCAGGGGCCGATGTGCACAACTTTCCCTTGCAGAAGGAATTCCCAAACCCTCCTGTCTGCTTCAGCATCTTAGTGCAGGATCTATGCTTCCCCGGTCCCCAGGCGATGCAGCCAGCTGAAGGCACCTCGGGGACACGCTCACGCTGCTGCCTCTGATCACAGACCTCAGACAGAGGTAGGGGGCGAGGGGGAGAAACACCGCACTAGGAAAGCTCATTAAAATCGCAGAGATCAGCGGGATCAGGACACGGTCGTGCGTCACAGCAGCGTTTGGAGGCATTCAGAGCAAGCATGATGTGAGATGGCACTCCTCTCCATCTGCCCACCCCAGCCAGCTCCAAATTTAAGCCTCCTCACTCTCCAACAGCACGCACCACTGGGGACTCACCGATGCAGACCCGCTCCTGGGTCCTCTGGTCCTGGTCACTTTTCCCAGCATGATGAAGCCAGCGGTGGAGATGCTGCCGATGGTGTTGATAGGTTTCTCTGCTATTTTCTTACAGTCCAGATAGAGTTTGATCTTGAAGTGGCTCACAGCCACATGCACCTGGGTGGCAGGTGGAGAGAGGTGGGTTGGAGCTGCGTGAGGAGACGGGCAAGTCTTTTAAAGACAGTAATGCCTTCTGCCCAATTCCCAGACTGCTGCTGTTACTACCGGTGTGTTTTTAATGAGCAAACGAGGGGGCTCAGGAATAAGTTTCAGTGTCTGCAGTGCAACACTGCACTTTTCCCTGATGTTTACCTCACCTCTCCTTGGGAGAAGCCTTTCTGGAGTTGTAGTATTAAATAATTCAATTTTCAGAACTAGCTGAATAATGAAACTGCCTATAGGTACTGATAGAAAGTGCTCGTTGCTCATTTGGGTGGAATACCTTTGCTCTGAGGACACAGATGGCCACAAAAACGCTGTTATGAGTGAAAAAGTGGTCTTCTCACAAGGCTAGATTTATTTTATTTTATTTTTCCCTTCCTTCCAGCACTAAATGGTCACCAAAATCCCAAATTTAAAAAAAAAAAGTTTGATTTTTCTATTCTTCCTGATTATTAAGACCCAAAAACCCCTCAGCTTTGGAGTTTCTGGTGGGGAGGGGAGGAAAGAAATCAATATGTGGAAATCATATTTTTAACACAAGATGAACCTTAATTCTTTACAGTCATAAAATTCAGCATATCTACAAGAGGTTTGCCAGTCCCTAGCAATCTGGATGTAAAGCATTTGTATAATCACTCCTCACTTCTAACAATACATATTGATGTCATAATATTCTCAGACTGGAGTGAGATCGTGAGCCACATTTCTCCCTCTCTTGATAAGGACCTTATGAAAGCTCCCATAGAATATCTTCTTCACTTCCTGCTGGTCAAAGGAGACTTCCTGTAAATCAGCCTTGTAGTCATGATTGAAATAGGTCAAGGATTTCTTACTGGCTACAGGGAAAATAGGACAAATAACAGCTTAGAATTAAAAGAGAAATTGATTTCACCCACATATTGAATAGTAAATAAATAGGCTTAAACATGGTGAAAGACTTCATAGGTTATAATTAAATACTTCTAAACAGCAGAAAAGAAAAAGAATATGTAAAAATAAAGAATGTGTTACAAGGAGAATAAAAATGAAAAACTGTCTTTTAATTGCACTAGGAAGCATTTAAAATGCAAGGTTGGCAGCAACAAGAAAGCTTCCAAAAAACTGCCGCAGTATAACAAGAACATTAAAACATTAAAACTTTCCAAGCAAATGCCAAAATGAGTTCTGCTGCTTGCAGAAATGTATGGAAATACCTGAATTTAATGTATTCAACAAAAAAGCTTACGGTCAAGGTTAATGCCGAGGAGGGGCTGGAAGTCCTCGTCCGTTACTTGCCACACGGCGAAGGGCTCCTTGGGGGTCTCGGGCAGGAGGCGCAGGAGGATGCTGATGGTGTGCTCGGGTGGGATTGCAAAGAGGTGGACATCGCTGGAAGGAGACAAGCTGAGCAAGCATCAGTGGCTTAAAGCAGTGAGAGCTAGCAGGCAACATCCTGCAGACAGGGCTCATCCACCGTGTTTCTTGGGCAGGGTGGTGTGGAAAAGCTTCACCCAAGGGAGGTGCACGTGATACGCCAGGAAAGAGCCTGACCCCTATTTTGTGCATCGCTCTCAGGCTGTTGAAGCCTGTGCTGAGTGATGAGGCCTCAAGGGCCTTCCCCTCCTGCCGTGGGGGAGACCCAGGTGGAGCAGTCGGTGTCAGTCCATCACTGCCAGAGCTGCCTCGGGGACTGCCAACATGCAGCGATGCTTTTCGAAATAGACCCCAGCAGTAGCTTACAAAACATCCCCGCCAGGCTCCAAAACACTCCCCCAAGTCTCTTCAAGAAGTAGGAATGGTCATCGTGCAGCATGGGGTAAATCTTTAAGCCTTGGCAGAAATCAGTGTAAGTGCCCTTCAGGGATAAGCACAGAGCCCGCAGAAAGCCCCCTCCAGCTCCCCACATCCCAGATGCAAAATTTGGGCTCAGTGTTGGAAGTCAAGACCATGCAGCAATGCCCATCAGCAGCTGCTGGCACGACCCAGCTCCCTGTGCAGCCGCTGCCAAACCCGTCAGAGCACACCGGGCAGGAGCAGCAGCGAGGGGGTACAAGGCAATGAGGAAGGTCAAATTGGTTATGCCTGAAATACATCTGTAATCTGAAACAGGGCACATTTGCATGGGCATACACACAACTCATCAAGCATCTTTTCAGGACTGATTCATAAATAATGCCAGGTTCTTATTTCTCTCTCTCTTTCTGAAGGAGAAATGTCCTTGGAAAGGCATATGTACCAGCTGAACGACAGGATTTGCCCATAGTTTTCCGAGTATTTAGACCAAAGAGTTCTGCGAATTTCCCCCACTCTGTTTACTCTAAGAAGCTTTGCTTCTTTAACTAAGATTAAACTGAGCCAGTGCCTCAGTAATTAGGCTTTAAACAAAGTAGCACTGAATGTCAGGAGTCAGATCATTCCTGATTTATAATCGTAAAAAATGAATGAGGTCATGGGAGCTGCCTGGCCCACTTGGGACCCTGCGGAGAAGCCTCATACACAATGAAACAGGGTCAAGTCACAACCCAGAGTCAGTGGTTATTCCCTCTCATCAATAAAGACCAAGCTGCAGAGATCAGCTATGAGACAAATATTTTCTAAAGCAAAGATCTCTCTCCAAACCAGAGATGCTGGGAGAAGGGATTGAAGATGAAAATGTGACCTCAAACTGCCATCACTGAAGTGTACGTGGCTGTGGACAGAATGCCTAAAGAATTGTGCGGTATCCATACATGACATGATCCTTATGTCCATCACAGTAACTAACACTGCTGGAAAAAGTGATTTTGTAAAAAGGAAAAACCTCACTGTGAAAATGTTTGGCTTCACAAAAAATATAATGAATACCTCTATTGTGCCCCCTTCACTTCTGTGTGACATATTCCATACTCATCTTGAAGATAGTCACAGGTTAATATTTTAATATAATATGGAAAAATACTCTGGCATTCTTTTCAGTCTACCTGTGGTTTGATTTAGCTCATCATCTTTATCGTCTCATTTTGAAGTTGCCAGTGGGGCTGCATCATTCATCCGCAAATCAGTGATCTTTGCTGCGAGCATAGCTAATGTGTGCACGTGAGACCGACAATGAGCGTGACGCTGGTCACAGCCCTGCTCCCACCTGGTCCTCTGGGTGAGCTGAGTGTCTCTGAACAGGGTGAAGGTACGGGACCCGCTGAATACAAATGGTTCCATAGCTACACCTTTAATGGAGGCGTATTCCTTCTCTACTAAGCCAAAAGCTTCCATCATATCAAATCCTGGAACAAAGGAAAACAGAAAAGTAAATCGTTAGAAAAGAGGGAAGAAAAAAAAAAAAAAGTGTGATTGCAGAACGGGTAGAATTAGCCTCTAGCTAGCACGGACAGGCAATAGGAGAAAACGCCATAGCAACACAAACATCAAGGCTGTGCAAACTCACTAGAAACCTGGAGTGTGCTCCACAAGTGGCAGCCAAAGAAAATAGTTTGTGTCTCTACCCTCTGCACACGTTTGCTGTAATCTCCTCTTGGAGAAGGGTAGACTAAAGATGAAGACTTTCACAATTGTGTTTTCAAATCTCCAGAATGAAAAACAAATGATAAAAATGTTACTTCAACAATTTCTCCTCTTCAGCTAGATGCAAAAATACTATCTTCAAAAGACATGGAATCAGTCCAGTAATTGGTAGCATGGAGAATTATCTCTGCTCTGAAGTGCCTTATATGCAAGAGCCAGAAAAATTAGGAAAGAACTTTAAAATATGACCAATTCCATTTTTCTATTTTCATCAGACACCCAAGGGTGACCTGCCTTATGCGGTCTACAGAGATCCTCCCCTGACATCTCTCCCCACCTCCCTGGCTCGTGCAGCTTCGTCTCCCTCTCCCAGCTCATCATTAAAGCTCCAAGTCATTTTCTCATTTCAGTTTTCTGTTCTGTAAGACAAGATCTTGCAGTTGGGATTCTTTTTTTAGTTTATCTGAGTCTGCAGCAGGCTGGGATGAAGGAGACAGCTCATTCTTTAGCAAATGGAAAGGCTACAACTTCATTACAACATGGTCCTTTCAGTCTGGATTCCCTCACCCTTTCACCATTTACTACCTTCTGCGGTTTCTTGGCTTGAGTTGTTATTTTGCCTGGGGGTTGTATTTTGCCTGGGGGTTGGTCCAGGGTGCTTGTTTTGTTTTGTTTTGTTTTCCTTCCAAAAGAACTAGGGAGCTTGCAAAAAAAAAATTACTTACTTGAGAGCCATATATCTCTGATACAGGGCTTCTGGCACTGGAAATTCCTTTAAAATGTGCAGGAAATATTGTAGTGTAAATATTGAAAATAAAGCTTGAGTCACAACTATAAACATATTGGAATATGCTCATATTATTACCATATCATGGATCTGCCATTCCTGCTAAGGAAATGGGCTACTCCTGCCACCTTTGTCAGGAAGGAGAAGGAAAGGCCAACATTTTATGTGGCTTTATGTTGGTTGCTTTGGCTTCTGCATCCATAGACAGGGTGACAACGCCGAGAGCCTCCCGGGCAGGGATGTGCGTCCCCATGAGCTGCGAGGGTCGGGGGTGGGAGCTGAGCAGAGATAAATGACTCAGCCACGGAGTAATAGCAGAGCTGAGAACTGAATCCAGTTTCTCAGTCTCACCCGTATCACAAAGCTCTCTGGGAAGGAGGTGATAGCACTTTATAAGCAAGACTAATTGCTTTCTAAGTAGCAAATACATAGAGCAGCCCCAACAGCATGAAGTGAGGTTGTGGCATAGGCAGGAGAGATGGGAACTTGCTTCCTTAGCAAAGTCCGTACAGCCTGACTGCAGAGAGCTCTTTGGGTTTCCAGACCTCTTCTAGAGGATGCAAAGGTGATCTCGGTGACAGGCTGAGAGTTTTTCTTAAGGAGCCTATATGAGTTAGGAATTGAAATCCTCTTGAAATTCAACAGCCTTTGGAAGCCTAGCTTCTTGAAGGCCAGTGAAAATCCCGGCATTAACCACTAACAGCCAAGAGCACGAGCTGATGGAGCAGCAGGGGCATACCAATTCAGTCAGTGCAGAATATTCTTCTACTCCATAAAGAATATTTTCCTATTTCAGTTCTCTGACTTCTCCCCTTTCCCTCAGGACAGGGAAACCATTTCCCTCCTGCTCAGTTGTTGCATATTTCTCAAGAGAAGACCAGGTAGTGTTTTCACATTCACAGCCCAGCACCACTGGGGCTTGATGTTCTACTGTACCTCGTACGGAGCCTTTGGTAGAGCTGATGGTGGGGCAGGCTGTGAGAAGAAAATAAAAGGGAAAAACTATTAGGGAAAAAAAGGACAATAAAGAATTATGGAAGCAAAAGGAACACAGCTCCCCTAGGCAGAGCAATGGAAAAACACAGCAAAACTTGGAATATTCTACAGCTTAATTCAGAGCCTGGCCTTTAACATTATTTATATACGTATGGAGAGAGAGAGAATTTATGTTTATGCAAACATAAAGGTTGCTCCTTGGCTTGCCTATCACAAAAATAAAAATACTGTCTTTCATCATCAAACATCTTCATGATCACTTTCTTTTGACTAACTCACCTGGCACCTTATAATATGAAATACAAGGATGTATCATGTTCTGCAAATTTCTCCTTAAAAACAGACATCTAAACCAAAACACTAATATATTTTTTGAACCAGTGCTTTTACTGCGGCATCTGCCTTAATGGTGTTGTAAAATAAAGATAGATATCTGCAGTTCCAAATTTTGAACCTGAAACTCAAAATACACACAGCAAAAATATATATCTCAACCTGAGAGTCTGGCTTTTGAACTGTTTAGGGAAACAGAAAGAGTTCTGGCAAAGTTTTGCAGTTTGCCTTTCAGAAATTCCCTTGATGAATCCTCTAAGATGCCACAGGACAGAAAGCAAAACCAGAGGAGAAAGGACTGGGACATGAGGCTGGAACATGAGCCACCATGGTTATCCACTCTCCATTTAAAAGGCTCAGGTAAGGGCGTGTTTAGAAAACAGCACACGAATGTGATTTTCAATTATCTGCTGCCATGTAAATCCCAGGCCGTGGATGCCAGATGGAGCTGGGACAAAGGGAATGCTTGACGCAAAATGAGAAACGTCCCTGAAAATCAAGGACACTTGACAAGATGGACTATTTCATAAATGGTTTTCTAGGTCATCAGTGTAATAGAATCGAGCAGATCATTATATTGAGGCTGCGTTATAGCCTTGCTGTAGCTATTCTTGCATCAACGTCATTTCATTCCTCATCAGAAAAGCAGGGCTTCCAATTGTCCATACGTAACTTTTATAAAAACTGTAAAAAATGTAAAGGATGTGACACCCTCCCAAGGCACCTGAGATTCCTAAGTCTATAGGAGTTTCAATGCCACTCTTCATGATCAAGACATACATCAAAGAAAGGGCACCCAAATCTAGGACTTTGATGGTCATGGGACTGCTGAAGCCAGGAGTTAAAACACAGAGACTTACAAGTTGCCATGACCTCCTTTATTCAACCTGATGCATAGTTTTATACACACATACTATAATTCCTGTGGAAGTGGGCATAAAACTACTGAAAGGAACTATTGAAATCAGTTAAGAAATCAGTTACTGAAACTTGAGCCTCAAAACCATCTCTCTGAGCTTGACCAGCCCCTGGTTAAGGAGCAATGTCCTGCATCCTGGATGATCTGTATGTCTACAAGCTATACACTGCTCTGTTCCTTCCAGAAACCAAACAGCTTTCCAAATACAAAGCACTGCTCAGAATTGAAGCATAACAGGGGGGAAAAAAAAAAAAAAAAAGGAAGAAATCCCTCCAAAGTCATATAAACAGTCAGGGATCCCTTCCTGACCCTTGCCCAGACACCAGTGTCCCTCTTGCTGACATCCCTGGTAATCCTCACCTCCTTCCCAGGCTGAAGGTACTTGGATTGCTCACAGCCCTTTGATCCGGCAATGCTCAGCTCAGACAAAGCGTATCAGAGTCAGGGTAAGGATCCCTGACACTAGCAGTGTGCACTTCTGCTTTGAAGATTTTTCCTAAACTTTTCAGCCTCGGAGTCCTGCTGTTTTGTTGTTCTCTTTGTTTTTTGTTTTTGTCCCGAAGTCCCAGCCAAACGCAGTTATTCACTGTACAATAAACATTCACTCCTGCCACGTCAGACCATTTCTCTCAGTAATTCGGTTACATATCAATATTTGTGTCTTTTATTGCACATCCAACAATTCTCCCAGAGTTATTATGTATCATCTCCACTTCTTAAATAAAGTTACTTAATACAACATACAGAATTTAATATTTCTCCTATTGTCATTTCAGCTATCGTAGCCAAACAGCTATATTAAATTCTACAAGGTGCCTCATCAGCCTTACGGGAGGATTGTTTTCTACTAGAAAGTTCACAGGACTTTTCCACTGTGGTCTGAACATCTGTAGATTTCCTCAATAAGCCACTTGAAATCTTAGTCTGATTCTTTGTTGGGTACAAACTACAATTTTCTCATCTAATCTGCTTCATTCTTCCTTTGTGGCTTCCCTCAATACATTTTAAAACTGAAGTTTTGTTTAGAATAATTTTAAATAGACAGGAAAAGACATTACTGCCACAATATCTGTATTCTAATATTTGCTTCTTAACAACTTTTTATAACCCCATTAATTCAACGTTTCTCCCTAATCCATTTCATAGTTTGCTTTATATCAGCTATGAGAACATATGCTCATTAAATTTAATAAGGGACTTTACAGGGAACTTTAATTTAAAACATGTCATCATTCCTTTTGCTCCATTTTTGGTCAAGTTGTGCAGAAATTCTTTAAAAAATCCTATCGGTTTCTTTACTAAGTGAGCCTGATTTTAAGAAGTTATGTGGTTTCTGGCTGTCCTTGGACAGTCCCCAGAGGCATCCTTCAAGGAATTACATACCCACTCCTGCCTGCCCTGCAGAGCCCACACTGCCTGAGTTGTTATTGAAAAAAACCCCAAACAACCCAAACCAAGAACAAACAAACAAAGCCCACAAAAACACCAAAGGCAAGACTTTATAGGAGGTGATTTACCCTCTGTTTTAGATGGAACAAATCCTCGTATTGAAGGGAATTTAGACAACACAGGAGCTGAAAGACAAAACAAAGCACGTGTGAGCTCTGTTATTCAGGACCATGACCCCTGGCTCGAGACCCACATGGTCACCAGCCCTTCCTGGTCATTCTGGAATTGCAAATAACGCATGGGAGGAGGGCAGAAGTTGAGGCAAAATTTTCCCTTTTCAAGGCTCATAGCCTACCCTGCTGAGCAAAACCCTGGCCTTGGCCACAGCCCAGCGCAAACGAGGACATCGCTGCCCTGATAGAGGTTGCCTCAAGACTGATGGATAGAAGATTATGAAGAACATACACGTGCTGACTGATACACTTACCCGTCCGTCCCGTTGTGGTCGTGCTCTCGCTCTCTCCCGTGTAGTGGATGGCAGAAAGGATCACCTTGTAGGCTCGATCAGGCAGCAACGACTGCAGGGTCACGCTGCTGCTTTTGCCAGAAGCCATGATCTACAGTGGGGTAGAAAAAGAGCCCAACATTTGGGCAGGCTTCCCATTATAGCTCTTATTCACACCCCAGAGTTACATGGAGGGCTTCTAGTGGCAAGTCCTGGGACAGCAGGGCTCAGGGCAGCATCCTTGCTTAGTTCAGGCAACGGTGAAAGCAAGCAGAGGAAGCCTGGCTATGCATTGCCATCAGACTGGCCATGTCCAAGAGAAAAGTATTTCCCTGTGTAAAGACCCCAATATTCCCCGTGCAAATGGGTTAGAAGTGCCTTATGACACGGTAACCAGTCTGGGTTAGAGCAGAAAATCTGGGTTTTAAAAGGTTAACCTCCCTAAGTCAGAGGAGCAGTAGGTTTATCCTCAGCCCCTCTGGCTCCAAGAATTCCCCACCCCAGTTCAGGGAGGGGACAAAGCTGTGTTATTAGCAGCTTTGATGCACACAAATATCTTAATCACAAAGAAGCCTGGAGGTCATCTTCACAAAGCAACACACCAGCAAGTCAAGGGAAGAGGTTTGGTTTTGTACTCCTGCAAACCAGCTATCCTTATGGTAAACCCTACTGGGGTGAGCAGAGTTCCCCTGGGCGTGAAATGTCCCCACGTCCCCCTGGTCCGGTGCCTGTCACCTACAAAGGTGCCGGAGACTTACTGTTTGCTGGGCGCTGGGATCAGAAACAGGGTTGTAGGTGATTTTGTAGTGCTGTACGCGGCCGTCGGGGGGGGTCCAGTGGACCTGGAGGCTGGTGGGGGTCTCGGAGTCAATGAAGAGGTTGGTGGGTGGGCTCCGGGAATCTGCGGCAGGGATTAAAGGCAAACGGTATAGAAGGCAGGTAGTAATGTCTATAAACAGGGCCAGCAGCACTTGCTTCCAAGCCCGTTTCTGAATGCCTCAGTGCTCTGCTGTGCTGTAACCAGCGCTCAGAGCAGAAACGGTCACCTTGGGCAAGAAAGAAAACGGGTTCTGGAGGGATGAGAATTGCCCAAGTACAACACAGTATAACTCAAGCATTCAGCAATTTGAAGCCTAGGACATAGAAAAATATCTTGGAAGGGGGGAATAATCCTGGAAGCACAAAGAAAAGAGATCCTTTTTATACATTACGGACAAACTCCGAAGGATGCCCTTTAAAAGACCCAAACTGCAATTGAATTTCATCGCAGATCTGGAGACACACTGGACAAACATCTTGATTGCCAGATAAGCCTGGATCACACTTCAAAGTTAATCTATCATAATTTCTAATATTTTCCAGCTTTTTCTTTCTGTTTTAAAATTATTCTAAAAAAACCCCAGAGCAGCCAGCACACAACAGTTTTGTGTAGCGCTTCTCACACCAACCCCCACAGCCTTTAGAAGGGGATCCACGTACGGTGCCTGAGCTACCCTCCCTTTTCTGGCCCTGCACCGCGATGTATGGATGCGTCCCAAATAGGTGATGGGCTGAGCTGCGGTCAGCCACAAAAGGGTTTGCCAGAGACCAAAGCTGAGCAATTTTTAATTATGTAAATGCATTTCTTTCCCTGGAGTCCTGCTGCATAGCAAACTGGACCTGGTAACAGAGGCTGCTATGCTGGAGTGATTTCTCTGAGTGAGGGCTGAGAGTTAGTAAGAGAAAGGCAGAGGGGGCTAAATCCATCCGCTGTTCAAACAACATGCTCGAGAGCGTGGGGTCTTCTGCTCCTGGTGCTTGTTTCCAACCAGCATCTTGCTTTGCATAAACACATGGTCTTGAGCTCGTGCTGGTGTGAAGACACAGAAGTCTTGAACAGAGAAAAGGAAGCATTTTATTCAGAAGAGACTAAAAATTATGGGTGAGCCCTAAAGACAGTCAAGGACACACGCCCAGGCTATGAGGTTTCTTTTCTGCAGTTTTACCTGTAAGGCTCTTCTGCCCACCCAGCAGAGTCTAGGGTGACCTTAGAGCACAGGTTGAATGAAGATTATTTGCATCTTCATTGATCCTCCTTCCCTTTTCTGTATAAAATGAGCTCTAGTTTTACTGAAGCCGAACCAAGATTGCTAGCAGCTGAATGAGGCTGGAGGCTGTTGCTGTGCATCACCGCAAGGTAAAGCGGAGAAGAAAACAAGTGTGGGAGGTAAAGTCACTTCAACAGCACTATTATTAGTGCTGTGCTATACGTCTGCATCTTTGCTGGCTGCACTGGCTGTTTCCATCAGCTGAGGTAAGTGGAGACTATTTAAGTGAACAAAAGGAAAGTTAGGGAAAGTCTTGTGAGTTGGGTTTATTCTGGAAAGCCTCCAGGCCCAGCAGAATTTGATGGCACGGATCTGACAGCCAGGGGAAAGGTCACCTCCCAAAGCTGCCCAGGAGGAAAGAAGCATCTCTGACACAGAGGACACCATCTGTGCCTTCGATTACCTCTTGAACCTCTGCTCCTCCACAGGAGGAATCCCAGACTGCTTGCTCTTGGGTCTAAGCAGCATCACAGGTACTTCTTCAAATAAGAATAAAACCCTGGAATCCATTCCATCAAAATATTCATCTGCAATGATTATATAGGTCATGTTTTTTCCCCTTGCTGCTTGGGTTGAAGCTTCTTCCCCACATTTCAATCCCTTTTATTTGCAATGTATGCTCTGGTACGAAGAGCTCAATGAGGAGCTGGATAAAGAACTGGAAGATATTTACCAGCCCCAGGCTGGAGACTTCTGGCACAGCTTAGCTAGAGGAATGGGGCACATAAGCACTTTGTAATCCACTTCAGTGCAAAGTCAGCCAGGGTGGCTCAGCCCAGCTTCAGCAGCAGTTCCCATCCAAACTGCTCCTATTCTTCACACGGAAGAGGATGAGACACACTTGCATGCTCTGCCGTAGAGGCAGAAACCTCCAAAAGACACTTTGTGAGCAGATGGGGAGGATTGGGAGGGGTAACATTCCCAAAATTGTGAAGATCTTCCTGAGTCCATATTTACTAATTTTTGTCTCATCTTGCCTAAGCTAAGGGACTTCTTTTACTCTGTCTTGCTCTGAATATTTAATTACACCATTACAACTTAAACATTAATTGCTGAGCTAGATAAGAAGATAAGGAGGGACCTGCACCATATTAATGTCTCCAACTTTCTTCCTTTTCCAGCTAAAGCTATTCAGCCATTTTAGGTTGAATTCATGAACCTTTTGAGAGTAAATCTCAAGCCATAACTTTGAAACAAATTTTCTACCTGCCAGGAAGAAGAGGAACCTTGTCCCAAGCCTATTGAATGACACATCAGAGTGAGGAATGGTTTTGTTTTTTGTAAGAGGATGATGTTTCTGATGACCTGTTATCTGTGAGGGACTGGTGTCTGCAGGGTCCCTTGGCCTTGAAATGAGTGTTTCAGGTGTGGTGAGGGGAAAAGTGGTCATGAATAAAATGAACTTGGTATTCTCACCTCACCCCCAGGGGAGGAACGTGGTTCCATTTCACAAAACCAGCGTGCAAAGAGCATCGCTCTGACCTGGCATTTTTTCCTTTAACCTTCAAAGAAGGAAGTATTCTGGGGAGGATGGGAGAGAAGCTTGTGTTACCAGTGCTTCCTGCTGAGTTTCGCTTCAGCCACTGCCTTTAAACTTCAGTGTTTCTTGCAAATTCTACCAAAACATTTTTAACAGAAACTTCATGACTTGACCTACTCCTATATAAGGGGATGCTGCCAAGAGAGGGAAAGAGAAAAGCAATGATGGAAGGATGAGTGGTTTCTCAACCTCCTCCAGCGTGTACTTATGGTTTTGTTCAGCACAGCCTGATCATCGCTATTCACCAGGTTGCAACCCAAAGTCTGCCATCCTGAGGGGAACTAGGTATAGCTTTCATTGTTGTTTCAGCCCCTAGATTTTTATTTTATGATGAAAATTATGGTGAAGAGGGCTCATAAAAATCAAACCAATGGCTTCGGTGTTCCAGATAGCATAAGAGATTGCCATGCAAACTGATCAGCAGCACCCAGGCACTAAGACTCCCATTTGGCTGCCCAGCTGCACACTTGATTTCTTTGAGCACTTTCCTTTCCTCATGCAGCACAGCAAAGTCTGATATCCCTAAGGCATCCTTGTTCCTGAACAAGGACAGCAGCTGACAAGCAGAAGTCAAATTGCCTTCCATGTCCCACCAGGGTGCCAACACCAGCAAGGGCCAGCTTGTTCAAATACGCCTAGAAGGGCACCATCGCATGCCATTTGCAGTGGGCTGAGGGACCCGCTCTGACATTTTGTAATTCATAGCTTAAAACATAGCCATTCATTTTCTGAAGCCTCTAAACAGCTCTAATTGTCCCTTTATCATTATATACCTGTAGGATGCTTTCATTTATTATTTTTTCTTGTCAGTATGCAGCTCCTAGGTACTCGCCTGAGTCAGCTTTCTATAAACAAATGTAATTATTATTCATTATTAATAAAACCTGAGCTTCTTATTCTGAGATTGCCATTTACTCTGAGCTTCATCAGCTCAATATCAGCCTAAATGAGTTCATTCTTCAAAGGAGGTTGAGAGCTGAGAGATGGAGGAAGAGAAAAGTGCTGCTGTTGAATGAATTGTATTCCATTCACTGCCAACAAAGCCATTATACAGGCAATATTAATTAAGAGGACCTCTGGGAGTGCCACTTTTTAACCTCATATCCTGCCTGTACAAAGCGAGATTTAGATAATGCTTCCACGCGGAGTCTGCCTGCAGGATTCTCTCTCATTTTTGTAAGGGCCCTCAGACGAAGCACAGCTCAGTAATGACGTAGCTGAAGAAATCCTCACCCTCCTTAACGCACAATATTTTACTAACAGGAAACACTCATTAAGCAGCACAGTGACACGCTCAGCTGAACACTCTACAGAAAGCAAATTCATTTGCATCAATACACTCTACAGAAGCGGGGGGGAAAGCAATGTATTCTACATGAAACACATTGCAAGGGTATCAGATGCCTACAGGATGCACCAGCCTGCTTGTGTTTGCCCAGCCTATTTTTCTCAGGACAAATTCAGAACGCTAAGACAGAAAGCTAAATATCTCTAGCCATTTTCAGACATTCAGGTTTGGATTTTCAGAGCTGGAGATGACCAAATCTGAGCTGCTGGTCTGTGATGGATTCTGAGGCATCCCGTGCCCTGTTTATTATCCCTAGGCTGTGGATACCAAACACTGATCACTTACTGGTCCTGTGCTGAACAGAAACCGTGTCACTTCGAGCACCATCTTTGTAATAGGCCCAGATGGATATTTTATAGTCGGTGTTCTTCTGCAAGCCTGTCAGGACAGCAGTTGCCACATTTCCAGTGATGGAGAGCTGCAGCAGGGGAAGAAATGAGTCAGTTGAGTTCCCAGGAATCCCCAAACTAGCTCATGCCATCCAAGTGTCTGTCTCAGATTTCCTGTAGGCACAAATGAGTTAGCACTGGGCTTTTGGGACAAAGTCTACCATTTTGAGTTGTACACATCTAAACAACGGCAAAATTCCAGCCCTGATTAATGCAGAGTAGGTGTCCATGTATTGCTGCCAAGTTATATTCAGCAGCTACTTCAGTGGCACAGTGCAGTGCCCTGACACAAGGCACTCAACCTGCCCAGAGCATGAAATCCCTTTGCTCAGTTTCCAGCTTTTAGATGTCTTGGGGACAGAAGCCCCAATACACTGCCCTATTCCAGCCCAAATGTGAAGCATCTTATGAGAGACTTGTGTATTTAACCCATTTCAACTGCTGTTTGCACTCATTGAAAATAGGGGCTCGAGATGAAAGAGGTCACCTGGTCCATCCCTGCCCCTCCTGCACCAGCTCTGTCTCCTGGTCATTCTCCTCTGTGTGTTCCTCAGTTGGACCTCATCCTTCTTGAAGAGCAGTATCCCAAAAGTAGTCAGTGCTTACCAGCACTGAGGAAAGCAGAAGGTGCTTCGCCTGTCTTAGAGGCGATACCTCTAGCTATAAATACTTGAGTATTATCTTTGTCTTTTCCACAACAACTTGACATTGTGGACTGGTGATTCTCTGCCACCCCAGATCTTTTTCAACTGAATTGCTTCTTAGCTATTTGTTCTACATCCTGTATACCTGTAGTTAATTATTCCTGCCTAAGCTTAATACTTTCTGCTTGTCCCTATTGAATTTCATCCTTGAGATTTTCCAGAACACTTCTGCAATCTTCCCAGAGCCTGTAGGACTTTGACCTTGCCGACCCACTGTCCCTCCCACTTCCAGCACCCAAGGTGACAGCTTCATTGAACAGAGCCAGACCCAGGACAGACCCTGTCTTATTCCATAGGCTTGCTTCAGCTGGGTGCTCAGCTGTTTCATTTCTTGAGTGCGTTAACCTGAATAGTTTTGCACGTCCCTATGCCACTCTTGCAGGTGAGTTCAGAGCCATCAAGCAGGCACAAAGCCAACCTAGCCTCCCCAGAGTTGTGCATGGGTCTGTACCTCCTGAGGCTTCTCTCCACCGACTGTGCTCCATTTGATCTGATAGACAACCACATCAGAGGCAGCGACAGCTTCCCACTGCAGGCGGAGGCTGTTCCCGGAGAGCTCGGTAACCTTCAGTGCACGTGGAGAGGGGACCTTCACTGAGGGATGCAGAAGGAAAACCAGCTGAAGCGCAGGCACTGACAGTGCCTTGTCAGAGCCAACGTGGGAAGCAGATGTTCGGGGAGCAAAACATCAACCAGGCAGATGTCTGAGACCAGCCTGTCTTTCACTTCTTCAGACCCATATGACAACAGCCATCAGGACAGGGAGGGGTAAATTATTTTTAAAACCCTAATTAAGGAGGATTATCTTATTTGTGGAGAGGACACGTATCACGCCAGCATTGTAAAGGGGAGAAGGCTAGGAGGGCTCTCAAGGACACAGTGGTTAACAATACATCATGCTTTTTCTCCATTTGCTTCTTTCTTTTATTCCTTCCACCTCATTTTAAACATAACACAGTTGGACATATCCCGCACACAAAGAACAACAGTCACCTGGCGTTTGGCCATGAGCTGTTGAGACCAGTTTTCAAAACATCCCAGTTCAGACACACACAAGCCAGTTTTGTCACCTGTTACTGGGACCAAAAGCATTTCCTTTCCTTACTTACAGGTGGTAACATTGCCAGTAATTGGAAAGGAGTCCCCTTCATCATATGTAGATCGGACACTGATGAAGTATTGGGTGAGGGAAGACAAAGGTCTCAGGACAGTGGATGTTGCAGTGCCAGGAACCTCTACCTGCAGTGGAGGAGTTGTATGAGTATTTGGAGAGGAGCACGGGGACATTTGCAGAGAGGGTAGCATGTGGGTGGCAACTGCATCAAAAGTGCCCATTTCAGAGTTAAAACACTGCCAGCAGATAGGCCCTCCCTGAACCACGCAGCTGAAGGATAATGAGGCAGTATCTGACCTCCCAAGTTTCTTTTCCTTCCACCAACCCCTTGAGGACTCACCTCCCCGGTGTTGCTCCCTCTGCTAGAAACGTAGGTGACGCGGTGAGCTTTCACGGCCGGAGACGCAGCCTCCCAACTGACTCGGACGGATGCGTGGCTGAGCTCGGAGAAGCTCAGGTATCTGGGAGGACTCAAGGCCACTGCAACAACGGTTAGTAACAGCACTCCAAGTTTTCACAGGCTGCAGAATGGCAATGCCACTGGTTGCCTCCTGCTGCTCTTAGATGACCCCACCTTGAACTAAGATACTCTTTCACCATGTGGGAAAATATTCTCTTTATGTCACTGCCATACTTGTCTCTGGGATGTCATGAAAGGCTACCTGGGCTTTAGGTGAAGAAACAGTCAAATCATTCCCTTTTTCTCCCCAAACAACAAAGACCTCAGGGAACAGCTCTTTCAGGAGTTCTCTTTACCAGGGGGAAATCACTCCTTTTTCACAGCTCACCATGTAATTAGAGATGCCCTTGGGGACCAATATTCACTTAAGATCCAGCACGGAAGAAGCAGCATGTTTACAAGCCACATGCACAATATGGGAAGCACCTCATTTAACACGTCTCTCCTGCCTTAAGTGTTTAATAACAGCTCAGTAAGCAGCAGCAGCACTTACATGTGGTTTCCTGGATGCTGGCTGGATCACTCGCATCTTCCCCATACATCGCATACACCGCAACAGAGTACTCCGTGCTGGGCGAGAGCCCATCCAGCAGGACCTCAGGCTGGGCCACCTTCACCTGTCAACAGAGAGACCCTTCAGTTCTGGGGTACCCACCAATGTTGTCAACAGAGCAAAACCTTACAGAGATGCAGGTCAAGGTCCCTTTGGTTACTCTGGGGGAACTTCTCCACTTTGGGACTTCTGCACTTGGGTGGGTACTCCACCTCTCTTCCTAAGGGACACCAAGCCCGTTGGGGGTACACATCACCTTCTTCTACCCTGGTCTGCAGAGGTGTAAGTCTCTTATACAGAGATGCTGCTGCTGCTGCTGTTCTGGGTTGGATCAGAGGGCAGGTGAGATAAGATCCCACTTTGCTCAGACACCTGGAAAGCTCTTGCAGAAGAGCTGCCTGCTGCAAGCAAACCCATAGCAGCCGGGTTGCTGCCACCTGCCGCTAACACAGCGCGGCCACAGCTCTCCTCCTACCACCTGCTCGCTGCGGAAATGCGCCCCAGAGACTTACAGGAGTCTGCACAGAATGGAGCACAGTTTTAGGAAAGGCTGAGAACATTTTAAGGCTGGTTTTGCATACATCCCATAGCCTTAGAGCATTGCACTCCTACAGTGCCTAAGTCAGGTAACTGCAGAAATATTCTAATATGCATAAACACAATTTTAAATGTTGGTGTCTTCAAACATTCTGAATCTTAAAAAAACCACAATTATGCACTGAAAGGAGAGTATAAGCATTAATTGCTCTATTGTGAAAATTATCCTGCAATTGCTCCTATTGCTGTGCATTCAGGGGGGAAATCTGAGTCAGAGGCAATACGTTACCCTCACTCCCTCACTTCTTTTTTCTTTTTTATTTTTTTTTTTTAAATTCATATCTTCATCCTACAGGTACTCCGGAGAACTCATTAAAATGCACAGATTACAAAGGTATCTTAGATGTTTTTAGGGATTTTCCATTCATGGAGCATTGTTTTATTCTTATGCAGTGTTGTAGGTCTGTTTTCAGAAGTCAGCAAAAACTGCCCTAACAAATTTTCAATTAACATTTTAAGATAAACAAAGCAAAGACATCTATGTACAGTCTCAAAGACACAGTAATTACACTTGGGGCTGTAGAGATGTGAATTCAGTGCCTGGGTTTCCAGGGCCCCATGAGGTAGTCAGTTCTCTCCCTATACCTTAATTTCCCATGTGAAACCCTCACAGTTATAAATTGCTTTGAGATAACCATTAAAAAAAAAATTTTCCATGAAAGATATTGCTGGCAATAATGCTGACATCTTTTTTTTTTTTTTTTTTTTTTTTTTAAAAAAAAAAACACTTGATACCAATTCACAAAGGCTAGAACTGGAACTAAACTCAGCCCGGACAGAGAAAAAATTATATTGTCATTATTCTCATGAACTCTACCTCTGTAGTATAGTCCTCTGCTCCATCGGGGGCTGCGGAACAGAGCACCAGGTACTGCGTGGCTCCCTGGGCTGCCTTCCAGCTCAGCCTGATGCTGTTGTGGCTCAGCTCAGAGACACGCAGGGAGCGAGGGGAAGACAAAGGCACTGAAGGGAAAAACAAGGCAGAAAGGTATCTTCAGTGCATGAGGTCTGCAACAGCTCAAACCCCAAAGGAGACCTGGTTTTGCAACAGCTACTGCAAGCTGGTGGGCATCTACCCCACATCGAACACAGTGGAGCTTCCACTTTACAGAGAATAGGTTTAATTCATTTGGAGCCCAGGGATAAAAAAAGTGGCAAGGGGTTGGAGGATATTTCTAGCACGGTGTGTTACTGCCATGTCAGGGGGAGCTCAACACAGTGGTCTCCTTTGTGGAATGATGTAGGTGGAAAAGGACCCTTGAAGGTCTCTGGTACAATCTGCTGCTCAAAGCAGGACCAAATTAGAGCAGGTTGCTCAGGGTCTTGTCTGGTCAAGTTCTGAACATCTCCGTGGATGCAGATAGCTGTAGACAGACTGAACTTGAGGTAGGGGGAAAAATTCAATGCCAGGCTCCAATCAGAGATGGTTGCAAAGAAAGAGGTTTGTTCACCTATCATAACCATGCATCAGCATAATTGTCTCTACTCACGACCTACATGTGGAGGTGATGCCTCTCAGCCCGTCCCCAACAGCTGTGTCATAAATAGGAAACACTGACACCAGATACTCCGTGTGCGAGGTCAAATTGGAAAGCCGCAAAGAGGTGACTGCTCCATCTAAAACCACCTGAAAGCACAAAGGAGGGCTGTCAAGACAGGGAAGTTCTATCCTCTCTTTAGCAAAGGAATGGCTGAACTGGCCTTCCCTAGCAAGTGTGGCTTCTTTGTGGCAGATCTGCGACCAGAAACACAAAGTTCAGTTGCCATCTGAATTTTGCATCAGGTAATATCTCCCCACAATAGAGAGGTAGAAGGCAATAAGCATTCCTGTCCTCTAAGGCTGAGATGTGTGCAAACACCAAACACGAGACCCTAATCATGCTCTCACTGAAATCAGTGGAAATCCATCAACAATTTGGATTTGCTTTTCTAAGTCATATCCATCCCAGATGAGCATCCTTGGACAGCTCTGTGTACCTGCATGTCTTTGAGTCAAAACAGATACTTTAGGGAGGTGATAACACTGCATAAGAGAAAAACTGGCATCGGCATGGCTTACGGTATTTCTAGCAAGATGATATTTATCTGATGTCCTCTTCTATCTTACCATCTTATCAGCTGATTACATTTACACTCAGTATGCCTTTAATTTCATCTCTGGCTTTAGCTGATGTCCCACAAGAACTGCATCTCTACCTTCGTCTCTTTGTCTACTCAAGTCTACTTAAATTCCCAGCCACCATCTTAAGATACTGCAGTCTCAGATGTCCAGAGAAAGGTCTCTCACCTCTTTGGGGATACCACCCTTAGATGGAGAATACACAATCCGATATTTCTTTGGTGGTCTCAGAGGAGGACTCCAGGTCAAGTGCATGCTCTTAGAGGTCACAGCCGATATTTTAAGGTCAGTTGGGCTCAGCTGGGGACCCGTGTTCACAGGGATATCTTTAACAGTGCTGCCTAGGAATTAACAACACAGTTACTTTCTTATATTCAAACTTCTCATGCCAAATGTACTTTCCAACTCATAAATATGAGCGACATTTTTCAAATCAAGTTACAGTCTCCTTCCCTATAGAAACTGTTCCAAACTGCTCTGAAATAAATATTTAAAACCAGAGCATACAGAGAACACAAATACTCCATAGAGAACAGGCTGTGTATTTTGCTTGTTGCTGGGAATATTTTTTCAACACAAGTCTGAATTTTTGTCTGTAACCAAAAGATGACCCAGCTTTCCTCAATCATGAAAATTTGTCAAACTGAACAAGCAGAAGTTATTTTGGTGGGGGTTTTTTTTATTTTTTTGAGCAGCCCATCTTTCTTTAGCCTAATCTGTACCTTTGAAAATTGTCTAATTATATCAAGCAAGTACAAATTAATAAGGATGAATCAATTTATTTATATGAATCTCCAGAGCATTTAAATATAAGTATGCTTGAAAGTTAGACATTCCCATTCTCCTTAGGCCAATCTTTGAGCAGACAGAGATGTAAATATGTACACAATATTTCTCCTGAGGATCTAAGCTAACATCTGGAGTGGTTTTTCACCCTCCTGTTCATCATACAAGCTGCTCTCCAGTAAAGGAAAGAAATAGACTGTTTGGTTTTATCTTGAAAATACCTTGGACATCCACCATTTAAAGTAAAGTGAGGGTGTGGGGGGAAGTGTTTAGATGTTTTATAATCTCCTCTTCCTACCTCCACATTTCCTCTGTACACTCTCTTTAGTATATTCTCACATTTGCTCCTTTGCTTTTACTGCCTCCTCTTGGTTGGAAGAAACTCGGAAAAGGAGATGGTTACAATGCATTTATCACACCATACGATAAGGGAAGAGGGAAAAGAAGTCCCCTCTTCCCTACAATGGTAGTTACTGTCATTAGCTGATTATATTCACCAAGAGTTATCCAAACCTTTTTTAAAAATGGCTATTGCCTGTACTGGCTCACAGTTCAAAACCAGATATCTACACCAAAAGCATCAGAATGGAAACATCTACAGGTAACATCTCTCGGTGACTTGTTAGAGACAGCAGGGAGTCTGCAGTGGAGTGAGAGTGGAAGAACTGTATCCAGAGGGTGCTGTAGAAGACAACGATCACAGGAGAAACTGACCAACACACTGACATGGCAAGGACCATTGTCAGGCAGAAAGAAGGCTGAGGAAGGAGATCAACACGGAAGGAGAAGAGTTAGGTGGTGCTGACAGGGTGGTGGAGCTCATGGAGGCAAAGGTACGAGAAAGGGTCAGTCCTGATGGCAAGGAAGGTGGATGGTGAGCAGAAGGAAGCTCAGCCCTCGCTGAGGAGGTTTCACTTCACCTGACTTTTCCTTGTTGCTCTTCTCTTTGATCCTGGTGCACAGGACCTGGGTGAGCCTGCCAACCAGAGAGCTCAGCAGTGGGAAATCCAGCACATTGTAGACTGTGAGCTCCAAGGGCTCTGAGGCCACCTGCTTCAGCTCTGCCTCATCCGCGTTCTTCACCCCTGCAATCAGAGCAGAGAACAAGACTGAGAAAACTCCCCAGAGAGGAGCAGCTTCTGCCTCCTGCTTCTGTATTGTTTGTTCAGAGGCAGGATGGGTCCACCATCGTCCTGCTGTCCAAGCAGAGCCTCCCAGTCACTCCAGTGGGGTGTCTGAGTATGGTCTTGGGCTTTCCTGCAGCAACAGCCTCAGTCCCACTTGGGAAGGGCTTTCACTTTCAACTCTGTGGGCTCAGAAGGTCTTTGGTGGCCTGGAGACAGACCAATGAAGAGCTCCTGTTTTCCTGCCTCCTCATCACTTGCAGGCTTTGCTACCAGGAAGGCAGATATTTTTCACCCTAAGAGGCAGTTGGCATACATGGGGGAAGGAGTGAATGAATAAACAACAATTTTATATTTATGAGGTGCCTGCGCTCCCCAGGAGAGTCTGTTGTTCATCAGAACATCACATCACGTTTCCAGAGAGTCAGGGATGAACAAAAAGCAGACCCTTTATTTAGCAGAACCTCACCAGCACAGAGCATCCTCAATCCCTATCCTTCCACTCTGCATTCTCACTAACCCTCTGCAGACCAAACTCCACAGCATACAACTTATTTTGCTTCCCAGTGCTAGGCTCAAGGTTGCCCTAACATTGCCCAAGCAGTACCACTGCCAGACGGGGATCCCACCTGGTTTCTCAAGTCCAAGACCATTACCTTAACAGCTTTGCTAACCTCCTTCCGCCTTGCTCTTGCAGTGACAACCAAGGCACTGTTGAGAGTAATACTGAGGTCCTGATGTCTAAGGACCAAACAACACAATCTTCCTATAACCAGAGAGGAAAGGCAAAGACCCCAGCCAGGAACAGCTCTCCAAGTGATTTCAGGTACACACAGATGTTAGTTTGTGGTGCTGCGCAACATACAGTTGAGGCTCAGCAGCTCCACTCAGTCCATCAAAGGAATCGCAGTTAGCTACATAAACCTATGCAATAAACTCTTGCTTGTGTGTTCCCAACATAAATTAGCATTTAAAGTTTTGGGGCTTGTGATTTTAGGAGAGTTTTCTATGTAACTTTATTGCTCATGTATTAGTCTTTAGCAGACTTGTGTAGTCATCAAGGACAGAGCTGCTCAAGCCCATTTTGTGTCTCATTATTGCTGCTGGATAGTGAAGAGCAGATAAAATTATTATTCAGAGAAACAGAAAGTTGTGAGAGGCAGTAATTATAAAGAAGGTCTCCTGCCCTCCCAAATACAATGTTCTCTTGCCTAATTCCACAGCTGAGAACATTGTTCTCATGGCACAGGTCTCTTGAGGCTCACAAAGGTCTTTAGATGGGAGGTGTGAAATCTCTCATGTGAATGAATGTTTTTTCTAAACAAACAAAATACCCTTTGAAGACATTGCCCGTGCTGAATATATGAGTTAATTTTCATCTTAATGACAATGTAATGAGGTCTTACCCACTACCTTAGTTTTACAGCCTCAGGATGTTTCTATCAAAGTTGAGGAAACATGAACTTCAATTTGAAGATCAAAAGTAGGTTGGCTTTGTCCTACAGCTTATTGATGACTGTGAACTTACCAATGGCAAATATCTCTATGCCCAGGTTTTTCAAGGTCTGAGCAGCTAGGTTGGCATCATCCTGGGATTTTCCATCAGTCAGGAGTATTACCAACTTCTCAGCCTCCAGCCGGGCACCAGCATCTGGTTTCAGATTCTGCTCCAGGACATGGGTCAGTGCCAGACCTGGGGAGGAGCAGAGATGGATGGTGTGCTGTAGCCTCGCAGGCAACCCTCCCACCTTTACTCTTTCCTCTGCCCCCAGTGGCCTTGGTCCCCACAGAGAACATCATCCCACGGGAACAGCTTCCTCCACTGCAGCCACACAGACCAGTTAGCAGAGACCTGCAAGATGGAGTTACCTGTAAAGGTGTTGCCGCCCTTGTACCGCAAATTCCTCACGGCCTCCAGCACTTGGTCCCTCGTAGAGTAAGCGCTCAGATCCCACTCTGTGCGGGGATCGCTGCTGTACTGGGACAGCCCTGGGGAAGGCAAGAGCTATCGGCATCATGCAAGCCAAGGTAAGCTACAACAGGAGACCCACTTTGGGGATGCAGTGTCAGACTTGCCATGGGAGGATGACACAAATAATGAAAGGGAGTAGGGGTGAGCAGATTTGGTTTCTAGCTCCACTTCTCTGCATGGTCCTTGTCATGCAGGCAGCAAGGTGATGCCTCAGACCCCACTGGGTACAGTGGTACTTATCCCCGTGGTGATGCTCTGAAGTATTTGATAAGGTCCCAATGCTAATCAGGGTAAAACTAGTCGTCTGCAAGGAGCACGAAGGATTTGCGCTGTCCTATTTCACGTACAGCCTGGCCAGTGTTAGCACCACTCAGAACTGTGCAGCTATTGCTTACAGCCACTAGAGGCCAGAGCTTGCTACCAGATGGGAAAAGCTGTCAGGAGCAGCAAGCATGACCTCACCCTGAAGGAATAAAAGCTGCTCAGAGTAGCACATAACCACAGGAACAGAGACCAAGGCCCCTTCAAACAGAGACTTCCCAAGGTCACGAAGCAGGAAAGTGTCCTACCTACTCTTATCTTGTCTTGGGCAATACTGAATGGGGAAATCAAATTGCTCAGAAACTCCTTAATCAGCTTGAAATTGTTGCGTCCGATGCTCCAGGATCCATCCACAAGCAGGATGATATCAGTCATTGCAGATGTGTCGCACTGAAACTGGGAGCCTGCAGGGTATAAAGTTTGATATTGACAGAAGCAATTGTAAAGGAGGAAAAACTGCTTCAGTTTAAAGATGAAAAGAAAAGCTGCAGTGTAGGGCCTTGTCTGGATGGTGGATTGGACCATCTGCCAGACTGATGCATCCCAGCATCTTCGGAAAACCATGTGGTTAAGGATAATCCACCTTAGAAATTGAGTGGTGCACAGCTGCATTTCTGCAAAGAACGGGTTAAAGCTGTCAGGAGGTGTGTGCCTAACTCAAGCACTGCTCTCTGCAAGCTGTCAGCTCCATTACATCTCAGTCCCAGCCCAGTGCTTCCCTTTTATCTAGCCTAAGTCTCCAAGAATTGCAGGTGATTGCTTAATTCCATTCCATCACGAGATCTCCTGTCTGCTATAATTATTTTGTGGCTTTATATTAAATCCAATCTCTTTCTAAAAACCTGCTGGCATCACAGATACTCAAGCCATGCCTTTCTCCCCATCCTAGACCTGCAATGTAACAGAGGATAAGATAGGGCATGTTGCTGATCGAATGCATCTTCCCCAAATATTTTTCGAATGGGGGATTTTCCATCTTTGGTAGAGGGAAATAGGTGAACCCATCAAGATTCAGTGGCCTGCAAAGAGGTTACTCTCCTATCTCCCTTCACAGACATGGAAGGTCTCAAGGCGCCAAATGAGGATGCTCTGACCAATCCCATTCCCATCACTTCAACAGTGCTGGGAGCCATCTGCCCTGCCACGGTCTCAACTGACAAATCTGAAGGATCATCATGGATCAATTATCTTTGAAACATGAAGAACAAGTCCAGGAGGTGGAGCAGATTGGGTAATGAATGTCACTGATGCACTCCTCCCCTTCCGAAGGCTTTGGAAGGTCCATGACTAGGGAATCTGTTGACATATACAAACTCTTACATGGGTCTGTCAGAAGCAGTGGGAGTTGGCAACAGGAATAGAGAAAATAGTGGCAAATCAATAAATTAAACCATCTGGAAGGAATTTTTGGCTAGCTCCTATTTGCCTTAAAATCTGTGATGTTCTGCAGAACTCCAAACTTCTCCAGTGATTCCTGACAGTTTCCCTAGCAATTAAATGCACTATCAGCAGCAGCATTTGTACTCTTGAAAATCTTGGCGACAGAGAATGGGATGGAAGGCTTGTATTCAATGAGCTTTAGGGAAAACAGTGAGGAAGAAGGAGCAAGACACGTTTGAAACCCCTCTCACCTCGCCTCAATGAATCCTTTGTGGGTTTTTCTTTTCCTAAAGACTCTCGCTCCGAGTTTGCAGGAGTGCGCTGGGCTGATCTTGTGGTTGTTGGTGTTGCTTCTGTCACACTGGCCTCCACACTGGGATGATTTCTTGTGGTTTCTCCTGAGCCCTTTGGCTGAGTCACCTTCTGCCTTTTCTTTTCAGCTCTGTCCTTTGCTGTGCTCCAAAGAGAAAAAAAACCCATTGTCCCTAGCTGTGTTATCCCCATGCAGCCTGCTGCAGTCATCAGCTGATTTCAGCCACATTTGACAGAGGTGTAGGGGGCTCAGAGAGGACAAAAATCCTACAACCTTTTGCAAATAGGTAGTTAGATAGAGGAGATCATCTTCATTCATGCCTCTCTGAGAGGGCTGCAAGCGGGCTCATGAGTTAATAATAGTAATGTCAGTAATGGATCACATCAAAAGTTTGTCCTTCCCATTATCCTTGACGATGAAAAAAGAATGAACGTTTATAAAATATAAACCAGGGAAAACATTCCATGGCACCCGGTACCCAGTGTACTCTCCAGACCTCAGCAATCTGTGACTCAGAAACATCCTGTGTTAGTGCCAGTCTTGTTGCATAATGGCCCTGATGGATCTTTCTTCCATCACCACATATAAATGCTTTTTTGAATCCATGCAAACTTTGTTGTTAGACACATGAGAATCTATGCAGTTATATGCAGTCCTCAGCCATAGGGGAGAGCTCACACCTTCTTGTAGACCATCTGCAGCCTGGGAAATCAGGCATCATTACCCCCAGGGCTTTGGGAGCAGCTTGTTCTCAGAGGATCCACTCTCAGTTGAAGGATTTGACTGTATCTGCTAAATCTGAATACCTGTGAGCTCCAAGAACGCATGGATGTGCTTTGTCAGGCTGGACAGTTTAGCTGGCATGAGGGGCAAATATTTTTAGGCAAATATTTACTGTGGTGGTGTAGTTCAGAGATGCACACAAGAGATGAGTACAGGCTAGCATGTCTCACTGAAAGAATGTCCATGATGAAGCAGGGGTTGCAGGGGGAGGGTGGGAATGGTTTTAGGGACAGCTGTGCACCCACCTGACTGTGTCAAGACAGTGTTCAGGGGTGGTGGGGTGGCCTCGGCTGCTGAGCTCCCCGAAGAGGTGAGATTCTTTCCTGATGCAGCTCCTGAGTTTCTTCGGTTATTTCTAGTCTGGGATGCATTTTTTAGCTCCTCTACTGTAGGAAGACCAAAACCAGGGAGAGACAGTCAATTGAGACAGGTCTGTGAGTCACAGTCCATCCTTCATCTCCTAGGTCTTTACCATCCCCCTTTCTAACCTTCCAGCCAAAATAGTAGCAGGCTCCGTGACTGCGGCATCATCTACAGCACATACTCTGGGGGATGAGCTCTTAGGACCCACATCTCCAAGAGCCTCAGGAGCTCCCTGAATGGTAAAATCTAGTGCGCTCTACTTACTCACAAATTTCCTCTTGGCAAACAGGGCTTCCTGGGAGCCGTTGAGCACATAGACCTGCAGCGTGTACTCCTTGGTAGGGCTCAGCCCCCCCACTGTGGCTTTGGGAGTCTTGGTTTTCAGCATGACTTCTTGCTCTGAGTCCCCTGAGGTGGGATGAAACCACAGTTCAGAGACTGTTAGAGCTTAAATTTAAGCTGACAGTAGCAAAAGCACTGCTGAAATGCAGGGAATGTCTGCCTAGAGACCTCAGTCAACTCCTATTTCTTTTTTAACTTTGTGGATCTCTGATTTTTACTCTTTTTCCCAATCCAGAGTTGAGAACTTTTGCAGTTTTTTTTTAAAAATCTCTGATACATGCCCAAAATGGAAAACCAGTTCCCATCCAGCATTAGTGCAACTCTCACCAATTTCTCAAGGAGTTGCTGAGTGAAAAGCCAGTCTTCAGAGGATAAAGAGTGGGCAATTACTAGTAAATACCGCTCATGAAAACATTCAACCAATTGACGTGCTTGAGGCCATACATAACAAAGTGAGGAAGTGGCTTGGTGTTTTTGGAGATCACTGGCACTTGGGACTCCTCTTAGTTATCCCAGCCACTCTCACTGTGCTGTCTCTGCAAGCACCATCTCTCCCAAAGGCAGCGGCTCTCCGCGGGGAGACATCTCATTTCTGGGGCCAGCACTGCCTCCAGAACCCTCCAGCCATGTCCTGTGGCTGTGGGACCTGTCCTGGGACTGTGATGCCTCGACTACCCAGGAACCAGGGCACTGCTGTGCTGGCACGCTGCACCATGGTCTCTGTGCTACACAAAACGAAGGGGGAGAGGCAAACTATCTCCCTAAAATCCTCTGATTAAGAAAGGTCTACAAGCTTTAAATTACGGAGATGGATGTGAGTCTGACCCCACCATCCCTGTGCTCATGCCGAGGGCTGGAGATGGAGCTCCTCAGCCTACGCAGAGGGAAAGCCTTAGGCATGTGCCTGGACCACTGGCGGGGATTCCCTGCATTCCCGGGATGCTCATCGCTCTCCACCAAGCTTAGGGAGGAGCAGGGCAGGGAAGGAATGAGAAACCTCCTGCTCCAGCTTGGGAAACAGGTGGGGGCTGAGCTAAGAGTGGATGATCACAAGAGCTCTGCCGCACGCACCCCTGCCTTGCAGCTCCTTTCTCTGGCTTGTTGGGAGAGTGGTAGCAACTGAAAACCAGATGCCAGCCAAGACTAAGGTTGCCTCCAGCCATTGCTCCCCACAGAGGGACATTGTGTCCTTCCAAAACCACCAGGTTCAGCATCCAAAGCCAGGGAGAGCTGGAGCTCAGCCAGGGCAGGGAGCTGAGGGCTCAGCCCCACACATGCATGGGGTCAAGAACTTCCCATCCCATGTCTCTGCAGGTGCAGGGAAAGCTGGGAGCTCCCACAGAAGAACCAAACAATGAACCTTTCCTCATCTTTTCTCTCACACAATCCCAAAGAGCAACATGTTCTGGCTAAGGCTTTCCCCTAGGATGAAGAGGGATGAATTTCATTTCCCTCTTGTGAATGAGTGATAGAGCAACTGTGCTTGCACTGACGTGGCACTACGGACTGCTCTCACGGTGGCCAGAAAGGCCGTACTGTGTGTACAGCCCAGAAGAAAGTTTTGATCTAGGTAATCAACACTTGAAACCAGAACAACCAGTGGATAATTCCCTCTGCCTTATCTCTACCACTTTAATGTCTAAATAATGCTCTTGCTTAAGTTCTGTTGCCCATCAGTGGAAAGGTGGAGCTCAGTCCCTCACTCATACACAAAACTCTGCTGGGTCTGATGTCCAATGGATTAGCACATACCTGCCATGGGCTTCACCCGAATTTTGTAACCGTTGATGTTCCCTTCGGTCTCTTTCCATTTCATTTGGAGCCTCTCTTCTGAAAGGACAGTGAGCTTCAGCCGGCCTGACCCTGGGGAGGAGGAGACATGTCCATGCTGTTACGGATGCAATTCCTTTCTCCATATGCGCACCCACAAAGCGCCACATATGCCATCTCCTCTATGGACACGGGAACAGTTGCAGTGCAGAGGAAACCTTCACCATCCCATGCAAGTCCTCAGCATCCCCTGCCACTGCACAGAAACTCCTGCAGTCCCCCTGCACCTCTGCCAGGAGACCCACCGTGAGTCACTGCAAATCTGCAGCCTGCCGCCTGTGCAGAGGGGAGTTTTATCAGGCATTCAAATGAGACCTCAATATATACTGCTGCAAACAGGGAAAATAGCCTGCCGTAGAAGTGAGGGCTTTCTCTGCACCCCTCACATCTTGGAGGACTCTCCCGGGAGCTTTCACGCAGAGTGTTTTGTTTCAGCAAGTGGGTTTAGTGCAAAAATCTGAAACGGGAGTGCAGGAAATAGATAAAAGGGCTCAGTGAGGCTCTTCAATAGGCTTGGGCTGCTGAGAAATACAGAAATTCCCCAGGTGATGGTCCCATACTTCTGCAGAAAGATAATTTCAGAGGCAGTTCCAAGGACCAGCTGGGTTTAGAAAGAAAGAAAGAAAGAAAGAAAGAAAGAAAGAAAGAAAGAAAGAAAGAAAGAAAGAAAGAAAGAAAATCTGATAAAGTGTAAATAACAGTTCCTGGCAGGACCATAACTCATGGGCACCAGCTTGTATCAGTTTGCTGCAGGGAGCAACAAACTAAATGACAAATCCTGAGGAAAAAAATAGTATCAGACAAGGAAGTAAGAAGAAGAAAGAGCACATTTTCTTATCATCTCCAGATTTCACAGATATCTTTTAAACCCCAGCTAGATGTCTGAGCTCATGTGTCGCTCTTTGAACCAATGATTCCTTGGTAAAACATAGCTGTACTGTCATACAAATGTCACCATATGAAATTTTTTCACTTGACTGGACATAGGATGGCAACTCAGCAGATTTACCTCCCCTCCTTCCTGACGCTGTACTACAGCTGCCTTTCCAGCAGGCTGCCCTAATTTGCAATGAGTGAGCGTGCCCTTTGCCTGCACAATATAAGCGTCTGCACTCAAATGCCCACCGTCATTTGCAGTTGTTACCAATCTCTTTCCCTTCAACATTACTCATAAAAAAAAGCTTAGGGTGACCTGGAGTGTCCTGCTCAGTGTTGGCAAACTGTGTGTGTTGGACTCAAGTCCCTAATCTGGTCTTGTATGACATCCAGATATCTGCTGACGTCTTTGCCATGAAGTCACAGCCCAGGAAAGCAGTCAGAGCTGGAAGTGAGGACTTGCTTGTCTCAACCCAACATCTGTGCCTTAACCTTTCCTTGCAGAGACTTCCTGCAGGCTGCCCAACAAGCAGATAACTATTTTGGGGAAACAAAGCTCAGATTCACATCTCACCCCAGGCAAATCTGAAGGGGAAGAAAGAAAACATGGGAAAGAGGGGTGAGGGGCAAAATCAAATCCCAGAATCATGTCTAAGAGAAATGGAAAGATCGTGGAACAATGAGCAGAATTCATAGTTAGATTAAACATGGAGCTGTCTTCTTTTGGCCAAGTGTGGTCCAGCTCCTCAGCCATCACTCTAGGAGCCCAGAAGCTAAAAAGGCAGGAATGTCCCCAGACAGATCCGAAAGGACAGCATCCTCTAAAGCGCCATTATGTGCTGGATGCAAATGAACCCCAGTGCCATGAAAGCTCCACTGTTTCCCTGCCCTGTGTAGGATGTGCACTATTTGATGCTGTAACCTTGCTCTCTGGCTGATAGGGAGTTAAGCCCAGACTTAACTGCAGAGGCTGGTCTAGAAGATAGACAGCATGGAGACATGTCTGTCCAAACTCTGAAATGCTATCACCTCTCTAGAAACCTTTGTGATGACCATTTCCACAGAAGGTTCAACCATAATATAAAGGTGGATCTTCAGCATCAGAAAGCATATGGTGAGGGGCTATAGGTATTTCCCGATCATTTATGGTACTACGGGAGCACTATATATTACAGGAGGAATGCACCTCATGTGCTTTCTTATCCAGATGTTGCACCACTTATCACCATATACATCCAAAGCGATAGTTTCAGAGCACAGGACAGATGCAGTGACTAACAGAAGCAACGCTGCTTTTTCTTCCTATTTCTCAAGCTCCATTTGCATTTCGTGTAAGCACCCTTCATTGCTTATACAGCCTGAAATGCATCCCCAGTGCAAGGGAGTGGCCTGCTGAATCGCTGCCAGTGATGAGGACAGGCTTTGCAGGGTGGGGAGGGATCGAGATACTCTCCCCAAAAGGGCCCCTGGATCTCTCGCTGCTCTTCGTGTGTGGGACCGAGCTGTTTGGAACTTCACCAACAGACACCAGTGCACAGCAGCCCCCTTAAATCCTGCCTGTGATCGGGAACGTCCCTCGCATGCGGTGCCACTGCCAACGGAAGGGCTCGGGCAAGGGGTGGGCTAACCCAGGTGACATCCAGACCGAAGGGAATTGCCCTGAGCAAGGGCAGGCGGGCTCCTTACCTTGGCCCACTCGTCCCCAGACATGGCTTGCCACAGGCAGGCAGGCAAAAAAGAAACAAGTGCGAATCAGCATGGTGACCGGGACCTACAAGAAGGCAAACATCAGGAAGAAGAATTAAAAGTTACATTTCACCATGACAATACTGGGGTTTTGCAGTCCCCAGTTAAGGGACCACAAGCCGAGATCTACAGCTCTATGCATCATTGACAGCACTGAAAGGGCAGATGGAGAAGCATGTACGAATTTTGCAGCAATTCCTACGTATTCTTTTATATTCTCCGTCTCTCCGATACAGCTGTTCAACACCTCGGACCAGTACTAAATTGTGTTTATAAACCTGATGGGGAGTAGAGTTTGACTCTTCTCAGCCTGCTTAGTCCTGGAGATGGGCACTGCCTTCTTGGTTGGACAATCTCAACAGTGGTATAACACATGCTGGGTTCTGCTCTAATCGTGGAAATAAGCAAGATTGGCCAAATCACTGGACAGACATAGATTCCAGAAAAACTTCTGGTTTAAATCATACAGAAGTAATTATTTCTGATTATCACGACTAAAATCAATATAGGTATACGAACACACAGCATCTTTCTCATGTCCCTGCAAAGCACACACTAACCATAAAGGGAGAAGCATTTAGAGGAGCGCTCTTTGGCAGACAAGCTCCTCACACCATGGATTTAATGACCCTGCAGTCACTGTGATAAAGCAATTATGCAGCAGGAGGGGCAGCACAGACCTAGCTGAGTTTATATGTCAACAGTTTAGAAAAAAGGGGTTTATTTCTTATTTCGCAGTGGAGTCCCTGGGAAGGTACATTCAGGACTTGTTGGGGTAGTCTTGTTTTAACTTGTTCACCTGAACAGTCTGAAAACAGATGCAGTTACAGATTTAATCATGGCAGAGGATCAGTTTGACTTATAGGTAACCTCTGCAGCATTGACGAAGCTGGCTGGCTGAGGACAGCCTGCCTACAGCCCAGGGACCTTGGGCACCTTCAGTTATCTTTGCTGACCTGGATTTTGGTTTTATTCAGTTTGGGTCAGAAATGTCAGCTCAGCATAAAACCACCCTGATGGAAACGGTGCCTCCCCCTCATCTCAGTCTCAATATACCAGGTTTAAAACATATGCTGTTGGCCTTTTGCAACGCATCATTGGCATCTGTCATTTTTGTGCTACACATTTCAGCCTTATTGCTTTTGGCAGAACCAGACCGTACACAAGTTTCCTCTGCTGCCGTCTGCAGTGACATTTCACTTCTATTCATTTTGATGGACAGGTATTTAGAGGCTCCTGGCAAATGCCTATTTCCCTTCAAATACGTCAGCTTTTTAGCTATTTCAAGGAAAAATAAATATGCACGTGAGTGACCCAGCCGTGATCTCCAGGGTTTTAAATCAGTTCTAAGTTGCTGTAAGAATGAATGGAAAAATATGCAAGTTATAACAGGGAGATGTTAACCACCCTACTCAGTCTGTGATTTTTTTTTTTTTTTGATTGAAGATCAGGTTATACAGAACAACTGCAGTGTAACTGAAGCCCTTAGCCATAGGAAAAACTTGTGCTTTTTTTCCAGCTAATAAAATGAAGTCATTGCTTATATAAAACAGCAAACGTTTTACAGGTGGGTTTCAGGAATCTTACTGTCTCCTCAAGAAAAGCAAAGCCTGCCCTGGCTGCAGAGGTACACGTGCCAAACAACAGCAAGAAGCCTACATTTTTGAAAAATTCCCTGAATCAAAAGTTCATTTGTGCCATTTTGCAATGCCACCAAATCGCTCTTGATTTCCTTGCAACTTCCCTCTCTGTGGCTAACAGGATCCCAAACTCCGGGAAAAGCACTGGATCGTGTATGATCTTTTCCTGTTAACCAGGGTTATACGGGATCCAAAGTCCCGTGAAATAAACCCACGGGCTTCTCCAGCCTGCACTGATCCAGGCTTACTGCAGGCTCTGATTCAGCCAGGAGCTTCCTCCCTGATGTGTCAGTAAGGATGAGTTCAATAATAACCCAGATTGGATCCAGTTAGTCCCCAGAGTGTGGATCTTTACTGTGACTAAAGCAAGGAGCAGGAAACTTCATCTCTTCTTCCTATCTCAGAGGCAAACCCATCGCTATTTTGCCTCTTCTCCAACTTTCATTTTCCTGCCTGTGAAGCAGGAATAACAAATGCACCTGCTTGAAATGGTGGAAGTTACATGGCTAGAGGAGCTATATCTTCCCCACCCTGCAGAGCTCCCTCTCCGCAGGTTTCCTGCTGGTCCCCGAACCCCCACTGGGTCTCCACGGTCCCTTCCCATCCATTTCTGCTCTCGCTGATACCACCAGCCAGCCAGGCTGAGCTGTGGACCCCGGGATGGAAGGGACCACAGTGACATCAGCCTGCGGCACGCCGATGCTTCTCTCCCGTCACTCGCCCAGGGAAGGAATTTGGAGACAGCAACACATGGAGCATGTGTTGAGTATTTCCAGGGTCTGGAAAATGGGTGTGTGGGGGAGACACCGCTTCCTGCTTGTCCCAGCTGTGTGCTCAGAGGGGATTTGGAGGCTAAGGCAGTCGGAGATCCCCTTATTTGTACAGGAAATTTAAAAAGTAGTCACTTTAAGTAAAGAAAAAAAATTCTATGCAAAAAATCCCTGCCACGTATTTAAGTGGGGATCTGGGGGCACTGTGAATTATTTGCACCCTCCACAGCCACAGTCTGGAGACATTTCCTCACCCCAGAGAGCGTTGCCACCTCTGCACAGAAGTGCTGGCAGAAGCGATGTCACCTCATGGCCCACTCACTGCCGGACGCACGAGCAGTGCTGGGGACAGCCCTGCAGAAGAAACCAGCTGCCTGCCAGAGGTAGCCAGCTGCAGGGACTAAATCTGTCCCACACTCCCTGAGTGCCTTGCTAGTTAAAGGACCTAAAACAGACTGAAAAAAAAAAAAATACTCGCATTCATTAAACCCTTTCTGTTCTCTCCTGGAATCCTCCTGTATTTCACTTTCTCTATTGAACAAAAAGTCTCAATTATCTCAACACTAGTCTCAAAAAAGTAAGGCACAAGTTGCACTTCTAGGCTGAGCCTTTGCAGCTCCCCACCGTCCAGACAGGCTTAGTAACATCAGCGTGATGCAGACCCACACCACACCTCCAGGTGGGAAAAACCCACCCAGACAATTGCTATTGCTAACAAACCCTGCCAAGTACTGTCCCCTCTGGCAGCAATTTCCTGCAGGATTTCTACCATCAACCACAAAATAGAAGGGGAAAAAAAAAAAACCCAAACCAACAAACAAAGTGCATTTCTCACAGCCATCACTCCAAAAGAATTGCTAAAGCAGTCCTAGCAATATTTAGACCTGATCTGCAGTGAATGTGAGTCTTGAAGCTACTCGATAAGGGGACGAGACCTGCATCCCCTGTGCAGCACCGGCAGCGCTGCCCCGACCTGAGCTCCACCGGCTCCAAGTTTCCCGGAGAGCAAAACCCCGCAGAAGTTCCCTGCTCCGCCAATACCCACGCGTGTCCCAAAACAACACAGCCCCTCCTCGGCGTCCCTGCAAACCGAGTCCCAAAGGGGAAGGAGCCACAGACCTCTGTGGAGCGGCGCGGCTTCCCCTGGAGTCAGCCGGGAGGTGCGGCGAATCCAGCTACGTTCTTACATCGTGGGAGAAGCTGCCCTGGCGCCTCGTCTGCTCCTCGGCGTGATGAGAGATTTCAATTCCCAGACGTCAGGAGGGGTAAGGAAGGGGAGGGAGAGCAGGGGGAGAGGGACAGCGATTTCCCCCACCTCCCTCTCACCATGCAGCAGAGAGCACTGCTTGGCCCCTACGTGCAGCTAAAGAAAGCGTGCATGACAAGCAAGAGACTGCTCCTATGAAAAAAAGTAAATAGCTTTTAGTGTTTTTGCTAACTAAATGCTAAAAATATGTCTAAGAAGCTGCACATTGATTTCCTGGAGCACAGCAACAAGTCGTTGCTCCCGCCCACTGTCAGACTCCCAGGGATGAAGTCAGTCCAGCCCCATTCACATCCCATTAAATATTTTTCAGAGCCCGGCGTTTGCACTGAAAGCAAATTGCATTGCATTTGTTTAAGGAAATTAAGCACATCTGTAAGTTTTGCAAGGCCAGAGGCTGAATCATGAACTGGAGCTTGACGGTGCTGCAGACTCCCCAGCTGTGGGATACAGCCCTGACCTCCACCGGCATGTGGTCCCCAGCCCCGGGAGTGCCTGGGAGAGCCGCCCCAGCTCCGCGCCAGAACTTTTTCGGAAAGATTTTGTCCTCGTTGCCAGGAATGGAACAACTGACATGGCATTTCTCATCACAAATGGAGGCCAGATTTTCAGTTGCATCTCCGGGGACTGTCAGCATCAGTCTCCCATTGGAACCAAGCAAACTGCGGGGAACTCACAATTGCCGTTCTTCGGGAAACACAGGCACCTCTGAAAGTGTCAAGTCAGGCAGAAAAAAAGTCATAGCTTTCAACTATTTCTGCTCAATAAACAAACATTGCCATTTTGCTTTATAATCTAGTAAGTATTTAAAAGCATCACATTATACAAGCCAAAGGATAACACCAAAAGGAAGCACTTAAATATCGCTAAACCAAAATATGGAGCATTCGGTAGCCTGTGGAGAGAGGGTTGTCCCTGCCCTACACGTAAATACCACAAATTACCTCTCCCATAATTCCTGCTGGATTTTAGTAGTCACTCAGATTTGCTACAGTTTAAAACTAGGAGGAGGTGAGAAAGGAAAGAGCGCACATCTCCTGCACTTCACTTTCAGGGAAGGTCAGACCCAGAGCTAAAATTATGCTGTGTTTATTTCAGAAAAATCTGGAGCTGCTTCCAATGGTTATGTTCATGTTGTTGCTTTTTGGCCTACCTTTCCCACGGTGCCCACGCTCTGGTCTCCTGGATTTGTCTGACTTTAGTTCAAGGTCAACACCATGCATTAAACCTTGGGGTCATCACAGACACCCAAGCCCTCGCTGAACAGCAACACAAACCAGAATTTTAAAAGCAAAAAAGGCAGATGGATGCTGTTTTGCTTGTGCACTGAATGGCTAGAAATAACAACTCTGAGCATATTGACAAATGGCTTAAAAGATTGTCTGGTTTCATTTAGGGGCTGGAAGGACCCCAGTGGATTATCAATGCAAACATCTTGCTTGGACCATGTTCCAGGAACGCTGCGCTCCAAGTAGTCCTATTACCTCCACACCAGCGCTGGGGGAGCACATATCCCTTTATACCAAGGAAAAAAAGGCAGCCAGCAGTAATGCAATACCTAATATACAGCTGTCACCAATTTTCCAAGAAAGTCATCTCCCACAATTCAAAATGACCATTTGGGAGGGTTTGGGGCTTTTTTAAGACTTGGCTGGTGGGCAAGAGAGCTGCACTGAGGGACCTGCTGCTGCAAATCATCCTGCTGTATGCACAGCACTGCAGGCCAATTACGAGCAGGATGCTCTGTGAACTGGAAAGCAAGAAACCTCCCCCGTTTCTTGTTATTACCTGTTATTCTATATTTAGCTCTTTTTCAGGGTAGTCTGTATATGAATATTCTGCATTGCCTCCAAATGAAGTCATCCTGGGATCAGCAGGGCCCAGGGGGGCTGGATTATGGTGGCTTTCACCCCTTTCTGTTCCCTCCCAGCATCGAACTCAGACCATGACACATTCTCTTTTGGGCAGACACTGTATAGGGTCTCTCCTTCCCCCACTGCCTCCCTTCCCTAGGTTGGTAGCAGCCTATGATGTCTGGGACCTCTGCCTGGCTGCATGCTGAGGTGAAGATGGTTAATGAATTTAAGCATTATTGGAGTGTGGAGGCACAAAAAGCACAACCACGGAAGTCTCACCTTTTCAAGAAACTCAGCTGGGAAGCACAACCAGTCCTGGCTGTGAGCGTGGCTAAGCCAAGAGAGTAGCAGCAGCCTTAGACTTTCTTTACAGGGAAGTATACATCACTGTATTCATTTCCTTATTTTCTTGACAGAGTCGATGGCACAGCTTATCGGGCCATCTGGAAAGCACATTGTGTTCTCGGTAGACTGCACAGACAACTCAGGGGAGCTCAGACATACTCGCTTGCTTGGTAGCAAACCTCTTGCTGCTTACCAGCTTCTACCACCTGCCGTGCAGCTTGGCTGGGTGAAGGGCTTGTTCTAAGGCTTGGCTTCATGGTGTGCTGAACTCTCCCACCAACACGCAAAAGGAGCTGCAAGAGCTGAGACCCTCTTAAAATCAGGTAGAGACAAATATTTCAACACCATCAATATCCAAGACTTATCCATTAGAACATTTTTATTTTAAAATGTATTAAAATGCCTGGCTAACATTTCAGAGTGAAAGGTCAAGCTTGGTCCCTCCCCACAGTCCATCCTTGCTTAGTGGAGCGTCCTGCCTTTCCAAACAGTGGTGGGATAAGACTCCTTTGCTCATTCAGTGGCTTCCATGACTTCCATCACAAGAGTTCGTGGTCCTGTCATGATGAGGCTGCTGATGGTCTGATAGTCCAGATGCAAAACATACATACCATTCACTGAGAAAACAAACTGGCACACCTGCAAGGAGAGGAAGGGCAGGTTACTTTCAGTTGATGTCTTCATGGCACCTTCTGCCCATGACTGACTAGAGCCAGAGGCTGCAATGGAAATAAAATCCTACAGACCCTAAAGCATTGCCACTCCATAAGCTACACTAATAATCACTGTGCTACAATCACTATATCATAAAAAGGGGACCAAAGGGATTTAGACTGTGAGCTAACAGAGAAAAAAAAGACTCATTTACTAGCAGTGGTTCATTTCACAGATGGAAGTGAGGCACAATATTAACATCTACCAATTTGGTAGCAAATGAGATTAGGTAAGGAGAAATTAACTGGGCTCTTGAGTAAATGAAACAAATTCATCCATCCCCTTCCAATCCTGCCTGAAGCAAACAAGGAGTCACACTCTGCCTCTGAAGAATCCCATTATTTCAAATATCCATGTGACTGTAGACTTATATCAACTTGTAGAAATTACTCCCTCGCTGCTGGGTTTTTTATAGGGAACTGTGAAACTCAACATCGCTTTCATTCATGCCTAAAACTCTACACACAAAGCCTGTACATTCCTGGGTCTAAAATGAGTTTCAAGACCTCAGTTCATTTCACCTGAGCTGGAAATACTGGAAGTTACTTGATGAATCAAATCAAGGCATCGGTCTAATGCTATTAAGCTTTCGTGTACGTGGAATATAGTTCCACACAGAACTACATTGTTAATAGCAGAGAAACACAAAATGCGTTTCATGTCAGGACCTGTGACAGCAGGTGACCGAGGATGAAGCTCTCTCCTTCCCTGCTTCACTGGGGTTATATACAGTGATTGGAGCTGAACTGGGAATTCTCCACTTTGTTTTTAGCAGCTCAAACAGTTTCAACAGCTCCAAAGTCTACCACAGGGACAGCTTAGTTTTGACAGAGTTTTTTCAGTTTTAGCTGCCCACAGCCCTGTGCTGCCCTGGCGAAAGGCAAATCCGTCGCCTCGCAGGCACACGCAGCGCCCTTCGCCTGCACAGAGCATCCTCCCCTCTACCTCTCACGGCAGCGCCAGAGCTCCACATGCCGACTCCATCAGTCTGATCTCCACTGCAGGAGGTGGGATTACCCCAGAGCATCTGTTCAACCCAAAAAGCTCAAGCAGGGCATCAGTCCTGCCTCCTGGTAAGTCACCATGACTAAGAAGTACCTTCATCCCTGCAGCAGCAGCAGGTCCTCCTGGGTCCACCGCCTGGATGTGGCAAGGTCTTCCTCCTCGGACCACAAACCCCCAGCCCACCGCATCCCCCACAATCTACAAGCAGAACAAAAGGGTTTTAGAAACCAAGGAATGGGCTGGATAGAGGAAATACAACAGTTCCTAGTGAGATGGAGAGCTCTGCTCATGATCCTAGTCTGTCATGGGTGGTAGAGAAAGGGCTGTGCACCAAGTGAGAGACAGAACCACAGATCAGTTGCTCTCTGCAAAGCTGCTTTCTGATTAATATTCCCTGCCAGTGAGTGCAGAAGAGTGAATCACAGGCAGCATGAAGTTGAAGTGCAAGGCATGCACCAAGAACGTGTTGAGAACATTTCCAGAGCACGCACACGGTGCCTTTTCCTTGGCACAGGAGAGCATTTCCAGGGTGGAAGTAGCCACTCTTAATTTTTCCCACTCTGATCTCAGTCTGACAGAGCAGTTTGCTGTAATACTGCGGCCATCCAATGTGACTAAAAGAGAAAAGGAATTCCCAAAGGACTTTGCACATTACCCATATAAATAAATAACAGCAACTGCACAGCTAAGCAGAAGGAAATGAGCCATGAAAGGCCCAGGCTGGCAGAGTTGAAGGGCAGGGCAAGAGCATTCAGGAGGAGAACAAACAGCACGTCCTCATACATGTCACACTAATCACCAGCTTTATTTTTTTTTTTTGATCCTTCCCACCAATTTCTTCAGCACAGTTAATCTGGGAACCTGATCCACAGCTCCTCTGTAACCCCACTTGTGTCAAACCAGTATGGCAAGACCCCCCTCACGCTTCAAACTGGCCACTGTGAGATTCCCCCTTTCAAAGGTGGGCAGGAAAGGGCTAGGAAGTTTTACACAAAAATAAACAAGCACGGTAGGATCCACAGGGCAGGAACTGTCTTGCAACATTCACATCCAGCACCCACCAGCCTTGCCTTGACTGGTCCTACAGCTTTAGAAATAATTAGAAAAGCAAAAGCCCAAAACTCAGGTTGTCTGCAGCATCCTGGAGATTTTGCAGTGCATTTATTTTGTCCATGAAAAAAGCCCATCATAAGAAAGGCAAGAGTGGCCCTCGGATGCTCCCCGTTCAGCGCTGCTCCGTCAGGTGCTGATGGATCTTATCAACATATCTGATCTACAGCAGAAACCTGAAAGATGCATAAAGCCACGCATAGAGGAGATACCTGTGTGGCAGAGGATGAGTGTCAAAGTTTTAACTGTCACAAGACTTGACTGATCCAATAGTTTGTATGGAGCTGGATGAAACATAAATGGGAGTTTTTCTGTCCAGGAAGCATTCTTTCCTGATCTACCACTTTGATATACATTAAACAAAAGCAGAGGCTGCACGCTTTTTCACTCACAAGAATATCTGCAGACATTGACCCACTGAGACTCACCAAGAAAGAGCCATGATGATGTGACATGCAATCAAAGTTTCAACATACAGAGGTCAGAGCAGCAGACAGAAAGCTATCAAAGAGCAGTCAGAGGGCTCAATACTGTTGGATTAGCAATACCATTCGCCACGGTCACTTACAGTTAGCGTTTTCTTGATGTAGGGGGCCCCGGGGGACAGGAGCTCTTCATTGGTGACGGGTCTCTTTAACACTAGAGCAGAAGGTGACAGATCCTATCAATATCAAGGGTTTCATACAGTAAAGTGCATAATGGAGCAGCCTGGGGATTACCACTGGCTGGAGAACAGATGTTAGAACTAGCGACAGTTACTGCACACAGAAAACTTCACATTCATCTCAATGTTTTTCAAAACACTCTTACAACTTTTCAAATCAAGACTCAGAGGTGAGGCTGACCCTCTCCTCTTGCAAGTCACCAAGCTGATGGTGGATGGGTTTGGACCTGAGGCTTGAGCTAGCCTGTGCTCCGAAGGAAGAGAAGCATCCTGTGCAACGACAGGGTGATGCAGAAGCTCAGACCTGATTTGGGGTTGCACTCAGCCACAGGAGGAAATACCAACGTCGGAGTAGTGCTGAAGTAGGGGTTGGAGTTTCCAGCAAGGGAAGTGATGCTGCTCCTTCGAACTGCTGAGACAATTTTGATCTCCTTGTTGGTCTGGACTGAAAGAGGCAGAAATAACAATTACCCAAGGAAGGAACAATAACAAACTTACCCCACCAGCCTGACTCACAGCTGACAGGTAAGCATGCACTGAAGATGGCATTTGAGCTTAGCAAGAATAAAACCGGCTTCAAAGAAAGATCAGGAGCTGAGTTGATGGTAAACTGAGTTATTTTCTGTGATGGGGAGCTGTAATAGAGGCTGCCACTGCATCATGACATCCACCACAAACCAGTGGGATGGGTGGTCGCTTCAGAGGTTGCCTGGAGGAACACCCCACACTCTGCTGGAGCAATACCCTCAGCTCTGGCAATGCAATCCTTGCTTTCACACCCCTCCACAAACACACCCACAGTTACCAGAGAGAAAGCTGGTGTTGCCTGGATCCGGGTTGAGCTTGCGAAGACAGAAGGGGCTGTCTGGACTCTCGGACAGGGCACGAGAAGAGTTCTCGTTGAGTAACTCTGTGAGACGACGCCTCCGTCGAAAGTTGATCCAGAATTGGTAGAGGATGTCACTGTCAAAGAAGTGATGCCTATTGGAGACTAGGAGAGAACAGGGGAGGAGGGAGAGGCTGAGGGGGTGCGGAAAAATATGTAGTAACTATACTGAGGGATCCAGATGAATTGCTTTTAATGCCTCTCTGTTCTATTGCAGTTTTTCTGACTGTTTGAGAACGCTGCTTGCGGGGAAGGAGGAACAGCAGGGTCACCTCCCCAGGAGATGCCATTTCTCAGGGGTGCACCATCAAGTCACAGCCCTCTACCTGCCCCTGTCCCAAGACACTCAGAGGACTCCCTGCCTTCTGAATCAAAGGTTAATTCCTGCACATGTTTATGATCTCCAGCCAAGCGGAGATGAACATCATCCTCACAACCCAGCGCTCAAACCCCAGGGGTGGATCCCAGTCCTGTGGCCGGAGGCTTTGAAGAACTGAAGAGCGATAGCTCAGATTTCAACTCAAAGCCTTTGTGGGTGGTGGAAGATTGCTCCGATTTCAAAGGTCACCAGCTCCAAACATAGAACTAAAAGGCCCTATTGCCATCTCCAAGTGGGCACTTGACCAGCACTTGTTGCATGACATGAATGGGGATTTGTTCCTAGCACAGCCTTGACAACTACGCTCATCTCTTGCTTTCCATCCTGGCTCCAGCTGGACCCTCGCTCACCATGCTGAATGATCCCGTGTTCCAGCAGCGCCCGTCCCAGCTCCACCGCTTCCTTTCGGTTCTCCACTTCTCCCTCCTGAACAAGCCAGTCGATCATCTCGCAGCCCAGGAAAGCCCTCTGATACTTCACTGAGTTCTCCTCTCTCACCTTCAGAATTGACTCTTCCACGCTTACCAGCCTGGCACAGAGGTGGGACAAGCTGTACAGCCCTGCCATCCCACGCTGGAGCTGCAGCCAGCTGAAGCAAGGCCAAGAGAAGCGGGCAAAGCATTACAGCCAAACATTGCTGCCTGGGAGCAGTGGGAAGGGAGGGAGAAACGCAGAGCTGCAGTCAGGCAGCTTTGTAAATCTTCATCACGGCGGAGGAAGCAGCTTCAACAAAACCAGTTCAGTTGCGACCTCAGCTAAAGACTGCAGGGGAAAGCCAAGCAAGCAACCGAATGTGTGCAACAAATGGCATAGTCCGAATTGGTGGAGAAGGTGTGTTTCAGTAAACACATATTCAGTTTGCAGCGTATGTGAGAGCTGAATCCAGTGTCTCCACGAGAGGGTGCAGCGGGCTCAGCCATGAGACGCGCTCGCTGCTCTCCCGGTCCCACGGCTGAGCAAAAGCAAAGCAGAAGGGGTGCACGTCTGCCAGAGGGGCAGGGAGACACCTGAAATCACCGCCCCCCTGGCTGAAGGACTTCTCCCTCAGTGCCAGTTTGTGAATCTGATTGCCAGGGTTTGAGGACGGAGATGATGTGAAGAGGCTGTTAAAGGAAACAGGTCCAGAGGGTGGTCTGTGATTGAGCCCAGTCTAACAAAAGGATTCGTGAGGTGCCTGGGAAGATGGCTTGGGTTTAGAACCAGAAACATTCAACACAAAGAAAACTAAACACTTGGAGTTTTCATTACTGTCTGAGAGTTAGTTTTTCCAGTACAAATTTTGCAAACAGGTTAAGCAAGGTGCAGGGTCCAGGACCATGAGGGCCTTGAAATCCTGTACCCTGCTGATTTTGATGGGACATAAGTCCTAATAGTGCTGGTGGAAGCAGCTCACCCAGGGAGGCTGGGAATGGCCACTGGACGTGCCTATCCCAGGAGCATTCAAACTGCAGACGGGACCCCAGCACTTCCCTGTACCAGATCCCAGAACCTGCACTTGGGTTGGAGCCCTTGAAAGCATCCATGAGTTCAGAGTACGGCTCCTGTCCCAGCCCCAAAGAGGCCAGTTGTCCTGCAGGGCTCAGGAAACAGCATTTCCCAGTGCTACAGCCCAGGGTACAGAGGAGGAAGAGGAAAGCAGCTGTAGCTGTGGCTCCAAGCTGTAGAGCACCATCAGCAAGCGCAGCCAGCAGACTGCACTCGCAACGCCCCTTGCCGAGAGTTATTTTGCAGGGGAAGAACTCACGTACTTCTCATAAAGACTCTGCCCTCTCATGAACACTTTCACGTCTTTACTGAGCGGGAAGGTCCCATCATCCTTGCGGAAGCGGTACAGCAGCTTGGCATCCTTGTAGTCCGAGTGCTCGTCGCAGACTGAAAGGAGTTCAGAGCGGGGACGTCAGTGCTGCAGGCGTGTGTCAGGCTGTAAGGGACAGACAGAGCTGCGCAGAGCACAGTCTCAGCAGGGTGTTATCTCCAGGTTAAAAGCTATGGCGGTTGCATGCGATGTCCTTCTCTATGCCCCTCATACCATGCAGCAACCAGCATCCGAGCCTTCGGTCCCCAGATTAGGTGCTTACAAATGCCTGCAGCCCGTGGGAGAGGTCAGTCCCACTGAGCAGAACTTGGGAAAGCCTGAGTTTGAGTCTGCATTTTGATCCAGGCACTAAAATGTTCATTAGAACAAACTCAGAAGTTTTTGGTTTGTTTTTGTTTGGGCTTTTTGTTGCTTTTTTGGGGGTTTTTTGTTTCAATTTAAAAAAAAAAAAAGTTGATGTTTTGGTTTAGACTAAAAGAAAACAAACAGAATTGTCTCAACCAGCTTTTTTAGAAAGCTACTGCCATGTGTAAGCAGACTTGGAGGACAGGAAGAACCCCCTCCCACTGCATCCAAACCCCATTAAATCACCTCTGTCCCTGTCAAAAATACTTGTAAGCTAAAATATAGAATGACACCAACATTTCCACAACATTTTGTGCCAACCCTGCTCAACTCATTTGCATGGCAAACCGACCTCAAGAGAAACTTTTCTTCAAAGCTAGGTGCATGCAACTGGAATAATCCAATTGATATGAAAAGCCTCAGTTTCATATTTATCTTGGGGATGAGCACACAAGTCTGCAAATGCACGGCTGTTAAGTGCACACAACATTTAGCAGGTAAATATTTAGGATTCAGCTTTGAAATAAATTTGCCTGCAACAGATTTGTAGACTACAACTCAAAAAAACAAGACAACAAGAAAAAAACCAAAACCACAAAAAAATCACAGTCCAGCTCTCAAATCAGTCAGCCACCTTTTTTCAGGTTCACCTGTCTGAAGCCAGAAGGGGAAACTTCAGTAGAGAAAAAAAACAGAGTAAAGAACGTGCCCGGAAAACAAATAAAATTAGTCAAAGGGGAAAAAACCCACAAAGATTTCCTCACTAAAGTAATGTCATCCACTAGAGTGAAATTCAAAAGACATAAGATACTTCTTATGAAAATTTTAACACTTGTTCATTCTTCTGAGCAGAGTGGAAAACTTCATTCCCCTTTTGGTGAGCAGCAAAATGCTGAAAACTGTCAGAATATCTGGAGCTGATCATTTCTCCTGAGCAGCAGTCTTGGTGTGAAATCAGGACACTAAAGCCCATGACTCATCAAGCAAAAAGGCAGGACAAGAAGGTTGTCTTAAAAGGTGAAAGTTTCATCTTAACAACTCCAAGGAGCAATAATTCAGATATCTTTGCAATCAGGAATTGAACGTAAAACTTTACAGGGCTGCGCCCGCAGAAAACCAAAGCATTTTTGCTATTTGAAGACCAATTTCAACGTGTTTCCAGCATGTAATAGAATAACAGCTCAAACCACATCAGACCATTAAGAGGCAGCACAGACAACGATCTTCATGAGATAATTATCATCTTCTGGATCCCAGCGGAGAAGAAGGTAAACAGTTTAGACAGCCAATTGCAAAGCACTTAGCACAGTGCTGCGGTTAACAGGCAGCCCTGTTTCCATAGGACTAACGAAAATTAATGGTCATAAGGCAAGTTGGAAAGTCAACTTCTGTGTCCTGCCAGGAATTATCACAGAAGCAGGAGGGACAGGTCTGCAATAAGCAATCAAAACAGCACTGGTACCCAGCGCTGCACAGGTTTAATTAACTAATGGATTTATTTGAAACTGTCAGCTGGAGAGATGGAAAAATAATCAGTTTTAAGTGTTAATGGTTAACTGAGAACTCACTGCTTCAGCTTTATGCTTTTGTGATAAAGCACAGCAGCAGAGTTTATTTTTATTCAAGGCAGCTTAACGTAAAGGGCGTTAACCTCAGCAAGCAGCAGATGGAAACCGAGAGTGTTTGCATTGCAGTGGTCAAAGGCAGCTATTTCTGGAGCCTAGAGAAGAGGGGGAAGAGAGGGCTGGATTTGGTAGGGTTGTCATCAGCCTCTGTGTCTCCTCAGCTGCATCCTCTCGTGACCCCCAAACTCCAGGTTACCGTATCTCATGTCCCAAAGACTTGGGTGCAGGAGAGCTCAGCCATGAGTCGGCAGCTCAGACGCAACCCTGCCCACCGAGGGCAGTGGTCTCCCAGGCCTGTTTGAAAATCCAGGACTTTTGTTCCTGATTGGGCCTGAAAATCACACAGAGAGAAACAGCTCTTCGCTAACACGAAGCACTTGTTTCCCGCTGTTATATTGGGACCAAGGGCTGGACCCTGGGCATTGCTCTGCAGCTCAGGGACAGGCACAGACCACAGCACGTGATCTGAGTTAATCCAAAACTGCTGAAAGTTCAAAAAAATTTTTAAAAAGAACAAAGCCTGAATACTGAGAGCTGGGCTTGAGCACCAATCTGCTTCTTTGCTTTTTCCCCCCCTTCCTTTTTCCTTTTTTTTTTTTTTTTGTCTTTTTCCTTTTAACAGGTTCCACAGGCAAGCCTTTGAAATGGCATCACACCCTTAATTCCCAAGGGAGGCATTCCTACAGGATTACTTGAGCCTGAGGATTACAGGTACCAGATGACTCTTTGCTCTGAGTGGCATTGACTCTGCACACCTACTTGTCCCATCCCAGCATGGATGGGGAAACTGAGGAACACTGGGCTCCTACAGTAAAAAATGAACTTTCCTGCAGAAATACACACTGTGAAGTGTGTATTATAATTCAGCTTCCACTTCTGCATGACACAAACATGAGCTAGACCAGCTTCTGTAAAAATATCCACCACTGGCTGCTGGTGCAATTGCTGTAGGGCAATACAGGTCAGGCATTACTGAACTCATTTTCAAGAGCCACTTCAGGTGCTGTTTTACCAGCACACAGCCCCAGTCCCTTTTCTGTAGGGCAGGGAACTGGCACATCCCACAAAGCACTGGAACTTCACCCAGATCCAACCCCATACAGCCTCACGCCTGCCCATCATCTCCCAGCTTCTCCAGGACCCCTCACCCATAGGAAGGTTGTGAACATGGACCTGACCACAGTTCCACATCCTGGGCTGATGGACACACGTGGTGACCAGATACACAGCCACCTCCCCGGGGAGACTCAGCGGGCAGCAGAGAAACCCACACACCGTGATGGATGATGTAATGGTCCATTAGCTTCTGCATGAGGCGGATGCCCGTCTCTCGGTCTGGTGCTTCTTTGTGGTCAATCAGCCAGTCCGTGAGCTCCTTCGCCACGAAGCAGTTTGGATATGTTCGGAGGTGGTAACGTCTGTCTTTAATGAGCTTCCCGTCATGAAGGCGAAGCCTAGAGAGAAAGGCAGCTGTTGAGCATAGCTGGTGTTACAGAGGAATCTGGGTCTAATAGCCCAGTGTCTGCCCAGCCTGGAGAACCCACTGATGATTTGGGACTTATGGCAAGCACCCAGTAACATAAATTAAACCAACTTTCCTGGCTTTCCAAGGCTGCATCAGTCAATCCCAAGAAGTCTCTCTTCATCATCCTCTTTTCTCCTTCTGTCACTATGCAGCTTATATAATTGCCTGCACCAGGCTTAGTCTGAACCATACATGTCTTTTTGGCTCTAAGCAAGCCTCTAAAAAATACACAGCAGCTACCTGAAGCTTGTGAAGAAGGGCCAAAACACAGGAAAAATAAAAAAACCCCAGTACATATATTTGTCATCTTGGCATGATTCTGTGTCTAGTTCTTCTTCCCCATAACCATGAAAGCAGAAACATAGCTGCCCCCAGGACAAGGTCTTAGTCATAGCGCAGGGTGGGAGCAGTAATGGGAGCACTCGTTTCTTCTGTATGTGTCTAAGACGAGTGCCAGGTGGATCCAATGCACTACCCACTAATCCACGGACCCAGTAAAACACAGCAGCAATGGACAACAGCCTTGACATTTCCTGGTTCAAACTGGGATGGACTGGGGCAGAGTTTAGCAGAACAACAAGCATCCTGCCCTGAAAACCCTGATGTTATGGCTAGTGTGTGACTCTGACGGAAAGATATATATGAGTGAAGATTACTCAGCTGAGCGTGGCTTTGGCTTGTAAAAGGACCTTAACGACTGAGCAAGCCACAAGGCACAGAGATCTTATGTGTTCACGCCAAAGCCAGCCCAGCTTGGCAGGAGATCTGTCCAGGAGCCGAACTTTTGCCCTATAGTCATGACTGTTCCCAAAAATACTAACCCTGGAAAACACCCACTGCATGCAGCAGACTCAGAGGAGAGATGTTTAATTAATATCTCCTCTGTAACTCAAGGATGTTTCTGTTTTCAAATTATTCATTTCAATTCACAGTTTTGCCCCAGGCCAGTATATTTTACAAATGCATTAATCACTACAGCATTTCTTTATTTAATGCCTCAAGTTCTTTTGGGTTTTTTTGAAGAAAGTTATGTGTACACCACATCACGTTGGGCAACAGTTTCAGGCACCATACAAGAAGTTTTAAATATCCTAAAAATCTATCAGATAATAATGGATTATCCTATATTGTAGGATTTACAAATACTAGGGTCTCAAAGTCTTAGGATAAAACCTGTTGTATGAAGAATTAGTAACTGATTGTTGTAATTAATGCTGAGGTTACTATGAGCCAACATAATTCTTAACAGATATTTTCAGACTTTCCTGGTAACTAAAACACAAACCCAAAGATTCATGCAGGACCAGCTCTGGGTCTTGCCTTTGACTCCCTCAAACACTGAAGTCTATATCCAGTATTTTAGTCTCTTTACCTGGAAGGCTCATTCCGCCTAGTGACCAGCAGCCATTCTGCATACGGATTTTACCTGAAGAGAACAGTCCACCCTACAACAGACAGCTGCCTATTTTTACAATTTTTAGCTTTTTCCTTCCTTTATTTCATGGTCACTGTCAAAATGCAGACACAGGTGGCAGCAACTGCAAACAGAGAGGATCCCCACCCCGACATCCCCCAGCTACGTGAGAAGACAAGCAGTCATTTTTTTATATGCTTTCTTTTCCTTAGTAATCAGCAAGTAGGATGCCACTTTAGAGGCGTGTTTGGTAGAGATAAGAAATGTTTAACCAAGAGTACTCTAGGGCTATCAGGAGTCTGCAGGAGTCTATAAAGACTGTATATATATATACACACACACGCACATGTATCTTTATGCACAATAACACGTAGACCATAATCACACAAGGCCTGAATAGAAACTGGTTGGGAGAATATTATTTCCCCCATATGTCTTTTTTTTATCATGTTTCAGAATACTGCAGAAAACGTACAGATCTCGTAGTGGGGAAACAAAAAAAAGAAAAAAGATTTTCAGCAAACTATACTACTAAAACCTAGGATTTTAAAAAAAATGAAAAATACGCTTATTCTGAAACTACTGTATTGGGAACAATTGTCAGGACAGGAATTAAATGGTATTTTAAGCACCTCTGAAGCAGCAGTGTCCTGGAACCTTTTTTTTTTTTTATGCTTGTGAAGAGTTTGTCCTCTTGCCTGCAGACCCAGGGCAGCAGAAGACACACAGCTCGAGTGTCTTGTGATCTTTTCACTTTCCTTGTTTACTGTTTCCCATCAACTAAGAGGAGACCAATCCTGTCCTTCAGACACAGAAAGACATAACACCAACTGCGTCTTCAAACAGCTCAGCTGACACCCTCTGTAAACCAGTCGATGTACGATGTTGCAAAAACAAGGCCAGTGAGACCATGAGTGCTTTATAATCGTGCTTCCAGACAAAGTCAGGGAAAGATGTGTAATTATGAGTTCTCTAGATGACAAAACCTACCCCACATACATATTACTTCTTTAAAATGGAGGGGGGGGGGGGGAAGGAGAAAAGGTAATTAACACAAGGATAAAATGCTTGTTGGAACATGAGAGTGAACTCATGAAACCCTCCTCACCTGGCAGCCGGTGCACTGCTTTCACAGTTTTCACATGCATTTGCTTTGGGTTGGCTGCCTAGGGTAACCAAACTGCTTCTTTGTCAAGGTCACTACAAAGAATCATTATTCATCCTGTGTAACCTTGGTGAAAGGCAGATCCGCAGCAGTGGAAATAAGGAAAAAAACAACCAACCAAAACAAACTCTTGACTCCCTAGATGTTTGTAATTCCCTTACAAACACAGCTTCTCTGCTCCTCTGGCAGGCCAGCGTTTTCCCAGCAGTGTTAGGGATGTCCACTGCTGGAGAGTAACCCAAGGAGCTCTTCTCTTCACCACTTCTGTGTGTTCGTATTTCACGTGATTTTAGGACACATTCTGAGTCTGGGGCATTTGCTGCAGCAAAGGGCTTTCTGGTGTTGGAAAAGGTGCTACTTTTTACCGTATCGTAGCTGCACAGCCAGAGCAATCCCCAAAGCAATAGCTATTCTGCACCAAGAACTCACACGTGCCTGCGTGGAGTGGGAACGTCTCCCTGGGGCCGCTCTCCATCACCTCCTACCCATGTAAACAGACCTTGAGCATCTCAAACGCCAAGGTGGATCTTTCAAGGATATTAACGCTGGTTCCCATTCCAGAAGCAGTTAAGTACAAACGAATGGCCCTGGAAAGACACGTCACCTAAAGGATAAACAAAACCCCATGAACAAACCCCAAAACAAAAGCATCCACCAAACAAAGTGCTCAGCAAAAGGCAGCAACAGCCACAACACCACATCTGCAAAATAGCTGCTGGAGAGACACATTGCAAACAGGCTGAGCAAAACCCAGTTTGCTACACTCCCAGTCTGCAAAAGCACCAGTACATTCTGGGGGAGAGGGGAGAGCTCTGCACGCCCGTGCCAGCCTAGCTAAAGTGGTACAGGGATGTTTTACTTTCCTGCTTGTACTTAAATGTACATATAGGAAAAAGGGACTTAAAAAGAAATCCAAGCAAGCGAAAGTCTACTTCTCCGTCCTCACTTTCACCAGTGCTGAAAATTTAATAATAGGCTTTTTAAGGTCATTCTGATCATGAAGTCTCATCTTTTGAATGAGGTAGCTCGGAGACATTCACCTGGTGATCACCGCATCAAGCAGTGTCCCACGATTCCCCCAGAAAGACATCCCCACTTCAAGAGATCCAAGTTCAACAGAGAACCACCAAACCTTCTGTGGACCCAAGATTTTTGGCCAGGAATACCAATTTTGGCATGTTCAGCTACACACCTTTAAGTGAGCCAAATTTCCAGAGCATTAAAGTATGAGCACGTTGTTTAACAGCATCTCAATTTGATTGCTCAAATAAAACACTCCATACCATTGAAAATTTTGGACAGTGGTTGAAATCACGATTTTGTTCTTCATAGGAAAAGACCTTCCTTCTCCTCTCACTTTTTATGTCCAAGACATAAAAATTATCAAGTATATTTTACATTTAAGAGTGATTAATGCAGCTTAACAGAGTTATTAGAGAACAGCTGGTTCACTTGACCATGAGGAATAACCAGAAGAGACAGCGTACAAGGGCTTGTCTAAACTTGAGAGACTCAGATTACAGCAGGGTGTGAATTCAAAGCGCAGTACCTGTTCCAGAATATCTCTGTGCAGATAAGCCATTTGTTGCAATTAGAAATGACTAATTGGGCTTCTTTTACAGCACACAACGGCCCACCCAGCAACACACAATGGCCAGTAAAACTAGAGTGATTTTTCATGCAAGTTTGTATGTCTGAAACAAAAGACCAACTGCAGGAGATGTGAGGAACAAGCCTGAGACAGCAGTCCTCTCAAACCCAAGACCAAAATATCAGTGGAAATTATGATCTTTGTCTTTTTGATGGGGAGAGACTCAAGACCCAAAACTCCTCTTCCCCCTCCATGGACTAAAAAGCAGCATCCCTGTGGGACCAAAGGGACCCTGGCAGACAGACAGCCCAAAGCACAGCATCCACTCTCCCCTCGGTTCCTTTAGGATCCGTTTTGTTCCCAGCCATCCCCTCGACGCATTCCCTCACCCCTCACTTGTGCAGCTATTTCTGGCTGGGAAACGCATCTTGACACTGAACAGACTCATCCCTGTGGCCAAACCACACTCAGAGGGATTTGCAAACTTGCTAGGAAGCCAAAGAACTGTAAAGATGGAGCAAAGGTTTGTTTGATTAAATACAATAGCGGGGAGGCAGGGCAGGAAGCAGAGAAGAGGGAGAAACAAATATTTGAGATTTTATGTAGATACAACAGCGTTATTTGCTGATTGAGGTTTACAGAGTCAGGGCAGACCGTGAGGCTCCTTTACATGCTTCTTTATTCCTTACCTGGGGGAGAGCAAGGGAGGACAATGTGGATATTTAGCCCTGCCCCATCTGCTGTTGCCTGAGACATCATCCAGCCTCTCTGCCTCAGTTTCCCCAGTGCTACCTGTTGGGCATCCAGGTCCCAGGAAGATTCACATCACTAATTCCTTACCTGCCAGGCTGTGAGATCCCCAAAATACAAGAGGCAGACTCGAGCAGCATGCTCTACTCTGCATCACTCAATTCTCCTTTCAGCCAGACGAGCTGCAGGGCAAGCAGGAGCCCAGCTGCAGGTTGGTGCCCATCTCTTCACCCTCCTCCCTGGGTTTTACACCCCGTGCTAGCCAGCAGCTCCTTGCAGTCTTTCTGCACTGGGAACAGGCTCCTGCCCAGACCAAAGCAGAAGGATGTGACTGCTCTGAGCCAAGCCACCAGCGAAAGGACCCACCCCTCCATCACTGTGAGCACTGGGTGCTCTGGGGTCCTTCCTTGGCATTTAGACCCGTCACCCACAAAACACAGCTGAAGAAGACAGCAGTCGTGCCGGATGAAATCCACCCACTCTTCTCCATGCAACAAAGAGCTCGAGCGTTTCAAGAGCAGGTCAGGGGCGTGAAGCAGTCAAGGCTGCCCAAAGGCGGATCGGGTCTGCTCCCTGCACGGCAGTGTTTGCAAAACAGCACCGTGTCTCCCAGCATGGTGGTTTTAGCATATGCCAGCCACCAAGGCGAGAGCTCTCACCTTGTCTCTCCACTCATACGTGCTTCCTACCCCTCCTATCGCCCCTTCCAGCGGAGATAACCTGCATCAGGTTCACCCTGGGGTAGCAAACTGCACGGGAGCAAGCGGTTCAAGATTACAACCTGCTGCGATGGGCTTGGTCTGAAAACTCAGATTTTGGGAGCTCCCTAGCCAGGAAACTCCAAGGCACTCCAGCTATACTGGGGGAGGAAGAAAGATGGGTGCCCTAAAAGTACGTATACATTGAGTTTTCTATTCAACTTTATTCCGGTCACACTAATGGAAAGATATTCCCTCCCTGCACAAACTTGGACTCCCTTCAGGCTCTTTAAAGGCTCAGGGTACATTCACAGTGACAGTAAGGAGTGAAGTTTCCAGACAAATGTTGGAAGGAAAAAATGAGTTGGTATTATTGGCTTTCAGAGGAGTGTAACACTTGTACTGTGCCTTCACCTTGCTTATAAGAACTAGCAAGAGCTCTGTTCACAAACAGATTTATTATATCCTTCTCCTCCTTAGTCACAATCGCCAAATGTTCCAGGATCAGATATGCTCCTGTCCTGCAAAAGGCACGAGGAAGCCACATCATTCCCCTCACATGCGCACTGATCAGTTTAACGCATCTTGATTATTTTACTTCCTCTCTGCACGCCTGACCTCCTCCTTTGGCCAAGTCTATAGGACCCATTCTAAACCTCAGTCACTCCAGAGGAGTAAAATACTGGAAATATAAATATGAATAAGCCAGCCCTGCCCATGGGATGGAAAAAGTCATAACTTTATGTCTCTTGCACTGAGATATTGAAATGAGGCAAGTCACTTTTAGATCAGCTGCTGCTTTTCCCTGTAAGAAAGTTAAGCTCATTTTTAAAGCCCTGCTTACAACATGGGCTGCAAACACCGCAAAGGCAGAAAGGGTGATGCAGCCTCCACCTCCAACAGCGGCTCTCCCAGTCACAACCTAAGAAAAAGATTTAGTTTCTGGAGCTAGGACAGTAATATTTCTGAAAGACAACAGACTGGAAGTGTGGCTAACCATCACTACATATTTAAAATCCAGCCACTTTGGACATTGGCTCTGATTTCAAGATGGGGCATTAATCCCTAGTTGGAAGTTATCATCTTTGATACAGTACAAATAATAAACTAAGGTTAATGTGACTCATTGAGAATGGACAACATAGCAACACAGGGCTAATTTTAGGAATCTGATGCTAGCACACTTGGGCTCTGGGGTCTTTACATTATTCAAGGATATATTTCCTAATTTCCACCCACATTTCAAAACAAAACAGAACAGCTCCAGATCCAAACAAGGAAACTGCTCAAGAGCTAGAGAAGCCTACAAGGGGGAGGGTTCTGACCCCAGATACACAATGAACACATTTTCTCAGCCACACAGGTTTTCTTGCATAGGAGAATGCATTTCCGTCTTCAGAAGAAAAAAACACAAACTCAGAAGTTGCTCAAGAACTAGGGCTACAAACCAGCAGAAGTTCCCAAAAGTGACTTTCAAGAGAGGGAAGACCCTACATATTGCTGTGCAAAACAATTCAGGTGCATGGCACCTATGATGGGAGGATCTCTCAAGTCACCCCTGACAGCCTGAACGCCCTGGAGACAGCGCTGTCCCCATCCAGCCCTGGAACAGGGACCAGGGACCTTTGGTAGGCTGCTCAGTGCCACCACATCAGGCTCTGGGTTTAGGGGAGGATGCAAAGGGATTAGAAAACCACTGTTGCCATCTAAAACCACCTGCCCGTCCCCTGGCATCTGGAGGTGGAAGGCAGGAGATGCCCAGAGAGGAGCAGCAGGACCAAGCAACACAGGAAAGGACCTGGTCCACCACTGGTTTGGTGGGTGAGGGAAGGATCAGCAGATACCAGGGAGGGGGAGACGCTAGCACCTGGGGGGGAAGTGCTTGCTCAAGGATAAAGCTTTGACCCTCCTGCTAGCAGCGTGCAAGCCCAGAGCCCCAGGAGCTAACCCAGGGCCCAGCCCTGCCCCAGCCTGGAGGAGGGCCCCATCACCTCCTACCTCAGCTGCTCTCCAGCAATCATCACCTCAGCCCTGTAGTGCTGCTCCGTGGCTTTCTTCTTCAGGCTGTTGCTGAGGCTCTCCATGCCGGGCCGGAGGCGGGCGGCGGTGGGGAGACGCACCCCCCATGGGATGCGGGCTGGGAGGATGCCGGCGCGCAGCGCGGTCCCCAGCCCGGCTGGCAGGGTGCAGGTAGGCAGCGCGAAGTTGCTGGCTCCAGCTCCCCGCCTCTGCTTCCCTCCCTGCAGGCTCCGGAGGAGGAGCCAGCTGCAATCCGATCCCGGGGTTGCGGGGTTCTCACCCGCTCGTCCCCAGCCGGGCTTCAGCCGAGAGCCGGGGCAGTGGCAGGGCTGCTTTCCAGCAGGCTGGGGACGGTGTCGCTTCTCCTTGCGGTGCGTAGATGACTCCAGCAATAAGATGAACAAAGCACTTCCTTCCTTACGCTGTAACTTTCCTATGAAGGGTTCAAGATGTGCCATTCCCCGATGCAAGCCATGTGGCTTGCTCCCGACCTCTTCCCTATGGGCTCTCCACCTCTCTCCAGAGCGGGCTGCATCCAACACCACGGCCAACACTTGTTAAAAAGTGGGCTCGGAGCAGCTTGAGCCTTTCCTCATGGTAGCAGCCATCACAGAGGTTGGATGGAGAAGCACAGGCTGTAATTAGCAAGAGCTGGCATTGGTGAATCTGGGACTTCGCTGGTGCCAAGCTGTTTCCCTGTATGGTGCTACTAGCTACAGTCTTTAAAATCTACCTCCAGGCACCGATACCTGCCTCAGCTACCACCAGTCATTTCCATTATTTGAGGTATTTTCTGCAGGCCAGAGCTGACCTGAAAGCGATAGTGTTCAGCAAAGAAATAGGCAGAGGAACTGGGATGCGGAGGTGCTTAATTACATCCATCATTACCATCAGATGCATGTGCAATTATATTGCCATTAGTTAAAGCAGGAGTGCAAAATACTGGCTGGCTTAAAGGACCAAACCTCAGAAATGCAAAAGAGGGAAGAAATCTACCAAAAGAGAATGCAAAGAAAATGGGGGTGAGGGAAGGGAAGAAAATTGTATCAGCTAAGGAGATCCTGCTTCAATTTGCAGCCTAATAAAGCAGCAGTAAACCAAATGCTGTCTTTAATTAGATCATCTTTAGCAGCAATTCATCAGCCAGCAGCTAGTCAGCCAATATCCCCATCAGCACAAGCAGACCCTTCCAGGCTTGCATTCCCCCTACGCTATAACATCGCTAAATCAAACAAACTCAGGTTAGCGTTTCAAGAAGCGCAGCACACAGCGGCCAGGGCCAAGGTCCAAAATCAAAGGGAGTCCTGTGCGCCTCCTGCCCCGGCGGAGCAGCGAGCTGGCACGTGGGACCACGCAGTCTTGGCGCTCCCGAATGAGCTCAGTGTCCTAAAGCACCGCTCGCTGCCTGTGGCTGCAGGACAGCATGCAAACAGAGGAGGACCAGCTTTTACAGACCGCCTGCCATCCTGGCTAAGCTGTCCCTGAGCTGTCTGTGCCTTCAGCGTCTTCCTTACCTTTTCTGACCTCTCTCCCAAAAGCAAATCATTGAAACACTTTCCTTTTGTCACCAAGTCCTGAGAAGTGAGATTTTAGATGGTGATAGCTGGGCTCCTGCGTTCCTAAGAGGTGGATGCTGAAACATTTCAGAGGGGAAAACAGCTGCCTTGCAAGCTCTTCAGAGCCCAGTAACACCCAGTTGTTGATATGGTCACTAACAAGTACTGTTAATTATTGCCAAATCAGGAGAAGATTTTCATACCATTCCAGGAGAGACCCAGCTCTTGTGTCTGCTGTTCTACAGGTGCCAAGGCAGACAGAGGGTAAAGGCACCCTTGTAGCTGGAGATACGCTGGTCTTCCTCTGGCCAGCACCACCGCTGGCTCTCTGCTGATGAAGGAGCAGCAGGGGTGTAGCTAGTGATCGAATCTCAGTCTCAGTGCTCCTGTCCAAGTCAAACAGCCACTGCAGCCCAGCTCTGTGGAGAGCAGCAGCAATGGGCTACACCAACAAGGCTTCTTCTATCCAGGCTCTCCTGGAGCATACTCCCTCCCATGTCCTGCTGATCACGCCGTGCCATAAATGTAGGAAAACAGGCTCCCCTTGTGTGCACAGGCAGGCTCAGCCGGCAGCTCTCGGGCTGACTCCTGGAGTCCGCTGCGACGTCGCTGATGCTGGTGTGTCTGTTCCAGCCTCAGCAAAAGGGCCTTGAGGTGCTCCCGGGGCAAGCAGGGCTTGTCCCTGCCCAACACTGCAGCATCCTTCACTCGTAACATGAAGTCGTACCGTGGGGAGGGCCCCCACAAACCTGCCCATCCCATCGCTCCCCCATCACAACACGGGCAGCCGGCTCCCACGCTCTGCCCGCACACAGCAGGGCATTGTGTTCATACTCAAAGCTGAAGTCCGTCTCTCATCCATCACTCCCCAGGCCATCCAACCTGTTGAGCCACCACAGCCCCGTCCTTTCTCCTGGCCCTCCTGGAGTCTGCCAAACAGCAGCACCTGCAGGCAGCTGCTTTCCTGCACCCACTGCGTGCACAGGGCTGCTTTCCGTGGGAGAAGCGATAGCACAGAGCTAAAAGCAGAATGATGTAAGGTTAATGTCACCTCATTACCAGCAGAATGAGTTGAGAGGATTCGCCTGCTGCTCTGGCCGGTCCCATGGCCACATCCTCTCACCGTGGAGGTGCGCAAGAGACCAGGGGTTTCCCCTTTGCTTTCTTTCTGGGTCTGGTATTCTTCACTTCAACTAGGGAGAAACTGCTGCTGTTTTATTCAGTGGACATTAAATGTCTTCCTTTAAAAAAAAAGAGAGAGACTATTTAAAGTGAAGCTCCAAGCCTGAGAGTGAATATTTTGCTGTTATAGTAACAAGGTAAAGGATTTCAGCTCTTGCCAGCTTCTTTCATGAAAAACACAGGAGGTAAAAAGCTTATTGCTTCCATAAATAACCTTGTAAAATCTACCCTTTAAATTAGACATTAATGTTTCTACTTAAGCCACAAAAACAAGGAAGAGAGGCTACTAAAAATATATTATCTCCCCTTCTCAAGCCCTGAGAGTACTCAGTCAAGAGAGCGGAGGCAGAGCACAGCAGCCAGCGATATCCAGGTCTGCTGAGGATGGTGGAGCTGTGCTCAGAAAGCTGCCTGTGCGGATGATGGGCAGCCAGATGGACTAAAACTTCTCATGAGAAGACAGAGGACCACTGTAAAATTACAACTGGTGTAGAGAAGGTGACTATGGAGTAGTTGTTCTCCCAAGAAGGACCAGAGCCAAGCTCATGAAAAGAGTCAGCAGCCTTGAGACAAGCTATAGGATTTTTTCCTCCCTTTAACCAGCATAAAATTAAATTGTGCAATTTATCACCACTGGATATTAAGCCTCAGAATCTAAATGGATTAAAAAAGGGATTAGGTAAATTCATGCAGGACAGCTCTTGGTATTGGATGTGGTAATCCGGATGCTTACGTCGGTCTTCATTGCTGGAAGCTGCAAGAATACGTTAGTGGAGAGGTTACTCATCATTTCTTGCCCTCTTTCCCTGGCATCTGCTACTGGTCCACATCAGAGCAAGGATCCAGGTCTGGAGGAACTTCTGCTCTCCCTCAGCACAGCAGTCTGAATGTCACAACCTTGTTTGTTTTGTTTTGTTTTGTTTTACAGTGGCATTTAGGGAGAAGAGCATCTCATCAATTCAGGAGAAAAGGGATGTTAAACCAAAGCCAGGAGTGGCCCATGCTCACAGCACCAAGTTCCCATTTAACCTCAGGAGTGTCCTTTGCAGATTTGACGCCTTTCCCCCAAAGCCCTTTGTGTCGCTGAAGGGAATACACACCAAGCAAGCTGCTGTTAACTCCATCCTGGAGGTGACAGCCCTGCAGGGCTGGGAAAAGCAATCCCTAGGTAGGTCTTCCCAGCTCCCCATACATGTAGAGGTTAGATTTTTTTAGTTATCAGCTAGATCTACAGATGAAAGGTGCTATTCATAGCATGGCTTTGGAGTCCAAGGCTACAATGAATATGCATACAGCACTGCAGAGTCACTCCACCTAGGTCTCCTCTCCAGAGGAACTGTAGTATCTGAATTTTTGTATTTCAATAGATTAGTAAGTAGTTCCACTCATTAAGTGTTCAGAAAAGACAGAGGCACCTCTGGGTACCGCCAGTTCTCTTGTTTCTCAGCTCCAACATTGTTACAACATCAAGTAGAAGGTTTAGCACCCGCTGTTTTTTGGTTTGGTTTGGCTTTTTTTTACTACTTTTTCCAAAGCAGGACTGAGGAAAAGACAGGAAGGAATTAGATGAGTTTGTTTTTAAATTATAAATGCACGAGTTGTCAAAAGATAAAAAAACTATTTGCAAACTGTTCCTTTTCTGCAGCAGCAAGTCAGGAGTGAGCACAGAGGACACCGCAAGCTGTCACACATCATCCTTGTCAGTGATTGCAAAGTTTGACTTCGTCCTTTGCCTAAATTTTGTCCTCCTCATAGCAGCCCAGGCTCTGCATTTCAAGCAGATAGCTGCAGAAATCTCCCGTGCAGGGCAGGAGAGCCTGGCAGCAGACTGAGATTCAGATTTTTCCTGCTCCAAGCTGGCACATACAACGCGAGCAGTCTGCAGCTGGCAATCAGCCGTTGCTTCTCCCCACACACGCTTTGAATCAGCTTAGCAAAAAAAAACCCCAAACAACAACCAAAAAACAAAACCAAACCCAAAAGGAGTTCACAGCCAACATCAACACAATAAAATCCCTGATTTTGCAGGGCCTGCGTTTCCTCCGTGCAAGAAATACCTCCCCACACCAGCTGACTTGGAGCTGTTCTTGCCAGAGACCATTTTCCCCAGAGGGCAACTCCTCGTCCCCAGCAAGGTGTGCTCACCTGGGCTGGAGCCCCGCCAGCGGGGCTGGGCAGCAGAGAGCACAGCATTGTTTGGGAGCCAGGCTCTCCCTCCTGCTTTCAGAAAAAAAGTTTATATTTGGCTGTAAAGCTCACAATCCGCCCCTGGGGCTATTTGCTGCTTAACTCATTGATGCCAATGCCACAATAAATTCTGGAGGCCACCTCACAGCAAACACCTCCATAGAAAAACAGTTAAAATGGCAGATCAGCAATACTGGGAGTGCCTTGCATGGAGGTCGCTCATCCAACAGCAGCCAGGGGAATGGTCTCGTGGCCATTAAAGCCAGCCTTGAGATTGCTGTGCGCCAGGGAATTGTGTTGTGCCTTGGAGACTCCTTCGTTTCTGTGGTGGAAGCTGATAATGAGACTGGACAGCAGGGTTCTTAGAGCCCGAGAACTTTGGGAAGATTTATTACCTTCTAGTGGCAGAAAATGAGCACGTTATTCAGCAATTTCTCCTTAGCCAGTTATAAATCCAAGCTGGAGCTCTCATGTCATTGAGTGTCCTTCGTTTTGTTCCAGAAAATAAATTTGGGTGTTAGAGCAATATATATTGCTTCTTTCCACAGACAAGGACTGCTAACCCCAAGCAATCAAATGTAAGTCAAAATAATCTGTCTGGCTTCAAAATAGCAAATAAGGGGATCTTTGTTTACCTTAAAATTTTAAACAATTACAGCTCAGTCACGGTTCTCCAAAACTACAAAGAACAGAACTTTAGCTTGCAAAATAACCAACAACCCCAAACCCGGAAAAATTAAATTCTCCCACAATTGCATTGCTTCAGGAACTGCAGCTTTAATGAAAACCCCATCAAATACTTACCTTCATAATGAACTAGTTTTCATTGGAAAGTTTTCACTGGAAACAAACAAACAACAACAACAAAAGAAACACTGTTATGCAACAAGACACGTAACCCGCGTCATCTTCCCTTCCCCATTCCTCAACAGCTGTTAGAAGAAACATTAAAAACTTTCAGCAATGCTTAACTTTCAGCGCCCATACCAGTGCTTGGGTGTGAGACTTCGAAGCAGGCCAGATGAGTTTAATTCCCGCCGTCCAGCCTAAGGGTGAGGCTCTTCAACGTGGGTTTTTAAGATGAAAGCCAGGAGCTGCCGACCACTCTGCCGGGGACGTGGAGACTTCCCGGTCCCTACTCTGGGGGTCTGCGAGATGCACCTCTGCTGCTCCAGCTCCACAAAAGCCTCCCAGCGAGAGGCAGACTGCAGAGCTGCGCTCACAGCTCTCCAGCACGGTCTGGAAACCCTAACCTGGGCCAGGGCCATGTCAGATGCTGCACAGTACGTGCAGTGGCCAATTCTAGACCCACATTTCTCCCAGAGAAGAAACCCTCAAGCTTCAGAGGCGGGAAAGTGGGGGATGTGCTAGCGACATTATAATTAGCCTTCACTGAACGCAGCCAAAGGAACGGCTCCCGGCAGGGTAAGTGTAATCCTTTCACAATCCATTAAAAGAGAACAGTTAGCGATCGCTGTGCCACACCTGTATCAGGAGTGATGGAGAGGACAGACCCTGTGAGTCTGCTGCTTCCTCGTCATAAAGAAAGTGCTGTTACACTGATTTAACAGCAAAGGGCCAGGATAACAGGGGTTAACGTCACAGCCTAGAACCTGGTATTTGTTACAGCCTGGGCTTTAAACTGCCTCCATCCAGCCTGGTGCACTCGGTCAGAGAGAAAGGGAAGCCAAAACCATAAGGCAGGAGTATGAGCGTGTTGTTGGGGGAGAGGAATTTGTGTAGTGTAGGCTAACGCAGCATGAAAGTCAAAGGCAGAGGACAGGATGCAGCTGTGGATAAGCAGATACATGAGGAGGAATGCTTTTCTAACCCTGCACCCAGCCATTCAAACCTCATTTAAGCTAGGTTCCTTCAACAGCCATGCACAGTAACACAATCCCCTCTAGAGGAAGGAAGGAGAAGTGAGGCTCATCACCGGCAGCGTTCCTCTGACCACCAGCTCCGAAAGTAGCATCTTCCGTGTGAGCTGGTACATTGCCCCAGTCCATCACAACCAGTGCAAGACAGGGTTTGCACTGGGACTGATCCGGAGGAGTTTCAGCCCGAAGAACGCACCCTGCAGAGCCTAGCTCGTGTTAAGACTCCACAAGCAAATGGACAACAGCTCGAGGAAGATTTACTGGCCCCGAGCTAGTGCCACGCAGCAACTACTCACAGCGTGAGTGTTTCCCACCGGCACTGATATTCAGACATAATTCATCTGAACACATCAGCTCCAGTTTTCTTGTCACACCTCCTGTTCCACTGGCAGCAGCGACCAAACCTGGCTGAGCCATTTCACCCCTGACATTTCATGGTTCTGGAAGGAGATGGGTTGTAAACGGAGAAAGGCAGGTGAGCCGCCGGACTGCACGAATGGCAGAGCCCAGGGTGCGCGTGGCCTTTTACAGACGAAAAGCAGCCCTTCGTAACCACCATCCCAGGGACAGGCATTTAACGGACGTGCAGACACGCAAATCTGTTCTGCAGAGGTTTAATTTCACCAGCTTGGATATCACTAGCAGCCTAGGCTACACAAGAAGTAGTTATTCCACTTCTTTGATACACTTTGTACTCCATCCCAAGTTCTATGGCCAGCTTAGAGACACACCTTGCTGTGGGCAAGAAGAGACTCACGAGTGGTTTTAGATTCAGACTCTCTCTATTCTTCCCTGTACTGCAGTAACACTGGGGAGCCTAAGCTGAAGGTTAAGCCCTGTCTAGGTAGACTAAATTTGCAGTTCAAGCCCAGAGTATTGCACTGAGGTGCACCCCAAAAGTGGCAGCTGATGGCTGGAGCTAGTAGGAAATTTCTGCACACAGAGTTAAAAATAACAATTCACTCTTGAACTGTAACAAGCTTCTATGCAATAACAACACAGAAAAGTTTCTGTAAAGAAGACAATTCCTAGTTTGACCTTGATCACAACAGCCTTTGTATAGTACAGTCTGGCACATCGATTTACACTTGTTAATCATCCATGTCAGCAGAGTAGGAAAAAAAAATGTATATACAATTGGGTTTTGCCCTAGGTAGTCAAACACTGTTATATTTAAGGCAACTCGAGCGATCCAGTGAAGAACTGCTGATACTAAGCAGTAGCACTTCAATCAGAAGTGGGGAAAAAAAACATTCATAAAGACACTCCAGCTTTTCTGTGTTTCCTGGCAGAAGCTGATTTATCTATTGTAAAATTCAACAGCCTCAGCAAAGCTGAACAGCCTCTCAAAGGGAACATGCTTTGGCAGAGCTTAAAGGGAAAGACAAAAACCAATTTACAAACTGTGAAGAGCTGATAGCACTGGATTTTCCTGCTTGAGCAGGATCGCGATCCTGGTGAGGTACAACACGACTGTATTCTTGGCAGTCCTCGTAACCAGCCCCGCCAGAGAGACTCGGTCTCTCCCACTTGCCCTCAGCGACTGCAAGTACAAGTAGGCTTCTCCTAGGAGGCCTTCAGTATTTATTTCATCTCTTCCATTTCTAGCCAGTTTAAACATTGCCATTGGGGCAGTGTTGGTGAAATTCAGAGTTTGGCAGAGCATCATCTGAGGACAGAAAAACCATGAAGTTTCATCTCCCCTAAACCAAACATCAGGGACTGCTCAGAAGAGGCGGCTCACCTTGCTTTTCCTGCCTTACCGATGAGATGCGGCTTCTTGCTGACAGAGCGCAAACAGCTGGAGCCAAGACTGACAGCCGACGTGTCTTGGCCTCCTTACAAATTAGTGACTTCACAGATGATGAATGATTGCGCTGCACATACGTCAGAGCTTTGGGTTTTACAGCTTCCCAACAGGACAACCCAGCTCCACTTCACTTTCCTCACAGGACTTTCTGTTTTCACCCAAACCTTTACCAAAGCAGCGGAGAGGTGAACAGCCTTCACCCTGTCCTGACGCATGTTGTCCTGGGGTACCTGTGTGCTGGTCTAAGCCTGTGCAGTGTGGGGAAGGTGATGGTGGTCAGCCAGCCCCTCAGAGAGCCAAAAGCGTGCTGCAAAAGGCAGAGCACCTGTGGATGAACCTGTTGGAACAGGTGGAGCGCACGAGAAGGGAAACCAGACACATCCCCGCTGCCCAGATACCTCGGTTCCGTAAAATCAGTGAGCTGCAAACCCCAGGTAGTCATCTTCTGCGCCGGCATCTGCTAGGAGAGCATACATAAACAGCTATATAATGGTAAAAGAGCTTAAACTGAACTTGCTCACGTTACTGGGATCAGAGCAGAGAGACGACAGCTGTGAACGAACAAAGGAACGTTTACCCAGCAGAGGGGAGGTAGACATCGTAACTGCAGTAGTGATCTGCTCTCCCTCAAGTTGATGACTGGTATTTTCTGAATTACAGACTCCTCTTTTTCCATCAGCTTTGGTGATTGTGCTCAGCTTCAAAGTCAGAATACACATTGTTGCTTTCCATGGTATTTTGTAGGTCTCTAGGTGACTGGCCTCCATATGCTGTCAGAACAGCAGGACAAAAACTCCCTCCAGAACCAGCATATCCTGTTTACTTGAAGTAATCCCAGCTGAAAACTCTGCATGCAACACACAGAGCAGCCCTTAACGCAGGACGTTATGGCAAGAATCAGTATCGGTGGAATACCACTCGTGCCATTACCCAAACCAAATACCCACTTTTTTGTGTAAAAAAAATCAATAGAGTTACTTCTACGAGGCAGGCAGGATTCAGTCCTGCTGACCAAGACAGTAATAAATGATATTTTAAATTTACATAAAGCTCAGTGCAGTCATGAATCATCTGGAGTACTCACGCGGCTGTTTGGCAAAGGAGGGAAACTGGATCTGAGCGTGAAGCATCACCACCAGCTGGAGGACTCGTCAGAGAAATCTCACTTCTTGGAAAGGAAAACTGCTTTAAAAGTTACGTTTTCTCCTATGATAAGTGCCTTTGTAGACAAGCTAATAAAATCTCAGAGTACATAAATCTATTTGCAACCACTTTAATTTCATTTTATAGTTATCTTGAAATAAAGGAGGCGACCAATGTTGTCTTAAAACTGTTCCTAATTAAAACACATCTTAAATTAGCATTTAAAGTTAGGCTATGAAACTCCAGTGAAATATAAAGATGAAGCACACAGTTTTGGCTCTGTTGTCAACACTGGCACCTTCCTTTCTCCCTCATTACTGTCAGTGAAGAATATGCATGACACCGGCACATCAGGACATACATTCATGCTGTTAATGTCAGTTACCTCCAACAAGACAATTTCATACTCATATTGTAACAATACTTTCTTAATTATGAAGCAACCAATTTTGAGTTTACTCTGTGATGCTAACCACACTAAGAACAAACTTCATCCAAAAGGCCACACCAGCTATACTTAATGCACACGGGTTTAAAACTTACTAAAGTCTCCTGAAAAAGGGCTAAACACCATTCTGCTCCATATCTCTTTGTTTTATTATAATGCTCTTTTAAAAGATGACACTGCAGTTCAAGTCCAGTACCACTCTACAGAACAATGAATAGCGTTCACTGAAATTGCCATTCCTGTGAACTTCACAAAAAGCACATCAGGAAAATTAAAGATACAGTACTCCATACTGACCAAGATTCTGCTGGCATGAAAATGAAAGAGGGCTCTACAACAAGAGGTCACTAAGCCATTACAATCAAACTCTAATAATGGACAACAAAATGCTTCTTGATTTCTGTTTAAATCACTGATTGCTCATGCCTTTCTTAACAGGGGTACTGAAATTCAGTATTGCCAAAGTAAGGTGAGAACCGAAATACCTTGGTAGACTGTTATTCTCCAGGAGGACCGCTGTATCTTTAACTGTATCCCGGATTAAACAACAAAGGTTTCACCTACACTTGTTAAAATTATTGCACAGATCATTACACTGATAAATACATTACAAACCCATGGAATGTTACACAGTCTGGCCTGGAAAATAAAAGCAGCAGCATTATCCTTGAAGTCTCAACCATGAGGGAGAGCTGGCCAAGCACTTCTTGAAATGTTATAATTATTAACAGGTTTTAAAGACACAAATGGAAGATTTTAAAATAATCCCTAACTCCTAGGCTTAGGTTCCTGGTTCAGGAACATTCTCCAAGACTTTCACTCTTTTGCAAGTGGCACTTGGTTTGAATGTCTTGAAGTTTTTCTTACTTCAGACTACCTGTAGGAATCCAGCTGCTCTGTATTTTCCAAAGTTGAAGCCATACAAAGGTATAAACCAGTCTGAAACACCAGGAAATTTCAACCAAACATCGCAATGTCCAATTGCTGCAGTAGTCATTTCACCTTCTGTGCTCTCTCCTGGCAATTTGCTTGTACGACTTAAAATTGTTAATACACGGTGTGGGACTGAAAGGGAAGTGTCCACCCACCAAACAGGTGCAGCAGACAGTGACACTAAAGCCTTGCCAACCCACGTGCTCACTCAGATCCCCGGCCGTATCTGCACTTAGATAGGTGGCCTCAGCCCCAGCAGGCTGCACTCAATGCCTCTGCTTGCAGTGCCCACGATCAAGCAAAAAGCAGAGGAATTGGGGAGAGGAGGGGAGATTAAAAACAAAAAAAAGAGTCTAATTCATAAACATTTGCTCCACATATGCACCTTGATTGCATGCGTTCCGCCAAACTGCAGAAATTTCCCAGCCATCTACGCTAGAAAAAGTAAAATCCAATAAAACAGAGACTTTGCAAAAGAAAATGCCCTCATTTCATCCTCTCCTCTGGAAGACATGGTAAAATGCTCAGACAAGTTATTAAAAAATACCGATTTGCCTGTCAAACGGAGACCAGTTGTTGTACTAGTTTTGCAGCTGCAGTTACTAAAACCCAATTGAATGGCAGAAAGTGTATCTTCCATTAACACCTTTCTGGGAGTTGTAGCATTTTGTCTCTCTACAGCACTGCAAAAAGAGAGACAGCAATTGTTCTGTCACTGTCTCCTCAACTGGAAGAAAAATCATTACCCAAAGCTTCTGCCTGAGTAGGGCTCTGGCTGTTTAGTTTAATTTAGAACATAACGTCTCAAGAGATACAAAAATAAAACCAGAAGAACAAACAAATGGCTCATGCCAATGGTAGCTGCAAGTGATATGTAAATAAACCCGTTTTCTCCTAGGCAAACCACACAGCTGAGGAGAACGTATGCATACGCATCACAATACTGCTGATTAAATGGGCTGAAATAAAGCTTATCCTGCTACGAGCTATTTCAGGAGATTTATGAAAGAGAAACTGTAATAAATTTGTACACAGGAAGCTGAATCAGCTTCACATCACTCCAGACAGACACCAGCAGTCAGACAGTGCAACCCATCGGATGCATTTTGCCATCACCGCTACTGCAACACTTCACAAAGACTAACCGTTAGTCAAGGACTGGGCAGCGCCACTCCACATACATTACACAGCACCGCCTGCATTACACAGCACATGCATTACAGTTTCGTACTGGGCAGCAGACAAATGACAAGTAGGCAACAGAGGTGTATGCATAAAAATACAAAGTTACATTTAACATGCAATTAAGCTATGACAAAGGTATACTTGGAACTGGAGAAAAAGGAGAACAAAATCCTTGTTTTACAGTCAGGCTGTAAACTTCTGCCAAGGGTACCACAAGCAGCACTGTAAACCGAGATCTCTGGTGCCTTTGGCACACCCAAAGGGTCAGCGTGTCAGCAAGAACGCCCCGGGCGCCTCGCGTGGCTCAGCCGAGAGGAGTGCTTGGGTCGCGAGCAGCACCGGGTCCTGCCGCGCGAGCTGCAGAGACCACGCGATCAGGAGAAGCAAGGGGGAAAAAAGAAATCCCAACTCTTGCAGGACAGGGAAGAGAAGACTACAAAAATATTTTGTTCACTATCTGAAAGATCCTACTAATAGAAATACAGAGTCAGGCTACAAATAGAGCTACTTCTACTTAGACTTAAGCCTTTAAAATCTGCTACTTTTGAGGCGATTCATGATTTTCCTTCCTTTTTAACCTCTTGATATTACTATAACCTCGAAAACCTCTGAAGAGCAAAAGAAATGAAGCATTATTTAAGGTAACTTTGACAGCTAAGGTTGGTTGTTTGCTGGAAAAAATTCACTAATTTTAAAAAGAAAAGGCTTTTTAGGTACCTGCTAAGATTTACAGGGTCCACAGTAAAGAACTCCACGCCGGTTGTGAAGTAGACTACGCAACGACATCATGATTCGAAGTTATCAGTAAGCTGATTATTTTTGGGCTGACTGTACATTTACAACCCACCCTCGAAAATAAAACAGGATACACAGTACACCTTTGTCGTTAAAGTCACAATTCTGTAGAAGGTATAGTTTGTGTCGTGCAAGGCAATTTGTTGGGTCAAAACTGAGACATAACTGAATCTTCTATTTCATTCCTTAATGCTGACAAGGAGTTTCTAAAGTTTCCAAAATAGTGTTTCTTTAACAAGATCCAGGAAGAAAATGTAGAGAAATACATGATAGAAACAGAGATACCGTTTGACATATTAAAGATTAATTTGGAAAACATCTGCTTAATTTACATTTTACTATTAAATCCAGACATCTACTAATCTTGAACAGGGCTTGCTGCCAGCCTCTCTCCTCAATGTTCTCATACTTTCCACCCATTTTTTCTTACTGGAATCTTTTTTGCAAATTTGTTTCACTGCCAACTTCCCAAATAGATGTCCAAAAGGTCATAAGCAGCAGAAAGATTTCATTTTTATCAGAATAGATAAAATAGATGGGTAGAAGGAAGAAAGAGAAAAAAACAGACTATATAAAATACTTAGACTGGGGGAAGGGTGTAGGTAAGGAAGGAGAACACCACAGCTTTGCATTTTATATGTGTAGGAGAGCTGCATTGTGCAAACTCTTAACCCATTGAGTAAGAAGGGCAAGTAGAGCTGTTCTACTATCAAGGGATATCCCTTGATAGCTCAGGTCAAAAGCTATGACTTTATACAAATAATTAGCTCTAGATTCCTTATTAATTCTAAGGGGAGAAAGTACATTTTAAAAGACTAAAAAACCAAAAAAATCTCATAAAGTTTAAAAACAAAGCTCCAGTAAAAAGTATCTTAAAGACCATCTTGAATTGCTAGACTTAATATGGTCAGAGCAATCCATAAGGCATTTCAACTAGATCTATTCAACTACAGTTTGTTTATTTAATGGCTATCTTTTCAAGACACACCCTGTCCTTTATTTGCATTAAACACCTCAGGTCATCTCAAATTATATAAGGACTGGATGAATACCTATTAACCTACACATGCAAGGTTGTGCCATGAAAGTGTGCTTGCACTGATTTTTTTTTTTCCTTTGAACATTCGTGTTACAAAAGTCACTGTACTTCAATAGAGCAAGGAGAATATATTTGTATCGCTATCTTTAAAAAATGGAGAGCCACCTTTATGTAATAAAAGATTCAGATGCTACTTTTTTTTTTTTTTTCCTAAACCAGGACAGAAGAAAGGAGAATGAATGGGAAGCACAAAAGTAACAGATCGGTAAGGTCAACCAAGATACTCCAGTTGCGCTTGAAACTTTCTCCCCTCAATCAACCAGCATAGCCTCCCTTTCCTAGCTGTGCAAAACAGGGTTAACAGAGTTCTACCAGTTCTGGTTATCCCACCCATCATCAGCTGAAGACACCTTTTTTGTTGCCTTCGGAGGTTTTTTGGTCTTGCTCTCCCCTCCTGTGTTTTCCCAGTTGGTCTCCCAATTTTCCCAGCTGTCGCTGTTACTGTTCTTGTTGTTGGAGACTGTTCCTGAGCCCCACACGTCCCAGCTATCGGAGCTCTTCTTCTCTGTGGAATTGTCCACATAGGTCCAGCTCTCACTGCTTGGAGATTTGTGAGCTTTTGGTGGATCTGAGTTGCCAAAGGTCTCCCAGAAGCTTTGATCTACAGCATTGTTCTGGTAGCCCTCCCCTCCGCTGTTCTGGTAGCTGTCTCCCTCAGCTGGTCTTTTATGGCAGGAAAAAGGAAGGAAGGTAGAAATAAATTAGTTATGACAACATAACAATAAAAATAAATTACCACAAACAAGGAAAATTAACACACTACTGCCCTTTGCCTAAACAAAAACTGAGGATGCAGGCAGAAGAATTAAATTTATTGCTCTGAATAGCATAAGATTATATTCTAATTCACAGATTAGCCTTAAGTACTAATAGGCTCGGGGAAGGTTGGGGGGGGAATATGCATTTGGAATAAATTTAAAACCGAGGTGCCATGTACTATTTTGTTCTGTTTAATAACTCTTATAAACAGTTAGACTAAATTCTTCCTGTATTATATACGGGAGGACTACTAGCAGAGACAGAATAATTCCTTCATATTTAAAAATTACCTGCTACTACTATACTGAAGTGGACATACAGGAGATATATATTTAGAGAGACACAGAAAATGACAACAAAAAATACCTTTCAGAATTATCATCTGGTTTGCCAGAAAAAAAAGTGGTGACGTCTCGCCATCCCTTACTTCCAACTCCCTGAACCTAGAGGAAAAAAAGGCACTTCACATCTGGACTGAACCAACACCTCTTACAAGCCCAACAGCAAAAGCCACAACACATTCTTCCACTTGTTCGGACAAAGAGAACACATTTAACCAGAAAATTTCACTCACAACTTATTAATATTTTTGACGAGCAGTTACATGGTTGATGTAAAGAACATATATTTGACAGCATCATGTTGCTAGAAGATGTGAAAAGTAGGTTGAGTTCAGCTTTTTACCCATCATTGTCAATAACAGCTTTTGAATTCTCTCCTAGAGTTCTGTGACAAAAATGCTGGAATTACTCCTTACATAAAATTAAACTTAGTGACAGTACTGATGTTTTGATGTTACGATTCATGTAACCAGTATTTATATTCCTACTGCTCTACAAAACTACTTTCACCCCATTTCACTAGCATAATTTCACTGTAAAGCAGGCCAAATGTTGAGTTCTAGAATAAATATGACTGCTAGGAGAATTCTTTGGGTTATTATAACGGTCTGGCGTTGGATTAGAAACACAGTTTCTGAAGTAACACCCATGGAAGTCACTACTTTAAGTCACAGCTAAAGAGGATGAATCCCATAATTCAGACTTAAAGTTGCCAGGCTCTAAATAGAACAGGTAACATCACTTATTTTATTAAAATATTCCCAACATTCAAGGCACTAATCTGGTACACAATAGAGATTCCAGTGCTGACTTTTGCAGTGCTAAAAAGACAGACCCTCCTAACACTGCACAAGTTATCAGAACAGGTATTAGATTGTGCAGGACTTCTGTACTTAGCAGCTGTAGAGAGCACTTACCACATTACCATGCAACGATAGCAAAAGAAGACAAAGAAAAAAGGTACAGAACATTAGTAAGTTTAACCATACAAACGTAATGCAAGCTGTCTCCATATTCTCTAGCAGACATTTTCCTTTTGTGTTTGGGACACTGGCTGACTTCTAACTCTACATCATGCCCTCAGTGAAACTATTACAAGGACTACATCACACCTGTATGGCTTTTTAACACCCCAACAGAGGTACTGCATACTGAAAATTACCCTTCCAAAATTTCCGTATTCAACGCAAGCAGAGAATAAAGCTGTGTTGTGGTTTTATTTCACTACAAGCTCTTCACAAGAATATGGAGACTGGCTTACTGTTTGGCCTCCTTAAAGGCAGGCAGGCCACTTCATACCTTGCTGGCCAACTGTGATACCCCCACGGTAACCTCCTCAAATATTTTCCCCTCTTTCACCTACATGAATCAAAGTATCAGTAATTAGTCGTAAACCAAATTATTGAAAGCTTAAGACAAGCTTACTTGTGCTTAACAGCTAAAAACAAAAAGTGTAAAAAAACCCAAACAAAACCAAACCGAATCAAAATATACATAAGTCAAAGCTAACAAAGTTAAGAAAATGACATATAAAGTCCATTGATCTCTAATGGAGTGAGCCTCAGTCCTCTGAAGTTTGTGGGAATCTTCTACTGATACACATATAGTTTGAGGAAGGTATCATTATGCTAATGCTGAACATAAAAACACCAATACAAAAAAATCTGCAAGCATGACATTTTATGAAGATATTTTACTATATAAAAAGATTTGGTTTGGAGAGATTAAAAACGTAACAGATCCATTTTACTCTCTTTTACACATGCTTACTCTTAAATGCTAAAAGGGCTTTGAACTTTGGTCAACCAAAATACAATTGGTGCCTTTCACCAGTTAATAAATAGCAGCTGTTCCAAAGCAAGTGACTTTATATAACCATATATGTGCCAGGCAGTGATCACTGAATACCTACTTCAGAAAGTAACACTTCTTTAGAACTAAGAGCACAACATCCTAAGGGAAATAGACTTTTTTTTAATAGAGAATGCAACATTCCTCATTAAATTGTCCTACAAAATAAAAACCAGCTCAAGGAAATGCACCCTAAAAATAACCCTGAAAATAATGCATCTAAGCACTCTGAAATAAATTGTGGATAATTCTAGGGAATAGGAAACCAATTAGAGTCTTCTCCTGTGATTTGAAATGCTATGTAAAGAATGTGGAATTAATAAAGGTAACAAAAAAGAAATTATTTTCTAATATGATTAAACCATTCTTTTCAAATTGAAAATTAATCCATATCCCATAGTGGCAGCACTGCTTCTCTTATGAGAGCAAAATCAGTCTGCTTTATCAAAACCAATATATTTTGGGAAAAGGTACGTAGGTAAGTAGAGCACCACATTCTCAGAAAAGACTTCATCAAAATTTTGGAGCTAATCCAAAATTCTAGAAGCCCAGAACAAATGCATGCCAAATGGGAAAGATGTAAAAGTACATTTTTTTAAAACATATGAAACAGGAAGGCAACATTTGACACTAGAGAGAACCCATGCCTAAAATCTGTAGTGACTAAAATGATCGTTATGAGGACTGCCTTGGGTTTTTTATATGCCCACTAGTGACTATCTGTATTTACTCAGGTCAGCACATGCGCTTTCTTCCAACTGCTGCTGGAAGTTCCATTAGCCATATGGTTTTGGTCACTAATGATTGTAAAGGGAAGACGAAAATCTGCTTCAAAGTAGTTTTCTAGAAACAACACAGCAACTAGAACAGCTAATCAAAATGTTACTTTAGACCACACTTGGCGTATGAATGCAGGCAAAACTTGGTATTAACTGACTAGCAGAATTTTCTGAACAAATACCAAATAAAAGTTGCAAAAACATGTTACTTCTATTCATAAATTGTCCCAACTCATCTTAAACATTTATTTTAAAACAGTATCTAATGGGGAAGAATACAACAGATCCTTGTGGACATGGGAAAGATTGGTGGAAGAAAATTACCCTCATTAACCTTTCTTTGCTAACATACTAGCTGTGAATTATTGATGTTTCCCCTTTGCTACTGTGCTAGTATATGTAAAAAACCAGAGGGATGCACTGACAAACTAGGCAGTTGTGGCAGGAGGAAACAATCACTCCCTAAGTCAGCGTAACCACGTTCTGCAAGTAATTTACTAGTTCCAAAGTTACCTTTTCCTGTGCAGGTTTGAGAACATTTTCATTTAATGTCTGACCTAACTCTGATGCCTATTTAAAAGCAAAACAAAAACAAAGTCAGTTATATTTTCTTTTAAAAAAAACACAAAGAAAAACACAGCCAACATCTTCTGCAGGCTAATTTCTCAGCAGTATCTCCAAAAGAATACACGTGAAGCCTTAAGCTTTGATTCATACAAGCAGAATGAGCTGAAAAGCGCACACAATACAGTGCTGCAGGAAACATTAAAAGAAAATAAATTGAAACCAGATGCATGTGGCAATAGGTTGTTGGAGATGCCCAGAGCCCAAGCAAAGCCTGACCTTGCACTGGAAGCAGAAGCAATGGTTCAACCAGCAACAGCCTAGATGATGTGCCCCTCGCTAATGCCTGCGGCTGAATATTTGGAAGAACTGACCTCATCCACCCTTATTTTTCCTTACTAATGAAATTACTTGTAGAATTACATCTTTTTTGGCCAATTTTTCACCAATTGTTCTGTCTTGTAGTGCTGCTGTTGTCATCTATTAATAACAGCCTAAGTGTTTCTAAGCAATACACAAGAGCTAAAATTGTGACAGAAGATTTTTGTAATCTTATTTACAGCTCCAGGTTTGTGGGGAGAGAAAAAAAATGAACTTCAGAAATCTATTGCAATCCAGAACAAGATGCGTAAGGATGTTGTACTTCAGAGGCATCTTACAAAAATGTAAGACCACAGTATAAGTCACAAAACTACCTTCCTAAGTCAGCATTGACATGGACAGCAGGGTTTGCAGATGTTTCATTAGAAATCATTCCTTTCCCTACCACCCTAGTAAGTCTTTAAATGATTTAAACTCTTCTTCAGAATTGCCATATTATAGTGGTTACCTTCTGAATTAGCCCAATTAATCCAAAAGGGTGAATTTGCTTGCCAGACAAACATTATTCCTAACCATTAGCAGAGACTAATGAAGCTTCATTTCCTAAGGGTTTGTATCTTACCGCTAACAGTGGTTAGGGTATGAGCCTTCATTCATGTTCCTCCTGGGAATGGAGCACCTTGAACATCTTTCCTGCACAAATTCCCAGGTGTCTAAGAAGCCTTTCCCTTAGCCATAGCACTACTAGGATCTCCCCTCTACCCAAACACCATTACCTCCAATACTTCTACTCGTTACTAGTTCAAAAGTTATTTGAGAAGAAAAAGGCAAAGGTAACCCTATTTCCACCTAGTAAGAAACGTGACTGCAAATCACATAAGGCTTGTTTCCATTGGAAGCTTGGCTAGAAAGCGTTTAAGAAAAACAAGAAAGGGGATTTTTCATCTTCAAAAAATCCTCCAGAGGCTATTAAACCTGGCAAACTGTTTATGTTATGTAATAAAGAGTGTAATACACTAAGACTAACAGTTCAGGTATGCTGACCGAAATTGCTAGAATCAGGAAGAATTCTTTTATTATCCCATTTACTCAACCACATAATTTTTTTACATACAGAAAGGGAAGATTTGGGTACAATTCTGTTTCCACCTGAATCAATTCTTTATCTTTACTGTTGTTGAATCTAGAATAGCATCCTAACCACCATTACAAACACTACGTAACGGGGCATTTATTAAAGAGTCTGCCTTCAAACAACACCCCAGGGTAGTTCTTGGTATACTGCATTCCTGGATCAGACATGCAAACGGAAATCTTGAAGTCATCTGTGTTTATGAAGAGCATGGACAAAAGTATAGCATGTTTTCTGAGAGTGCAGAGCTTGGATATCTCTATCCAGTTTAACCTATTTTAAATAGGTTTGAAGAAACATTACCGTATGAAACACACAACATTATTCTAAACGGATTTGACTTAAGGCAAAAAAAGAAAAGACAGCTCAAGAGCAAATGCACATATTCAGCACGAACAGTGACAAGGAGTCCATGCACAAGAATATATGTGAGGGCGTTACCGGCTCTGGCTGCTGCTTGTAGCCCCAAAACTTTACCCAGACAGCAAAAGAGAAAGAGCAAGGAAGGTAGAAGCAGCTTTTAGCAAAAAAATTGGCAGCAATTTTTCAGGCAAGTTAAGTGGCATGAACCTTTTCCAACTTTAATATCTACTGACAAGACAAACAGTGAATATGTTTGGTCACTGGACACCAAATACTCTTTTAAACACTGTATTACATCAGAAAGCTGTTAAATCTGTTCTACAGATCAACAATCAGCTGTTTCAGGAACCAAATCTAAGCTTCAGTAATGCAGCTTAGACTCTAGATCACCACATTGCTATGGTCCTTGTCAGTAGATGTGACAAGCTTTTACACTTATTATACACTTAATATTATATTTACATTTGCTAATAATACTAAAGGAAGAACAGTTTTCTAAAAGGGAAACTGCCAGAAGGAGTGAAAGAGGAAGACTTGTAGAACACAAAGTTTTTTTAAGCCAAGCAGCAAATACTTTAAAGCTTTTAAGTACCAAGTTTGGGTGCTTTAAACAAGACATTTTAGTTGCAAAATGTGCACAATTTTGGCTTCTTATTTGGAGTATTAACATCCTACTGCATACATCTGTCTGAACACCAACACCTGCAGCTTCACATTTGTTTTGAGCAATAGCATCCTATGCATATCAGAAAGCATGCCAGGCTAATGCTATGCATAACAGGAGAGTTATAGTTCAAAGTAAAATTCCCTGTATCATCCATTAATATATGTAAGCCCTCTCTCACTCAGAACTTTGGCACATTAAGAATCTTATTCTTTTTTACACATTTTTGCATTTGAATTTAAAACTTCTGCGTGCAAACAGATCTTGCTTGTGTCAGAGCTCTGTGTAATTCAGGTCTGACCGTCTCTGTTTTAACCCTAGTGTGAAAGAGGAAATGCTTTTGTAATTACTACTTTTTTAAATACATACAAGCAAGTTAATTTCATAGCAATATCAAGCAGTTCACATTTGTAATATCTTATTAGGCTTTAGCAATGGAAAGATGGGTTGCATTATATTACAGCATATCACCAAGAAAACTACATCAATACAGACCACACTTAAGGTTCACAAAAATAAAATAAAGGTATTTTAAGTTTGCAAGCATGAATTAAAGCATTTCACTCTACTGCCTCTCCAATGCACCCAACAGTTATACGCAGCAGAGTATCACTGCTTATTTCTGGCTTAATTTGATTGCTGCAGTTGATTGCAATTCCCATGGAAATAAAAGCTAGAACCTAAAAATTACTGTGCACTATGAAGGAAAAACACACTGGTCTGTTGATGATCAAGTCTAAATCAACTGGTGCAGGCAAATACATGATATTTAAAGCCAATTACAGTCAATAAGACAGAGCTAAATCTATAACCACCTTTTGACTTGCTTGAGATCCAAATCTGGTAGCCTGTGGAAAGAAGCAAAAACATTCCAGTTTACTAGGAATAAATCCTTTGATTTTTAAATACACACATTAAGAAATGCTGAATGATCCTCTCCAAGAGGAATGGACCTTTGCCAGAATTTCACAGTGAACAGAGAATACCCATATCACCACCTCTGGCACTCCAGATCAGTCTGGGGAAGCATCAGTCTTTCTCAACTTACAACGGGGGGAAGAAAGAGTCTTCAATATAGACTAGATCTTGGTGGGCCAGCACGGATGAGTATCAGTATTTTTGTCTCTTATAATGTCACCCAAAATAAGAGATAACTGTCATGCTCATAAACTGTTTAAACTTAAGAGACATTTGTTACGCTCATAGCAGTTTGGAAGAATACTAAGCAAAACTGAAAAAAGTTGTAATACATTATTTTCATAAAAACATTTAATCTCTTTCCACCATCATCCATGTAAAATGCAGTAATTTTTTTATTTCCTCTGGCTCTAGTCTACAATTAGTTGAATGATTGTCATCTAAGTGCCTGAATTTGCAGAGCATGAAGACCATGCCTCAGTTTTTCCCAAAGCGTCCCTCTGGGCACAACCTCTGTCCAACAAGCTTTCTATTTAAACTGACAAAAATGCTCCAATTAGAGAGAAGTCAAAGGAAGGAAAAAATATAAAACCATCAGCAGTTTGTAACTTGGTATTAAATTCCTGCTGAATAATGTAATTTGGCCTTACTTGGCATAGACTGAAATTTCTGCTTCATAATAAAAATTTTTGTTGAGTTCTTTCTTGATGCTTACATCCAGTGGACAAATTTACAAAAAATGTCCATCCAGAAACATGAGAAATAGTTAAGGCAGAGATCTTCATTCAATATGCATCTACTTTACAGGTCATAGGCAAAGGTACACAATGAGCAGAATTTAGTTTGTCTTGGTAATACTTTTAAAGACATATCGCTATTAGAACACGAACAGAATCTCTGCGTTTACAACAATTACACTGAAATGCATTTTGTTTACTTACACCCTCTTTAGCAGCTGAGGCAATTTTGCTTGCTCCAGTTGTAAAACTGCTCCATCCCTTTATAGAAAGTAAGAATGTTATAAATCGTGTGAATAATAACAGAGAATAACCAAGCGCTCAGTATGACATGTTAAATTAAGTCAAAATGTTCTACAATACAGCTTGTCCTGTAGTCATAAGAACTACTCGTTAGTAAGAGCAAAAAAATTGTAGTCTCTCACTGAACCGTAACATAGTGATGAACTTCCATTATCTGTGTCAAAACAGCTGCACTTTGAACAAACCTGAGTGCTTAAGATGTTATTCCACTAAAAATGGCTACATGAAAAAAAATTCCTTCCCCCCAAGAAAAGTAAGAGGACAAAAAAAGATGTTAAAACCCTAGCAAACAGAGATTGGCTCTTCAACAAGCAAGCAATGGATGGGGAAAAAAAATAAAAAAAAAATAAAAATCAATGAGCAGCTAAAAAGTATGCCTGGAAAAAACTGAAGAGAAAACAAGTATCAATGCTCAAAAACATGAGGCAGCAATTCAGAAAATGCCCATTCAGTAATTTTCCATTTCATAATAAAGGTTCAACCTGCCGCTTTCCTGCAAATTTTATCTTTAAAAAACAAAAGAAACAAAGCTTTATTTTGCCTCACTGGTGCTTGGAAGATCTGAAAACCATTGGTCATTTCTTAAAGGGCTCTTTTGTAATGAATCAAAAGATTTCTTCTAACTACTGATTGTCAAATACTCATTAAGAAACCAGCTAAAAAAGTGGAGCAGGACAGTGATTCTAATGATTTTTTTTTTTAACAAAATCATTAAAAATCATTTCACAACTGTTTAGATTCCAGTTCTTGTTAGTAACTCATTCATCCAGAATCTGCCCAGTAAAACAAGTGGGGAAAAACCCACCATACATAAATAGATAAAAAACAGAAACAAACTTTAACTGTCTGTGGTTCTCTTTGTATATAATAATGAATGAAGAAACAGATGGAAGTTTTTTTCTTTGCTGAAAACAAAAAAACATCACCACCTAATTTTAAGCTGTCCTATAGAATCTTTTAAACACAGCGCTATGAATGCAAGGTTAATATCCATGTCTAACACTACCTTTTATCAATCTGATTTTCATGATTTCCATCAAAGTGTAGATATTTCATTTAAAGTGTGGATGTTTTGGTAACACATTGCCTTTTGGGTAGATTTCCACACAAAGGCCGTAAATAGTAGAATCTTTTTTCTATTTAATTTGATCACACCAAATATGTACATTGAGGGAACATCTTTTTAAAAAAGCAGCAAAATATATTTGTTGCCTATCCTTTTGAAGTCTCCTCATTAATTGCCCTTTTCGTCCTATGCTGAAATACTGAAAGACAATTATGTCACTAATTGCAAAAAAGGCAAAGTGATGTGTCTCGTAGTTTTTATGTTAAGCAGAGTCTCAAGGGACTCAAGACAAACCTAAACTGTGGTTACATCTGTTCTTTACAGAACAGGTTGGACAGTGTGGTCGGTGTGAATTCTACAGAAAATGCTCCTTCTGATGTGTAACGGCAGAAAATAATGTATATACATAAATGTAGCATGTGTGGGGAAAACCAATCATACGCAGTGGAAGGAAAATTGGTTTCCTCACTAGGATGAATATGCACGCAAATATTCAGTCTCACTATAATAAACGATTTAAAATTGCACTGTAATATGTACCTGTGGTCACAAGAGGGCATTTTAATCATAAGTTTCAATGAGATCATGTATTCAAATAACGGTTGACAGTAACTCAGACAACACAGTGTCATCTCTCCTTTGCTGTCTTAGCACATCTGCAATACATTATAGACATGGTTTTTCATCTGAACTCTCTGGCCTACTATCTATGACATACCTCAAAAATATTCAGCAAACCTATACTAAGCGCCCTGTGGGATCACCTGGAATACTGTCCGAAGGCTCAGGCATCACCTTTTTCTATTACGTTCTAGTGAAATTATTATACTTAAAAATAAAAAGAATAAAAATGGAACCTGGTGTGGATATTTAGACCAATGAGGCTCTACAGAAGACTACTGTCCACTAACCCTGGTAGAAAACCTTACTGTATTTCAAAGTGACTTCAAGTCCCAAATATTGTTCAGCACTGTTACTTTGCAGCCTATCAAAGCACCAATATGTCCCTGGCTGCCTCCCACTTTATTCCCATTTTCCTTCAACAATGCATCCTTCCCTATCTCTACTTTAATCATGACAACTGTTCAACCATATGCTGTTATCTCTTCACACCCTGTCACAAGTATTTCAAATGTTTTCATCCCTGCTCAGGGCTTCTGGCACCCATGTACACACACATTTCAGTTGTTTTCCACTGAACATACCTAATATGGTTAATCTATTTAGAGCATTACCAGCCTAACTGCTATTCCCAACAGGTAATTACTACTTTTTTTTTTTTTTCCTCCGAGCCCTGTTAAGTATTAGGTCTTAGTCCATTGCTATATCCTCATTTCCTTATTTCTGTGAACTGATGCCAGACATAATTCCTAAGTTTTGCTCAAGTTCTCCCTTTGTTTCATCTTTTCTTCACTCTTTGAGAATACAACCAATACTCTACATCTCTCTGTATCCATCTGCAATCTTCAGTTTCTCTTCTCCATTTATATTCTCCCATAACAGGGGATAAAATAGAAGAAAATAGTAATTCAGGCCACAGAAAGCTTCAAGCAATTCCTTACCGAGTACAATGAAGACATGGCATTATTCAGGAAGTCATCCTCTTTTTTGGGAGGGTTTACTGTGTTTCCAAACCCCACGTAGCGATTCTCTTGGCCACTACCATAAGAAAATGAAGAAATAGTATCTGTATTAGTATGCATTCATTAAAATCATTAAACAAAAACTGAAAAGCATGGAAGAACGACAATTGTTTAACGGACTTTAAAATACACCTGGAAAAAAAGTTCTAAAGCACCTAGCACCCAAAATACAAAACCACTCACTTCATAAAGGCATAACACCAACAAGGATCAACTGGGGAATCCTTGCAAATTAAAGCATCCCCTATGCAAGCTAATGTGGTCTTAATGATTCTCCAGGTTTAACAGATCACTGATATCAGAAGTCTGAGTAAGTCCTAATAAAGTGACACATGAAAATGGGAAAAGGAAAAAAAAAGAAAACAGTGTCAGCTTTATAAATACCCCTGTTTAACTCAAATTACTAGAAGATACAATATGCACACTAAAAGTTCCCTAGTTTGGAGCCCACCACAGTACCATTTTGAGTTACAAGCTCTTTCTTCAATGCTATTCAAACCTTTTTGTTATACAAATGCTTTGAGGCACTTTCCTTCATCTTATCTTTTATCATACATTATCAACATATTTTTAATAGTAAATAAGATGTAACTATTAACTAGTGAATCAGGATGACAGTTGTGTGGCTGTAGTATAACAGTCAAGTCTTTGTTATGCTAGATCACCAGGCACTCAAAAAGTTAATAAACATTGCATTACCCTTGGTATGAGCTGACATCATCGTTTAACCAGTCTTCAAAAGCCTTGTCAGAAGAAGCAGTTGCAGTCTGAGATTGTCCAGCAGAACTACTGAAATGAAAGATTTAAGAATCAAACTGCGTAAAGCAAAAACCACTAGCTCAGCAATGCAGCTTGACATAGATCATCATAATACAGGTGCAAAATTGATTATTTCTTTCGTCTATCAAGTAGGGAATTCTAATGCAACCACTAAAAGCCACTGAAGTATTGAATGAATAAAGCAACAGACACAAACAATGCTACTCAGACTACAGCTAGCCCCTGAACTCGCTGGATGGTGGCCAGGCATGAAGCACTTCTTTGCTTGATTTACAACTGCTTTATCAGTTAACTTGATTCTTTAGCACGAAGAATAACAAACACTACATGCAAAAGCAGAAAAACAAAACTGCTGTGGTCCAGCTTTGATGTTCCCATTAGTAATTAGCACCATAAGGAAAAAGTCTGTTTCTTCTTCCCTGGCATTCAATCACAAACTGGAACAGCCCTGCATTAATGGAAGGCTGTGACACACTACGCGTGATTGACACAATGACTAGTCTCAGGTGCATTACAAGGCAAGATAAAACAGTATGGCTTGTCCTCTGTTGTCTCTGCCATGGTTTAAGATTCAGGTGGACGAGGTGGGAATTATTATGGAAATTAAAGCCCTGCTACCTCATATTCCTTAACTTCAGCAAAAGAAATGCTTGTTCAGACAGCACCATCAACAAAATAAAATCGGCGGACATTCAAACATCAGGTTTTGATCCTGCTGTTGCTGTATCAACATTTGAAAACAAGAATACATACCGATGAGTGGAAGAGAGAGACATTTTAGGCTGAGGTGGGGTCCAGTTCCTGGCAGGAGAAGTTTCAATGGACCACTCCTTGCCTTCAGCTACTGTAGCTACCTAGAAGAGGCAGGAAAATAATCAGAATGCTAGGTCAAAGTTTTCATACAAGTTATACACTGGTCCTGTAAAGTGAAAACAAGTAATTTTTCCAATTTGCTGCCAGCTACATAGATCAACTAATTTGTTTTCACAAGAGACCAATTTTTTTTCCTGAATCTCAGGCTAGTAATGTTGAACTGAACACTGGTTTTATTTCAGGCAACTGATTTTAGGCAACTTCCTCAAACAGGCAAGTTTGGTTTGAAGAGGAAAGACTAGATTAATAAAGAGATGTAGACGCTAATTACAGAATAATGGAGGAGTAGAAAGAGGTGGATTTCTACTCTAGCACAGGGTGGCTAAAACACATACACAGAATTTAAATGTTCTCTCTGCCTCCTTCAAACAAAGGACCTGAACTTCACCTCTTTACCTCAAACCGCTCCTCCTATCCAAGTCCTAACTTCAGCAAGTTAACAGAAAATTTCCACAGGCCTTGCCACAGAAACTCTATAGTTCCTTGTTTCACATACTAAAAGGCCTACAGCACAGAACTTAAGAATTCTTTGCTTTCTTCAAGATACTGCACTTTAGTCAACTATCTCCTATTCCTAGCAACTTCTAAAGATGCAAAAAGACAAAATACACAACACACTTCAACGCTGCACGGATATCCCAGTAAGCACAGAATGTACCTTCTTATCACTTCTGTGGCAGGGTCAGCATAAAAATACAGTATCATTGTAAATCTCTAAGATCACACGTTCAAGTTGTTCGTCATTTCATTTTTGGAAATTCCATGAAATGATAATGCCATTACAATTACTAATATACTTGTTTATAGGCCTGCCAGCATTCAGCACATTCATTTACCATTTTCTTACTACATATACAAAAGTGTTCTCAACAATCACTTTGGATAAAACTGTACTGCTGAAGCAGGAAACTCTCTACTGTGGATTATGACAGCTCCACTAAGTAGTTGCAACAAAATGCAGCACTGAAAATCTGAGCCACCTCAGCTAAATACAGAAAATAAAGTTTCTAAAGAAAATCCTTACAAGAGCTGGGAAGAATCACTCTAAGACTTAATCCTTTTCAAGAACCATTTCAGAGGTTCAAAAGGTTGCTACTTCCCCCACACACTTCAAAACTAAGCGCTTACAAAGTACTTTGATATTTTCAGATAGTAGGGAATGAGAACATACACACAATAGAACTTACCTGGTCTCTAAAAAGAGCTGCAGCTTTGCTATTGTACTTCTCTTGCAATGACCAGCAGGGATCATAGTCATCTTGAGACTCCAAGAACTCTCGAAATTTGCTGTTACCTCCAGCCTTCATTTTCTCCAGCTCAATATCCTTCCATTTGTCCATGGTCACAGAACGTACAAAACTAAAAAGCAGTTTTTAAAAAATAAATTAAAATCACAGCTTGTTATAATTTCCTGCTATATCAGCAGAGACGAAAAGAAAAAGCTTATTACAACCTATCTCAAAAGCTGGGAGTATAAACATGTTAGAGAGCACTCTCCAAGTATAGAAAGATAGATCATCATTAAGAAGGTGGTCAAATCCTCACTGAAATAAGCTGAGATCAGGCCGTTTATTGGCACTTAAAGTGCCTTCAACAGAAGGCAAGCGACAGAAAAAGCAGCTTTCTTCAAGTCCAGAAATTAATCTAACCAACTACGTAAAAGAAACTTTTCCCATACTTCCTTACTCTGCAATTTTCTTTTCCTGTCTGTTTTCACAGTTACACTTAAGTGACCTGCAAGGACACCTCCTGTCCCACTCCATGCTTCTGCTCATAACAATCATCAGGTACTGATAGCTCAACTGTCAACTAAAGAGATATCTTTCATCATATCCTCATCTCAGTAATTTCATTTCTTCTTTCATGTAACATATAGAATAGTTTCAAACTCCCATTTCCTATGCAATTTCTACTCACTCATGAGCTTCAAATCACCCCTTGGAAAGCAAAGCAAAACTGCCAGTGAAATGTTGGAATTGAGACATTCTATACCCTTCTGAAACAATACATTCTGTTCACAGCCGTAATGCACCCCGAGGTAACCCAACTCAGTCCGTCCTCTGCTTGAAAGGCTGACCTGAGGTGAACTCCCAAGCCTCGGTGTTTTCCTGAGCATTCAAGACAGATCCAAATTCCATAGGTCACACTCACCCACTGGGGGTTAAATGCACCACATTCAAAACAGACCTGGGAGAGAAAAACAATTATCTCTAACACTCAGCCATCATTTGTCCATGTGAGGTTTTCACAGTACAGCTCAAAAAGTCAGATCATGAAAACGTTGCATGCAGAAAATAACTTCAGAAGGGAGAGTTCTTAGGGTTTGGAAAAACCTTCCCTGACAGCATAGGCTTCTTTCAAATATTTATTTATGCTGCATGGAAAAAAAAAATGCATTAACTTGCCTGATTTGGATTATAAAAATTATTGTACTGACTACCAAAAACCAGTGAGGAAATACAGAGGAGCAAATTGAAATTAATGAGCAAAGAATTCAACTTGATTTCATTTCCATATTGTCCTGAAGGGGGAGAAAGTAACCAAACTGAATTCTTGAGGTTTTCTTGGCAAAATAAAGGTGAAACATTGAAAGTCTGGAACACTTATTCAGTCATACTACAGTTTGGCAGTAAATGATAGCAGATCTAAAGAGAGGTTTTTCTTAAAAAAATAGCTTTATTGCTCATACAGTGCAACAACTCAAGTTCTTATGATTGGAATCGCCATTCAAAGTTTAATGCATTGATATAAATAAAACTGAACCTGTCCATGGGCTATCACATTTAAGGTAGCATATAATCAAGCTACTTGAAATAGACCATTTTAATTAAGCTGTGCCCAAGATGTTGCTTGTTCAATGGACTCCAGGGGTTACAGAATTACTAGAACTTCTGAAAGACTTGTGCCAAATATGCAGCAATGTATTACAGTACATATATGAATAAAAGTTACTGGAACTAACACGAATATGAGATATCCAAATTTATATGTTACCATTAACTAGTCATACTAGTGTTATAAAGACGATAGCTGTAGTAGACCGCAACACGCATCTGGAGTAGGTAAAAAGAAAATTCCATTCTACACAATTAATCTAAAGAAGATTATAATTTTCTCACATTGTTGTCATCTTGTGCTCTGACTTCCTTGAGAACTTTCCTTGTCCTTGGACTTGCCATGATGCTGCAAAGGGAGAAAAACAAAAACCTAAGTCATATTCAAGGATTTCATATTGGTAAGATGTTCAGTACCTTATGAGCATATCTCTATGAAAAAGACCTTGCAATCTAAACCACTGAATCACAACCAATTGCAGGGGAAAGACAAATAAACAAAACACCATTAACCTCACAACCTTACTTTTCCATTTTCTTTGTATGTTTTAGGGGATTTGGTCATCTTCATTCATTCATTGCAAAGGTGTAACTCAGCCATCACTGAAAAGAGGGCGGAGGGTGATAAATACAGAAACTCCACCATGGCATATGTTGTATCAAAACAGACTCTTACTTGATGCTGCTTCCAGACCCATCCACTACCCTTTCTGAAAGCACTTTATAATCATGCATGATTGCACAGGATCATGTGCATATAGCTAAACAGACCTAAGCAAAAACCAGCAGAAACTCTTATACTTAAGAGTGCTGAACACATTGCTAAAAGAGCGCTTTACTAGGAGATACAGAAAAATAAAAACCCCACAACCATGACTTTCCATAAGTACTGAGTTTGCTTATCAATTGAATTCTAATAAAATAAGGCAATTATTGGGACCTTTTACACACAACAGAATTCTAATTCCAACAGTCATGTCTCACTGGCAGACCACATCATCTTACTCTGATTTTTATGAATCATGAAACGCAGCAGCAGGGAGCAGTGTCAAGCTACAGATAAAATTCACAGTAAGAAAAAAAAAATGTGACTCAGTGCATAGCCTGGAAAAACTGAAAGTACACAAAATACTCATGATTAAAAGACATACAGTGTTGGGTGCCGCATAAGAATGCAATTTAGATAGAAAATGAATTCACATTTCCAACTCATTTGGTAGTCTGATATTAATTTTAAATAAATAACATCTCCTCTTCGTTTTTAATTCCAGTCACCCTTTCATTTCTACTTCAGAAAATGAAATTCTAAGATGTAATAAAAGACAGAGAAGTCACCAGGCTGGCTAGAAACCGCACCAATTATTAAATGTCAAGCTTCTTGGTCAGTCAAGATACGAAGAAAAAAATAGCAGGTTGATGTTTTCATCAAATACTGGTCTGAGAGGCAGAAACACCTTTATGCAAGTCTTTAACACTTGTTCACTGTGCTATCTGATTAAACAGTCATAAATCCTTAAATTATCAATAGGATTAACAATTATTGCAATAATGCCAGAAGGTAAATGATTAAGCATTATGTACAATTGCCGCAACCTAGTAGCGGATAGAGGGAGAACATATCTTTAATTAGAAAAGGAAGGCTATTTTAAAAAGAAAAATGCTACAGGTAAGAAAACATTAAATTTGTACGAATGTGGCGACGTCAATTTCTTAGACAGCAGAACAGCCTTCCTGTGAACTGCAACCACAGTGGTACAATAAATACAATTATACGCACCACCAGCTAAGACAACGTGATTCAGAAAGAAATAAGCTCAACACTGTACCTACGTATTATCAGTTAAAAGCAGAAGTTAATTGTGGCAGAACTCACTGCCTTTTAGCTAAAACACTTATTCCTTCATAAACATCTTGTTAACAAATACTTAATTCTGTGTAATTTAAGGGACAGCATTTTCACTGACATTTAGAATGTGCTGCCTTTCAAACTTAATTTGTATTAGACAAAACCAGATAAGTTGTGAAGAAAAAAGTGGTTTAGACTGAAAAGGTTACTACAATTAATGGTGAGTAAAATCTTCCAGTCATCCTGTATCAAGTTAAAACTGAACAGAATGATTTTTATCAATGATCAAATGGAAATCATGTAACTTTCAGAAAATGGAAGCAAAAGTGTGGCAAGCGACCCCTTCTATAACGAAACACTCTCTCCAAAAGCATTCCAATAACAAAATTTAATTTTAACTTACTAATGTGCATGTGAGGAGGGAGATAGCACTACGCATATAACATGTTTGCTCATATCCTAAACAGAGACCATAAACACATTTACATGAATCAAAGTCCATGTCTTCAATTCTACTATTTGTCACTGGCAAGATAAGGGAAAATTCTTCCTCTGCAGTACAGAAATTAAGGAAATAACTTAGCAGTAATAGCCAGACAGACAATTGTGCATAGTTTGGGCCCTCCTCTTTGGCATTTTTGTTATATGCTCTCTGCATATAACAAACTCCCCTTCCTCAGGGCTCCATTTCCCCCGAGACTTCTTGTACATTACTGACAAATTACAAGCTCCCTCTCTTCGGCTGGCCACTTGTTCCCCTCACCGCTATCCTTCCTTTACGATTTTTTCCTTCTTTTTCCCAGGCTTTCATTCAGGTTTTCATTCAGAATAACAAACAGAGGCAGATTACAGCAAAGGCCTTCCAGCCTCGATGGCAAATGATCATCGCTGGAGCTGAACAGGAAAGCCTTTTCCCACCCCAATTCCGCATGAGCCAGGAATTTTCTTATGGAGCAGAAAGAGACATCCATCCTACCGCAGCCAATATCCACACCATTTCAGTATTCACATAGAGTATGAGTTTCAAATCTCCTACTCCAAGCTGACAGAGGAAGCAATTGCCTTTGGGTCTGCCATAACTGCTTTTTTTGATAAAAACTTTTTAAAAGAAAGACTTTGGCCAACTGCAACCCGAACACACGCCCATTCCAGAAGCACCAAGTTCCCTGACCAAACCACCATGTCTGGGGGAAAGGCAGAGCTTCATCCACAACACATGATCCAAGAAAAAGGAGGCAGTAACTAAGTCTACCCACTTCTCACCTTTTTCTCATCCACAAAATCATTTGGAAACGAAGGAAAGGGGGACAAAGAAAAAGAGTCACACTCTAAGGTTTCTAATAGGTAACGTCTTTAGAGACGCCTAATCTATTGTCAACTACATTTGCCTACAAAGTTGTAAGTGATCAATTTATGATTGTTTCCCATCCAAAAGCAGAGCCCTAGTAGCTGACTGGGCACACAGCCACTGTGCTGTTTAAATTTCAGGAGTAAAAACTGAAGCAGCAACTGTGTAGCCACCTTAAATAAACATGCATTGTTTTGACCTGCTGTAAATGGACACAAGCAGTAAAGAAAATGTTTAGCTTAGGAATGAGTTTTCATTGAAGAATACTAATATTTTGGACTAAGGGTTCCAAGGTGGAAATAGACAGCTTCAGATAGACCAATCGCACATTCTTATTTCCCAAACAATCTGTTTCCAGAGCAAAAACTAGACAAGCACCATATGAGTTTCCATGCTAGGAATTTTTAGCTTGCTAAAAGCAAGCAAAAAGGCAGAAGCGGCACTAGGCACTTTTAAGTGGCAATGAGCTGTAACAGGACTTTGCTCCTCTGATACAGCAGCAAATTCACAAAGCCAACCTGTAAAGAGCTCTGCAATTCAGTATATGAAGATTAAGCAGGTGACGTGGTCTGCATGACTTCATGGTCTGAAGGCTCCCTGCGGGTCTCACCAAGGCAGAAAGGCCACAGAGGCCTTGTCAGCTGAATAAATGCTTTGAACCAAGCGCTGCCACCCACCTCCATGGTGTAGGCAAGGTTCACTTTCAAATCTGTATCACCGACTGTTGCATACTTTTAAAGTCATGAAGTTTTGCACACTCAGAAGTGCAGCTACCTTACCCAGAGCTTCACAGGGGATGCAAGCAGGGCAATTTCTTCACGCACACCTGCAATATCTGGATCCAAGCTGAGTCCTGGAGGCCTCCCTCAGAACATGGCCAGATTCCCGGTGAGCACACCGACCTCTCCTTTCTAAAAAATAAAATAAAATAAAGAGATAGATAAAACAAGGGGGGATGGCGGGGAAAGGCCTTCGCGAGGAGAAGTTCAGGCCTCCTCTCCGCCACGCCAGCCTGACACTAGCACCTCCTGCCTTCCCCCGGGGACCATCCTGCGTGACAGCCTGGGGGAGCCGAGCCCCGGCGCTAATCTAGACCTGCCCACCCCGCCGAGCAGGGTCTAACAGCGGGGAGGAGAAGTGTCGGACTACCCCGGGAGAGCTAAAGGAACCGGGTACCGGGTAACGCACCGGTAAATCCTGACGCGGCACCACCGCTCCCACCCGGCGCCTCACGGCGCAGTCGCTGCCCCCGCCGCGGCCGGCGACGTTGCAAGGCCGCAAAGCATTGTGGGTGCCCGCGTTAACCCGCTACGGCCCGGCCCGGCCCGGTCGGGGAGGGAACGCTACTGGGGGCCGGGGATTCGGCCGAATCCCCGGCCCCTATGAGAGAGTTTAGCTTTGGTTGTTGCCCATAAAGTTGAATTCTGTCAAATCATGCTGGGGGTTGTTGTTTTTTTTCAGTCAGTTATTTCTGTGAGCTGAGAGGGGAGTTTGGAGTCGAAGCTGTACCTTGCTTTTCAGCCGGGAGAGCGGGTTGAGGGGCTGAAAGCACAAACCTCGCTTCGTGTGGTGTCGGAGGGCAATTTCCATCCGTTGCTTTCCAGATATTTTCCAAAAGTGAGGGTGTATGGGATGGAAAAAGGACCTGGAGCTGCTCTGTGGTGGTTGGAGGCGTGTGCCAGGAGAGAGCATTTATGCTATCACTGATTTCTTTTTAATCATCAACTGCAGGCGCAGAGCAATGCTTTAGCATTTACATATGAATCCCACAGAGACAATGTGCCGCTCGTTTTCAGTGCAACTCCTAGTCTGGCCTTCGTATTTAATAAGTAGGCTATTATCTTACTATCAGTGCACGGGAGATGAACAGGAGCCATTTTCATTACCATTAATGGTAGCTACATACATAACCCTTTTGCATCAAGAAGATAATGGGCCCTTAAATGTGCCTGTGTACGAAGGACAGAGGGAGGGGTACGAAATATAAAGCAAACTCAGCTTAAATAATTTGCTCTTCCAGTTAAGGAGAAAGCAATCTCTTCTGATAATCACCATTATTTTCTGGTAAACATGAACTAATGGGCAATGAGGTTCCCATTATACAGACGCTGTATTACCGGCTCTAATGAGAATATTAATCTTAGTTTTTCCGTTATAATTGGTAGATAGTCCAGTGGTTGGTGTCGGTGGTGATTCTGCAGCGGGTGTGGAAGGGCGCGCGTTGCACGTTCAATACTTGTGCTCGCGGCCTCAGGGGAGCAGTGTTGGGCAACATTTTCCATCCATTGTGGTGCAGGGCTGGGACACTGATGCCTCCCATGGTCTTAATTTACCAAACCTGTGTGTTCATGCTCAGTCTGGGCAGCAAACTCTTGCAGTGGCAGCTTTGTCTTTCTGGGATCAGAATTGCTACTACCGAAGAATCACAAAATTGTGCTTCTGTTTTCCCTGTAGTAATACTGCATTTTGCCCTGAACCAGGAGTTGTCTTCAACCCATGAGCCGCAGTGAGCAGCAGACTGACCCACATGAGGGAAGCCTGCAGGATGTCACTGTCTGGTTTTCAGTAGGAATGAAGGATGGACACAAACATTTGCCTTTCTTAGCAAGGAAATAAATGCATGCCATTCTCTGGCAAATCCAGTTTGCTCTGTTCCCAGAATTTGGGATGGGTGCATAGCTCTTTTCCTATCTCTGCAATGTGTGACAAATATCTATTCTAAGATAATAGATAAAGCCAACAAGAAACATTTACAAAGGTGTCCTGCATTGTATTCCGTACTTTTTCCCTTTCTCTAGTTATGAATTGATTCTAACTTAAAACTAAATTACAGATATTTTTAGTACAATTGCCGTTGTTATAGTTGTTATGCCCACTGTTGAGGACATATGAAATGTGACGATAAGGAACAAAATACAGGATAAAATAATAAAATATAAGGTAGGCACAGCCTCTTTGAGCTGTTTTCCACATTGAGATTTGTCAGATAGAAATCATTTTACTTGGCTACAAAAGGATAATACTCAAACATGTAAAGGGTAGTCCGACTGGAGGGCACAGAAAACAACTAGAGCCCAAGTCTGCAAAGATTTCATGAACACGTGTGTCATAATTGCAGTGAGGAAGACTATTAGCAAGTGAAAGCTTATTAAGGTAACCTACCTACAGTGCAATTTTGCTTGCAAGTTAATAATTTTAAATGATGGCTTTGAAACTTCTTAGGTTAAAAAAAAAGGTCTCTGGAGCAGTATTTAAGCCAAAGAGCATTCATTTTCACTTCTTCCTCTTCTACAGATTTCCTGAACCCTTTCTAATCTATTAATAAGACTTGATTTTTAAATATTGCAGTCCCTGACATAAATGAAGCAGCATTACCACTCATTTTAAATTCCACAAAAATACCTGAAAAGTTCTTTTCTAGAATAGCTGACAGCATGAGCAGGGTGTTGGGAGGGATTCCTCATAAATCTTCAAATATCAAAGGAAAAAGAGAAACCACAACCCTCTATTTTGATTTGTTTATTAACACCTGTGTGGGCTGAATAAAATGCCCGGTACTAGCAGCACTTCTCGTGGACTGAGAAGCCGTGGATTTTTGTAGCCTTTTTCTCTCCCAACAGACCTGAGATTAGCCACTATATCAGAGTAATGTGCAGGATGTCACAAGGCTTAAATTGAGGGAGAACAAAAAAAAATGTAGATACCCTTGTCAGATACATCCATTTAATAAATCTGAAGAGCAAGGAGCAAGGAATAGACCTGTTTGCATGATAAATGTCACCATCCATGTTCTGTGTTGTCATTACTTATGACTGTGAATAATAATAAAACCCTGAACTCAGCCCTTTTAGCTCCCCAAGTAGTCTCGTTAATTGATGGGAATGTGATAACAGCCTTTTCTTGGAGGGTTTTTTGGCAATTCTGTGTGTTGCATGCTCTGAATAGCACCCTGTGAGCTGTAAGCAGGTTGTCACCTGAGCCACCAAAGACTGGATCGCGTTTTGAGCTTAATGGGCTTGAGAACTCAGAGTGACTTCAGGGGTGTCTTATTTTTGTAAATGTTGACAGAAGCTCATTGCTACTAACATTACGCCACATAAAAAAATACTAGAAAAATAATATGTGAAATATTTTCTGCCATGGGATAAAGCATCAGTTGTTATAAAATGTTTATTTTTATTATTGTTTATTATGCTGAATAAACAAAATTTATTTTTTATTCATTATAGCATTCAGGGCTATTGATATTCATTGCATTTGGCAGCCACAGCGTAGCAACCTTACCCAGCTACAATGAATATTGCCATTAGGTTATATAAATGCCACGTGCACTTAATAAAATAGTCACTTCCCTCTTGTTGCACAAGGGAACATTACTTTGTCCTGCCTTTTCAGCTGAGAAACCCACGTTTAAGGACTTTTCTGATCCATTTCTTCAGTTACCTTGACGCGTCCAGTTACCAGTACAGCCCTACTGGTGCTCAGGCAAGAGAAGCCAGAGTTTAGGCAGGAGTTTAGTCCTACAGCTAAAACCAGGAGTCTTGCCTACACTATGGATCACACACTGCAGCCTCCGGCGCTGAATTTCATGTCCAGCTCTTCAAAGCAGAGACAAGATCAGGAGAGTAATCAACCCCCACCGTTCCACTGCATATTTATAGGGAATTCACTTCTGATTTGAGCTCACCGTGCCCACTCCTCCATGCAGCTGGGAATGCAATTTAATGCATGCATTTCTACTATCAATCAGGTTACTAAGACATCCTTTCATTATGTTTCTTCACTTCATAGCTAGAGCTGAAGGAAAGCTTAAGCAGCTACTTGTATTTAGAGACCCCCATCAGACCTTCTGCCTATGGACATTTTTTTTCATTTCAGGAATGAGACAAAATTTGGGAAGTCTTCCTATTAGACAGCAGAAAGCCTTACCTCTGATGTTAAAACAGCAAACAGAAAAGCAAAAGCTTTTATTTAACAAGCAGCTATTAGAACATGCAGCTTTAATTTTGTGTTAATGTCACATACGTGTGCATCACATCACAGTTTGTGGCTACCAAAGTGGTCATGTAGCATGGCCAGGGCAGGGTAAAAAAGCCTGGAAGTGCTGCTAGCTGCCTGTATCTACTCTGTGGACATTCAGAATGAACTTTGGGAGGCTGGTTCAAGTGGCTTATTTCCAAGGCAATTAATTCTTTCTAAAGTAAATGTGTGTAAAAAAAAGTGCTCCTTCAACCTGGTGGCACCTGACACTGCTGACTTCTTAATACATATTATCTCTCACTGGCTGGGATTGGAAAGAATATCAGTGAAAACATGGCAGAGAAGTAGCTCTGTTTTGGATACGCATGTGTTTGAATAGCTTCTGACTGCAGATTTCATACCACCTACCTCAGAGCAGTGCTCATATACACCGGCTCCTGACACCCTACACTCGTGCATGCACTGCTGTAGATGTCCTTCAAAAGACGCTCTAAAAGAAACTTGTTATTGATTTCTTCTCCATCGTATCACATGAGACTTGTTAAATTGACTCGGGGAAGTTTGTAATCATTTGAGAGGAAAAAAATCATTCCTGAGCAAATGGGGAGCAGCTTGTCTAAACAAGAGTGCCCTAAGCCGCTGCCCAAAATTGGAGACTGCTCTCACCCTTTAGGCTCTCTTTTTGCCGTATCATTTGAGAAAGGCAACTGTTGCATGGAAACCTTGGATAATGACTTGGTATCAATACCCAGGGACCTTGGCAGCTGCATTGAATTACTTCTTGGTTACTCTGCCTAGTGAAATTGCAGCTGGAAATGTGACTGCAGTCATGCCAGCTACTCAGATTGCATGGGCTGAGATGCTGGGATGTCAGCTGTGATGGCTTGCTTTTCCTGCCTGAATTAACCCTTCGGGCACTGCCCCCTCCCTCCCCGAGGCCGTGCCTATGAAAGCACCTGCACCGTTTACCCGGGACCACTGACACGCAATCCTCAGAGCTGCTATCACCCTAATTTGAGCAGCTCTTCCCAAAGTAGTGCAGTGGTTGTTTCATGTTCTCGGCCCCCAGGTTGTAAATAAGACAGACTGGGAGTTTCAGTGAACAAGGGATGCTCTTCTGTGCTGCTGCTCAGGTGAGGTGGTGGCCCATGGCACAAGGCTCCCTCCCGCAGACTAACAGAAATGCTGGCAGGTTCCAGGGTGTCTCTGTCTTTCTTTATAGTTAGGGGGAAGTAGAAAAAGAGTTACTTGAAAGGCTGCTTGTGGGATGTTACGGTGGAATTTTCAATGCATCTTACTAAAGCTGTAAAAGTGTGAATTTGAACCTTGACTCCACCGTAGCTGTAAATGGTTGCCTGTGCGTTTGATCCAGGGGGTGAAAAATGCAGCATGATACGATACCAGTCCTGTTTCTTTCATACAAGCCCTTGATCGTACAAACAAGGTACCTGTATCAGTTAGATGTGGACAAAGCATTCACCTTACTATTATTCTGACATACCAGAGCGCCGAGCGAATCTGCCTTCCACCTCTGCCATCCTCCACTTGCTCATCAAAGTGTGATGAGAATTTGTTGTGCAGCTCAGCAAGTTAATATTAGGGAATTACAAATGTAGAATGTAGATGACGGTGGTGTAGAAATGCCGAAAAGCCTGATTAGGAGCTTCCTCCCCCCGCAACACCCAAGACTTCACAGGGATCAGAGAGAAAATGACACATTTCACACACCAGTTCTGATGAATTTTACAGATTGCCCTGGGCTGCTGGGGAACCATTTCAAAGCATAAAAGTCATTGAGATTGTTTCCTTTCTTGTGTAGTGATGAGAACAATTTTTGAAACATTGTGCTTTGCTCTCCCAGGGATGTTTTTCTCTGCGATGTATTCACCGGGCTGCAAAAGGAGGGGAAGAGTGTGGTTCCTTTGGACATCACCTGCTGCGGGTGTACCACTGCGGTGCTGCTCAGTTTGTGCTTCTCTGCCTCTCCGGTCCCTCTGGAAACAAGAAGGACATGTCTCTGCTATTGCCACCTCTCTTAGGTCTTCTACTTTGATAGTCTTGGCTTTGGCTGGCTACGGTCCCGGAGCAGCTGAGCTCTGTAACAATTCTCTAGTTATTACCCCAGGGTAATGGGAAGTTTAAAAAATTACAGGTTTAAAATCAGAAAGTCAAAAGTCCTTGCCCTTTTTTCACGATCTCCCTCTCTTTCTAGCTGGTTCAGTAATCCTTTTCTATGTAAAAAGTCTTCAGTAAGACACATGGGAATATCACAAAGTCCAGTTCTTATAGCCAGACCTGGCTGCCCAAGGTGAGCGGTGGCAACCTCTGGTGACCAGCAGTGAGGTCCTGTCACTGCATCAAAGTACTCTTTTGAGGAGGCAGGACAGAGGCTAGTGCCCTTTCCTCCTCCCACCCAGGAAGATGATTTATCCTAATCCATTTGTACCTGTATACGTTTTGAGCATCCACAGTGTCCTGTTGCAGGAAGCTTCACAGCTCACCCACCTCTTACATGAAGACTTTCCGATTGATCGTTTTGAACGTGTCCCCTGTGAAATATTGCTGTGCACAGTGGAAAACTGCCATCAGTCAGATGACTGGCAGCGGGTTTTACTTCTAATTTGTGATAAAGAAATACGATGCGACATGCCACCTTGGGGAGGCTGCTGTCTGCCCTGAAGGAGGGGACCGGGCTGGCTGATTAGCTCGCAAGGCCATAAAGCACTGGGACAGGCACCTTTTGCATCTTGGATGCGGCATTGCTAAGGTTGAAGTACTCTGACACCACCGCATTTGATCAGACATCCATAAAGGCACCGTAACCCAGATGACATTATTAAAATGGAGAGGAGGTGAATATAAATGAATTGAGTGGAATAATGCACCCCACGTGTATCGTGGGATGTAAGGCCGTCTATAGCTTTCAGCAGCTGTGACAATTACAGGGTTTGGGCTGTGAACAGACGTGTCCCCAGCTAATACTTTTAGCCCCTATTGCTCATCTTGATCTGTCAGAGCGAGGAGGCTGTGGATATGACAGAGCTGTGGTAAGATACTGCTGCTTTGTTTCAGGCTTGCTAACTTTGCTTCTTAAGTTCTTCTGAAGTAAACCTGTGAATTCTTGAAGTAATTTGGGTGTAATCAGCCAAGAACAAGTGATAACAAGGCCCTGTTGGTGCAGGTTAATCTCCCCTAGCAGTGCAGCTGGATCCATGCAACCCCCTCAGCACAAGAAATTCAGATGGGAAGAGGTTCTTGATTCAAGCACTGGCTAGGAACAGGGACATGTGGTCTCTGGAGCATCATTTGAACCAGAAGATAATTCCCAACTGGATATCATTCCCTCCATGAAGTCAGGATGTGACCAGCATGTGCATCAGGATCTTAAAGTGAAGGGGCATCCTTGGGAATTGGAAGAAAAAAGAAACAACTAGGATCTCTTAAACATACCTGTGGGGCAGCATTTGGAGAGGACTGCTTGACTAATTCCCTTGTCTTGGTCTTCTCCTGATGGCTGTCTGATGGAGAGGGATGGAGGTGCCTGCTGTTGCCTTGCTCTGTGTACACACATCGATATCCCTGCTGAGAATCCCTCAGACCCCATCCAAAACCTCTTAAGCAGAATTCCTTCTTGACATCCAGACTGGGCTCTCAAAGCAACATTTTTTCTGTCAAAAGCTTAGGGTGAGGTTATACTTGGGAAGTCAAAAATTCAGAATACTGAGCAATTTTGGCTTGCTTTCTTTTTTGCTAATTTAAAGTTGTAGTTGGATTTGTGACTTAAACTTTCAGGGTAGATGTGTGGCCCCGCGGCACTCATGCAGGAACGCTGATGGGTCAGGGCTTTGCCCCATTTTTAGGAATTGCTGGTGGCTGCTGTGGCCATGCCAAGCTGAGTGCCACTGTGTAGTGGCGCATGGGGGATCACTGGGGGTGTACCGCACATCAGTGATGGCACTGTGTTTTGGCAGCCTCTGGGCTGCCTCATTCAATGGCGCCTTGATAATCCACCTACTAATTAAATAAACCGAACTAGAATCTATGTTCTACATGTTTTATTGACTTAGGTCCAAATTCAGCAAAGTTAATATTTCATCTCATGGAAATAAAATATTTTCTGGAAGTCTGCAGGAGACACTTTAATTGGCCTGCAAAGAGTAACCAAAAAACCAAACCTGTTGTCAGGAGACTCAAACTCAACACACCTCCACTGGTGCCCACAGTCAGAAGAGGTTGGAGACTACAGTACTGAAGCAAGCATCCAACTTTCAACGTGGGAGCAGCCCCACTAAAACCAGTGAGGCTACTTGGATGTTTAAAGGTAGATCCCCTCTGTGTCCAGGCCTCCTGGTATACCAATGTGGATAAGAAATCATACGAATGAAGATTACAAGATCAGGCTCTGGGAGTTTTAAGTCTCTGTCTTTGAAATACAGGTTATGTTATCCCTGTGGTTTCACCCTTAATATGCTAAGGAGAGTCACTGTGTTTTCTTTCAGATGGATGTGGAGTACCAGCCAACGCCTGGTTGCCTTCTATTTAGCTTATCAAGATAAAAGTGCAGGTGGAAAAAATCCTGTTTATGTCAAACTTAGTATTTCAGCAGCAATACCTTTTGCTGTTTCACACGATGTCTCCTTTGTAGTACAACTGAGTTGGAAAATAGCTATGCTTACGGGAGGTTTTTAGAAGCAGGAGGCAGTACAAGAGATGCAGGAAAGCTTAAGAAATGGCACAAAGGCGAGGTACTAGCGTGCACGGCTACAGCCCAGCCGTTCCCATGCTGTTCCCAGTGGTTTCCAGAGCATGTAACACAAACCAGCCTAACCCCAGCCTGCTTTTGGCAGCCTTCAGCTCCTGTTTTAATTCTGATGTCAGGTTGCCTGACCCTACAGTGCAGAGTGAGACTTCCCTATGCAGTTTGTAAGGAATGTTTCATCCGCATTCATTAAAAAAACCCCAACCTGGTTTTTGTTTCTATTGTCTCCACCATCCAAATACCATCTTCCTGGCAACACAAATACTGCCAAAGCTTCTTCAGTCCGCAGCTTTCTGAGTGAAGTAAATTGGTTTCTTCTCTGGGTGTATTCCTTTCACCTATAATAAAATGTGTTTTATTGTATCTGACTGCATTAATTGATGCCCTGGTTACGTGCAGTGCACAGGTCAGATAATCAATATACTTTACCATTTAAAACCAGTAGGATTTGTGATCAATTCAGAGTCTCCTAATCTTAGGTATTCAGAGTTTGCTTGTTTGTTTGTTCTGTTTCTCCCTGTGGCTGATTTGAATAACAATAATCTTGTTAATATAAGGTTTTTAACATTCATAGCACTTTTGGACTAATCCTGCTTCTTTGGGGTATAGTCAGGCAATGCTCTCCTTGAGTAAAATGATAGAGCCTCTATCATTTCAGCTACTGTCTCCTCCTCACACCATCACACAATAAGCAGTGTGGCATGCTTATTTAAAAGGAAAGCAGAACTGGTCACTCATGGTATGAAGTCACACCCTGCTTTGGAGGCAGAAGCAAAACCCTGACTTGCTTCAGAGGAAGAAGGAACAGCCTGAGAGTAACAGGGCAACTTGTCGTGCAGCCATCAGGGTCACTGGAGATTGCAAAGAGATGACATCGTCATCAGATGAATGTCCCCAAAGCTTCTTATCCTGTTGTGTTGAGCTTAGTAACAAGTCTGTCCCAATCACAGTGCCTGGTGTGTGACCTGCTCCTCGGGCTGACCAGAAACGCGTACGGCAGGGAGGGCTGACATCATCCCACGTCTTCTGGACCCTGCTCCTCCTCCTGGACTAGAGGCAATGTGAAGGACTCGTGTGTGTAAAGGAGGTGGTTGTGTGCTTGTGGATTTGCTCTACTATTTGCAACTGAAGTAGACTCACTTGCTTTTCGACAGATACAGGGTATGGTGAGTGGTTCATAGATGCTGCTCAGGTAGAAGCTCTTCTTGGAAGAAGAGAGATGCTCCCCTACATCCCTCTACTACTAGTCAGTTGTGATTCATTGACAAACGTGGGTACGTACTTTAAAATACCCACAAATGTGCATTTTAAAGAATTCCTTGTCTTATCCCCCTTTCTGAGTTTGTCTTCCACGCGCACTTTTGCTGACAAATTTTATGAGAAGAACCATTGTATTTTAGGTTAATTCTGGGCTTCACGATTTTTACGGTGAGCATGCCAGCACCTGCACGGGGAGGAAGGTGATGGGCATATGTGGAAGGGGGAGAGAACTTCCCGTCCCCTTTATACACAGCACAGCTTGCCTGTGCAGCACGCCCCGCTGCCCCGGCACATACCGGACACCCCCGGCAGAGCCAGCACCGCCTGGGGAGAAGCGTCCCATCACGGAAAAAAAAAAAAAAAAATCAGGGGCTGCCTTACCAGCCCTCGCCAGGGAAAAAGAGCTGCCCCCCGGCTGCGCTGCCTGGCTCAGCCTCCCGGGGGAGGGCTCTGGCCGGGGGGCCGGGAGCATCCCACCGCGCCTGCCAGGGCTCCGGGGTGGGGGGAATCCGGCGGCAGCAGCGAGCCCCCGCCCCGCACGCCCTGCCAGCATTCGGGACGGCAGCCGCCGGCGGGGCATTGCCCTTTTAAGCTGTGGCCCCACTGCCTCCTCCCCGGCTCCCGGAGGGGCTCCGGCAGCCGCCGCGACCTCCCTCCCTCCCTCCCTCCCTCTCTCTCTCCTTCCCTCCTTGCCTCCTTCCCTCCCTCCCCGCCCGCTCGCTCCCGGCGGCGGCGAGCGGCAGCTGCGGGCCGGGGCGCGGAGAGCCCCAGGGAGGCGGCGGGGCCGTAACGAGCCGGGCTGCCCCTGCCCCGCTGCTCGGGGACCATGGGATGCTGCACCGGGCGCTGCACCCTGATTTTCCTCTGCACTTTGCAGCTGGTAAGTGGAGGCGTTCCGGGGGGGAACGGCGGAGAACGGGGCCGAGGGGGCGGGGGTCGGCTCCCCGAGACGGGGATGGGAACAAAAGCCCCCCCAGTGCCTCGGTGCCCGCTACCCCGGGGTCGGTAAAGGCTCCGATCTCTCCTCAACTTCGTATCGGTGGACGAAGGTGGAGGGATGTCAGGCTGCGCTCTGGGGACACTTTGCTCCGCGGGGGCATTTAGTGATGCCTAAAACTCGGAGAAATGTTTAAAAAAGAAAAAAAAAACCCAAGAAAAAAGAAAAAGGAAAAAAGTTCTCAATTCATAAGTTTGGGCTTATAAAATACAACTAAAAAGAAAAAAAATATATATATCACTCCGTCAAAGGAGTCCCGGCGGGCTTGGTGGCGATGTTGCAAACCAAACCAAACTTCAGGCGTGCGGAACCCACCGGTACCTTCAGCCTCTTCCACATCCAGCTGCAAGAAAGGGCTCGCCCGTATCCCACCCTGCTCGCCTGCACGGGAGAGCTTTGTGCTGGCTTGGAAGGCATTATTTCAAACCTCCTCGGGATGAAGTGCTTAGATAGAATGTGCTTGTAAATATACATATATTTATTTAGGAATAAACTTCCCGGTGTGCGGACAGTGTGGTCCCTGGTGGGCACGGGTTCCTTGTCCTCTTGACATCTGCGTACATGATAAACAAAGGTCTGGTTGTTCCCCGAGTGTCTGTGCATCCAGGCTGGATCTGGAGGGTCCCCTTCTTGTCAATAGCTAATGGGCTCCAGGGCTCCTCGAGCCTTAAAAAGGAAATGACAGCATCTAGGTATTTAATTTCATTTACTACTTCCAAATTTGCATTATTTTGGAGCGTTAGCAGCGTGCAGGAAAGGGCAGGTTTCCTGCTAAGTTCTGTTGAATAGTAAGCCAGTGCCAAGGGGTGAGTCTAGTTAAAACTCTTTGTTTTAGAGTTGCTTACTGTGACAGCGGTGTGGTTTTGCGAAGGGATGGCAAGCGGACACTTTGCTGAAGGTGGGAGAGAATCTCCCATTCAAAAAAACCAGGAACCTGCTAGTTTTTAAATGTAAACCATCAGCCTAAAATCGAAGGGGAAGAGGGTGGGAACGCAACCCTGTTAACGCTGACGAGCACAATCGGAAGATGCGGGTGGAAGATTTGACTTGTAGTTAAACAAAATGCAGAATAGAAGCGGTGGGGTTTTCTTGCACAAAGTGTCTCACTAGGCATATTTATGAGCAAGTTGAATGGCCGGGCAGTGTATTTAGTCTCCTGGATTACTTCTTTTGATTTTTCACCCGTGATCACAGAAGAAAGAAGCTGTACCCTGTATTACATTAGAAATTGGCACCCCAACACTCACTGTCTCTTAAACCCATCACTATGTCATCCTGCTTTAAAGTACACACTCACACACACTGGAGGGAAAAAAAGAATAAGAAAGAGAAAAAGCCATGAGCTGCCGGTGCTGTTCTTATTTCTGACAAGCGTGGGAGTTTTCTTGTATCCAAGATACAGGGACAAAGAACCCCCAGCATTTTATTTTCCTTAAGACCCTCCTCCTTGAAGAAAAGAATCAGTTTGGCTCATTCTTAAGCAAGTTTGGATGCCTCGGCCGTAGCGATTTCCCATGGCACTTGCTGGGTGAATTGGTAGAGCTGGAAAAATGTGAACTATGGTGAGGGAATTCCTGGAGCCGTGCTCCGATGGGGTGAGGTCAGGAGATCCTGGCCGGTTCCCAGCAAGTGCTTGGGTGAGGGTGCACCAGCCTGGTGCTTTTTCATTATTTTTTAAAAAATTTTAAGCTAACTTTGTCTGTAAATAGTCACATCACTTCCACATCAGTACAGCCAAGTGACCTGCAGGACTCGCTGCTGCTCAGGGTGGGTTCTGTTAAAACAAAACACTGATCAGGCCAAGATCATCAATAAATTATAATGATGTGAACTTCCTTTGTTCCTCTCATGTCTCTGCTCTGCTTCATTTGATACTTTGAACCCTTCACAGTCTTCCCTGTATGTTGCCAAGCACCGTGTTTCCCACTACTGAAGTCCCGGGGGTAAAATCGTGGCTTCTCTATGATCCGCGGATGCTTTGCCTCTGACTTAGATGGGGCGAGGATTTTAGCGCTGGGATTTCCCCCGTCAGTTTTGCAGCACACTCCTATGTTTCTTTACATGTTCTCATGTCTGTTCCTCAAGGCTTCACTGGGGCTTTTTATAAACGATGAATGGAAACATGAAACAACCCCCCCCAAAATCAAATGAGGAATTCAAGTTGCAATGCTTCATAGAGATTGTTTTATTATTAGGTGCAAGTAGTTGAGTGAGTGTGTAAGGAAATGTTTGCACGCTGCAGCCTAAATGTTTCCCTGGAAAAAAAGGCAGAAAACAAACATATTCATCATTGCAGTGTATGCTCCCAAAGAAAAAGTTTGTGATCCACTTGGAGAGCAGAACAACGTGTGAATTCAAGGAGCCACTACACAATGTGAATACCAACTAGATCTTTAGCCCCCCACGGACCGAGCGCTCGTGGCAGAGATAGAGGAGGAGAGCCGTATGCATCTGTCTGAAGAAAATCAGTGCTGACTCCCCAGCGGTTTGCTAATCAAGGGGGGAGGGACAGCTGTAGTTTGAATAAATAATTTGCCATGTTCCTATTTTACGTTATTGTTTCCTTGAAACGTCCATGTTAGGCTCTTGCTTGGCCAGTCGGTGCTGCAGGGAGGCTGCGAGAAGGTTCTGGCTCTCCCTCCCCCTGGTCCCAGTGTGTCCCTGCCCCTAATCCTTCCCTTCTTCCCGATCCACCCGTTTTCAGCAGAAGTTTGGGTGAACGTTGGCCCAGGTCAGGGCCGCTCTGCAGAGGAGCAATAAGCTCGGCCACAACATAGAGGAGGACCGACAGCAAGGTGATGGGATGTTTGTAGCCCAGAATTTGTGCATCCCAAGGGTGTTGTCACCTCTCAGTTCTCACTTTGCCCGAACCCCTCTGCCATTCAGGTGCTGATGTTACCTACAGTCCTTGCTCGTCCCTCCCAGCCAGCTGACTTTCAGCAATTGCATATTAAGAAACACAAGCAAAACTTAAACGAGTCATAGGCCTCCCCAGGAAAAAAAATCAGGACTCTGTAAGAAAGACTCTGCAGAGGGTTAAGAAATGTCCCTTGTGGAAATTAGGGTTGAAAAAGGCTTGTCAAGAGCAGGATTTCTAAACCCCTGTGGTATGACAGTGTCGCACCCAGCAGGACTGTGGACTGGGTGGGTCGTGGTGAGAAACCACAAACGAGGGCTGGGTCTCAGGCAGGGAGATATTAAAAAATCATTGATTTGCTTCTTTTTCTCTGCCAGTGTGAGATTGCGCCCAAACGGTGTATTTTCTGGAGCAGTGAGTGATTGTGCACTGAAGGCACTATGTGAATTTATTTCCACCAAGGCATGGAAAAATTCCCTCCCTCCCCGTGCCCTGTCCCAATAAATCAAACAACTGTAGTTTCTTTACATTCTGTCCGTGGATTGAGAGCTCAGATGCCAAGCAAAGCCTGGAGACAATTTTACAGATACATTATAAATCCCCCTAGAATAAGAGCTTCTAATGGAAAAAGTGACTAATACTTCAAATGAGCACAGAACAAGACGCCCTGGGACGGGACTGCATATTGAGACTAACCAAAAGTAACTATATACCTTTATTTATTTATTTTCTCATGTTCGCTTTCCCCCTCACTCCCTTCTCAGCGATGCCTTTTTAATCTCTTACAGAAGGGGGTGACCAGTTCTGGAAACTATTTGAAACCAGCACAGATCCTTCTCTAACTACTAATTCTCTTGTAACTAAAACGGTCGTGTCAGTTTGATCGAGGCACAGAGCGAAGAAGAGCACGCAGGGGGTGAGGGCAGAAGGGGTGTACGGCAGACGGGCAGGTGAGATTGCACAGCAAGTCAGGCAGGGCAGGATCTGTGCAAGAAAAAAAAAAAAGCCTGAGTTAAAATAGGTGGGCTTGATCGGATTGGCACACGTGGGCTGCAGGAGGGAGGGTGGTAGAGCATCTTCCTACCCAAGGTAAGGAGCGAGCAGGATTGCAGGATCTACACGTTAGGGGTTGTGGAGATGCCGTTCTTGGCTTTCTCCTCTCCATCCCAGCGACGTTTTGAACTGGAGGCGGGGTGGGCAGAGCAGGACCTGTCTCTCCCCTCCTCTGCAGCTGCCTCCAGAGCCGGGGCAGTTTGATGCATCTCCTGAGGGAGGTCTGAGCTCCCACAGCTGTGGTGGGGCTGAGCACAAAGCGTTCGAGGCAAGAGCAGGTGCGAGGGAAGCGCAGTGTCCCTTTGCTCATCACGCTGCTCAGGACCCCTCCGAAATTGCCTTGTGCTCTCCCCAGCTGTTTATCTCCTCCATGTTTTGTGCTTAAATTATAATCCCTCTAGGGAAGGGACTGTCTTTCATGTATACGCACAGCACCTAGCACCGCAATGGCTTGTACCTTTCCCGAAGTCCTTGAACAATACTCCAGGCTAAATAATAACATAAGTCTAAAGACTACATTTGACAGATGCTGTCTTCTCCGTGTCTGTTCCAGACAAAGGAAAATTAAAGCTGTGCCAATAATAGAGCTCGTCAGCATTTTCCACTAAGGCTGACTTTCAGTAGAAACCTGGGGATTTGACTAAATGAATATTTTCATGAGAAGTATCTGCTTTCCATAGACAATTCTGAGTTTTTCTCCCAAGTTTTGGCCAGAATATTTTGGCAAAAAATCAAAAATGTGCTGGCAAATGTTTGCTGTGCTGGCAAACATTTTTAATTTTGGAGTTGTGGAGCTTTTCTTACAAAAAGTTGAATTTTTGCATGAGGAGATTTTTCTTTCTTTTTTTTTTTTCTCTTTTTCCTGAGCAGCTGGAGTCAGTACCGCTGTAGCACAGTGGTCTAAGCCCAAAAGCTTCTCAGCAGCAGAAGGGAAGAGGAGCTTGGGGTATGTGTTTCAGACGTGCCCCGTTGCAGATTGTGCCTTGCCCGGCAGCCCACATCCGCGTTTCCCATCGCGGTGGTGGAGACTGCAAATGACTCACAGGAACCACGTTTCTTTGTGTCCTCTAACCAAACCCATCTCACGCTCTCAGACCAGGAATGAAATTTGGCAAAGGCCAAGCCAAAAAGCAGCTGAGGGCAGGGTGGTATTGAAGTCAACTCTTCCTCTTGGAGAACCGGGGCTTTATTTCGGCTGATGCAGTGTGTTTGCCTGCCCACTCTCTGATTTCTCCCGGTCACTCTCTGCTCCTTTGCCTTCCCCTTTTTCATCTCCGTGAGCACGAGGGCCATGCATGAAGAGAAGGAGCCAGTTTTCCCCCGATGCGGAACCTCTCCCCCGGCCGGTGTGGGGTTAAGGGAGCTGACGTTGCTCCATTGTGTGCTAATAATATACGGAAATTCGGATCATTTTGGCTGGGGTGCAAAATGGAGCTCTTCCAAGAATCTGCTCCAGGGGCCCTCAAGTAGGAACTCTTGGAGAACAAACTGGATAACAAAGGCCAGATTGTGATCGCTTTTCCTCCAGGAAAACTCTGGAATAGCCCATCGCTTTTCGAGCACTTAAGAAAATGCATATGTAAGTAAGTGCCCCAGCTGTAGCATTCCCTTTTCCCATTAACAAAACATTGGGTTTGAGGTCAGCAGAACTGAACCTTTCTTATTAAAAAAAACCCCCAAACAACCAGGGATAATTTGTGATTTGGTGTCCTTATGCTTGTGGGGTTCCCTTTGTCCCCACTCCTCCTGGGCTGCAGTAGAAGTGAGGAGCACACCCAACTGCATAGGTTGTGTCTCGGTGTTTAAGTTTGGTAGAAAGAGGGGTTTCAACAAAGTGGAAACTTTTGTCTCAAAAGTAGCACACTCTTCTCCCATTCCCCGTCTCCAGAACACGAGGAGGGGAAAAAGGACATTTCTGGGCAAAAAAATGAAAATACTCTGGCTTTTAGCAATGTTTGCTGAAAATGATGGGGGGGTTATTGTGCCAAACCCCAAATATTTTGACCTTTTCAGAAGTGTTTTCAAGCTTCTGTGAAAAAGTTGAAAAGTCTTAATAAAAAGAAGTTGGTTTGGTGTTGTCTTTCTTTTTTTTCCTTTGGAGTTGTGCACTCTGGAAGTTTTCATCTTCCAAATATTTCTGACATCATCGTGTCTCCCCCAGATTTTGTTGGGGTTTAAGGGGAGAAGTCCTCTAAGAGAAAGCACAGGCTTGTGCGTTCCTGCAGGGTAGTGGCTTGCTGAATTGACTCATGATCTACTTATAGGTCAATGCTTTTTTATATTTTTGTTGTAGAAGGAAACTCAATGAATAAACAACCTACAGAATTGCCAATCTGAGATATTTCATAATCATTTCACAATCATAATAATACCCTTAAGTTCATGAGATTCCAGAATAAGAATAAATGACTTCTACTTCACTTGTTTATTGAGTTCTGATAAGTGTCAGAATCTTATTTCTTCTTCTTTTTGCCAGGGATAACAGTAGGGACTACAAAGGCAAGTATTAATAGTAGTGAAAAATAGGGAATCAGTAGCAATACAGTAATAATAGGAAAGTAGGTAGTAATAGTAGGGATGAGAAAAACTGAAATGATTGAAATATCTGGCAGAAATCTCTGAGGTGGGCTTTCAACAAAAGTGCTGCTTCTCACCAGCATGTCAGATTTGTGTTTCATGTTGAAGACAGAAAAGTCAATGGTGATGTTGCTCTGGCTTCTCCCTGGGTTAGCTGAGCCCTGGGGCCACATCTGAAAGTCCTTGTGAAGAACAGAAGTTTTATTTTGCTGTATGTTCTGAGGTTTCACAGACTAGAGAGGAGCAAGCAGCAGTTTTCCGCTGGGGCAAGATCAATAGCTCCTCCCTTGACTTCGCTGTAGCTCATTAACATCAGCTGGCTTTTCCAAGGGATGCTTCTTGGTCTCATTTCCACAAGGACTTAATTGCCATTTTCCTGGTGTCTGTGGCTTGTTCTCGGCACAGCTGCTTCTGTGTCAGGACGTTAGACACAAATATGTTGTTTATCAGGGAAGCGCACGTCCCAGATTTTCTCTCAAAGGTGAGGGATTCATGGAAATTAGGAGAGCAGCTTTTCTGATCCCCCTTCCCCCTTCATCCTGGGTGTTGTTTGGATGAATCTAGGTTTAGTAATTGAGGTGTCAGATTCCCTGACACCTTTCGGCTGAAAGGATGATGGTGTGGAAGTGGTGACCTCCGCTGCCATCTGCCACAGCTTAATGAAAATATACTGTGGGAATCAAGGCAACAGCTTGTCTTCATCACCTGCTTGGAGAAGGCAGACATCAGGAGTCACTGTGCCAGCTTCCTTTGCCACCTTGCAGCGACTGTCCAGCCCTGCAGACAGCTTCCCACCTGCTCCCCAGGCTCTCTCAGGCCAGCAAAATATCTGCTTTCTTTCCTCTTTTTTTTTTTTTTTCCTCTCTCCAGTTTTTTCATCCAATGCTCAAAACTCTAGAAAACCAGGCCCATCATCATATTTTTTCTGCAGCAATGGAGCAAGCACACACGTGTCCACCCAGCTGCTGGTTTTCAGAAGTGTGGGGGCACAAGTTGCCGCCCCGTTACGGCAGCAGGCAGTCCCGCTGCACAGCGATGGGGAGGGCTGAGCGTGTGGGGGGGGATCCAGATCCAGCCTTCGTGCCTTGGTCTGCACTTTGGGGCAGCCCCTCACCACGCAGACTTGCTCCCCACTGCTCTGCCCTCAGAGGAGACAAGAACACAGCTGAGGATCCCCCGATGGGATGCCTGGAGAGGGGGGACACAGGGCTCCTCATCCCGGCTTGCTCCATCCCACACCCCGCAGAGCTGCCCAAGAGCTCGGTCTCCCAGGTCTAGGAAGGCATTGCTCTGGGACAGGATCTGTTTTCTCAGCACAGCTCTCCAAGTCTCTTTCCCTGTCATTGTGCCATCCCCGAGTGAGCTGGGACATCGCTGACCTAAGGAAGGTAGGTCAGGATGATACAGGACAGACTCTTTCCTTCATTAATGAGCACTTGGGCAACCAATCACCTGGTCAAAGATATGAAAGAACAAGAATATTACTGAGGATGGTTGGGTTGCACTTGTCCTCAAGAGCTAAGTGCACTTAATAAAGAATGAATCCTGGTGCTCAGATGAATACAGATACAGCCGATATACAAAGCTTGCGAAGATGCCTCCTGTGACCCCTCTCTGGGGAACAGGGACCTGTCCTGTGTCTGTGGTGACCCTGACAACAGCCTTGGACCCATTAAAGCGTCTGGTGCTGAATTATATTTTCCAAATGCTATTCTCTGGAGATAGTTCATCTGTAAGCACCGTTTCATCTGAACAGGGAAGGTGAGATAGAGGACACTAAAGAAGGGGATGGTGCATTTTATTACCCACACAGAAGTTATAAAATATTGAGTGTAACCTTGCATGGAGTGCTCTGTATGGTGTGTTCATCCATCACAGATAAACAGCCTCACCACAATTAACAGTTTGTCACAGTTTGTCACTGTCTATCTTCAGCTTCACCTGAAAATTACCTCTGTAGTATCCAGAGCTCAGTCTCAGTACTGGGACAGTTAACCTACCTGGAGATCAGGAGGAATCTAAATCCTGGCCTTAGCCAGATTTCTTCATATTTAGGAGGTTTGAACATTATTCTACAGTACTACCATAACAGCATTGCCCTGCACAGTTGGGAATATATTGGGTTGTACTCTAAGGTCTACAAGCAAACTTTCCCCCTACATGAAGCTCAGCAGATAGATGATCTTTTTGTGGAGGGTACGTGGCAGGATCTTTGCTTAATATCACTGCTATGGTCCAGATACTCAGGAGTGCCTAATTCCATGCTGTGGGGCTTGGGAGCACCCTTTCCTCCTTTCAGAGGTGCTGGACCCCTGATACTCCATTAAGAGGAAAATAGTCCCACTTTGGTGGAAGCAGCACATCCAAATGCTTCAAGGACCAGGATGTAGTCATGGGCACTTAAAAAAAAACTTTTCTGCTTCCCTGCAAAGGAATTATTGAGTGAAACTGACTGGAGGAAAAACTCCTCTTGAACCAAAGCCCACCTCAGCAGGACAAGAAAGAGCTGGCCTGGTCTGACTGGCTTTGACCTTCATTTAGAGGTCTTGAAAGCAGCAGAGACCACAAGTATGTGTTTGCCAGCTAACAGGTCCACAGAGAGAAATGACCAAGACCTCAGACTTGGGTGGACTATTGCCCTTCCCCAGAACCCAAAACACCTTTCAGGTTCTGGACCAAACACCTCCTGTTCAACTGCAGCGCAGAAGAGCCTCTCCTGCAGCTCTTCCCTGGAGGACGCTGAAGAGAACATCCAAATCTCTGGCCAGATTTGAAGACTCTGTGCATTTAGATAGCTTGCATGAATATCTGAACCAGTGGCTACTTAGCCAAATCAAACCCAGTTCCTAATTTCCCATGGCTGCTGGTAATCCGTTAGCAGCAGATTTCCATGTGTGAGATGAGAATGGGCTCTGACAGGTGGCTGGCATGCCTAGCTCTGCCAGACAACGCACTTTTTGTGATATCATTGTGGGAAAGGCAATACACCTGCTTATAGTGTATATGTACAGAATTAGGGGAGAAATCTGATTATCCTAATTACTCAGAAATGCTAAATATGTGCAGAATACCGTTTGGCTAATTAGCTTGGGAGGTTGCTGGCTGTTCGGCAGGGAGGAGAGCGGGTGTTGGGAGAAGTGTGATGGGAGTTCGCAGTCTGTTACGTGCCCTTTGCTTTCCGAGCATGTGGAGAAAAGTGAGCACGGGGGTTTGGAGATGTGATTGCCAGCCTTAAAACAAATTACAAAGCTGGGAAAGGGCAATTCTTTTTCAAATGTCTGCCACTTTTTAGGATTCTGGTTCTTCAGGTTTCCCATCTCATTATTCTGAGAGGAGACATTCAAGGGAAGGATGGGTCCTCTTGCTGCGCAAACAGCTGGCGAGAGCTCCTGCACGACACCTTCTCAGAGGTGTCTGTTCTGCAGGCTCTTTATCCTGCCTTTGTGCTGACCCGGGCAGACTCCCAAATGCTCTCAGAAGCCTGAGGAGACCGTGGTGGTAGTTGGTTCTGTGAATGGTGCTGCTATGTTTGCATTTAATGGGCTCATTTGGAACATGGATGTGGATGTTGGAAGGGGTCTTCTGGCCCAAAATCTCACCTGCTTTTCCCAGAGACACAGCGCAAGTCAGGCAGCTGCTAGGCAGAGCGGAGGGTGGTTCATGCTGAGTACATCTCAGGGTGCTAACCCCCAGGCGTCTAGATCCAGAGAACCAGGCTGGTTCCTCCAGCTCTGTGCTGGACATGCACCAACCGAGCAAACTGTGGCACCGTACGGGAGGGCTGCAGGATCCACACCAGTGTGAGGTCGGGACAGCTGGCATGCACACCTCGGGGTGTTCTTGGGTCCTACGGTCTCCACAAAGCTCTGCCATCAGACCAGAGCCCAAACCCAGATCTTCTGGATATAATCAATGCCCAAAATGCACGTTCATCCATTGCTCCTTGACGCCATGCTTCCTCATGTCTTTAAATAACCCTGCATGGCTTTTATTCCTGACCTAGCCAGAGACTAACATCTGCCTCAGGCGTTTTTGGAAAGGTTAACTTTCCTGCTCTTAAGTCACTGGCCATACCCAGTGTGCTCAGGATCAATCCTGCTGTCAGTTTAAAACAACATTAGCTGGGAAGTTAGCTATGAGAAGCTACAGAGGCTTTCGGGCTTCCAGGGCTGCCACTGACACAGCTTAAAACTGAGTTGTGTGACAGCCTGAAAGAATAGATAGGGTGATATAAAAACTCTGCCATGGCTTCAGACAATAAAGACTGTGTCTCCCTCCTGATGAATAATGGCTCTTTGTTTTATTCCTTAGATGACAGGGCTGTTACAACTGCTGAGAACTCTTCCAGTGCTAAATATATGTCTGTGTAATAAAGGCTCTGCAATCTATGAACTGGGACTGAATGGATACTTGAGTGAATCATTTAAAGTACGATGAATTTCTGAAGCAGCTCATAGTGACAGGAGGTGGAGGGGCAGTAAACTCCTTTGCAGATCGCTTAGCCAAAGGATGCTTTCCTTGCGTGAGATGTAACCCAGGTTTCATGGCTGCCAAGTTTTTTCCTCGTTGTGGCTCCCATGGCCATGTAAAGTTCCTCACTCCCAGTTTTGGACACAAACCTGCAAATGAAGGGCATTTCAGATGGAGCTCCAGTATTTGGTTGTGAGACACTGTACAGATTTTTCTAGTAGAAATCCTGGAAACCCAATCCTGGCAGACTAAATGGGAATGCAGCAGTAAACCCCTTGTTCAACTGTAACCCAGGGCTGAGACCTCAATGGGATTTTGCTGGACCCCATCAGAAATAGCGATAGTTTGTAGCCTGCTACGATAAGGAGGAAAATGCTGCTTCTCAGTGCTGCAGTGTTGCCACGCTAGTGGAAGAGGCGATGCACAGATATTGTTATCGCTGTTCTGGAGTTCACCTCAGAGCCTTGCCAGATTAAACTTCCTTGAAATTACTTAATGTAGCGGCAAGGATTTGAATTTCCATAATGTGGATTAGCACTTTTCTATTTTAGTTAATCTTTGCAGAAAGACCTGCAAGTGAGAAGATCAAAAGACTTGAAAAAACTGGTCGGAAAGTTTGGAGTAGGCACAAGCCAAAGACGCCGTCGTTCCAGGGATGAGGAATCGTCTCGCACCTCCAAGGGGAGCGATAACAGCAGCAGGGAGGCAGGGCCATGTGTGCGTGAAGCTTTGGTAACACACGCTAACAGAGGGCAACTCTTCGTCCCCTTTTGAGGCCAGAGGAGACCCAAAAGTTCAAGAGTGCCCCGTGTCTGAGCTGCTGCCCTACAGTTTGGGGTTCAGTCCCTGCAAGGTCACCAAACTCTTGCACTGCAGAGACACGACCGCTACAGATTCGCTGCAAATGAACTTTGTTCTTCAGAGCTGCCAAAGTGGCATCTATTGACCAGCCTCTATTTTAAAAGAGGGTGCGGGGGGAAGGGAAAAAAAAGAGGAAAAAGAGAAAATCAGCTCTGCTGTTGAATAAACCATGAGCCATTGAGGAGCGGCGAGTCAGCAGGGGAGGGGCAGGGGCAGCGCAGAAACGAAGGGGATGCAAACGTCATGCGAAAAATGAAGCACAGGAGGAGCCTGGCCATTGTGCGACGCTCTTGGAAACTTAATTGGAGAGTCGGTTGGTGGGAGGCCAAAAGATGTATACAATAAAACAGACACTCAACTGGGCTGAAAATGCAAACAAATTGGGTAGCACAACAGAAGAGATAAATTATGCTCATAAAATAAACAATGAGTGAGTGACACTGGATAAACAGTTACATATAATAACGCCACTGTTTGTCTCAGCCATCCTAATTGGGAGGCTGGGCAGCATCCGATGAAAACTCTGCATTGCACATTCCCTTTATAATGAGGAAGATTTTCCCTCCCCTCTGAAAGCCTCCCCCCAGTCCCATTTAGCAGCAAACTGAAAGGCCTGGTTTCATTCCACTTTCCCACAGCAAACTCATCCTGGCAGGAACTGCATTAAGGAGGACAAGTAGAAAATGATAATAAATTGAGGACTTGCTCTTATTTCACCTTGTGACAAATCTATCCAGTGGGTGACTCAGGGAGGGTGATAAGAGCATGGACTGGGCTGCTGCTTTCCTTTTGACGCTTGGTCATGTGGAAAATAACCCCATTCTAGCCCTCACTCAAAAGGGCTTTCCTTTAAAAATAATGCTTTTTAAAAGGCACTGAATCCTTATTTACACTGTTGGAAAGCCAGCAGCTCGCCTCCATCAAAGTGAACGTCACAGGTCTCATTTCATCGTCTACTTGGACTGAAGAGCAAAAACAAAGGGGATGCCGCACAAAAAGCGATGCGGTCAAGGCCATTAAATAGAAGTGGGAGAACTTAGTAAACCTTAGCTTTTTTTTTTTCTTGCTTTTTTTTTTTTTTTTTTACCACTATATTGTATTGCTAATAAATCCCTGATGAGAATCTTTTGTTTCATTGAACTCCTCCCTCCACCCCAAAGCACTTACTTCCAGCACTCAGTCTAGTTTGGAGCAGAGATGCACTCTTACCCTGTAATGACTGCCCAGACCAGACTGAGCTTCCCAAGCTGCTTCATCAACCCGTGAAAGGGGGAGGCTGAGCTTCTGCCTCAAACGGGTGTCTAAACTTTTCGCCATCTCCATCCCTAGGTATTTACTTGTTTAATCTGTTTGAGCAATTCATGTGTCTCGGTTTTCTTGCTTTTATTGACCTAAGAAAAAGAGAGCTGGATCTCTGCTTCCCAGTCCGTGGTGCTCACGGGGAGGTGACAGCCGAGGAGGGAACCCAAGAGCCCGTCAGCCTTCCTCGCCTCCAAGAGCAGCGGGGACCGTGCCAGGGGCACCACCGACTCCTGAGCTGGGGGTGACAGCTCACAAGTCATCTTGGGTCACACAAAATTGGTTTTGCCTCCTAAAGTGGCTGGAAAACTGAAATATCCCTAGTTTACATGTCTCGAGGGAGGCAAGGGAAGCTAGATTTGTTACCTGTAATTACTAAGGTAATTAATCAATTATTTAAGTACGACTGATTTGCTTCCAGTGAAGCAATCGGAAGATGAAAGTCCATAGTGATTGATTCGTTTTCTAGGCACTTTGTAGAAGGGAAGTTGGTTGTGGGGATTGTGGTTATTGGAAAATTCCTGCAATACCCCGAAAGCCTCCGACAGTCCCTATTTGTAACAAAATAGTCGTTTTCCTGTTTGTTCCAATTTAAAACCCTTCCTGTCAAAAGCATTTTACTGGAACCAGAAGCTGGACCGCTAAATGTTTTTCATGTCCAAAATACTCTTTCCTTCCCAGTTCTTTCTCATGTAGTGCTTTGATGACAGGCCTGGAAGTTTGCTAGTACATTCATTAAGGGAGAGTTGGTCAGTATTTCTTTATTGATATCTATTTTTCAGCTGAAAAAATGGCTACATGTTTTTTCAGCTATGGTTTTTCCAAGGGATATTTTTCTTTTGTCCTTTTTTAACTGAAATAAGCACATTTTTACGTTAGGTTGTGGTTTTTTGGCAAAGCACAAACAACAGAGTGTTACTAGTGATGACTAAAACTCAGCTGTCACAGTACGGGTCATTTTTATACTGACGATAGCGTGCATGAAATGCAAGCAAATCACTTGGCTCATTTGCAGCCAAACTCCTAAAATACCTCCAGCTTCTCATTTGCCTGAAAACTTTCTGTATATTGCCGTGAGGTGCAGAGGGGAAAGTCTCCTGGGTCAGTTTTGATATATAAACCCAATCCTTTCTGCAGTATTAGCTCATCTGCTCCGTCCTGACTTCCCAGCTGTTTATTAGACTGGAGTCACGTCCCCTGGCCGCGGCGGGCGAGGTAAGGGGAATAGCTGGGACGAGCGGCAGTGGGGGGTCGGGCAGGCATCCTGTGCCGGGCATTGCTGGGGTTTGGTCGGAGCATCAATAGGGCTGAAGTTGGGGGGATGCAGGCACGGGAGAGGGGGGAGTTTACCTCTCTGTTTGGAGAATGTGACGGCGATGGGAAAGGTGAGGGGTTTGGGCTGGTGCTGCAATCCTCATGGGGAGGTTCCCAACCTAAAATGCCACCTCTTTTTACTAGTTCGGGCAGGTGGGTACCTGATGAAAACACTCTTGCAAGGATGATGTGGCTTCTGCTGATGCAGGATGATTAGTATGAAATATTAAAGAAGCTTTTTACAAATACAGCCCAAGTCTCCAGCTATCCTCTGTGTAAAATGAGGGTGTTATTTCTAATTCCACTATCTAGATGGGAAGACAGACACTTAACAACCGTGCTGGAGGGCTTTGGTGGAAGGAGCAGGAGCAGAATCAGATGCAGGAGGCTGATCTGTATTTGGGATAACACCGGTTTGTGCTGCTGTGTGTGGGAGCCGGGCCGGGTGTCAGTGCATCGATGCCCAGACGCCTCCGTGTTGTTCCCATGGGATCTTCTCTCCTGCTCCATCAGAGCCCTTCAGCACACGACTGCAGCTGGATGTACGCTGTGCCTCAGGTCAGCAGATGCTCCAGTGCTTGACTGAATGAGGGCTTCTGTCCTTCTCAAGGAGCTGCTGCTCATGGCATCACAGTGGGGCAAAAAGCATCATATGTAGCTGCTGGCAGGTGGAAAGGGAGAGCTGTGAAATCATGGGAAATGCATCCCTTCGGCTTCACTTGTTGTCTCTCCCTGACCCCCCCAACTTCACAGCTAGGTATTAGGAAGCAGAAGTGCTAAGAGCATTTCTCTGTGTCCTGGTGGGGGAGAGAAAGTCCTGCTCTATGAAAAAGGGTCCGTTAGTGCAGTAATTACCAGTGGAAATTTCTGGGCGGCTGTGCTCTCTCCCCTCCTGCTGCAGGATGATTACAAATGGGCTTTCCTTCTAGGAGCAAAGTTGCAGCCAGACCATGGCAGATCCCAATTTCCTAGATTATTAATAATAACAATATCATTTTCTTTCTCCCCTATTTCTCACCCGCCCTGCGCTTCCCTTTTAATGAATTCTCTTCTCTTGCAGTAGACTCCACAGTGACACCAGCCTGATTTGTAATGTAAATAGGCAGCCCAGTGTAAAGTCGACCTGCAAGAGCACCGCAGGGCTCTAATTATAATTTTCATTAAACTCCTTCTGTTTACGAATATCCAAGCAATCTGGCATTGCAGCAGGAGCGAGAGGAAATTAAAGCAACACTACCACTTAGCTACAGTGTCAGGGAGCAGGGACCCAGCTGTTGAGCAGAAGCTGAAACAGGGTTCCTGCGGACAAAGTTTTGAAGAGTTATTTCAACTTTGGCATCCTTCCTCTCTGGAGCTTTTACCCCCATTGCAGAGCTTGCATGTTTTTCCTTTAGAGGATCTGGCTGGTGCGAGTGTTTTACGCGTGATCTATTCGTGACCTAATTACGGGGATCAGCTGCTCCGAGCTCCCAGTGCAATGCGCAGCAAGGAGCTGGGGGAGAGCGGCCGCTGAGCCGGCCGGAGCAGGATGGGGTGGGTGGAAGGTGCGGAGCAGAGGGAGAAAGACCGTCAAGCAAAGGGGAGAGAGGGGAGCTTCATCTAGCAAGGCCCTGGGGGGTTTCCACAAAAGATCAGTGACACAGAGACCATTTGTCGATGCGTGCTGGGGAGCATCCTGCTGAGTTCAGGAGTGCTCTGACACATAGAGCTGTGCAGAAAGCGGGGCTTTGCTGGCCATGCTACATGGACACCAAGAAACTCTCATCCTCATATTCCCCTGGTCGAGAAAAACAGCTTCAGGTGGCTTCTGCAGGTGTGTTGCCTTCAGAGATGCATTTTTGTAACTCAGGCTACAGCTGACCCTTGGTGAGGAGAGAGCGCTGCAGGTGCCAGCCATGAATTAGATTTGCAGGGGACACTTTTGTTCATTAAGCTAAAGGCAGGGGATGTTCTCAGTGGCCCTCGGACATAGCGAGTCTTTCTTGGGCTGTGTGTGTGGACAGGACAGAAGAAAAACTGAGCTTGGCTTTTCAAGCCTGAAGCAAGAGTTTCTTCCTCCTTTGGGAAACTGCCAATAATATATTTAAGGTCATAATTCAACTTTGGGGTAACCAGTGGCAAAATAAAATTGCAGTTTGCAGTAAGCGCCTATAAAATACCAAAGCTAGCCATAATTTTGTCTAAACTGCGTCAGTCCAGCTGGTATCTCATGGGCTTTATATACCCTGTGAGTTTTGGTCCAACCCCTCAATGATTTTAAGTCTTTTTAGTGCACTTGAGAGCTCACGGGGATCTCCGAGCTGTTCCCAAACAGCTGCTCCCACATCCAGGAGACTCCAGAGAGCTGCATCATTAGAAGACAGGCTGGGCAGTCCTGGCCCAAATAGTCCTTCAGTACAGCCTTGTACATCCCGTCGATGTGTTTGCTTTCTCCCTCCGGCAGCAGAGCTGGCTCTTTTAGCTAAGCAGACAACGCTTAAGATAGCAGGTCCAGAGAATATAGGGTATATTCCCTATACCAAACAACCCCTTGGCTAATTTTTAAGTATTTTCACTGTTTTCCTGCATTTTCCTGCATCCCTGTCATGTGAATGAGACCAAACTTCAGATAGCCTTCCTGGCTGAGCAGAGGCAGGGATCACAGAATATAATGCTCTGTTGGTAGGAAATAAATCTCTCTATTAGAAAATTAAATTCCTGCTGATCTCCAACACTGCTCTGCCTCACAGCCTTTATAGTGTTTAGATGGCTTCATAAATGGTAGCAGATCTCCCACGGGAAATGGCTGGTGAGTTAATGGCACATCTTTAATATACTTCACTCAATAGGGAAATTTGTGCTACTGGTGAGAGAAGCCCCCCCCAGTGCTAAAGCTGCCTGCCACACCGGGATGCTGTTTGTGGGGAGCAGCAAGGATGTTTGCCCAGGTTCATCAGTATGAGGTGGGCTAAGGTAGGATGGCAAGTCCTCCAACGGGCGAGGGAAAGCCAGGACTGCCACAAGCGTGGAACCTGAGCCTGGGATAAGGCTGTGCCTTACGGAGCATCTGCCTGACAAAAATGTCAGGCACTTGTTGAAGAAACTCAGTTTTTATGTCTGGTGCAAATACAGTCACGTTCCCTTCCTTCCAGTGCCCCCTCTCTCTCCTGCAAAGCTGGAGAGCCAAAGCTCAGCTATGAAACTGAGGGAGGAGATAAAAGCTGGCGGGAGGGCAGAGCATTGTGGGCACAACAGATTAATTTAATTATGTTTGGGAAACTTAGGTTTGAGTGTTGACGCAGGTTACAAATAAAACAAGTTTGTCATTCTTGTCAGAGAGCTTTTTTGCCTGGATCACAAAGGCACCTGCTTATTAATTTAGCCTGATTGCTAATCTCGGCAATCAGCAATCACAGCAGCATGCAGTACGTAGATGCTATCAGGAGACACAAGCAGGAGCGAAGGGAACAGAGCTGCTCGGGTATCTGATGCTGCTGCACAGACGCCTCTGCATCCCTGAGGTCTGACTGAGCCCCGAGGCGAGATGGGGTCCAGGAAAACCAAACGGGCCAGAGGCTGTGTGGGGTGGACGGAGCACAAGCCTCACCAGGCACGTCACTGACCCCAATTTGGGAGAAGTTTAGGCAATACGGGGCAATTATTTTACTGAAACATTCCTCCTGGGAAGCAGTCTTTTCCTGGGAGCTGTATTCTGAGCACCATTCAGAAAGTGAGTGCTGGGCAACCTTTTCTCCCCTCTGCAACGTTATGTGCAAGAGCCAGCTAATTAACTGTACTGCTGATCACCCCGATTAGAGGGTTGCGGAGCAGGGGAGGGCTGCCCTGCTTGTGCTGCACCTGGGGATGTGCCATTAGGTAGGGACCAGGGACTACAGTGTCTTGCTGAAAGAAGTACTGCCAAGTACCGCCTTACACCCCAGCGCCTTCCCTCTCCCTTCGCGTGTCCCTGCTGTTTTGCCCGCTACGTGGCCCAACCCAACACTTGGAGAAAAACAGTTTAAGAGGTTTTTTGTGCGTGAATGCTTGTGCGTAGCCCATGTCCTCAGCTGAGCAAGGCTGGTGACTACACGTGATGTACCAGGAAACCTCGGTCCTTCTGATGTCGGAGCCTCAACTCCAGGCACAAACAAACAGCCTTCTGCACCGCTACAGTGCCAGTCTCATCCCTTATGTTTAGCAAGGATCGCGCCTTTCCTGGAATGCTAAACAGCATTCGGGCACGTGGGACCGAATAATGACATATCTTTGCAGCTAGGGTATTTCTGAAAGGCATCGGCAGCAGAAAGCACAGGGATCGAGGTCAAAGCAGCGGCACTCCTGAGAGCATCATTGCCAACACTCAGAATGATGCAGGGAGGGGAGAACCCAGAGCAAAAAGGTGCCAGGCCAGGGGGAAGGAGGAGGTGAGGACTCAACGCCGGGCTGTTTAACAGCAGGATGCTCCGGGCTTCAGCAGGGAAGTTGTGCTGAACCCCACCGAGGGGTTAATTCTGCCCTGGCTCTGTGCGGGGTGGTACTGGGGTGGGAGAAGTCCTGCTCCTGTGCACGGTGCCGTCCAAAGGCTGAGTTTGCTGGAGCATAACGCCCCAGGAGCAGCCAGCCCCCGCTGCAGGGCAGCGACATGGTGCAGGGCTCACGCCAGCGATGGGGACTTCTCCAGCTGCCTCGAGGGGGCCTTTGGCAGGCATTGGTCTTCCAGGCCATCGCAGTGACCAGTTTGCTTCTGAAACATAAATGATTTAAAGATATAAGGTCTGCTGTTGGAGGCCTCTATAACGTCTGTGTGAACAGAAGAGGTTTAAGCAGCTCCTGGGGAGGAAAGGGACCAAACCGAGCAGAGAATGGGGCTTATTGTATCCCTTGGCCAGAGTGACCAAAGATGTCTGAGAGACAATGACAAACAGAGACCTCCTGAGCAATTAGTCTCTTGACCTCTGTGGGTCAGCGAGAGATGCTGGCAAAGGAGCTCTGGATCACAAGGCCCCGAGGAAGGTTTCCTTGACAACACCTACTGAAGAAAAATGAGATTTCGTGAATGTAGTGGGTATTAGCACGCGAGATGCTGACTTTAGAAGAGACAAGGACGTGGCACCTAGCAGAACGAGCCCCTCGGTTAGGGGCATGTGAAGTAGTGGCTCACCAAACTGCTTTTTCAGATAAACTCAATTAAAGAGCTACTACGACCACTAATATTTATTTAGAAATGCAGTCACTGTGGTAAAACCCGTCTTATTGTTTAATAATTTTTCTGCCCACAAAATCTCCACCTTGAATAAGCACTGGCACAGAAGGGAATTTTCTGCTCACCGCTGATATTTTTATCACACTGCAGCTTGGTTTAAGATTCTTTAGATCTAGTATTGTTTCACCATTTACAAACACAAAGCAATTGTATAGAAAGACTATGTATAATAATATAATATAATATATCATAATAATACCAATAATACAAATAATACCAATACCAATAATAATAATAATAAATACAGCAGACAGATGCTTAGTATTGCCAAACTTAAAACTGAAAGAACCAAAAATATTTGTGTTCAAAACCTAAATAGATATATTTTTAAATTATACATTTGAGACTTCTTAATTTCTTCCTGCTGTTGCAGCTAGCTGGAGTTAAATTTTCATCCTTACATGACGTGTCATAGGGATAGCAGTACTGTGACTTTGTCCTGAACTCAAGCCGTCAACCATTGCACAGCCAAAATTCCTCAGGAAATCAATGCAAGTTTTTCTTCAAGAAAAGACCCGTGACCTTTTTCAGTGAAAGTCTTGGCCGCTCCGATGGTGTTTGCACAGTAGACAAACAAAGAGCATCTTCTTAAAAAGCAAAGCCAGCTGGCAGGAAATCAAATGCTGAATCAACGCGTCGGGGATCAGCCAGGCAGCTCTGAACATCACAGGAGCGCGGTGGTGACCGAGGGCTGCAGCTGAGGCTCTTTCTCAGTTCAGACTAGAGAGAAAGTAAATACAGGGGTTTAAGTTGCAAATTTTATCTGTGTTGAAGCTGTAGATACGCACGCAGGGGTCCAAGGCAGCTGTGTGCACCACTGACCAAGGGCAGCGCAGGAGTTGGGGCAGGCTGTGAGGCTATGTGTCCTTCTGGCGGTGAAAGGCAAGGAGTAGCAAAAGAGTTTTCAAATTGCTTTTTTATAGGCCAAGTGAAAAATTGTCTAGGTTTCTGGGTAAAACTGTTTGGTTTTTTTTTTTTTTGCAGGAATAGCTTCCTTAGGTCCTGGCTGGCCCATAGCAGTAGGATCAGCCTTTCCCATTTGTTTTATTTATTGCATGCTTGTAAAATTATTTCTAACATTTAATTTTAAAAAGAAATTTCTTATTAAAGCTGAACTTGGAAAGTGTAAAAGCAGGTTTGCTTGCAGGAACAGATACATATGGATGTGTGTGTGTAGGCAGGACATCCTCTGTGCATACCTGTACCTGTCATTGGGCTTTCTGAGCATCGTTCCTGCATCTGTACGAGTCATGTCAACATCTTGGAAGTGATATTTGTTATCTTGTATCCCAATTGATATCGGAAATGCAGTGAAGGACACAGATCCAAACCAAATAAGATTAAAGGCTTTAAAAGCTTAATAAACTAAGAAGAGAAAATCTAGCTGATAACATGGCCTTGATAGCAGGCTATAAAGCACAGGGAGTTAACGAGTTACAGGTAACTGGCTTGTTCATCCTTTCTTAGCAGTATGGAGGCACAAGGGGAACAGGATGAACTCTCCAGCTTATCAGCATGACAGGAGCAACAGAAGAGAAAGATGAGGGGATAGAAAAAAATCGAGGGACCAGCATTTAAACAAGCACCCCCAGCCCGTGCTGAATCAGTTCAGAGTGTCCTGCTGGCGTCGACGTCTGCCAGTGACACTGTCCTGCCAGAGCCACGGGAAATGCAACTGGAATGGTTTGAACCCCCCAACAAGGAACTGTTCCACATTTTGAGATGTTTTCTAAGACCATTTTCCTATTCTGCAATGGGCTCCATCAGGCAACGCTCCCCTCCAGCTCAGGTACAGCTTCCCTCTCTGGTGAAGTTTTACTGGTGTAAAGACCTTGAGCATGTCCCGTCGTGTTGGCTTACAAAGCCCTTCTTTGCTCACTGTGTGTGAGCTATGTGATAGGACTCTGTAAACTGCAGAACATCTTCTCTGCCTTTCTTATCTTTCCCAGCTGTATAAATGAACGATGGCCCAACAGAGAGCTCTGGCTTGTTTTGTTTGCCTGGCTAACAATTGCTTCACATGGTTATTTGCTATTCCAGTTTCACTCAGATCAGCAGAAATGTGGTTTATTTCAGGAGAGAAAAGTCTGCCACGACTATTCTGATTTTAGTACTGCAACAAATCATTTAATTTAAAGAATGAAAGGTAAAAATGTTCTATGGGTAGGGAAGCAAAAGGAGCAGAAGGAATACTGGGTTTAATGAGAATAGTCATAAAGAAGAAAAATTTGTCCTCCCTGATGGAAAGGTCCTGTCAGCTTTGAATGGGTTGAAACCTGTGCCACAATCTGTGAAATTTCTCTTTACAACCAATATCTCTAGAATATAATAGGCTTTCTCAATAGAGTAGTGTGAATCATCGTAAAGAACACTACAGCAAGGATATTACTCTGCAGAAACTTGGCAGCAGCAGAGAAAGATGGCATTTCCCCTGCTCAGCAAGAGGGATCCAGGTTCAGTACGAGGGTGCAGGTGTATCTGTACCCGCGGGCAGGGACAAGCCCTGGCCCTGCCATTTCTGAGCCAGGCTGAAGGAACCAGGACTGAAGGGTAGCACGACATTCTTCACATCCCAACCCCGAACATCAGCCCCGCTTATCTGCAGATCTCAACGGCATTTAATGGGTAAGCTTTGCACACAGACCTGTAGCGTAATGAGTGAAATGGTTGTTTATCTATTTGTTTTTAGCAAATATTTCCTTAATTATGCTAGGTTCCTGGGGGAATGGGGACAAGTCCATGGTAACTTCAGGCTACATTTCTGACGGCTGGATTTCAGCACGGGCTCACCACCTGCGTGTCAGTAACACAGTGTTAGACTTTCAACAGCAGCATTTGCACTTGTCATCAACATGCATCTTACAGAAAATTGCTTTTATTTTTATAAATGAGGAAACAGCTTGCCTGAGCTCGCACATCACACAAAGGTGTACCGACCCAGCTCCCACTCCTCTTAGCTGAACCAGCGGACAGGCGCAGCTGATGTCTGTACCTGCTGAGTCACACCTGCAGCTCCCAGGGACACGAAACCATAAACAAATGCAAAGCAAGTGGCAAAAGAATGTAAATCAGAACAGAAACAACCTGGAGACAAGGGCAATTGCAGTAAGGAAGAGGGAAGTATGACATGAAGCTAACTTCTGGGATCACGGGAAAAATCCAGCGTGGCCAGGGACCAGAGATCTCTCCAGGAGCTGTGCCCCAGTCTGAGGTCAGCGTAGATTGGCAGGTCCATCTCCAGGATGGCTTGGTACCTCTCACTTCACAAATGTCTGCCCTGGTCCAAACCAGCCAGGAAACATCACGAAGCTGTGGAAGGACAAGCTTTCCCGTTGCTATACAGCCCTAACGGCAAATGTTCATTTGTGAGAAGAAAACACTTTTCCAGACATGGATGCCCCGATTCTGGAGTGGGAAAACTCCTGGCAGAAGGCGTAGGTAGGAAGGATCTGTCTTTATTCCCCCTGTTTAGGGCCTAAAGGCAAGAGGCAAAGCTGAGCAGGGCGTTATCTCTGCAGAACACACCCCCATTGTGTCCCCTCGACTAATTGATGCTCTGTGCGGCACACACTCCCGCGCTAATATAACACACAAAGCCAATTAAATGCCTGATTGGATGAAGCGGTCACAGTCAAGTGACCCATTGCCAGCCAGTCAGGATTCAAAATTTCCAAATATCATTAAGGTATGTGCGTTAATCCCCTCCTAAAAGATTAAGCGGTTAACCTATTCCTGCTGTTTCTGATGAGATACAGAAAATCTGCTGTGCTCGGGGGGTGGGGGGAGCAGGCTGAACGGTGAAATGAGCAGCATTTGCCCTGTTCCAGCCCTGGAGCCCTGTGCGTGGCCATACACCACATCTCACAGCATCTTCCAGGTGGTTCAAATGGATCAGAACAGGGCAGTGCGTGTTGCTTCAAAGGGAAGACTAATTATTTTGCAGAAGAGACAGATTTGAAGACTGCCTCCATTCCCTCCCCACTCTCTCTGCCCCGCTTTGCCAGTGAAGAGAGACGTCAGAGAGGGAGAGCTGCTTACCACCACCCTGACTGCCACCCTTAACCGGGGCTGCTATAGATTTCTTTGAAATACAGATTTTTGTTGAACTTCCAAGGTACTGTTGAGAACTGCAATACCTTCCTAGCCCAAGAGAGGTGTGAAGGTGATTTCCCCACTGATGCAGGAAGGAGGAGGAATAATGGTCATTTAATAGATGTGGCTTCTCTCATCGTGTGGCTTGACGGGGACCTGCAACCGCTCACGTCCTTAAATGCTTTAAGCCATTACAGAAGCTCCAGTGCTTGGACCCCAGCTGCCATTTAAAAGCCAAGCCAGGAAAAGATGTCACATAGCTGATTACACATAGTGGAGCAGGATCATCCATGGTAAATGTCTAATCAGTAGTTAAATTAATATTAACTATCAATGGTAAATTGTCATTATTTATTAAGAGTAAATAAATATGAAATGCAATAAAGCAATCCTCGCATACTACTCTGATAATTAAAAAGGCTTTGAAATCTTAACGGGGAAATGTGCTGCGCTGTAGCACGAGTGGAGTCGCTGGTCAATGGGGGGAGGTCAGTTGCACTGCGTTAGTGAAGACAAGCAGAGAGAAGATCTCTCTGCATGAGGCCAGGCACTGGGGGAAAACCTGCAGGAACCATTTTGCCCCCTCCACTCGCTGTTCCTCCTATAGACATAGTATTTAAAGGCTGTGGGGATGTAAAGGCTAACACACAATTGCAAGTTTATTGTGCTCTTTCAGCTGCATGTGTAACACAGCAGTTCAGATCCAGGTGACCAGTTGCTGCTGACACACAGACGATGGCTACAGATGAAAGGCACATCTTTATGCAAATATGATTTGAAAATCAGGCCCAGAACTTCAAAAGTAATGGTGTTTTATTTCTAGAACATAGTACTAGCCTTGAACCATGTCATTAGTGCGGGAGAGGAACACAGCCTGTCCTGGAAAACCAATGTGTTTGCAGAATTTCTTTGCTGGGTGGCAGCATTTTCTGTGGGGCGAAGGTGGAGGAGAGAGTTTCCTCCTCTCTCACTTTGATGGATGTGTGCTGGAGAGCAGAAACACGAGGGGTGTCAGGAATGATGGAGTGGTACTGAAGGCTCTGACAAATGAGCTTTTGAAAGTCCTGCTGCAGCCATTGAAGGTGTTACCATCCCGCTGCTCGCCTCTGCCCTCTGCCAGGGCCACCTCCCCATTGCAAAGCGCACAGAACTGAGGACGTGCCCCCACGCAGGCACTGGAGCTCACTGGTCTGCGTTAGCTTAGCCGTCGGAGGAGATGGGATGCGTACAAAGTGGAAGGGGGGGGCACGTAGACACACGTTCTGTCCTACTGACCTGGTTCACAGGGAGTAAATTGCTTTGGGAATGGAGTAACATCTTCAGCTGCTGCAGTGATTTGCTCAGGGAGCACGTCAAAACCTTGAGAACAAACATCATGAGCCCAGAAGCTGTAACTCCCCTTTTTCCTTTTCCCTTCCAGCTTGCTGCATTAGAGAGGCAAGTGTTCGATTTCCTGGGATACCAGTGGGCCCCTATCCTAGCCAACTTCCTCCACATCATCATCGTTATCCTCGGCCTGTTTGGCACTATTCAATATAGACCTCGTTACATAGTGGTGGTAAGTAGCAGCCGGTTTGTTCAGAGCCCTTCAAAGCCTTTCACAGCCTTTGCTCTGGTGGGATATGGCAAGCGATGAGAAACTGAGTAAAGCCCTTGGGAAATCAGGCACGAGCGTTGTAAACAATTTTAGCAGGAGGTGCTGTGCTTAGGAACACTTTGTTCTGTGCGCTGCACTTTTACGGTACTTACTCCCAACTTGGAAGATGTCAGATAATTATTACTGGTACCAAAGTAACACCGAGATACTGCACAACAGACAGGGAGAACTAGATGGTGGACAAAGGCATGGCAGAAGCTCTTCCTCCCTCCCACCTCCTGCCCCTGTGTCTCTAATCAGGCAAGGGACCATCTGCACATGGGAAGCAAACAGAGGAAGAGACAACGATTGCAGTGCTGACTCAGGGCGTTTAACTGCCCCCAGCTGGATCACATATATATAAAGTAATTCCAGTGACTGCTTAATGTTTATTGCTTCTCTCCCCCCATTCCTTTCTAGTATGCCATCTGGACTGCAATTTGGGTCACCTGGAACATCTTCATCATCTGCTTTTACTTAGAAGTGGGAGGGCTCTCGAAGGTGAGTGGGAGATTTATGGGTGAGTGCCCAGGCTTTGTGTCCAAGGGGATGGAGTTTACCTGTGAGATGGGGGGGGGGGGGGTGGGTGGTTAAGGTGAGTGGCCTGGGGGCTGTCTGGGAGCAGGTCCTGCCCCCTTGCCTATGGTGAGGGCTGCCTTACTAAGGGATAGAGGAGTACTGCTTGTTGTACGGTAAAAGTGGGGAGCTAATAATGATTTGTGGAGCTCTTTGCTGGTTGGTGCAGGTGGTGGCTGGAATAAACCCTGCCCTCATAGTGGGTAGAGTGTATTTGCTTTCTAAGGGTGAGAGCAAGCTGGGCAGCAGAGCCATCCTGAGATAGGTTTGAGAGCTAATTCCCAGCCGTGGTGCAGAGGTGGCTGAGGAAGGCTATGAGCCAACTAGATTACAGCTGATCCTCTTGTGATCTGATAAGACCTTGGGAAGAAGGTGTGTGGGTTGGAGAGAAAGGCTCTCCTGAGCAGTGAGCGTGCTCTCTCTGCCAGCCTGTCCCAGGGAAGAGCTGTAGCAGGGGCTCAGTCTGGCTGGGCTGACTTGGACCAAGGACTTTGCTGTAACTCCATACCTGACCAGCTCTCGATGTCTCTTTGCCTCCCGGTCCTGCTGAAGACCTAATGCCCTTCTGCAGTAGGGATAGGTATCTGGTTGTGGCCGCACCAGGTGAAATATTTCCCGTTGGACCTTTTGGGAGAGGCTCCTCTCTCTGCTGAACAGAGAACAAACCAGAGGGGTGCTGGGGAGGCTGGCGCATCTCCTCTGGATGCGGCCTCAGGGGTGATGTGGCTTCCCTGTCTTAATCCTTCTTTCTTAAATACAGGGGTAGTTATTCATGGCTCTTGGCCAGGGGTGTTGTGAGTTAATATGCGAAGCTGTTTGAAGGCTAGATAAGTATTGCTGTCTGCTTAATGAGGGGTGAGTCAGAAATAATAAAAATGGGAGGCAGGCCCTAAATTAAGCCTGAGCTGTAAGCAATGAATTACTAAGTGTAGCTGTAGCTTTAGCAGACTCAGAGCGATTATAGGATACAGGTTCATTTCAGAGCACTCTACATCTAGCCTAAATTCCCAGGTCGTACATCTAAGTTGCAGTCATAATTGGAACTGCACTATGTTTTCTTATCAGGCCTACAGCAAGTCATGAGTGACAGCATAAATCCTTTGCAGATAAGAAAATGTAACTTCCTAATTCCTCAATTAATCTCCATTTCCCCTCTCAATTATCCACAGAAACTTTGAGAGAGTTCTTGCCCAAAATGATGATTACTCATGGTGTGAAAGCTCAGCCCAAGATGATCTTGGTGCTGGCTGTGACCAGCTAAAAAAGAATTTTATGTATCTATTTAAATGCTCCCCTCTGTGGAGGAAATATTGGCTTGATAAACTGCTCTGGGAGCTTCTCTGACAGCCAGTGTTTGCTTCCAGCCAGCTGATGACTTGTGTTTACTAATCCCAACCTGCCCTGCAACACGTCGGGTCGCTGTTCCGCAATTCAAACAGCGTGGCAAACTCCACTTTCTCCACTACAGAGGAGCTTCATCTCATAACCTTGCTCTGTGCCGTGCCTCGTTTTAGCAAAGCCAGCACACAGAGAACCTTTATTTAGCCTACAGGATGATGCTTGTGATTGGGGACTTTTTTATTTTTTACAGAATTGGGTTGCAGTATAGGTTGTTGTCAACTCAGTGGACTTTCCTCTACAGCTGCAATGAGAAATTCACGCTGTTTGGTGGCAACTGGTAAAAATAAGAGTATTTGTGCTTGTTTGGTGGCAAAATCCTTTACAGCCTTGCCTCTGTTCTTAATGAATTATTTTTGTTGGAAAAGACTGTCTTGTAAGGAAAAAACCTCGATGCTACTTTCTTTCCTCCTTCTCCCTTTTAACTGAAGTTACCCGGGTCTTTGTAATGGCAAAACTAACCCCTCGCTTCCATGTGAGAACAAAAGATACACTTGAAACAGGAATTAAGGTTTCTGTAGGACGGTGTGGTGCTTTGCAGGCTGGGCTCAAGAGCAGTGTTGCTTTCCCGCTGGATCTCCAGAAACCTGATCCAAAGCCAGCTGACATCTGCAGAGTCTTACTGATCTCTGCAGTCTTGGGATCAGACCCCAGAAGGACACCTGGGCTTGGATGAGCAAGCGTTGGACAAGCTCTTGGAGGGGGCAAAGGCAGGGCAGCACCAGCCGGGGGTTACAGCAGCAGTGCTGCTGAGGAGCAGGTACCTCGCTGTGCCCTCGGGGCCCTGGGGAGGAAGCTGTCCTTTAGTTCCTAATAAGAAGTCGAAGTGTGTAATTAACCTGGCAGTAAGCAGGTAGGCTGCTTAGAAAGAGAGCTTTGGTGGAGCGAGGCTGATGGGGCTGGTCAGGTAAACACCAACTCATTAACTACTAGGCTAAGCTTGAATGTGCCGGGGAGCGTTTCGGACAGGACCGTGCTACTGTGCAAGTCCCTTAAGGGGCTGATAGCTCTGAGGAAGGTCTCCAGGTGCTGTTTGCTCCATGATTCCTGCTGAGTGTTCCTGCCAGCCCTGTGCTCACCCCTCTGTATTCCTGACAAGGGCAGCCTGCCAGGGAGATCTCTGTCAGCAGCTAGCTGATTTATGATGACAAAATGCAGAAAGGGCAGTCAGCTGCAAAGAATGGAGTTTGTTAACTTGGCAGCTGGTAGCGACAGCCCAGTGCAACTGAGGCAGGTGATAACCCAGGTGGGGTGAGAAAGCAGGGAAAGGATCCAAGTGGTTCTGCTGTAACAAGTTTAGGAAAAGCCTGGAGAACTGAAAAAATGAGGAAATGGTTATGTGCACTTATTGCAAATAATTCTTTGTGCTCTGGTGCCTGGATCTGATTTCACAGTGGTACAGGATGTGAGCGGGGAAGTGCTGTGCATTACAGGGCTGAGGGGAGCACGGACGCTTGTTCTTGTGCCCCCCTTGCTTTGGGTGCCTGGCTGATTTAATAAACAGATGCCAGAGGCACCACGGCTCTGGTCCCGTGTCAGCCCATAAGCAATTCGGCAAAGGGTTTAAGAGACTACCTCCCTGTTATAAACTCTGTGTCGGCAGTAGAATATGGGCCGGTAGGTGCATGGTGTTGCACTGCGATTTGGGGGCTGGTTGTTCACCCTCCTTCACCAAGCAATGGCTCCTCCACTGCCTCTTTCCACCTTTGGGTTGTCTGCCCACCACTTCTCACTTTTTCTTTCCTCCTGTTTTTCCCCAGCATTTCCTGACGTGCTCCTTATCCTCCAGGTTCCTGCAGCAGCACTTGCTGTCTCCTGACCATGGAAACCTTGAGAATGGCTGTTCTGGCCAGCCCTGCTCAGGGTAGTTATAACTACTTACTAACCATCTACCTCCTCACCACTAGTTATAACTACCCTGCGTTAGTTTTATTGAAAGAGAAAATGCTCTTTCCTGCTCTGTGAATCTATTCTCTAGTTCTTGGAAGAGCTAAACTGGCTCTTTCTATCCTGTCACATTTTTTTTATTCTTGCAGTCTTTTCTTAGTAGGATTAAGAGTGTGAAATGCAGCACAGCAGAACTTCATTAGGTGACCAGACACAAATGGATCAGCATAAGTGTCTAAGAAAGCACTTCCCTTGTTGCTGCAAGGGCCTCCCTAAGCACGTAGCCTATGCCAGCTTTCCTGAAGTGCTTTGCCAATGAGCAGGCAAGAGATACAGCAATCTGCATTTGAAGGGTGCTTCTCAGCGCTGGCAGTGAGATGGTGATGTGCCTTCAAGCGGCTTTTGGCAGCATTGCCTTGCTGACTTGCTCCGCTTGCAGTTCTGAGCATGCTTGCAGCATCTGGGGGAAATGCAGCCTCTCCGAAAGTGCTGTACCCCTGCTCTGGTGGGGCTCACAGCTGAATTTCCAGATTGCTGTTCCTCCTCCTTGGGTCTGTTCCTGTTCCATCTTCCTCTTTTTCTCTTTGTCCATCTGGCCATTTGGTTAGGTGAATTGTTGGGAGCTATCTCTGAAGTTTCTAGGCTGGGCTTGAAATAACATGTTAAGCTTCTCCCTGTCTACTCGAGTGTGAAACACAGTCCCTCCTGCAACCCCCCAGCCTGAGTTAATTATTAAAATCCTGCTGTTAAGACATATGAGCATCTGTCTGTCCAGCTGCCATGCTGATTGACTCTTCATCATGTACTTGAGAAACATTCAGAGAGGTCTGAGGAATCGGTGTTCTGTATTTCAATGTATTCCTTTGTCTTTTCCCTCTGGAATTAACCATCTTGGAATGGTGAATTTTATTTTACCCCTTATATTCTTTCTTGTCTACCCAGTGCTTTGATCAGAATCCAGAGCTGCTGTGGTGGTCTAAATCTCCTCTTATAATGGAAGCAGCCACTATTAGTCAGATGGGGGTTATTTATATTCCAGAGAATCTGGACGGCATCTTGGGATGGCTTTGTACCTGGAAAAAAATACTGTGAAGATAAATGCATGCATAATTACAACTGTCCCTCAACTCCATCTAAATTTAGAAACTGGAAGCCTGGGATTTGGCCTTTAAATGCTGTGGCACTGTCAACAAGCCTGCTGAGAAACAATGGAAGTGCTTCTCTCTTGTCTCAGGGTGATGCAGCTATTCAGCACACATGACTAAAAGATAAACATTATATTTCCTATTTTGATAAGAAATGTTTCCAACTGAAAAGATTTAAAATGATTCTGCTCTCAAGCTCTGGGGGCTCCCATATACAGCTCAATTTGTTTCCAGAGCCATTATACTGCTGGCTTGCCTGATAATTAAGGAAATCTGGGGGGAGGTGGTTCAGGAGGCTGTTAACAACAAAAAATAAAACCGTCTCTGATGGTGTCCCTTAGAAAATAATTTCAGAACAGCTTTCAGAAAACTATTTTAGAAAGGGAACACAGCTGGCTCTGGTGTCAGAGGTAGGTGTGAGTTTTTCCCTGTGGGACACAGTGGGGTGAGGCTGTGAGTGGGAAATAGACCCTGTAAAATGTAGGTACTACAGTTTTAGTGCTGGTGTCTGTCTTCTCATGCTGATGGCAACCAGGTGCTACAGCAGTTCAGAGTGATGTGTGATTTTTTTGGATGGCCTTCAGTGAGCTCCCGAGAAGGAGCTTGTATCGCTCGTGGCTCGTGTTTCCCTTCAGGCTGAAGGTTACAGAGGAAGCGATAGCCCTTCAAGTCGCAGCCTGTCAAGAAACGAGGGGGAGTGTGGTTACACACACATCACTCTCCCTACTGCAGGGCTTGCTCACTTCTGGGACTGATGAGCATCTTCCAACCTGCATACCACTTCTGGGAGTATTTCAGTGCATTTAGACTTCAGTGTCCAACAGAAAGGTTTTGGGAAACAACGGTTTCCTGAACTTTCTTGTGACTGGTTTTTTTCCTCCTGATTTTAGTGTGCTGTTCTTATTTCATTTCTTTTCAACCCTCTCCTTGCAAATGAAGCTGGCAAACTGCACAAGACATCCTGGGATTTTTTCCCCAGTCTCTCAGCAAGCACTGAGCAACTGGAGGTCAATTAAATGATTTTTCTTGAATCCTCTTTTATTGTGCCCCATCAGCGCAGGTATCCTCCGAGGCCATCCAGCCAGGGACACAAGCGAAGGAACGGCATTGCTTTGGATGTTGAGACCCTTTCATCCATGCTGCCCTCGTGCCCTGCAGTGCTCCAGACAGATGCTTGTTCAGAAAGGTGTCTCTGGATGCAAGGGCGTCCACAATCCCAGTGTGCAATCAGTATTCATTTTACATCTGCGAGAGGGATGGCTCGTGTGTGAGTGGTTGTGGTGCTTTTAGAATCCAAATGTCCTTAGGTTTTCCAATCTGTTCTTAACTGAAGTATGATTTTTTAGATTTTTTTTTTCCACAGAGCTGGAGCATGATTGTAGGCACAAAGCACCGAGTGCTGGTTAGGACCTACTTTTCCTCCACCTGCCTACCTCCAGCCCAGCACCTGTTCTGCTTTTTCAGGCTTAACTCCAGGCAAGTTCAGCTTCTGCAGCCAAGTTAAGCCAGAGCCAATTCTATAAGGACTGAAAAAAGGGAGATTCAGGAAGGAAAGCAGCCCGTTTCTTACTTTGCCAAACACACATAGATGCCTCTGTAAGGAGTAGAGAAGGCACTGAAGGGGCTCTCTGCATCAGTGAGGCAGAAGGTTTGGGAAGGCACCATCTGGGAGCCTTGGGGACCGAGGTTAAGAGTAGATGCTGTGGTGCCCTGTGGAACAGCTTTGTTTCTGTGCTAATTGGGGGAAGCCCCAGGCAAAGAAAGAGGAATTGTGTCTTTTTTTTTTTTTTTGAGAAAGATGATTCTTTCCTTCCCTAACCAAGTGGCTTGTGAGAGGGAGAAGAGCACAGCAGCTTGGAGGGCTGGCTGTCTCCAGGAGGAAAAGCTTTTGCTGGGGAAGATTCATGTGTCTCAGAACATGCGAACTTGGGAGAGGAAGAACAAGTTTTGCAGAAAAGATGCGATTTGGTGGATATGTGGGATGTCTGTGGGCCGCTGAAGAGCAATGCCCAGCAGAGGGAGCAAGCCAAAGACTCTTCTGCCAAAATTGTGAGAAGCTGGAAGAGAAAACTGTCTAGAAATGTAGATAGCACAGCACCATGTGCATTATCCTGTAGCTGCCAATCTAATAATTATTCCCCACGGCCTTTAAAGTGCAGACAGCTCCCTTTAAAGTGCCAACTGTTAATAGAGTTTTCCCTATTGTCTTTGCTATTCAGGCTGCTTTTGCCCTGGATCCACACTTCATCTCCATGCCCTCCTCCATCAACTGTAAAACACATTGCATCTGTTGTGGTGATTATGTCAGGAGTTTGGCAGCTGCCTGCTCACTTAATTGTCCACACTTCTTAACATGGGCTTCCTGCAGCATATTTTAATAGCAGCTATGCAAACTGGTTTTGAGTATCTGTGGTGGAGTGGAAGGTACCTACGTAATGTGCATAGTGTGGCGGTTGGTTTCTAGTCACAGGTTATCTGGCTGGCACTCAAATTTTCTGCCTTTGTAACTCAAGTTTGCCCCTGGATGCGAACATGGACACAGAAAAGTGTATCTGCAGGACTGCCTGGCTAGGCTCCCCATACTGGCTGTGGAGACAAGTCCTTTCTCCAGAGGGTAATTCAGAGCAGGAGCCTGGATTAGCTGCTCTGAATCTGTTTTGTTCCTCTTGACTCTACAGGGAGCTGAGGAAAAGGAGCTGCCACGTGAGGTTTCCTCATGTTGGGAAGTGTGAATACCCCAAGCTCTGACTGCTGCTGTTCTGGGAGCCGCTTCTTTCCTGCAGGGGCTGTGCAGGACCCTGGCATGAGCAATGCGAAGTACTATATGCATAGGTGCTAAAACTTCTAGTAATGGTGACATGGGGTGTGTATATCTGTATCTATTTCTACCCTGTAGAAACACATAGATTCTCTACCTGATCCATTTTATAATCTATCCTTCAGAAGAAAACTTCCAACCCCCTGCCCTGTTTTGTGGTCAAAAGAGGTTGTTGATTCTGCATCAAAGTGACCCAAGAGGGCTGCTGGGGCACCCAGCACTGAGTGCTCATCTGCGAAGTGATGTGGCTGATCTAGTCAGCCAGTTCCGAGTTTGTCCCTTACTGTCTGCAGGGAGGGTTTTGCCATGTCCTGTAAGCTCAAAATCCCAAAGCTCTCCCTGTACTCCAGCAAGTACCACTTTTTTTTCAAGTGTGAGGAAAGTGTTGTCATTGTTAAGCAAGCACCTGGTCGCACACCAAACTCCTGCACTACTTGTGTGGTGTTTCACTATGTAACCTCCACAATGGCATGGTTTAAATCATGGAACTAGTAAAGATGAGAAGGGCAAAACAAAAAGCCTCTCTCAGGGTAGAGATGATAAGGAATTGCTAGGGAAGTGTTTGCAAGAAGCTGCAATCGTCACCATGAGGCCAGCTCAGCTGGGTAACCTGACCTGGGGCTGCCAGTGTGTAAGGTCAACAGAAGACGCAGAAGCACCGCATGTGAAGAGTGCGGAAGGAGATCAGATGGAAATGGTGGAGGAACTAGGTAATGTGTTAAAAGCTAGGAACAGAGGTTTTGCAAACCCACTTTAGGGTTATGAAGTTTGTATTTTTCAGTTATCTGTGTTGATTCCCACGCTGGGAAGGGCATACCCATAGCTTGTGATTCTGTGACAGGATGCTTAGTGCTGCCTTGTTTACCTTCTATATTTGCAAGGTTAATCACCCAAACCCAGAACTTGAGGGTTCTTTTCTGGGTGCAGGATCCACTAACAAAGTGTTCTTGGGTTTGCAGCCTAGAAAACTCTTTCTGATGTAGAAGCTGCTCAGACCTGCTTCCAAAATATGGTACATGCTGGTGAAATAGGCTTGTTGGAGTGCTGCAGGACTGCTTCAGAAATGGTTCCCACTGCAGAAGCCGGCCTGTGAAATACTTTTTAATAAGGAATATACAGCAAACTTATTTTGATTGGTGCTAGCATTTCTTGAGGGTGGGGATCTCAGAAACTTCAGGTTTTCCTTGGATTTAGTATGACCTCCATCTGACAGCATAACCGACACTCTTAAAGTACATGGAGATCTCTCTGCAACTTTCCTCTCTAGGACAGTGAACTCTTGACATTCAACATCTCCCGGCACCAGTCATGGTGGAGTGAAAATGGTCCTGGCTGTGTAAGGAAGGAGGCTTCAATGTCTGGCATCAAAGGGCTGGATAGCCATTCCTATGTCTCTGTGATAGGCTGCGCCCTGGAGTATCGGTACATCGAGGTCATGCACAGCTCCTTCCAGATCCTGATTGCGGTGAGTACAGTGCTGAGAGTGCCACGGGGTAGCAACTGTCGAGGAGATGCTGTTTGTTTTTTCCAGGCACAGAGGCTGGCCCATGTTTTCCATCCCATTTTGTATATTCTGATTGCAAAAGCCTCTAATTTTTTTTTGTTCTACTTTTCTCTTTTATGAACAATATTGATAGAAAGAACTGGAAATGGATACCAGCAACCTAATACCTGAAGTAATGCATCATGTGCAAGCATACAATAACAAATAACTCTGTATTCCTGTTGGAGTGTGGAAAGTTGTGTTGTGACAAGGACAGAAACCTTTCAGAAAAAGGATTTCTCTTATTCCATGTGAATTAGTGATGGGTGGGGGAGCAGATATGTGCACATTTGTTGTGAAGAAATGAAAGGGAGTAGATCCTTAACTCCAGAAAATGAAATATAGTTTAAGGAAGCTGAAAATGGCATGTTTTCTTTCTGCTGACACCAAAGACATGCACTAAATGTTTCCATCAACTCTTTCCTCAGTCTTCCACAGGCTTTTTAAAATACGCTGCAGTAATTCAATGTCCTCAGTGTTCACTGTTAACTAATTGTTTCTCGCTTGTCTGTGAAATTAACTGAAACAAAATGTCCATTGTCCCCCTTATTTCGTCAGTACTCCTGCATTTTGTAGCTGCATTAGAGTTAGCAGCCTGCATCTTTCTAATCTGCTTTGGTTTGTTACTTTGTGGTTAACGGCTTTAAGCACAAGTGGATGCGGACTGGTGAAACGTTCACATTCCACCTTTCAATTTTGGGTTAAAGAAGGGTAACTTGCCCTGATTAAATATTAAAGGATAACAAAGAAAATCCAGGCTTTTGGAGTGCCAGGTACTTCTCTGCACTTTTTTGGTACAGCTCTCCGCTGTCTTGATCCTGTGTTTCCTATTACTGGGATGGTCTGCGTGACCCAGTGAACTGCAGGGAGGGGGAAGGCTCTGACTCCTTCCTTGCCATGTCACAAAAAAGAGGCAGACAGAGACGCTCCTGTTTCCTGAGTTGGATGGACTCCCTGGCGTGTGTGCTGGCTGTTAATACTTGGTTAGTTCTCTTTTGGGGAAAATAATCTGCATTAAACTGCCTGAGAGTTGTTTCGATGCACGTGTATGAGAGAGGCTCTGTTCTTCTGTGTACGTAGGTTTGCCTGTTGCCTTTAATAAAGGGCCCTTAGCTGGAACGGGATTGGCGCTGCTGAGCTGGTGCTGTTCCTGAGTTTGGTGAAACAATTGATAGACTTTGAAGTCAGAACATCCCAGACTTTAAAAGTGCAGGCGTATGTCAGTGTTAGCATCCTTCCTGAACGCCTGAGCTGGCACTGAGCCCCTGTGCCGCAGGCTAGAGGTTCAGCCAAGAAATGGTCCTGGGTTTGTTTGGAGTAGACCTTTGTTTTATGGCAGCTTGCTAACTTAGGCACACGGCCCTGAGCTAAGCGATCGCACCGATACATAGGAGTCTGTCTCTCTGGAGTGTTTTCTCCTTCGCTTCTTCCCGAAGGCACATGACAATATTCTCTGTGCATCTGCAAAACACCACGAAGGGCCAGATGGGAGACAGAGAAGGGAACTGTAAGATAAAATAGGATTTAGATAAATATTTTCTTTCTCCTTCTCCCTGAGATTTAAATTGCAGTGGATTTTTGAATCCTAAACTCTGGAAATGAGGCTAAAATACTTGTATGCAAGAAAGCTATGTGGGCTGAGATATGCAGAGTGAAGTAAATTTTTACTTATCCTGTAATAAAGGTAGAGTATTGAAGCCCCAGGCCTGTAACTCCTGCCAGCTCTGAAATGCTCATATAATTTTGTCATGTAGCGGGACAAATGGAGCTCTTCCTCTCTGCTTTGCTGAGGTAAGGCAGAAAGCAAGCGTTTTCACTTTCTTACTCAGATCTTGCCTGAAAAGTCAGCCAGTTCTCTCCCCTTTTAGTCTCTGAGGGTCAAACTCTTTGATCCCTGCCAGTATCTTTTTCTCTTCTCTTTATCTCATTTTAAGGCAGATTTTATTACAGGCTGCTGTCCTTCCCAGAGCTCCTGGCAGGTACTGTGCTGCAGACGGGCAGGGAGACCAGATCAATAGTAAAAAACCATGACTAGGAACTTGGAGGCTCAGGGGATGCAGCAAGGGACATGACCTAGTTCCCTCCTTGTCTGCCACGCATTTGAGATTGGAAGAAGGGCAAGGGACAGGCAAAATTGTGCTTTCTGTAGTGTTTTGCTTTGCCTAATGGTTTTTAGAAGTTGTGGAGTGGGGGGTTGTGTTTTGGCTTTTTTATTTCAGATATGGTAGTGTGAAATCCCTGTTCTTTAACTATGCAGTACCCAGCTGTGGATGTTTTGGTTGTTTTCTGGAAATAGCGATTTTTTTTTGAGACTATTGAGGAACTGTTGTGCACTGTATTGTGTACTTGGGGTAAGGCTCACTCAATTCAATCTTGCATGCCGAAGGAGAGGGAAAGCAAGCCTGAACCCATATGGTGAGCACAGTGTTGGCTGTCATCTTGACTCCTGCTGACTATATTATCCTGCTCCTGGGCATGCATTTGAAGACACATAAGGCCTCAGTCTGCTTTTGCTCAGAGCTTGTCTGTACTCCTTGAAGGCAAAAGCAACTCCTTTAATCTGGAATGCAATCAAACTTGGGCGTATCAGTCACCACGCATGGTACAAGTAGCTGTAGGGCCCAGTATGAAAATCTTTCTCAATGCTTTAGCACAGAACGCATCGGAGTAAAAAACTTGTTGTAACAACATCTCAAAGTCTGTACGGGTATAGAAATGTCACTGTAAAACTACTACCAACCCAATCAGGAAATGCAACAGCAACTAGTTTGTTAAGAAATCAGTTTTGTTTTTATCTTAGCAAGGATTCTTCTTGTATCTCCCCAATTTGCCAGCCAGCAGGGAGGGGAGTGATTTCTAGTTCTGAAATACCTGGCATAGCTCTGGGCTGTCCATATGGTAGTTCTGGGAGCGGGGAGGGTTAGGCTTTTCCTGAGGCTCCACTGAATGGGATGGAAATTAGAAATGTCTTCCCAATCGAGAGAATTCACTGCCTGCCTGTCTGCTGTTTTCACTCAGACTGACAGGTTGGAAGGTTCCCAGGAAGGCGGCAATGCAAGCCTTGACAGCAGATGTTATGTGAGAAGCAATGTACAAGAGATGCTTTGCTGTTGGCAGAAGCTAGGTTTTCAGTGGTCGTAATTGTATCCAAAGAGTAAAGAAGGTCAAGGAATCAAAGGATTTTGATTGCCTCTTTTTGGCTATCTGGTCACAATGGTTCTTTCTTTCACAAGCTGGCTTTTTGCTTTCTTGTAGCACAGACCTCTTCATTTTCCCTCTCTCAGTGATGAGAGCATAGACACTTCATTAGCTCTGATTAGAAGTGAGACCTAGAATACATCTGCCCTGAAGGAGGAGACTCTGAACATATTCTCTGTGGTGGAAAAAACGATGGCAAGTTTTTCTGTTGAGAGAATTGTTGAAGAGCCCAGCATCTTCACTAGGACAGATGCAGACTAAAGCTAAGATTTTACACAAGCAACAGTAACACCTCCTAAAATTTGCCTTCCCATCCTTCACATATTTTGCATGCTTGCAGCCAGCTAGTCCCTTTCGGTAGATCTTGCTGTAACTCAGTCTCTCCAGCTCTGATACTTTAGTTCAATGCTCCTGGTTTGTGAACAATTTTCAACTCACTATTAAAAAGTTAATTGATTCCTGAGAGGCAGAGGGATGTACAGACTTATGTTTTCCTTGTTCCCTTTGGGCACACTTGTCTCTTCCTGTCTTTCCTGCTATGTTCACTTGCCTGCAGAATGCTTGGGACATCCCAGCTCCATCCTCTTTTGTTTGGCAGCATGTGCATTCCCAGGCTGTCTGACAGGCTGACTGAACACACCTGCCTACAACATGTGTTCCTAATAAAAAAGCTTAATCGGATACTTCTGCAGCCTGGAGGAAGCTGGTACTGAACATGCAGAACAAGTAGAGAAGCAGCAGCAGAGGCTAAAGCCCAGGAACATTCTTTGGGGAATTAGAGCAATAGCTTAGTGTCATTTTACATCACTGACATTTTCCCTTCTCTTCAACCTCCCCTACATAATTTGCAAAGATCTAAGAATCCTGGCTATTTCCCTGGGACAGTAGAGCTTAAAACCCTCTCTCGTATTGAAATTGGCAGCCAAGCTGGCACTTTGAGCAAGAGTGAAATTACTTCCAAACCCTTGGCCTCTGTGAAGCTTTCTGTTCTATGTTAATTGCTGCTAAACTTGGTGATGTTTGGGGGCTTGATACATCTTCATCAGGGATGCAGTCAGAAGGTTTGTGTCTCTTGGAGTCTGCTCATCCCAAATTCTAACAGACTCTTCCAGTGAGAAGGACTGGACAATAGGGGTGGCATTTCTCCTCTGTAGCTATATTCATAATTCATGCAGAAGGTGAATCATGGGGAGTCCCAGGAGTTAATTTCATCCCTGAGGTGATATATTTAATTATAGCTTAGGTCAGCCCATATAAAAATGCAATTCATGTTTATGTTGTACGCCTCTACCTTCCTTGCCACTGAAACTCTCCTGTTCTGGCCAGGTCACAAGACTAGCAAAACTTCTTTGAATAAAAAGTGCCATTAATTAAACAATTTTTTTATTGATGAAACTCATAAAGAAGGAAGGGATTATAAAGTCAATAAAAAGTTAATTTTAAACACTAAGCAGGCAATTTTGAAACAAAGCCAGGAGATACAAGAAATAAAAAAGAAAACCCTCCACTCTAATAGAGTTGGAATTAGAGAGTTAGGGAAGTTCACTTAATTCACTAGCTGTTGGTCGGTTTGTTTTTTTCTGAATGCAAAAGATCGCCTTAGTCATAAAAGGAAAAATGTATGGGGTGAGAGGAATGATGGTGGAGGGTTATGAGGCATTAATTTCTGTGCAAAACAAACTTCCCAAGACAATCTTACTGCTTGCTTGGTGCTTCTGAACCGTGAACAATTTTCAGAGGTTTAACAGGTTCCCTGTGACAGTATGGCTGATAATCGTTCATGCACTCTGCCCATAAACTGGGCAGGTAAGTGATTTTCCTTGTAATACTATCAGGAGTTCTCAGAGACAGATATCACACAAGGTTTGTTTGTACATGTTATAGGGTATAATAACAGTGAATGGATTTAGGGCTGCCACTTTGCATGGCTATTGACCCAGCGTTCCTACTCTGAGGCATGATGGAAAATCTGGGGAAGAGAAAATCCCCTCCTAGAGTTTTCTTGGAATCTGGGCACACATTCCAGATGCATTTTTCCTGCTTGGATATATGTGTGTATGTAAATTGCATTATTTGACCTTTTGTCCTGTAAAATGTAAAAGACTAGATCTTTAAACTATAAAAATGCTAGAATAAGCACGAAGAGTGTGTGTGACCACACATTTGATCCTAATTGTATCCTAGGGCAAGTGCAAATGCACTTATGTTGTAGAGCAGAGTGTGCAGGTGGGTGGTTAGACATCTCATTGAATGCTGGGACGCTTTAATCTGAAGCACTCTGGTTTTCCAAAAGCACCTATAAGTGGTGACGTCGTTAGCTAGCACAGCCCAGCTGATGGGCGCTAATTGCCGGTTTCCCAGCCAAGCCCACTTATGACGCAAGGCAACGGGGAGCAGCCGCGGGGGCTGCGTCAGCACCACGGCCAGTTCCTGGGCCGGGGCCGCAGCCCTCCTGCCCGGCCACCGAACCTGCCCCAAACCACCTCAAACTCCAGGGGGAAAAAAAAAAGTTCCCCGGGTTTTATGTTAGCACAGTACAAGTAATAGAAGAGAAGGAAAAACCTCTGATTATTCTGATTTTTTTTGTTTGATTTTCTTGTTTGTTTTGCTTTGATTTTTTGTCTGCCTTTAAAAAGCAATGGTTCTACACGGATGCAATTCTAAAAGTCAGCAGGTAAAATTAGATTGGCCATTGCATGTGGTTTTGCGGTCAGCATCACACCTGGAAGGCTTTATTTTTTTTCTTTTCCTGTGTGAAGTCCACTGTAGCTCATAGAAACTTAGTATGAAGCAGCCCTGGTTTCAAAAATTCACAGCAGGGGAATGAGAGAGTCCGCAGAGCTACCACTCCTCCACTGAGGTACTGGGACATGCTTCCGTAAGGCTTACCCAAGAGCAGAGCAGAGAGCTGGCTTGTCTTTCAGACGATTGTAGAAAATTGTAAAGGAAATACAAGGTTTAGTGATGCTACAAAAGCATTCCATTTCCTTCCAATAAGGCGTGCTTTGTAAGGGGAGCTGGAGAAATCACAAATGCCTTATAACTCTGCAGTAGAAATCTCATTATCTTGCCTTTTGTTTTCTGGTGTGATGTATTTTTCTGTCATATTAAAAATGAATGGACTCTACTTTTCAAGCCCTACCATGCATCATTCTGTCTTCCCTTAGAGTGAGTCACTGTACGTTACATTCTAACTCTTGTTCAAAAGAATTGAGTTCAGAGGAAAACAATTATGTCTTGCAATAACTTTACTAATACAGTTACTGTCAACCAAGATCTCGCTAAGTGGGGTGTTATGTAAAGATGTAAAATGAAGGATGGAGAGGATATTTGATTAACAGGAAGAAGGCAAAGCAAAATAAACCCCTGCTGGATCTAGAATGCTTAACTCTGGTAGTACCAGAAGTTTGTTTCTCTATTCAGACAGAGTAACAACTTGCTACTGAAATGGAATGAGGCAGTTCTGATGCTTTAGAGCTTCTACAAACCACCAACTAAGGACAGACCCACCAGGCTACTTTAAACTTATTTTTTTAATGTTCACTCTAGTTTTCTGCTCTAAAGACTGCTCTGAGCAATGGGTTGACATGAGGGCCATGCCAGGATGGCTGTTACTTGAGAGGCACCCTACTGTTTTACTGCTGCTTCCCTGCTTCTGTCTGGTTCCCAGGAGGCAGCAATTTACTGCTAACCTATGCAATTTGTGAATTAAGACTGCTGCTATTATCTTGTCTGTTTCTCACTATGCTCTGGCCCATTTACCTTGCAGGCCCAATGCTTGATTAGCTCATTCAGAAGTGTTTACTCTCTAAAGATAGAAAGAACCTTACAAACTGTAGATCTAGAGTAAGACTGGGATTTCTTTCCAATGAATTTTTGATCTCCAAGCCAAAGTTACTAAAGATTTCAGTGTCTCTGATCATCGCCGCCATCACCACTTTTATGGTGTGCTAAATTTCTCTCTCATCTGCATAAAAATTACTTGCACATTCTTGGTAGCTCCTGCACCAAAGTAATTTGTCTTCCTTTGCATAACCCTTATGACAGGAACTCAGAACTGATGATTTCTTGTCCCTGCACCTCCATTAATAAAACCTACCCCTGTATGTCTGTCTGTTATGCAGCCATCCATCACTCTCCTGCATCCTCATCACCTCTCACAGAGAGTAAACTTAGCACGGTACTTCCAATGTCACAAAATGAGCCCATGTTCTTGCCAATCGTTCTAGCAACAGTGGGCTGCTACTTTGAAGGTGAGGATGGGTCCTGCAAGTTTGGATCTTTGAGCATGCTCCCAACAGTGTCTTCCCTTAAGCCTACACCTGCACTCCCTACCTTACAGCAAATATGACTTGGCTCCACCGTTACAGTAATGCTGCCAAGCTGACAGTAAATGTTGGCTGTTGAAGTCGTGCCAAGTGGGTTTTGACCAGTCTCACAAGATTGATGCTAAAATGATTTATTCTCTGTTTTCCAGCTGGTGGGCTTTGTCTATGCCTGTTACGTTGTTAGTGTTTTTACAGAAGAAGAAGACAGCTGTAAGTATTTATCAACAGATCCCTTGGCAAAGGTTTTACTAAATTTTATTTCTTTCTCAGATGTTTGTCTATCAGGACTGAGTTGTCATCAGACTTCTTTCCATCTCTCCATCTATATCATAGGACACTACCTACCTTTCAAGGATCGGGCTATTTTTACTGAGGTTTTTTTCCCCTATGTCACTATGTGTTCGATGCTGTAATTCTGCTACCCTTTCAACACAAAATGTTTTGGTTTGGCTTCTCACTTAGACAAAGCTTTAGAGAAACTGGGTAGCTTCTTCTGTTCTCAAGCTTAGATAGCTTAAGAATAATACTACTGAAATATTACCGTTGTAATTTAAGAGTCCTTACAACAAAGAATACAGCCCAATACTCAAGTAGGCCACCTGCTGAGTATCATAAGCCACAAGCTGAGCATGAAGCAGAGCATGAGATTTCTTGCCAAGGACCAACCTGACCACTTAATTTAAAAACAGAGGAAGTACTGTGTCCGAATTACAAGAAGGAGGAAGGAGCTAACTCCCTTGTGTTTGGTATACAAATCTCTTAAGCATCATGTCATGTGTTGACTATGACATGTTAGACAAGAGCAAAGACTCAGAGGAATCTCTTGGGTCTGTGAGATCTATGCAAATATCCATAACCTGGTCCTGGATTACTTTGCCCTTCTAAAACTCCCTTTGAGGCCAATCATTTTGCAAACAAGAGAATGGATGCATAGGGTTCAAATAAATGTGAAGTTTGATTTCTTTGGCAATGTGTTGGGTCTAGGCCAGTTTACTCCAGGTAAGGATCTGATCCAAAGGTTTTATATCCAAGTATCACTTCTTTAAGATGTTCATTAGGTTTGTGCAAGTACCTTTGCTGTTTTGAAGAGCAGCTGGCATGGATTTCAGCTGAAAAACAACAGCTTTGAACTGAATATTTGAAAGTACATGAAGGATGTTGATTTCATAGGAGTGAGATGAGATGCATTGCTTATCTGACTTGTCCTCATGTTTTTCTGTTGCTTCCTGTGAGGCTGAACTCATTCTACCAACTTTATTGATCATTTGTTTAGAGCTTGGCAGTGCACTTAGTGGAAGTGCTACATTATAAGTAATACTTTAAAAATTACCCTATAGCTCTTATATTAGCTAAATAGCTTGAGTTCTGAGCCCCCTTTGAATGTTGTAAAGTAATAACTTGACAGTATGGATCTGTTGGGAGAGGCAACCACATGGAAGGAAGTATTATCTAGAAACAGAGCGCTGTTAATTTCAGGATATGTTGGGGTTTTTTTTTCCCCCCACTAACAAATTCCTTTTCCCTCCCAGTTTCCCAGCTTGGAGTGAAAATGCCAGCTTGAATAATTAACAATGACAAACCATCAATATTTCACACTCACAGTGGTAGATCCTTCCAGTGACCCAAACAAATTTGAGCTGCGTTTTAATTTTCTCTTCCATTTGTGATTTCCTTTAAATGTTGCTTTGATATGCAGCATGAAGTAATTATAAGTGCTGAGGCACATTAATCAGGAAGCTCATGCTAACGTGATTTTCATGAGAAAACACAGCAGTAGGGATCTTCTAATGCTGAATTGTGGGCAAGAATATTTTAGATGTGCTAATGCACTGTAATATATTGCAACAATGAACCACAGTTAAGATTTTTTTAAGTGACTTGGATTTTGAGTACTTCTATGGTTAGGTGCTCAGATTACAGGACTTTTGTTTGTTCAAGGTACTAGACAGTTACTGAAAATTGCAATTCTTTAAGGTTTCCTAATTTAGACATTCTACAACTGAGGTAATATAGTTAGTATCTTGTTTTTCAAAACTGCAAACTATCTTGATTTTAAAATACTCAAACATTTTCAAAAGTGGCTGAGAAAAGGTCAAGTCTCTCTGAAACTACTGGGAATTATCCCCCCAATTAACTTAGAACCTCTACAGCTTTCACTCATTAACTGACAGTTGTTCTATAATCACAGTATCAGCATGAAGCTATCCATCAAGATGGAATTTGTGAGAATACATTGTCCTTGGGTTTCTAAACATATTTTAAAAGGGGTTTTTTTTCCACTTCCAATATATGTAGTAAATATTTTTTCTATTGTTTGTTTGCTAAAAAAATACCAAAACTCTTTGGCTAAAATTTAAAATAATAGTGCCACCTTCAGGAAAGAAAAATAAGCAGGCATTTATAGAGTTAATAAGACTCTCCAGTTATTTTTAAATGACACTTGGACCAGATAACTTTCACGCTTCCAAACAAAATGCACTAAGTTGGCATCAAAAAGTGGTCTAAGCTGGATCTATTTTAAAGGTTTTTGCAAGGCCTGCTAGGTCAGTCACAAATCACACCACATCATACCCCTACTGACCTGGCTGTGTTGGCCAGCTCAGTAATATAGACTTGGCCTAATTTCAGGGGAACTAAGAGAGACTTGGAAAATTCTTCTATGGTTACTAAGGGAATTGTCACTTAAAACTTTCCTAGTTTAGTTACGTTGCCCTTATGTAAATACTGGAGAAAGGAAGCATTGTTCCTATTTGTATAAAATTAAAAGAAATTGAGTTGGCAGAGGGGATATGAAAAATATCAGAGCTGAAGATAATGAGGTATTTGCAGTTTTGCAAAGCTGCTGTTGTCTGTCTAGCAGGAAAGACAAGTGGGGCAAGAAATTTCCCACTTCACTATATAACCTTCACGGGGATTGCTGTGCTGCCAACTTCTCCGCTGGCATCCACTCACAAGCTGTTCCCCAGCTTCCTTCTTTCAGCAGGTCGCTGAATGGCTGAGGCTTTGTCAGCTCAGGTCTCACGTGAAGTCACCGCACGGTGGAAATACTCAAGGAGGCTGCAGGACGCCCTCTTGTTTTTCTGGAGTCTTTTATTAGCTCTATGCTTTCAGTCTTGTGTTAGCTGAATCTCTTCCTTGGCACACTTGCCCATCCCAGGAGATCCTGGAAAAGCGGTCTGTACAGACAGAGATTTCCACCAGGCAATCCATACCTGAAAAACCATTTTTCTGTTCACTCATTAATTTTTGTGTTATGCCATGACATGCACCAACTCTCTCTTTCATTTCCTTTCAACTTTCTGGCCATGTTTGTTTATTTATTTCAGTTTTGATTTTTTTTCAGTTGATTTCATTGGTGGATTTGATCCATTTCCTCTCTACCATGTCAATGAAAAACCCACCAACCTTTTGTTCAAGCAGACATACCTGTAAGTATCATCTCCTGTGCTAAGAGGCTATGCAGTTCCTCTTAGTTTGATGGTTCAAGGGTGCCATAGGTTTGGGGTTTTTTCCTCCTTGCAGGTTAACTTTTCCAGCAGGCTTTTCAGACATGGAAAGAATGAACAAGTAGACACAAGAAGGGGTGAAACTGCCTCTGCTTAGCCCCAGGTTGCCAGGGTGGAGCTGGTGTTGCTGTACTTGGCTCATGGCAGTGCTGTCTGATAGGAAGCAGTGGGGCCAGATGTAGGATGTTGTTGTGAACAAAATATTGGATAGCTTTTCCCTGAAGAAAGCAAAGAGAGGCTTTTCAGCAGCAAATAGTGCCCAAGCAGGTAAAGGTAGGAGCTGTGGGGAAGGAAGAGTCAGCCATAGCAATAGCAGAATATGAGTCTCAATCTCAAGGTTAAGCTGTAGTCTGTCAGGCTGAGCCTCAATGACAGATCTCTACTGGGGTAAAATTTATGCAACTTGTAGTTATTTAAGCTGTACTTTAGCTCTGTGGATAGACTGGCATATCTGACCTGTGCATCCATGCAATTTTGATCACTGGTCATGTCTGCGTCATCCTCCAATAATCTCCTCAAGGTAGCACCCCACAACTTGACTCTGCCTTGGGTACAGGGTCTCCCTGTATCTGTGTGTACTTCTAGGGAACCTGCAGGGTGCAAAGCTAATGCACCAGTGAATTGAATTAAATCAAACCAAGCATTAGATGGTTTGTATGCAGGATGGCACAGGTTTGCTCTTAAGGTTTCACTTTTTTTTTTTTTAAATTCTGTTGCCTACAAGAACAGAGGCTTCTATGTGTGGGGCAGCTCAAGAGTTCAGCTGAGAGCAGGGAGCAGAAGGGGGAGTTGTCCACAGCAGCTCCTCTCATGCCACTAATAGAGATCCATTGTTGAATTCCAGCTTCTGCCCTCTGATAATCCCTTCCCACTGCTGAAGGCAGATCACACTTTCATGCAGTCCACTTAAAAGCTGGTTCCTAATGAGATTCTCAAACATAAAGGCCAGTATTATCCATTTACAGCAGCAATAAGATCTGACTTTTTGATACTCCTTAAATCAAGTTGCAAGAAGGCAGCTCAACATGCAAACATTTTTTAAAGCAACAGCTACTGGAGGTTGTTTTTTTGGGAATAATGTTACTAGAGAGTCCTGCCAAAAAGAAGGACGTGAGGATGGGGGAAGAAAAGTGGGGCTAATGGAAGAAAAACTGCCCCCAAATAGATTTGTAGATGTGCACCTCTAATGTAGTGTGGACTTACTACCCACTTTGTCACTGCAGCACAAGACCAGGAGAACAAGTAATTTTTGCAAAGCGATTAAATTCTCTGTAACTTTGGGGGTTCTATAGCATTATTAGAAGGGATGCTACAGGAGATTAAATATTGATTTCCCTCTCATTTTGTCACAGTAGGATGGAATTTTCCACAGTCTGCAGAAGCTGTGGAGATTTAAGCAGCTCCCTGATTTACTGGCTGGATACAGCAGCGTGCTGAAGAAACAGCACACTTTTACAATATGGGGTTTGGGCTGCTTTTTTCTTAAAATGACAAATTCTGTTTGTGAAAGAAGCTAGTACTTATAGAAAACTTTTTATATGGGGAGATTGTAATATGAATAGAACCTAGCATTGTCAAACTTCCTTACAAGGGTCTCAGTAAGATAGTAAGCTACTAATGAAGTACACAGATAATTTTGTTGTTTTTCATTACCATTCTTCAAACCATCACTTATCTATTGATAGCCTCTGCCAGCATAAGGTAATAGTTCTTTCTGGCTAATGAGAGGTGAAAACAGCTGCTGAGCAGTAGATAGGGTGACCCTCTATAAGTTTCACAGCAGCAACCAAATAGCAATTTTTGTTTATTTATTTCACCTAGCTCTTGTCTTTCTCCCACATTACGAATGGGAGTAAGAAGAGGAACAGATACTTGGAGTTTTGTAGTCTAGGGCACCGAGTGCCAGATGCCCTTGTCCTGCTGTGAATGTCATTTCATGATGACTGAAGGCATTTTCTTTTTTATATCCTGTTCAAGAAGATGCAAAGCAACACATACATCCAACTTCCTGTTCATCCAAGTTCAAATTCATAGAACGGCTAGGAGTCAGGAACACATACTTTCTGTTTTTAACTCCTTTTTGTTGAAGGAAATGCTAAATGAAACCAAATCTATTCTACAACTACTGACTTGGAGCTAACCACAACCTTTCATTTTAGAATGGTATCGCCCCATTGTCAGCAGTCGGCTGCTCTCGTGATAATGCACTTGCCCTGTTGCCACAACTCTAACAGGATCGCTTTCCTTCATTCCTTAATGGAATTATCCTGTTCATTCCAGTTTTATCTAGCCTTTTCTGATGAGATCGCACTCTTTCCTGTCCTCCCAATGTACCCTTTCCCTTGTCCTGGCTTACATTTTTCCCTAGTCTCTCTTTTCCATCTCTCCAAATTTATGATTTTTCATAGATCTGAAGGCCCCACAGAACAATGACATTGACCTAAACCAATTAAGTCCAAGACCAACTACCATAACCTCTGTATCAAGCATGTAGTCTATGAGTTAGATATCTTTGAACTGTGCCAGCATATAAAAAGTTATTAAAGGGAAACTGCTGTTTTCCTTGGCAGCCTACTTCAGTGGTTATCAGCTGCTAAATTCAGTATTCAAAATGTATGCCCCATTTCTGGCCTTCAGCTTCCATCCACTGCACTGAAAAAAGTTCTTAAATACCTCTGCCTCCTACCAGGAGGAAAATGATTACTGATAATAGGTACTTCCAGACCACAATCTAGTTATCTCCCAGCTTTATCATGGTAATCTACTGACCTCCTTGACATCATTTGCAAGTCTGCAGTTAGTGGAAAACCTCACAAGTTATCAACAGCCAGGTGTTATTTTTCTGTTTTTAAAAGAGCCAACTACTACCACCACCACAAAAAAAATAAAAATCAACCAACAGTTTTGTACTGTTGCTTAAAAAGGCTTACAAAAGCATGGATTAAGTGTGCTCCATCTTAATTAGCACCTCCAACACTCATACAGCAACAATGATGTTCTATATAAATAGAGTTATTTCTATTCCAGGTTCCACAACTGCTCCTGTTCTACGTTTCATTGACTCTAGGGGGTTTTGGTTGTGATAGTTCCTATTTCAAGCCACAAGCTTAAGTAAGAGACACTCAAATTATCATGATAAAATTGTTCTGGAAGTTTTACTGTGTAATAGAATTACCCTTAATCTCACTGCTGCTTACCAATCAAGGCACTGTTCTAATTATTTAACAATAATATATTAGGAATCTTGATAGAAGATATGTTAAAGTCTTCAGTGATGAGTTTCTGGGTCAAAGTACTTAGCCAAAGGATAATAAATCACTTCTTGAAAACCAAAGTTATTATCCTGAGGCTAAAGAGAACATTTCCAAGAAGTTTTCAGGAAGGAAAGGCTGAGCTCTTGCCCCTCCTTAGCTAAAACTCGCATTCAGGCTGTGCTTGCTTGCACCGCTGTCTCCTCTTAGGGTGCACAGGAAAGGTCATCAGCTCCAGGTTGCTTTTGTTCAGCAAGGAAGCATTCTTGCACTGGTTACTGTGGAAGGGTTAACCAAGACAGCTTTGAAGTTTCCAACTAAAGCCCTTATCTCCCAGTACCCTGCAATTCCTGCCAAGACAGGAGGAGGCCCAGCTCATCACATCATTTGTGAGCACTTCCTGCCTGCTGCATCCATTCAGCTTTGAATTGGTTTCAGAAAGCATCGCTGTGCAGTCTCAATTATAAAGCACAATACTCTCAAAGCATGATTTTGTACATGATTTAAGTGCTAAATCAAGAACCTGCTGGATGACAGGAGGTAGCCTCTATTTATTTAAAAGGTAGAGAGATGGGCAATAGATCTCCCTGACTTTTAAGAGTGTATTTATAAGGCAAAGCAGTTAATTGCACAGTTGCAAGGCTCTTGTGCGCAACACTCACTGTTATCTGGCACTCCAAGTACTACATTAATGACTTAAGAGCTTTAATTTGATTTTAGTTGTGTAGCCAGATTTCACTGGACTGTTCTCCTCAAATCTGCCACTGCAAGGGCCATAGGGTAACCTAGGGTGCGACTTTTATCAGATGTAGACTTCAGCATTGACATGGGAGCAACAGGAGGTATTGGTTAATTGAATGATCTGAGGCTCCACTTGGTAATTGCTCACTTTAACACTCCCTAATCAATTGTTTTGTGGTGCAGACTGTCTGCCAGCCATAGGCATGAAGCAGCCGCAGCTTAAAGGGCTATACCACATATAACAGTCATCCACTTACAGGTTGAAAGTAGGTTCTTCAGTAGATCAACTGACAGGTACAAGTACACAAATAACGTTACTCAATTAAAAGGAAAAATAATCAAAATCCAGATTGAAACATTGGGGGAGGAAGGGGAAGAAACTCCTTTAGGATTGATTTCCCCCCCACCCCCTCTAAACTTTGTTTGATGACCAGAATACTTTACAAAGGAAACTTACTTAAACAGGAAAAAAAACCCCATCCACTTTGTTTTCAGGAGAGAAAAACCACAAAATGCTTCTGCTTTTCTTTCTAGGTAGACTTTTTCCCAAACAAACAATTTGCTGAATATCAACATGAATTTGCAAACTGTTTTTATCAACCTGAAGCTGCATGTTTAAGAGGTGATGTTTCAGCTGAAAACGTTTGCTCACCTTTACTGCTACAACAGTAGATCTGCTTATACTGCTGCATCTACACAAAAAGCACATCACTGCAATTTCAATAAGCTACTTTATTCTAGAGATGACCCCTAGCTTTTAAAATTCCTAACTAAATTTTTATGCAGCTCCAAACGCTGAGGATACATAGATCTAACACTTTGGCTCATAGCTATTCCTTAGTCTAACTGCAGCATATTCAGGTCTGGTATACGCATAGCGTTCTTTCCAGACTTGAAGACTACTTAACCACATTACTTCTGAGCTCTCAATCCCAGTCCTCATCTGTAGTCAATCATATTTAAAAACCTGGAAAAGGAAAAAACCAAAGCCAATTATTTCCACACCAATTCCGTCGTCTTAAGTAAGCAACTTAGTACTTGCTCCACATTGATGCCCTGCCTTCACTTTTTTCCCCCGCTACAGGCCTGCGTAAGTGAAGAGGAGCCAGAGGATGGATAAACCTTGCACTCTACCATCAAAGGTGCTGCAGGAAACAATCCCCTGTAGCCTGGAATTTTGGCAGAGAAAATGCAGGATGGTGAACTCCATTCCATTTTTTGTTCCTTGTCTTTTCAAATGCAATGAATGTACATTGAAGAATGGCCACACGGTTGGTTTTTAATTCGCCAAGTGCCCTGATGAACCATTCCTACCATAGTCTGGTGGTACCAGCCAATAAACAGCACAGGCCTGAAGACCTCGGGCAGACCACGTTCACTGAGAGCCTCTCTCAAGAGATACAGTTGAAGTTGGAGCTGCTTCCTTGTGCCATGGATCCAGAAAGAAGGAAGCACTGCATAACACCCCGGGACATTTCACATGATTTGTAGTTAGCCTCTTCCCCCTCTCCTTTCCCTTGTTCTGAAAAGGGCCTAAATCCCCTAACACAACCTCATCTCCTCCCTGCCTATATAGAACTAGGTGGGGGCTATTTACATTTGAATTATTTAGGCTTTTTTTCTTTTTTTTTTTTTTTTAAGTTATAGATGACAGCTCATCCCTTCTTCCACCCCCCCTATATCCAGGACTCCCTTCCTCATTCTTTAGACATGGTCTGCACCTTAGCAGTAGGCATTTGTCCTGGATTTCAATGTTCTGTGACCTAACTCCTATAATGCTGAACAGCTAAAAACTAGTACAAGCACCAAATCTTTACTCAGCACAGACCTTAGCCCCATTTCAACATGCCCAGCTATTCCCAGAGCAACTCTAGCTTACTCTGGGTTTGCCCATCTACATTAAATTAACACAGGTGTAACCATATACACAGCTGAAACCTGCTGCAGGACACTGCAAAATGGTTCATTGATCACAGATGTTTCTGTACCTGCCTTCTCCACCAAGCAGCCATGTTTATTCCAGGCACAAGCCTGACAACATCCCGATGGAAGGGTTTTATGTGCCAGGATCACTTTGAGGGGAAGCAATGGGCTGAAGGAAATGGGGAATATGAGTGTAATTAAGTTGCATTAATGAGCTGCGGCAATTCATTAAAAAAAACAAACAAAAAACAATGTCAGTTTTGTTAGCGACATCTCCCAGCATGTTAAGTGTCAAGCAGAGAAAGCACTTGTCAGCCATCCGTGGCTGGTACGTTCCAAGACAGTAATTCTTTATTGTCTTGCCTAATCTGTTTGAGATAACTTGGCATTTTTGAGTAATGTTTTTCAGAAGACTCAAGCTAGAAGCCATGCTAGGGAAGGGAAAGTGAGAGGGAAGAATTAAAAAGGAATAAAAACATTAAGTGCTAAATCAAAGACAGAATGATGCACCTTTGTCCTGTTCCAAAGGGCCCAGGAAGCAAAATTCTCTTCTATAAACCCAGAAGTATGAGCACTAAGAGAACATCTTTTGTTTCTGTGCAATGTCTACTCCAGATACCCACTGCACCCTAACATCCTGAGTTCTGCTCAGGTGCAGCTGTGAGTAAAAACCTTGTCTTCTATAGGTATTTTCCCTTCTTTTAGCCCACAGAAGCCGCAGCTTCTGACTGAAGAGAACAGACAGCTGACAGTTGCTGCTTTGATGTTAGCTTCATCATTTGTTTTTAACACTCTCAAGCTGACCAAGCCTTGATGCCACATTTACTAATAAAACTGATCAAAACCCACTTGCCAAATACTCTGAAGAGACTAACCATCAAACTATGCACTTAACAGCATATGTCTTGGCTTTAATTCACACTGGTAAAGATCAATTCAGTAAATACAAGTGTGATGACCGAGTAGCTCCATAACTATCACCATATGTTATGAACAAATCAAGTATCTTAATAGAAATAAAATAAAGGTTCAGGTAAGCCTATAATATTTAGTATCAATGACTTCCATAAATAAAATAAAAAAAAATCAGTCTGAGAAGAAAAAAAATAAGACAAGCTACCAAGGATCATATTCAACACTTAATTACTTCCTCTAGTTTTCACTAGCAGACCCATCTGTCCTTCATACTCTGATGACCATTCCTCCTGGCCTGCCTGTGCTAGACCTACTCTAAGTACTGCACGGTCATGCAATGACCATGTTCTGTTAGGGAAGGGACTCCCAGTTGTTCGCATCTCCAACGTGCTGTAGGAGAAAGGAGCAGCTAAAGGTTTTGCTCTAGTGGGTTCCCTTATCTCCAGGTTCGGAGTGCCCTCTATTGGGGCTAGGCATCGCCTGAGATACTGCTAGTCAACAAACAACATGTACCTGTTTCTGAAGGGACATCTTCCCACAGAAAAAATGGCTCCACCCTTCCAGATGTGGAAAAGCCACAGTTTTCAACATGTTAAATAAAAGAAGCCCCAGAAAGAGCTGGTATACTTACAGCCTTCTAGTCCTGTTGATGTTCAGGCTAGGTTCCAGCCACACTGAGCTAAAGCTTAGAAGGAAATAACACTATTCCAATACAGAGCTGGTTTTGTTTTCCCTTCTTGGATTAGCACATCTACTTAAAGTGCAAGCTTTTGCTGTTATTTACAGAGGCAAAATAAAGCCAACGATAGTTTGGAACCCAGAAACAACACCTAATTTAGCACAGCAGTGCAATTCTGTTCCCTGTGAAAGCTGCTGTCCGGCAAAGACCCACCAATTCCTCCAAGAGCTGGAGAGTTTAAACCTCAACTAGTAATTTCTCTCACTTTTGCCAAGAGCTGCATTAGTATCACCTTCTTCTGAAGGCAGGGATCAAGGAAGAGGTCTACCCTCCCACATGGACCAGGATAACTGACACCTTAAGGTTACTCAGAGACAAGCCTATAACCCTGTTCAATACCCAGGGCTGGAACCAAACAGAAGCAAATCCAGAGCCCGTGCTCCAGTCTCCACAGATGTGAGCCACGTACCAAAACTCTGCAGTAAGATCAGATGCAGAATTATTCTCCACTTGCACAAGGACCTGACACAGGAAGCTATCCTCCTGCATCCTTACTCCTTCTTTTGCAGTTCAGAGTCTGGAGGACCCACATGCAATCTTCTGAATCCCAAAGGAAGCCGATGGATGGTAAGAACAGTGGCTGCTCTCACTCATGCCCATGTAGTACTGAAGGACAGAAGTCAGTGATCTACAACCTGATGCTGCTCTAACAGCTTAGGACACCATCACACCCCCTCCCCCAGTAGGACAATACTAGAATCAGATACTCAGACCTCTAAGATAAACAAAAGAAACTTTTTATTCAGTGAAAAAGAACAGTGTGTTTTAAAAAACATATTTGTTGTCCCCTGCAGTTAAAAAGCCATAGTATTGACAAAACTTCTCTTTTTGGCTACATGATAAGAATGCTCCATTTAAAATAAGAATCATCAGCTTAGCAAGCAACCAGAAGTCCTAAAAAGGTAAGTTCCCATCATTATCTTCTAGTAGGATAGTACCCAACAGCCAGGGAAGAGGCTCTATAAGAAGCTTCTATGAGATCATCCAGTGACCCTGACCAAAGAGCTTTTCACCTTCTGTCTAGGGAGCTCAGCTGAGAGTAAAGAGGTTGGAAAGTCTACAACAGGCCAAAAGCTTTTCACTTAATTATGTGGATTTGAGTATTAGTGAAACATTTTGTCAATTGTTGACAATTCAACAAGAGGCAGGGAAAGACAGCCAAGAGCTCAGAAGAAAGAGCTAGATTCTCCCTCCCCCACAATACATTGCTGCAGAGTATTCTCATCTCAACTGAAGGAGTTTTGTATAAAGACACTCCCATTTTGACTCAGACTTACTGAAGAAAGCCATCAACCCTAGCAGAATAATCTCTAAACCAGAAACAGCCCACTGAGAACAGCCCTTGATTTTAGCAGAGCAGGGATTCATTTGAGAATGCAAGAATTTGGAGAAGGAGAATCTCTGTCAACAAAAGCCTCTTTTGGAGGACAAAAGAAACTAGTAGAGTTTTTCTGGAGCAGTCCTACAGCAAGATCAGCAAGAGTACAGCAAACCAGCAACTCTTAGTAGAAACACTGTGCATAGGTGGTACACTTAGTAAGCTTTTACACTTATGCCAAGCTACCCTGCAAATAAGATTGCTCCAGCATCAATCAAACTATTTACTTATTTTCTTCCTCTGCTGTGTTATGAGTGAGTTGTATAGACTTATCTTTCCCCTTAGGCACATCACGGTTCAGGACATGAAAGTCTTCACACTTCCCCGGATGACCGCTCTGCAGATAGGACACAATCTCAAATTGAGGGCACATTCTCCACAAGCTACCAGGTGGCCACAAGGAACAAACACAACAGACACATCTCTGTCCATGCACACTTTGCACATCCTTTCCTCTTGCAGGCGCCGAAGCTGTTCTTCCATGCTCATCCGAGACTCATCTTTACCAAAGAAAAAGAAAAAGCCCAAACTGTTAGTATTATAACAGCTCCAGAGTGCCAACGCTGTCATCTTAGGAAGTCACACTGCAACTTGCTCATCATTTTGTTCAGAGGCTGACTGAAGGTGGCAAAAGTGCCTCTCAGGCAAATTTCATTTAAGCTGAAAAGCTACAGCTATTACAGACTCCGGCTTATCACACAAGATTCAGCATATGGATACATGCTGGACTGAGCAGGAACCAAGATCAACATCTTTTTACTGTACTGTGTAAGTTACTCCGATACACCAAGTTTTTGTATAACAGTCTGCTTCACAGTGGAACTCTAATTCCTGAATAAGGGTCTCTATGTTCAGTTACCATTCAAGCTAGCACATATTCCCCTTCAGGATTAAAACTGAATATAGTGACCGCTGATACCATTACTATAAAAGTCATTCCAATTATGCCTAGTCTCAATGTCACCACCACCACCAGCCCCGTGCACCTGATTCCTTTTGTTGCACAGATTGCATTTCTTCTCTTGAACTTGATGTTTCAGTCTCTCTCCGAGCAGCATCTGTACAACCAGGAAAGAAGACGGCATTAAATGCTACCCCTTTCCCCCCCTCTTCAGACAGTGCTGTTTAAAAAGATGACATATCCTGGATCTCAGTAGCCTTTAGGTCAAACACCTCTTTACTCTGCTGTTACTTTCACACACCTGGTGAAGCTGGTGTTCACTGTGGTGCCCCAGTCATTATGTATGTTAACCTCCCTACCATGACATGACCACATCACGTTGTCTCCTCAGCAAAGTTGGTTTATCTATCAGACAGCAGGAGCCATCAGCTGCTCATTCCTGCTCCTCTGCTGCTATTTAATCACACTTTCAATTTTGTGGAAGGTTTTGGGGTTTTTTTGCCTTAGCTAAAGTGATGGTAGACCATGATATGAAGACAGGAGCTTTGGAAAGCAGGCTTGCTACCAGAAAAAGCCTGTGTGCAACTGCATCTTCAAATAAACTCCACAAAACAGATAACACAAAACAAGTGTAAGTTAAGGAGAATAACATATTATCTAAACAAACAAGTATGGCTATTTCTTATCAAGCCATTGATTCAATTTTAAATAGGCTTGGTGTACTCATCCATCCTACAAGCCTTGCTTTGGACAACTGCCTCTGCATCAGATATGAATTTGTGCACAAGCCTCCACATTGTGCAGCTGTCTGCTACTGCAGGTGTAAGGTCAGCATAAAATATTGAGAATATCCACACCGTAGGCTATTGAAGGCAGATATAGTTACTGATGCCCCAGTAATCACAGCTCCTTCAGGTTTCTTTAGAGCAGAACCTCATCCTTCAGCCTCTCAAAGAAAGGCAAGCTTGGGTACATCACTACTCTTAATCCCAGCCTAGGAAGAGAGAAGGCAGACCCACAAGACACAACAGCGCTCAACATGAAGTGAATTAAGAGGTTAAACATCCACCAAGAACCTGGGTGTGCAAGTCAGGCATACCTCTGCTTTCCTCTGCACTGCTGCTCTCTCCCCAGTCTGGCTGAAGCAGATCAGAAATCAGTTCAGACTCAGAAAGGTAGAAAGTCCCAGTCAGCATGTATTTATTCTCTACCAGGTTTACCACCCAGGTGGGGTCAAAGCCCATCTGCAGGACATTCTGCACTATGGTAAATTGATCCAGAGAAGGAAAAGCCTGCAATTCCCAATTCCTCAAAGGATCTGTAAAGCAGTGAGCAGATACTTTACCAAAAAGGCAGAACTTTGGGCCAAAGCATGCCACTCCCTCACACTGTTAAATGAAAGAATGGCATGAATGTATTCTAGAACATTCCTCAAACTATATAGATAGCTAGATCAACATCCAGATTTACAGTTTTTACTTCCAACCATAATTCACAAGTCAAAAGCAATGTCATAAAAGCAAAGACACCAATTTTGAGTGGCTTACTCTACTGTAACAGCAAACCAAGTCTCCCATGTTTGGCCCCAGTCCAGAACCCTTATTTCTGTTTTCTCATCCCAGAACAGAAGTCTCAAAACTGCTTTCATAATGATCAAGTGGAACCTTGAAGTCACTTTATTTTTAGGAAATAGAGTCTAGCACAAGAAGCAAAATTGCTTGCTCTGGTGAGACCTCTGTCTAAGACCAGAGATATTCAGCCAGTCTGGATAATCACAGGACTTTTGGGTGCTTGCCTAACTTTCCTTTGACTTGTCCATGCTCTTGATGATGATGTCTGTGGAGTCTTTCAGACTACAGCATTTTAAGCCTACTTGACAGGAGACCAGAGAACAGCTAGAGGGTCCAGTTGTTCATTAAAGTGTTGATCCTGGGGATCTATTCCCATTCATCAATTGCTCCTGGAAATTTAAATAGGTGGAATTTGACTCACATAACTGGAAAACTGATTTTCCTCATTCTCTTGAGGAGCTTATCCGATAGGATGAGCTTAAGAGATATTTAAGCCTTTGAAGGGGCTGCCAGCTGAATTTCCCACTTCCATCTTTACTGATGAATGGTTGAGCTAGATTATGAGGTAGGAGAGACTTCAATGTTCCACTTGATCGTCATGAAAGCAGCTTCAAGACTTCTGTTCTGGGATGACAAAACACAGATAAGGATTCTGGACTGGGGCCAAACATGGGAGACTTTGTTCACCAATACAGTAGAATAAGCCACTCAAAATTAGTCTCTTTGCTTTTATGAAATTTCTTTTGATGACTTGTGAATTTTGATTGGAAGTAAAAACTGTAAATCTGGATGTTGATCTAGCTATACAGTTTCTCTATATTCAGTATTCAAGCTTCTAGAATATCAAAGCATCTCACAAACACCATGTCTACAGAGTGCACAGTAGCTGGGGTGGGGTAGAAGCAAGATTATACCACTTTCAACAGAAGACAAAACAGCATGTAATTATAACACTGACCTTGGGAAGCAGAAGACTCTGCTTCAGTCTGATCCCAGGAATCTCTCTGAAAATGTCAGAAGATAGTCAGACAAGAAGCACATGTTCAAAACTCCCCATCTACCAAAGCCTCATCCACTATAAACAAAAGATTCATGACTCACTGGAGATAGCAGGGTGCTTGAAAAGGACTCCTGAACACTGCTAACAAATTCTCTCCCCCTTGACCGCAATAAAAATTCACACCTATAAGCAGAAAGATTTAAATACATTAGTACGGGATCTCAAGTGAAAGTAGCAGTAGTAGTTTGATTTTAGAATCAAAGGGTGCTATTGGGTTACGAGCAAACTGCTATATTCATTAAAGACAACATAGTATCATGGTCTTTTTTTTTCCCCCCTCTCCTTGCATGAAGGGCAACAATAAGAGGATCATGACTTCCCCCTCCGCCCTTAATTCAGTCTTCATGTTTGGCCCAAGATGAGCTCTGTCCCTCGGAACAGATCACAGAAAGTGTTATAATAGACCACTACACAGAAACTGCTACAGAAAACACAAGCTTTACAATATCTTGCTTTTTGTACCTCAGCAGTAGAGACCAAAGCTGTTCTTTGACAAAGAAAGTGATTTTAATTGAACCTTTAGATAGTAAGCTCTAGGTCAAATTAGACAATCTCAGGTCTGAACTGTGCCACTCTACCTGAGCTTGAACATGTGATTTTGCTTTTAAAGTGAGAGGGTCTAAGTATTTAAGCTTTTTCACTTATATTTGTACAGTTGTTTTTAAAAAACTAGTGCAGCTTAGACAACCATCATCCAGTTGGTTTTGTAATTAACATGGAACACTCTAGTGATTAATCAGCTTTTGGAATAGAAGATGTGGCAGTGCCTGAGAAGAAGCCTAAAAGGGACTGAAGCCGACTGTCCTCGAGTCGGCAAACTACTGCAAGGGATAACACATGCAGAGGGACACCAGGCATGCATCAACTACATTTTGGGGAGGGAAGAAAGGGAGAAACAGAAGAGGACAGGCAGTTAAGATACAACGATTAGGTTTTCAGGTCAGTCTTTGGTTCTTCCACACGTGAAGGGAGAGTAGGAGGAAGGCACTTTTGGAAGACAGTACAGACTAAGGGACGGACCTAAAAACGAGTTTTCTATCTTGACCCACTACTAGGATCTGAAGATGGTCCCTTGCTGTGCAACTTTGAGGAATCGGAACCTTCCTCTTGAGATTTCAGGATTTCCAGAAGGTTACAGACTATTGCAACAGTTTACGCAGTTAAACACGATTGAACATACCTGACTGGCTTTTCACCTGCTCTAGCTAGGTAGAAAAAAATCTAGAACTAAGCTCATAGCAGAGTCTGGAAGCAGCACTTATTACCAGTACGTCTGTTACTCATTTGTCCCTCAACTAGGCGTAGTTCTATCTTATGAAAGAAGAAATCAGCGTGGAATGCACAGCACATCCCTTGTAGCAAGACCAAGAGATATCTGTCAACCAAGACTGACTTACCCCGGATACCATTTGGCATGTTCCCTCCAAGGATCATGTCCAAACGACCAGTTCCTCACACCTCCATCACAGTAAAAACACCTCACTACATCATCTTGTCCTGAAAAAGACATCAAGAGATTATTTGACACTGAAACACTGTATGCTCTAATAGCCCCAGATGAGAACCTGGGGAGAGATTCAGCACAAAATGCAGGCTACCGGACGGAACAGATGAGCACATGACAATTTACCAACACTGTGCGAGTTGTATTGGGGCAGGAAATCTGGTGAGAGTGTGAACTCCCAGAGCTGCAGCTGGTTGAGATCATTCCAGAACTAGGTCACAAGCTAACAGGCAGCATGCATGTGAGCACCATCGCTCCTGTGTACGCACATACCTATCCAATCCCCTCTTGCCTGCATTTAGAGTAGAGCAGCGATTACTTATACCTATAAACACGCTTTGTTTCCTAGCCACAGTCTGCCATAACCAGCAGCAGGCACAGTCAGACGATGTACACAGCCTCCATCTCATGGGTGTAAGAATTTGCCACAACATGGTCCCAGCCCATCCATCCTGCTACTGTGCTTCTCTTCGCAGAAATCACAAGAAAAATTAAAGCCAAACACAGTTAAGAAGAGCTGCCTACAAATGGCCTGCTCCAAAGGCAATGAAACAGCATCAGTAAAGGCTGCCAGTGAGTTTAGGTCACAGGCACGATCTTCCAAACACTGTCGTATCAGAGCACTGTTTGGCTTAACTCAAGTGCTCAGTTCCCGAGTTCTCCAGTGACCGCAGGAGTGCCACGTCAGATGCTGCTGCCTAACGAGTCCCCACAGTAAATCTCTGTCCTGGGCTCTCAGCTGCTCTGCAAGCAGCAAGGCCAACACAAAACACATAGGTTTTAGCTGCAGACACCGCTTTATGGTTTATTCTATGTTCCTGACGATGGTGGTCTTGAGTGCCTTAAAAATTAATAAAAAGACAAAAGCAGCAGATGAGCTAACGTGCCTGTAATGCTCTGCCACTCAGGCATGCACCCGCTGCCGTGCTTCAGGTAGATGGGTACAGGTTCATAGCATTAACTGGATTTATAGCAAGATGCAGGTCACGCAGTTTGAGTGAAAATCTTGCAGAAGCAGAGACACGTACTAGCAAACTAACCAGTCACTTCCTCTAACTCAAGCTAGAAGAACAGAAGGTCAATTACGTGACTTTCCTACACGCATATCATTCACTGTGTTGCATCTCAGGTTTTTTCTAGCTATCACAACATTTAAGGCTGAGGGCTTTTTTCCATTCCCATCTTTACCAAGAAATAGTACTTAAATAAGTGGAGAAAGAGGCAATTCAATTTTACTTCAACAATAGCGTGAGGCCTTCGGGATGCACAGACTTGTTTCTGCTAATGGAGCTTCAGTTTATGGACCTGCCTGTCACTTCCTTCTGTCTGTCCGATGTGCAAACACAAAACAAATGAATTCCTTCATATGGAAGAAGTCACACTTGTAACACAGAAATATCACTATATTATTAGCTTTCAAAAACCTGAAGGATCCCCCCCAATATTTAATTACAGTCAAGTATTAACATACTGTAAATATTTCTTCTGACTGGTCAGTCCAGGGAAGGTTACTTCTTTAAACCTATAATCTAACTAGCAAAACCTTCTCCAGGGGAAACAGTGATGTTATCTTGATATTCACATGCATATGATGAGAAATATTGCCTATTTTCCTCAAAAAAAAAAAGTGTCTTTTTTATTTCTGTATTACAAGGCCAGCATCCTTACAGCAAGAAGCCACAGTGACAGCCAAATGGGCTGACTACCTCCAGGCGTCACTCAGATTTGGTTTTTTGAGAAGGCGGCTTCAGTGCAAGACAGAGTTACACGAAACATGACATGCCAACTAAATGCCTCAAATCCTTTTAGGAGTGCAAGTAATAAATAGGCTCAATGGATGTTAAAGCACACACTTGTCTGCCAGTAAGACATTTGTTTAAAACATGTCACTTTTTCTGCTCATACTGGGAAGGGAATTACTAGTGGACCCCTCAGTACCAAACCAGAAGTTAACATAGAATCTAATTCTGCACGAGCACCAAGTGAAACAGCGCAGGCTGAAGGAAGGATGTGGTTTCTAACTACACTACACATACTTGCACATATTTGTGCAAGCAATAAAACATAGTGACACCTTCAAAACGTAACTCGAGTGAGAGTTACAAACAGCATACCTACCTGTGTAAAAGAACCCCGCTCTAGCCAGTTGCTCAGGGTGCACATCGGTATATTGTGGCCAGTTCTGAAATGTAGATAGTCTCATCTCCTCCGTTACCATCTCTGGGTACTCTGGTTCATTGGGCAGGGCTGTCTCCTCACTGTCTATCCCCTGCAAAAAACTGAGGAACTGCCCATCCACAGTGTCAAAGATTTCCTGAAGAGGAAGCATCTCTTGGTTCCCAACATCCTCACCAGAAATGAATTTACAGGAAGGGAAGAACTTCAGGTGCTCTGCTACGGGGCAGTCACCAGGTCCCCAGTCCTTCAGGACACCACCACAGCAGAAACACTGTACTTCATCTCTTGGACCCACAAAGAAAAAGCCAGCCTTGGCCAAATCTTGGGCAGACACAGGCGAGGTGCCTGGCCATTGCCAAAAGGTCCTCAGTCTTCTTGCTTCGTTCCTCATGCTGGATTCAAACAACTGGCAGCGAGCATCCCTGAGCTCGATCTCCTCTGCTGGTGTCATGTCCCCCATGTTCTTGTTCTGAAAAAGAGGATAAGATAGCCCAGGGCAGTCAGCTGGGTTCCCGGTGTCAGGCAGCACTCATCCAGCGTTATTTGTTCCTCATCCCCGTGCATATTCCGGAAAGCTCCTGGTCTTGACAAAGCTGAGCTTGTTTCAGAATTGCAGCCCAATCAGAGATCTGGTGCTTCTGTACTTTGCTGTTGAATTTTTGCTGAGCCCTCACCAGTGTCTGAAGGGAAGAGACCAGCACTTTCGGAGCCCCTCTGCCAATCGACAGGAGAGGTGTCTGCGGAACCGATAGCGCAGGGGGAGGGCAAAACCTGTGCTGCTGCCCTTGCTGAACCAATCCAACTTTCAGCATCTGATTTGCATGATAAATCCCCAGATATTTTGCTCAGCTTTTAAATTAACATTAAAAAGACTGGGGGTGTTTTTCCTCCTAAAATCAGATTTAAGGAGGCATGCCCTAACAGAGCAGAGAACAGCTGCGCCCAAGCAAATAGTGTCTCGGTGTTCCTTTTTCAGCCAAACGCTACACAGAATATCAGTAGTTTTTTCATGATCTTATTCTGCTAATTAAACAGTGAATATATAGAAATAACTCTCTGAAAGAGAACTTCTCCAGGACACAGTTTAAAATAATTAGGTCTGGTTTCTACAGGGAGGTGTCCGTAAATGAAAGATAGGACATTTTCTGCCTGTGCTAGTTCTATGCAAGAGGAAGAGGGAAATTAAAGCAGCTATGAGTGCCCGAATATCCAAGCCCTCATCTTACTTAAGGTAATGGCCCTTCCCTGCACAAGCAAGCGAAATTGCTGCTGCTTCCAATACTTTCTACATGGCTGGGAAATACACTTTCAAAAGGTCACACAGTTACACAACTGAGAATCAGGATCAATTTAACTAATCACTCCAAAGAACTCCTTCAGAGTGAAGGCACTACACATGTGACTAAGTAGCAGGTACAATCAAATCTATTTTTTTTTTTTTTTAATTAAGTGCCCTGAAAATCCCTTCACCACCTAACTCAATAGGCCAATTCATCCCAAGGGAAGTGCTGGCCATACACCGGTTATCAGAGCTAAGCAGTATAAGCACACAGACCCAAAACATCACACAGGCAAATATTAAATTAGAAAATGATACATATACACCTATGCCCCTCCAAAAAAAAAAAAAAGAGAGATGGCATTTCAAAGCTGGTACACAACATTATTAAGATAACTACTGCAGTGCACTCTTTTGAATAGGCACACCGTAAAAAACAACGGAGTGGAGACCACCTGTATAGCAGCTACTCCGCAGAAAACACAGCCACAGAGACTGTTTTAACAGAGGCACTCAGGCCACTAGCATCGCTGAAGTACGATTCCTGTTAGTTACGTGTTGCAGTACATTGGGGGAAAAAAAAAAAAACAAACTTTCAGGGCATGTTAGTTGCAAGACCTGTAGCTAGAGTTAACAAATACTTCATAGGTATTATACATTTGGTGAGATTTTTAAAGCAAAAGCAAGCTTGCTCAACCACATGCCTCTCACAATAAGGGGTAGCAAGGAAGACAAAGTTCATAAGCAACTGGAATTTTCTTCTATCTTCATAATAAGTGTCCAAGGCCAGGATGGATGGGGCTTTGGGCAGCCTGGGCTAGTGGAGGGTGTCCCTGTCCATTGCAGGGGGTTGGAAGTAGATGGGCTTTAAGGTCCCTTCCAACCCAAAGCATTCTGTGATAATCACAGACACCAGAGTTGTAGGAAAAGAGGGCTCCAAGAGTTTGTTTTAGAAATGGCGCTTTGCTTAATACAATAGTTACTCAAGAACTATGTCGCTGATATAAAGAAAAATCCATACAGAAAAAACCCCACCCCGCTAGTCACTGATACGCAGCAGAATTTGCAAGCTAAGCAAACTTATGAGCATGCAATTTTTTAGCCTGCACAGCAGATTTGGCTCTCAGAACACAGAGAAGCAGAGAGACTTGTTCATGAGGCACAGCTCCACAATATCAGCGTTGCTCTCATCTTAGGCCCTAAGAAAACAAAAGCTATTATTCTTAAGCCACAATAAACACCATTTTCCACCTAGAAGGTGACCGAGTTATCTTAGCCTACTCCCCACTTAGGAAGCACACATCAGAGCAAACTTCACAGCAAAATACAAAGAAAGAAAATTAGTTTTTCCACTTAAGAGCTTAACAGCTGAGTCAAGCTTTTTTTTAAAAAAAAAAAAAAAAAAGAGATGCAACATAGGAAAACAAATATATTTCTCTTTTGATTGTGAAGAAATCCCTTATGGTTTACCTACATTATATACTCTGCAGAAGATCCATTAACTTGGCTAACAAGGCTCTCTAAACCAAATTGATATCTTAAATAGTTACAACACCACTAAAAGCCCATATTCTCCCACAATCCATGTCTTACATCTACATAGTAATACAATTCCAAAGCAACATACCAACAATTAATATCAACAATTCTTTTTGATTAGCACAATAAAAACTAAAAAAAAAAATAAAATTTTTTTTTTTACCTACAATATACTAAAAGAAAAAAAACCAAAACACTTCCAAAAACTAAGACTCTCCCAGCCCCACAAGCTTCAAGCTACCCTCTTCTCAGCAAGGCAGGGGTCTTTCCCAAAGAAGCAGAAACCCTCTGAAGATGCAAGTGATCCCACCTGCCACAGAGCCCATTTCTAATGCTTCGTTTTCCCCAATTGGTTGGGTTTGTGCTGAAATTCTCTATTGGCTAAACAGTCCAAATTTCATCTTTATAAATGGGGGTCACTAGGGAAAGATACAAAGCTCAAGCTTCCTCCAGAAAATAATTTTGGACCCCTGGAAAAAAAAAAAATCTAATAACCAAGCCTTGTAATCTTGTTGACATCTGGCATAGTACCAGTCACGACACCTTGACTCCCGTGACACAATGCTTGCAATCCTCCTATTTCACTATAGTACCTTTGCTACAGCATCCATGATTTTTTCTTTAATTTCTGTTGATGTAATAAGAGAAATTAACAGAATCATATTGTAAAAGAAGACTCTCCAGATGTAAGTTATGATGTCTCTCAAATACACTGGAGTATGTCACACAGGAGGACAAGAGCAGCCCCCTGTAGAGGGTGATAGCTTTCTGAGCCCCTGCGATCACACTGTGGCTCTATCCTAACAGTGGTTCTGTGTCTTTTCCAGTATGCTCTCACCTGTGTATGTTTTGCACCTTACAATTTTCAAGAAAACGTACTATAAAACTAACAGACAACAGCAACAAGAATTTACTGGAGACAGCTTGAATAGATTACATTGCTTTTCCATTGGGAATAAACACTGACTCTTTTGATGCCATCGCATCTTCACAATATGAAATCTTTCTGTTCCTCTGCCTTCCTGTGGTCACAATGCAGAATGAAGGATTTTAAGGCTGGTTTTGAAAGGTGCAATTACTTGAAAATGTGTTTTCCTCTACCACTTTTCTGCCTGAGAAGATACCTGCAGCTTATTCCAAACTATGTGCTTGACAAAACATAAGTTCTCCATGCTAACATAAGAACACAGGTGGTTTATGTTTGTAAAAAATGATAAATTAGGATTTTTCTTTTAAGAAAAAAGATCCAGAGCCCTTTTCTTGCAGGCAAGCCTATACAAACATTTTAATGTAAAAGAACACTGTTGAAAGGTTGGGGGTTTTTTAATTAAATATGCATTAATGAAAATCCCTGAGCAGTAGAGGGCAGTGCCTATATAAGAAATTTACAGAATCTTGTCATAAGCGAATGTAGTTCTTTTTTTTTTTTGTCCATAATGAATTTATATGTAATTGCACATTATCTTCTGCTCCACAGATCCTATTCTTTATAAGTCTATATTGATTTTTGAAGAGCGTATCCTAAAAATATAAGATACAGAGTTAACCAAATCCCTCTTACAGAGGCTTTATGGGGAATCTGCTGATGGGTTGTTGCGAATCACCTGTTAATAGCTAAGAATGATCGATAGTTTTGATCTTCTGAAGCATTTCACAAGCAATGACCTCATCTTGTACTGCTTATAACCACCTTGCTTCTCAAACGTGATCTCAGGAGGTGCTGCGAGCGTGGTAGGCTCCTGGATCTGCCTTGGCCTCACCAGCAGTCTGCAAGCAGCTCTCGGGGATGTTTCGCCCAACGCTTAAAAAAATCTGCCGGTGGCACCGACGCACCATGGAGTTGTGGTAAAGGTGCGCTGAACTGCCAAGCCCCTACAATTCCACTTGTCCGAGGGGAGCACCCAGGGTGACTCTTAAAGAGGGAAAAGCTGTATAAAAGCTCAGATGAACTTAATTAACAAAAATTTGACTGATTCTGGCAGTGATTATTAGGGGTTTTTTGTTTACATGACATTCTTTCATCAGGAAAGCTTCAAGACATGTTTAAGGTTGGTTTTGTGTGGGGATACACTCATGTAATTTTGGGGAACGTTTCACCAACGAAGGAAAGCTCAGAAGGACTAGTGAGATGACTGTAGCAGAAGATGAAGCAACAACAAGTCTGCTGCTAGAGAGCAATTAAAAATAAGTCACCATGGATAAATGATAGGGTTTTATTTTAGCACACCAAAATTTTGAAAGTAAATAACATATTCAGCAGTGTTGTATGCAACTAATACTGATCTTTTTTAGCAATTCATATGCAGTTTTTTGTTCCTTTTCAGAGAAGTAATATGTCCTACTGAACTTCTGAACACTTCTTAAAACAAAGAACGTAATGAGCTAAGGACAGAGGCTGGAGATACCGTTGCTGCACAACACAACAGAGGGAGAGACAACTGTGCCTATGCATGACTGGTTTTGGGGGTGGACACTGCCCTGCAGCTTTTTCAGTAAAGAATTGCAGGAAGTATTAACCTTTTAATGACAAACAACTGTGGGAATCGGTAAGTATCAACCAGGAGTCCAGGATAGATCAGTGATAACGACCAACAGCACCATCACCGTGCCCCTGCATGAGAAACGTAGTAACTCCTACACTGCTGAGCTCATTCCAAGCATAACTGGAAACCAATACTAGACAGTGATTTGAAACATCCTAAAAAGAAAGGAACGTAAACATAATTAATCAAAAATATCTTTGCTAACATCAACCTGGTTTGGAAGGAAAGCCATCAATAACTACAAGGGGCAGAGTATAGCTGGAGACAGCACGATAGCGAGCTCAAAAGGGCCGAAGTGACCGGAGCCCCTGGAAAAACTCCAGCGGAGTTCAGCATCTCTAACCTCGAGGTTCTACACAGTTGTAAGAGCACGAAGCTGTTCTGTGTGGTTTAGCTCAAGGAAAACTACTGTGCTTTCATCAATCAATTAACAGTTAATAAAAAACTCCTGAGGAAACAGGCTTTAGTAACAGGGGGAAAAAAAAGGTATCAGTTGGCATTACTGAAGAAGCAAAGAGGCCGGGAACACGAACAGAGATGCCATAGCTTGACACTGCAACTGATGTTGAAGTGATGATGAAGGGGGCTGGATATCAAGGAAATTTAGGGCATAATTCTTGTTTCCACTTGCTCAGAACCACTGTTAACCGCTCTATGAAGACAAGGATCCATTTTTCAGAATAAAATGTTCAGACCTTGTGATATAACTGCTTTCCAGACTGAAGCAGAGTGTACGAAAGCATTAAATTTGTAGCCATAGAAGTAGGTGATTGGCTTCTGTTTCTCCATTTAGGGCCTTGCTTTTCCTCTTCTGGCTGCCTCTTCTTTGTCTGTTGTCCTTCCTCTTCCTTCACGCTGAATGACCAGCTGGTACCATCCTGCAGCAAAACACCTGCACCCCGCTGCTCTCCTAAGAGTTGCTGGCACTCTGTTCCCTGCACCAGCAACGTGTGTGAGGGTGCCCGTCTGCTCAGCTGCCTTCCAGTGCAGCGCTGAGGGACCAATGCACGGCGTGGTCTGTAGACACCAAAGGATCCATAAAACAAACCCACTGTGGACAGGCAGCGTGATCCAATGCCGTGAATAATGACAAGACATGCTGAAAAGTGACTGGTCACACCAGAGACAAACACAAAGTAATTTCCTTAGGGCAAAGCTCAGAAATCTCGCTTTGCTTTTTCATCCAGCTCGAGGTTCATTCTTTTGCCATTGTGAGCGCTGCTATACATCTGAAGGGGTCTTCTCTGCCCGCCAACACCTCCCTCACTGCACTTTCCCCAGTGGATTTTTCAATAATAATGAAGAACAAATTTAACATATCACTACTAATAAATGATTTATTCCTCCAAACATGAATAATCATTAATCCAGGAAGCCTGAAGAATGTTGCTATAAATAGACATACTATATACAGCCAGAACTAATGCACAGATGAGTAACACACATGTTTTGTATCATGTTTTGTGAAGCGATTTCCTAAGGATTCAAACCCTTCAATCTCTTTCCCTTTCTTCTGGCCTCCTCTACCATAGCATCTGATTGCCTCAAAACTTTACGTATTGCAATAGTTAGGAACAGCTAAAATGTAGCTTGCAATGTGATTCATGGAAGTGCTTAGAATCAAGTACTATTAATATACCAGCCCACAGGAACAGAACACAGTACATATCAAAAGAAAAATCTGCAAAGCACAGCAGATACTCAAAAAATCAATAGAGGAACTGACCTTAAAATCCTACTGTGATTTGAAAGAAAAGCAAACTAACATGCTAGTTCCTTGGAACAAGGAAAATTAAAGTGTTTCTGCCACAAGCCATTACTATGTTTTATATTGTTTTGTAACTGTATGATTTCAGTGTCCAGTCCATTATGAAAAGTATTTCTGCTATAGAAGATAGAGTGGGTTGAAAACTGTTCAATGCTTTTTCAAAAGGTAACTACTTGTAGAAAACGGTTTATTTTTTATTTTTCTAAATGGTTTTTGGAGCTGAAAAATTTGAGTTTCTTTTTCAAGGGTCTTTTTTTTCTCTTTATTTGGTTTTCTAACCCTTCTTGCCTTTGCCAGTGAAGTCAAAACATCATGGGGAAAAAAAGAACAAAACCAAAACCCACTCATTTTTTTTTTGTTTCCCACATCATTCTAAATGCTTAAATCTGTAAAAATTCAATGCTGCCCCAAATTGAATGAACTATTTTCAGCCTTCAGCACATCAATGTGATATCCAAAGAGCAAGCAGAGTGCTTAGAGAGCTGAGCAGCAGCACAGGAATTAGGAACACAAATTAGTTTCACGAGAGAACCGGATGGCTAAGTACAATTCCCACAGTGAGCATGGAAAACGTGAACAATATTCCCCTTCTTCCTCCCTTTTGGAGTAGGATCTGGCTGGTTTCCCCAAAGATCAGTTGTGCTTCTCCTTCCTCTCTATTCCTGCCTCTCCCTCTCACCAACTCTGTTTCCTGATTCCTTCTGATCCTGACACGGAGGAGCCTCATGCCTGTGCTCTGTTCCCTCTACCTACTCAAAGCCTGGCGGGAGGTACAGGAACAGAAGATACGTAGCCTCACGTAAACCGAGTGGCGTCGCTACTCCAAATTGTTCACAAATAAAACTAACAGCTCCTCAGAAGAGATTGCTATCAGCTTGTGACTAACGTACATTCCACCATCCAACCATTAATTGCCTTTAAAGAAGGATTTGTTAGGCATTGTTATAACTCTAATGGAGCTCATTCTACTTTTTAATTGGTGGGAAATCAGCCATCAAGGAACACGGAACATCTGATTTTCCAATTAAATTCTGCTACAGTTTGGAACGTGTTTTGATTGGAGAGAGATGTGCTTAGCTGCCTGACTATTGCTTGGACGACAGGCAGAAAGATCTATTCTTGGGCTATTCACACTAGCAATCATCTGTTTTTCTCCATGCAAATTGGCACAGAATAGGTTTATTTTGTCCCTGTATTAATAATCAATAGCAAAATTGAAAGATGAGGAAGACAGACAACAGACCAACCTGAAGGATGCTGCAAAAAGATGAAGTGAGAAATTCTAATATGTAAGCAAAGACCGACTGACCTTGTAGTTTAATGGAAACTACATGACAACAGCAACAAAGAGCTGCCAATGATGAAGACATGGGACAGTACTTATGATCAGTCACTGCTCAGTTGAGCTCCTTGCTATGGCTTTTCAATGCAGTTGTCTTGCAAAGAACAGCATGTGCGATGGTGATGTCAGATGTTATCTGTTCACAGGCCACACTCTTTGCATATGATTTCCCTTCTCATGTTTTCAGTGTGTCAGTGACATGAAAAACAGGAGAGAACAACAGATACTATTTCTCTGTGCATCTGCTGTTACCTTCACCCTAAAATGATGGGAATTCAAATTGGATCCTTGTTTTGGTTACATTCCACGGGGGAGTGCGCTGCAGGAGGGAGATGATTCCAGCATAGCAATGTTTGATTTTACCACCCTGCTCAGAGCAGACAGGGCTGCAGAAAATCCCTGTAAAATCTAAATTTGGAAAAAAAAAAAAAGTCTTCTCTAATTTACAAATGAACTCTTCTGAGATTTCAGAAAGTGTTAATAAAGAAAGAAAAATAAATTGTTAACTTTTTCTTGTACTAGAACATACGACCATGTTTCTCTCAATAAAGCCAAAACCAAACAAAAACCTGCGTTACCCCCTAGGTTACCATGTTAGACTCCAAGAGAATCCTGAGTTGATATAATTCTGAATATTGCCTCTTATCTATATGCTTCAACTGAGACTTCTCATCTTACTGGTTTTGTTTCTAAAAGACTCTGTACTTCTCAATGGATAGGCAAGATCATTCTTAAAGTTACTGGGAAGAAGCAGTAACTCACATTTTCCTAATGCAAAAGAAAAAAAATATTGCCACAAACATGGACTTAGGCACATACATATCTACCTATTTGCCTGACATGCTCTGACTTTAAACCTAAAATAACAGGTATAGCCTAATAGCTTTAGTCCCCTGTACCTTAGGATGCTGAAGCAAATACAGTTCTAACATTCTGCCCACATGCACTCATGGCTAGGATGATTCATAGTCACATAGTTTCTATATCAAGACTAGTGAACATACACAATCACATGGGCTCCAGAGCAGTGCCCACCACCCAAGCATCCAGGACGAGCCTTTCCCTTTTCCTTCCAGACAGATGTGCCGCTCTCTTTTCTCTATCATTTGAAACACTGCTCTGTACATTGCCTCTCCAGCTCGTCCAGGGACTCGCAAGAGCAGAGACTTACTTTGTCCATAGCTAGACAGTAGCCAACAGAATTAAGATAAAACATGCCAATTATTACTTGCTACCTAAGTCAAAAAAAGAACCCAAAGCATCTCCAGGTGCTGAGGATTAATGCAGTGCTCATTTTTCCTTATCTCTCAATGAATGATCAGAAAAATGACAAAAGAAAGTGGACGATTCATTTCAGGTATTTTATTGGAATAGAAACTCAAACTAACAATTTCCAGACACATGAACACAGGGAAGACTCCAGTTTTAACTGCATCTAAAGGAAAGGATGATTGCATTGTTTAATAACTTTCACGAGGACTAGAATTTGCCACTTTTATCCCCAAAATTAATCATGGAGATGCTACAAATAAGACTTCGTAACTTCTGGAACTACTGTGCGGTATGATAAGTCTTAACTACTTTGCGCTAGCTCCTGGTGAATGCAGTAATGAGACTGGATGCAATCATCACACGCATAGTTACTAGGCCCAGTTTGGGCCTCAAGTTATTTCCTCAGGCAAGAACAACCCACTATGCACAAGAAGCAGAAGTACAATCGTTAATGAGGTATAACTCAAATACTAGAAATAAAAGCACATTGCTTTCATTTAATCCGATTTCTCCTTAAGCCAGCCCTTCCTAAAAATTACAGCAATTCAACTTTGGCATAAAGCAGCACTGAACGATTACAACTCAGGCACCTTATTCGATAGTGCTTTATTTCCTAACCTTCCTTCAGCAGGGCACACAGGTAAATGACAAGTCTCCCTTAAAAGCACCAGTTTACTTCTTGGCCCTGCTGAAATCAACATAAGCTATGGTAAGGGTCCAAGATTTCACCCAGGTTCTGCAGAATAGCAGCTGGAAGGAAAATAAAATGAATTAACTCGATTAAAAAACATGCCCAGAGCAGCTGCAGGCTGGTTGTGACTCTCCACCTGAGGATCCCAGCCGCAGCTACCTCAGGCCCCAGGGCCGGACCCGCACCGCCTGAAGGCTGGTGTGAGGGGAGACCGGCCTCCCTCAGCGCCTCGGGCCGCAAGTGAGCCTGCATGGCCGAGCCTAGGGGCAAGGGAGCCCGTGTACAGCCTCGCAAATGCCGAGTGAGGGGAGGAGGGGACCCGGGAAGGGACAAGGAACCAGGGAAGGCAGAGGCAGCCGCCCGCCGCCACTCAGCCTGTCCGCGCATGCGCAGCAAGCGCCGCCGCGCTCTGCGCGCCTTCCCCCCCCCACCCCGCCTGCGCCTGGCTGTGTTTTCCCGGCGTGCCCCGCGCGCTCTCGGCGTTGACGTCACCGCAGCCCGGCGCCCGCCGCCATTGGAGTTGGAGGCTCTGGTTCCATCCCTCGCTGCGGCCCGGTGGTGGCGGGCAGGCCCGGGCGGCGCGGCCCGGGGGCATGTGAAGAGACGGGGCCGGCAGGGTGAGGCGAGGCGCGGGACCGGCGCCGGCCTACCGTCCCACCGTCCCCCGGGTCCCCTGAGGAGACGCCGAGCGGCGGCGCGCGCGCCAGCGGCCCCTTTCCCTCCCCCTCGGCCCCGGCCCCTTCCCCTCCCCGGCCGCCGCCTGAGGGGAGAGGAGCTGCCGCCGCCCCTCCGCCAGGCCCCGGTGCTCCGCGCCCCGCCGAGCGGCTCTGCCTTCTCCCCCAGCCCTCTTTGCTGAACCACGGCGGCCCTGTACATGAATTATGTCTGCCACAAGCGTTGACCCTCAGGTAAGTGGCGAAACGAAGCGCGGGGCCTGCCTCCTCCCCACCCGGGGGCGGGGGTGGGGGGGTGTTCTCTTGCAGGCCGGTGCGTGCGTCTGTCCCCGGAGAGGCTTTTCTTCTCCCTCCCGGCATCGCTGGAGCTTAATCTTCCTCGTTAACTTCCCCCCGTGGGCACAGCACGTTCCCACTGCCTTTCGAGGGCCGTGGCCATTTCCAAGGGAGGCCAGTGCTGAGTGATACGTTCAACATACTCCTCAATCCCAGTTTAAACAAACCCTGATATGTTGTTAGCTGTTTCTATGAGCCTTTTATCCATCCTCAAAAGCTGCGTGTTTTGCAGTGACAATATAAGCGTTTTTCTAAAATTAACTTTTTTATTTCTTCTTTTTTTTTTCTTTTCTTTACCCAATCATGTGCCGTGGTTTCCCAGAGGCCGAAAGGACAGGATAATAAAGGTGAGGATCATGCTGAGATCTGATCATCTAAATTGTTGTTGTAACAAATGAATTATGCAGGTACCTGTAGGTGAGCAGAAAGGTATTGCTCTTAATCCCTATGGATAACATCTGAAACAAAGGAAGTTGTGCTTTGTTTAAAAAAATAACATAAACTGTTATTTGTACAAGCTTGCTCGCATCCCACTTAATGCTACGGAGTTTACAGTGGGAAGGACGATGTGTTAATACTAAATATAATCATGCTTTTCATTTCCTTAAAGCAGTTTTCTACATAAAGTCACAAGGATATGCCCTATTCAATATTTATTTTTACATACTCTCATCCTGCTATATGAATACAATTGTGTTACTGATCTGCTGTTGACTGATACATGCACTAGTTGTCATGTATAAGTCTACAAACTTCATTATCTAAGGAATTTTAAATCAAAAATAGTTAACTTCTGATGAGTTAATAAGCTTTTTATGATAACTCCCGTGCTTCGTTTGAAGTTAAACTGAACATCAAGTCATCTGAGAAAATACCTTGATTGTTACTGGGATTGCTAATAAGTATGTAACTGTTTAGGCTTAGAAACTAACAATATTCAACTCTAAATGTTTTTTTAATGTATCTTAACCTGCCTTAAAACTCCAGCTACTTGTAGTTACAGAAAGTTTGAGACTATTTCCTATGTTTGTAAATGCTTTTTTACCTCTCCCTGACAAACTTTGCAGAAATATTCTGGTAAATTCCCAGACTTGTTTGCTAAGCATCCTATTTGGTGTAGTGTTACTTTTAGTTTAGTTCAGCTGTTCTATGAAATAGTTGTTTTATTTACGTATCACATAATGTGTTTGACCTTATTTTCTTAACTTTAAAGCAAACAATGGAAATTATTCAAGTGACCCAATAACAGTTTTGGTTTTGTGTATCTTTCAGTAATGGATTTTGAATGCTTTTCACACATTAATTTATGCTTAAGTAGGCCTTTGATTATGGCAGATATCTCTATTTTACACATGAGAAAGTTGAGACTTAAATTTTCCTGAAAATGTCAGGATATCAAGGTACTTAGCCATCATTATTTCATAATTAAATGTAACCTCATCTTATTTTAGCCAACTTTAAGTTAAAGAAACAGTGAATAATACATGCTGAGAGAACTGTGAATTAGTTTCTGGGAGTTTTAATTATAGACCAGAACAATGGATGCTGTTTCCCAAAATTCTTGTCAATAATTTTTACTATTTTATTCAGAGGTAGTTCCCATGAGTTGCCTATTCACTTTTGACTGTATAATTATTTTTTTTTTTTATAATTTACTCAAATTTAGTTTTGTAAGCAATAATATAAAGAGAAACTTTTTGGGGGAATAATGTCATCTCTTGGTCTTTTTCTGAGTCTTCATGCTATGAATAAGATATACAGCTTTTTGATAAAATAACATAGGATGGAAATCTTTAGTAAAATGCTACTAAGCGGTGTTATAATATATTGCAACCTTTTTCTTCTAGTACAAAATGGTTCGTTACATCAGAAGGATACAGTTCATGACAACGATTTTGAACCTTACCTTTCTGGGCAGTCAAATCAGGTTAGTGTATTTTTAACTTAGGCTTTTTTCTTAGCCATGCTGTTGGCACTCAATTCATAGGATTGTGTTGAGGGAGCAAATTCCTTAAATAGAAATGGAAAAAGAAATGACTAGCATATTGTGTTACTTGGTAATACAACTAGCATTTGTGCTCGCAAAGCTAATATTACTCTGCATATCCAGATGGCCGCAAGTGAAAATGAAGTTAATGCTCCAACTAGTGTCTGCTGATTGCTCCTCAAATTGCAGGTTATTGATACGGCCGGACTGTGACAGACTATTTGATCTTAGAGTTCTTTGATAGATGAGTTGCATGTGGGAGTCTGAAGGTTCTACTTTTGGGCTCTCCCGATTTGTATAATCCTAGAAACGAGTTTAGTTGAAACTTGGTTTCGATGATTTCTGTAGAGCTTGTAGAGTTGTCCTATTTGTTTTTTACACTTAGCAAATACTGTTCTTTCAAGTCCTCTGAAATATCTTAAGAATTAAAAATACGTTATTTTAAGAGTAAGGCACTGTAATGTAAGCTCTCAATATAATCTAGTTTGTTGTAATGTATGCTAAATCAACATCCATGACTTAAATAGCATTATAATTGAAAATATCTTCTAATTGAAGTAGTTTTTGACTTAACATTCAACTTTTTGAAATGAGCAAAATGTATAGAAAAAGGAGATGCAAAAAGTTTTATTTCACAAATATAAAATACCGTTTCAGAGAGAAAGAGATGCCTACCCAGAGGTACATCATTATTTCTTGGCAGAAAGACTAAGCGTTATGTTTTGAAAGGGAAATTTATAATTCAACCTGAAACTGATAGAAGCCAGTGTTAATATTGGTCATATCACTGAACTTGCTTGCAAAACAAAATTATTCTACATGCTAGAAAGAATAGCGTATGATGTGGTGCTCTCTTCCATTTGTGAAAGTTGTGCTTTAATCTTGAACATGAACACTAGAGTGAACAGTATCAGTTCATGGACTGTGTATTGGTTATCTTCAAAGTGTATTAAACATTTTTGTTAGGCAGTCAGATAGATGGAACTGTTTTGGATCATAGCGGCTTTTGGGAAAGGTGCAAACTTTAGCACAATATAGATGTACTTGAGCTTGTTTCCATCCTGGAAGCAGTTGAGACACACCACTATGGAAGTCAGGACAAGTGTGTATATGACAGCATGAACTGTCATCTGAGCTCTGCACTGTGTGGGTTCTGGCTCCTGAGCTAAGCTTCGTAGTCCTCTGCAGCATAGATGTGTTCTCCAGATTTATACAAAGTTAAAATGATTTAATGGGAAACATTCCTTCTTCTCTTGATTTAATGTACTGTAGCAGGTATAAAAGCAGGAAACTTGTGGGGGAAAAAAGGAAGTAAAATTTTCTTTTATAATGCAAAATTAGTTTCAAAAAAAATTGAGGTTTTCACCTTTCTCTAATTTTCTGAAATTCCACTTCATTGCACGTGTATGTAATTTTTAATTACTTAAAACCAAGGTATGTTTTTCTAATGTGAAATATACTGAACATTACACTTAATATAGAAAAACTGTAGAACCATCTATTATAGTTTAATTCTAGGAAATTTGTCTTGGCTGTCAACAAGCGCATTTGTTAGCTTTGAATAGAAAATTTGCTATAACTGTTAGAATTTCCATAATTTTAATAAAGTTTTTTTACGTGAAAGTGTAGCTCCACTGACCGATTTATTTATGCTGCAGTAAGAAATTGGCATGCTGCGAGGAACAATTGTGTTGGTCGTCTTACAATTTTAAGTGAAAAGTGACAGTAGCGTTAATTAGGACTGTGAGATTTTGTACTGAAGACAACCGTGTTTCTGAACAAAGCCTTATTATCTAGTTAGATTTATTCAGCCCTTTAAAATTATTATAAGCAACTTAAAAAAAAGATTTGAAACTGACTGGATATTTAAAAAAACCCAACACTTAAGAAATTAGAAAAATACTTAAGAAATTAAAACCCTAGCTGACGCAACAATATTTGACATCAAAGATCAAATGTAGGTTGGTAATATTGTGTTAATTTCATCTTTTAAAAATACATATTAATCTTTAAAATTAGTATTGAGCATGTTGTATAAGCAAATAAAATATAATTGTCTTCCATATTTCTGTTGAAAACTGCTCCTAAGTACTACTGCCACCTTTTCTTTCCATAAAGGTTCTAGTATCCAAGTAGCAGTAGTTACTACAGATCAAATTTGAGATGTTATAGGTTTTTGTTATAAAGTACACTAAAAGTACTTTTAAGTGCAAAGGGAACTGAGTGAAGTAGAGTATTCATATACAAAGTTATTCTGAAAGCAGAAAGGCGTCCCCAATGTGATGTCATCCAGAACCAAAATTAGGGAATTACTAGTAAGCAGCATACTTTTGGGAAGGGAATTTTCCTTTCTCCCACGAACATAATGGTTGAGTTTGTTTGGGTTTTGTTTGTTTTTTTAATTAAAAATTAATTAAGAAATATGGAAGGGTGCAGAAAGGTCAAGGATAAGTTTGTTGAAATAGATGTTCTGCTGTTGCAGTGAAGAACTTCTGTCAGGGTTTCTTTTACACACTCTGGCATAAAGCCAGGCAAAATAGATCAAATGTTTTGTAAGGATGTCTGCTGAAACTTTCCTTTAATCTTGTAAGAATTCTTCTGGAAACTTTACAGGCTGTGTGACAGAAGGTGACAGTCTCAAGAATTGTCTAGAATCCTCTAGCAGAAATATTTTAGGACAAAACACCTGCTTTCTCTAGACTTATTGTTATTGCTCTTAATAAATTCTAAATCTGTAGAATATATGAATATAAATAATTCTTCAGAGATACTTATGTCTCCTCCCTTTGTGCATTTGTTTTTACATTTCTCTTAATATTAACACTTTAAGGTATAATACATAACAATCTCAAAGTAAAGTCTTTCAGAAAAATGACATTTCTATATGCTAAATATTGATTGTTTTAGCTTGGGAGTCTAAGAAAACTTAATGCACTTTAGAGGATCATCCCTTAGGAAGGTGGATTGTGTACCTCTTGTTAATGATAGAATTTGCATGTAAATAAAGGCAGCATGAATAGTGGCAGAGATTATTTCTTTTGAACCAAAACCACTGGATTTAGGCTGTTTAAATCTCAAGTGGTTGCAGTACTGTATGTAAATCTTGGAGGCGTTTTATGGTATTATTCTGTATATGGAAAGTAAGGATATTGAATTACTCTGGCTTTGGGGTGTCATGGAAGGGAGTCATTAAAAAATGAGCAGTAAAGATGCCTCTGTTTCAGTTCAGTATTACACTTATCTTCACATTTTTTACTTCATTTTTTGAATGAGCTGAGAAATAATATGATTTTTTGGAAAAATTACTAAAGTTCCAGTGCAGTTTTGCAGATATATTTTTTTTTAAGTTTGAAATCTTGCAGTTTGAAAGAAATCTTAGTTCCTCTTCTTAAAATAATCTTTCTCCATGAGTAAGGAGAGGCTAGCTACTGTTTGACTCATTAACAGGAGGTGTTGACCTTCCCTCCCCCTCACTGTTAATTACAGTTAGAGCATCAGTTTGGAAGGTCTCCAGTATATATGCTTCAAGTTTATTTAAAGAGGAATAAAACCTGTTTCTAAAATATTCTGTATTTGTTCTTTTGCATTGTTGAATATGAGAAACATACAGAACGCTTCAAAATCAGATGTCAGCAGAAGATTTAGAGTGGAAGGAAAGGCTTGTCAGTTTGGTCTAAGAAGTAGTTGAAAGGGAGGAAAAGCTAGAATTTCAGAGGGGGATATACTGGTTTATAACTGGTCAGTCTCTTAGTTGCATAGAGTAGAAAATATGGCACGGTTGGAAAGACAGTAGAAACAGTCTTGCACGTTTGTAACTTCACTACTGAGGGAGGAAGAGGCTTTTGCAAAAGGCTGAATAGGGTCTTTCTCAAACAGTTTGGATGGCATATATCATATGCCATATTTGCATATATTTGTCTCTAGTATACCAGTCACCTTAATTTCCGTTTGTAGTTGTTAGCTCTACTTACAGCAAACTTGGCATGCTTCTTAGCATGTAATCTCACTGTGGTCCAGTCTATGTCAGAAGTAGCCTTTGCATGTTTTACCACTTGTCATGGTTTAGCCCCAGCTGGCAGCTGAGCACCACGTGGCTGCCTGCTCGCTCCTCCATGGTGGGATGAGGAGGAGAATTGAAAGAAAAAGGTAAAACTCATGGGTTGGGATAAGGACAGTTTACTAGGACAGCAAAAGAAGAGGAAGATAACAACAATACTAATAAAAGAACATACAAAGCAAATGATACACAATACAATTTGCTTATCACCTGGAACCTGATGCCCAGCCTGTCCTGAGCAGTTCCAGCCCCCCCTTAACATACTCAGTATGATGTCATATGGTATGGAATACCCCTTTGGCTAGTTTGGGTCAGCTGTCCTGGCTGTGTCCCTTCCCAGCTTCTTGTGAAAACTCTGTCCCAGCCGAAAACTAGGACATTATCCAGCCCTTATTCTATACCATCTATGTCATGCCTGTATCCTACACTTTCCAATTAATCACCACCACTCTTCCTGTCTAATATATATATATATATATACACACACACACATATATATGCATGCAGATAGCATTCCCTTTCTCTATGGGCCATCCCTTTAAAATGTCTGTTGAGTTCATTTAGTCCGTTACTTTCGGTGCCATCTGTCACAACAGTCTCTCAGGGCAGGAGAGATGGTGTGTGCTGTTGGATTGTTGCATGCTGCATCTGGTGCTTGTGGCTGGTGTATCTGGCGTGGCCCATGCCCACGGTCTGTGGGTTTGAGGAAGTTGCTGGGTGCCAGTTGCTGAAGTCAGTTCTAGTTCCATTGTTGCTGTACTTTGCTTGGTTTCATCAAAATTCATTCTTCATTAATTTGGGTGATTTTTACTGTAATACCATAGATATGGCATATAGCAATTGTAGTAGTGATGACATACAGTAGCAGGGTTATTTAGCAATTAACATCATACAATTTAATTTATTGGCTATTCTCACCCAAAATCAAATCCCCTTGAGATACACATCAGACTTCCCCATCCTTCCACATCACCCACCCAGGTCCTTGAGCAAAAGCAATCCCATGGATGGGTTGCCTTTGCCTGAAGCAGGGCTAACTCAGACTGTCTTCCCCAACACATTCTTCATGTGCATTACAGGGACTTTATCCCCTTCTACAGCACGTGGAAGTTTTGATTGGGCTCGATTGATAGACACCCTGAGTGTTAACTAACCGGCTGACCTTTGCTAAATGCGTATCCCAATGTTTGAGGGTCCCCCCACCTATTGCTCTCAGTGTAGTCTTTAGCAGTCCATTGTATTGTTCAATTTTCTTGAAATCAGACTGGTGCATGATAGGGCATATGACCCACTCAATGGTCCACCTCTTCGGCACAGGTGTCTATGAGGTTGTTCCAGAAATGAGTCCCATTGTCTGACTCAATCCTTTCTGGGGTTCCTTGTCACCACAAGACTTGCTTTTCAAGGCCCAGGATAGTGTACCAGGCAGTGGCATGGGGCATAGGATATGTTTCCAGCCATCCGGTGGTTGCTTCCACCATTGTAAGTACATAGTGCTTCCCTTGGCAGGTTTGCGGGAGTGTGATACAATCAATCTGCCAGGCCTCTCCATATTTATATTTCAGCCATCATCCTCCATGCTAGAGGGGCTTTAACCGCTTGGCTTGTTTGATTGAAGCACATGTTTCACATTCATGGATAACCTGTGCGATAGCATCCATGGTTACTCGTTTGGCTAGTTTGGGTCAGTGTCCTGGCTGTGTCCCCTCCCAGCTTCTTGTGAAAATTAACCACTTCAGGTATGTTTTGCTTGTCGGGGACTGCTGACCCCTCAAAACAATTCTGTAATGAGGACTTTCATCATATTTTCTGTTATATGTGCTGTCATATAAAAGTAGTTTCTTCAAAAACTTCTCCCATGTAGCAATTCAGAAATACTAAATATCCTTAGTTCTGTGAGACACAAAATATGTTGTTATGAGTTTCTTGAAATATTTTGGGGTGTTGGGAGATTTAACAATTCTAGAAGAAGCCACTAAATACCCTTAGTAATCTAAATAAGCTTACATGGTTGCAAGATCTCAAATACTAACCTCATTGTGAGCCACTTGTTCTGGGGTGTATTAGAAATGCCCAGATACTGCATTTTAGCCCTGAATCTTTGTTGGAGTGTGAACTAAGATCTGTGATTAGAAATTAAATTACCTTGTCTCTATTGTTCTTTTCTGTTTGGTGATGAACAGTGTTATGACTCTTTATAAATGAAGGGGGTTTTAATATCTGAAGTTACCTTTTTTTTCTCTTTAACAGAACAGTAGCTATCCATCAATGACCGATCCTTATCTGTCCAGTTATTATCCACCATCTATTGGGTTCCCCTATTCTCTCAGTGAAGCACCATGGTCTACAGGAGGAGATCCTCCTATCCCATATCTCACCACCTATGGACAGCTCAGTAATGGAGATCATCATTTTATGCACGATGCTGTATTTGGACAGCCTGGGGGTCTGGGAAATAATATCTATCAACACCGGTTTAACTTTTTCCCTGAAAATCCTGCCTTCTCAGCTTGGGGAACAAGCGGATCCCAGGGACAGCAGACTCAAAGTTCAGCATATGGGAGCAGCTACAGCTACCCGCCTAGTTCACTGGGCGGTACCATTGTGGATGGACAAACAGGATTTCATAACGATACGTTAAACAAAGCTCCTGGAATGAACAGTATTGAACAGGGAATGGTTGGACTTAAGATTGGTGGAGATGTTACAACTTCAGCGGTGAAAACAGTAGGTTCTGTTGTCAACAGTGCTGGGATGACAGGTGCCCTCTCTGGTAATGGTGGATCTAATGTAAACTTGCCAGTATCTAAACCAACTTCTTGGGCTGCTATAGCTAGCAAGCCTGCGAAACCACAGCCTAAAATGAAAACGAAAACCGGACCTGTAATTGGGGGAGCATTGCCTCCTCCACCTATAAAGCATAATATGGACATAGGTACTTGGGACAATAAGGGTCCTGTAGCAAAAGTTCCTGCCCCCCAACAGATACCTTCTCCTCAGTCTGTCCCACAGCCACAGCAACAAATTGTTCAGCCTGTTCCAACTCAGCCTCCTCCATTGACTCAGCCGCAGTATCAGACCCCTCAGCAGCCACCCCAAAATCGCTGGGTAGCTCCTCGCAACAGAAATGCAGCTTTTGGCCAAAGTGGAGGAACTGGTAACGACAGCAGCTCAGCTGGCAGTACCCAGCCTAACCCTGTTCCAAGTGGCGAGTCCCATCCTGTTCTTGAAAAACTGAAAGCTGCTCACAGCTATAACCCTAAAGATTTTGAATGGAACCTTAAAAATGGACGTGTGTTCATAATAAAGAGCTATTCTGAGGATGATATTCATCGTTCCATTAAGTATTCTATTTGGTGTAGTACAGAACATGGTAACAAACGCCTGGACAGTGCTTTTCGGTCCATGAATAGCAAGGGTCCAGTCTACTTGTTATTCAGTGTCAATGGCAGCGGACACTTCTGCGGAGTAGCAGAGATGAAATCACCTGTGGACTATGGCACCAGTGCAGGTGTCTGGTCTCAGGACAAGTGGAAGGGGAAATTTGATGTCAAGTGGATCTTTGTGAAGGATGTGCCCAACAACCAGCTCCGACACATCAGGCTGGAGAACAATGACAACAAACCCGTTACAAACTCCCGTGATACACAGGAGGTGCCCTTAGAAAAAGCAAAACAAGTGCTTAAAATTATTGCTACTTACAAGCACACGACCTCCATCTTTGATGACTTTTCTCATTATGAAAAGCGCCAAGAAGAGGAGGAGGTGGTGCGGAAGGTAAACTTATTAAAAAATTTATTTTATACACAGATATGGGGAAAATGAAATGTGAAGGCTGCTATGGTGGAAAAAATGTAAGTAGGAATTCAAAATGTTTTTAATACATCTCAACTTGATGGTTTTATGTGCGTTTAACAACACAAAAACTGATGCTTATTTGTCTGTGACAAGCTCGTAGCCAATGAGTTTTAAAGCAGAAAGCTAAACAGTAATGCAGGAAAAGGACATTACGTTCAGTGTTTTGGAGTTTGATTTATTTTTTTATCCTAAATGGTTAATAAACTAGAAAATAGTTTCTGTTTCAGAATTGGATTCTGCCAATGATTGCCACTTAAGTTTTTTGCCTTATAAATATGAGGTGTTTTAACACTGACTGGAACTGGGCTATCAAAGTAGATACTTGTGTTAGCATTTGAAATTTGTACATCACCTTTCAGAGCAAGAAGCCTGATCTTGTTTGTTCAGTTGTTCTCTCTGGAAAAGAAAGAGTTGCATAAATTTGCTGGAATAGTGCTAGAAAGATCGTGTTTCTGCTGCTGAAGTCACGTGTATTATTATTTGGGTAAATAAAAGTTTTCAGTTCCCAGGTCTAATCTGTCTACTAATTCTTGAAAAGAAGTTTTGAGTGAAGATGTAATAGGAGAAATATGGGCAGTAACTGGGAAAGTGTAGTAAAAATTTATGTGTGCTTTCATGGCTCTAAGTCTACCACAAGAGACATTTGTCCATACCCATCCCATGACCTCAGTTTTAAGAATGCCTTTCTCTAATTAGGCAGTCTAGAAGTAATGGCCTGACAAAATAATAGGTGTTAGTAATAATATATTTAAATTAATAATAACTATATGTTAATAATAGTTACTAGCTAAGTAACACTTAAAGTTGCTTGATATTGATAATGTTTCATAAACTTTTTTTTTTGTATAGCATTTCAAATAAAGCATTTATTTGACAGGCTAGTTTAGTGCAGCTCACGCTTGTTTCAAAATGTTTTTGAAGCAAAAACTTAATGCATATTCCTGGAGCTTAAATTGAAGTTGCCATTCTAAAGGGGGGTTTGCCATTTAAAAGTGTAGATAAAATTGCTTTAAGCTGTCTTCATAGAATGTACCCTTAAATTATGAGGCAAAAGGACATCAATGTCTTAAGAACTTGTTAGCTCAGCTTTTCCTACCTGTCAGATATGACATAGCATACCTCAACACAGCAGGGAAAGAGAGCTTAAGATTTGAAGTTTTTCTTGTGTATTCCTGTTGGGTTCCACAAGCAAAAACCTAAAAGCCTTTACTTCAACACTTCATTTCTTCAGTAGGCAATTAGCAATTCAATATTTAATGCAACCTATATCTTGAAGAGAGGTGTTCCCTTACATAGGAGAGAATCTTGAATAAGTCAAAAGGCCTGGGTTCCTTTCTCCAGTGTTTACAGCGTGTAGTGATAGGAGCTCTAGTCTTGAACAGTGAACTTACTGGCCTGAGGAAGACCTGGGTGGCTGCATACTGAAGGTGCTTTGCTTTGTAGTAGCTCAGGGAGCTGATGTTCAGCTATTGGGCTGTTCCCGCTTTGGGTTTTCATATGCACAACTATTTCCCACCTTCATTTCAAGTGCTGATTCAATATTCTTACCCAGGTCACTGCTTTATAACAGGATCAGTTTTTCAAAATAATGCGTTTTTTCTGCCTCATTTAAAACTGAGGCTCTAGCGTGTATGATGCATTTAGAAAATAAACTCTGAAGTCTAGTTTAACATTTAGATTCCTCCAAATAGCTTAGAAAATAGGACAATATACAGACAATTGAAGTACACTGAGGAAGATAACAGTGCTAGAGAGGTAAAGCAGTTCAACAGCGAGGGAATGAAAAAATAACATCCTGCTTGTCGATTGCATTCTATAAAACTATTGTCTGGACAGTTAGTATTTTCCCCTTCATTGGCTAAATAAATTTTAGAACTCCTACTGATTACTAGAAGAGTTTTTTTGCAGGATATGTACACACTTAAATTTCTTACCGTTGAGAAGTTTGTGCTATTGAAGTTGAAGCCTTCCTGTTGCACAGTTAACTTTCCTATGACAATAATTTTTGAAGAATCTTACTGCCAGTATCTTATGACCTAATTGACATTTTCAGATGGTTGTTTGTATATGTGCCATCTTAATTGGTTTTCAATTTGCAGTGGTTTTGATTCATTATACTCTCTTTAGCAGGAAAATTATGTGTTGAAATTTTGTGCTTCCATTTCACCACTGCTGTGATTACAAAGGGCTAGAATTCTTAAAAAAAATCTACATATGGAGAGCTTGAATTCTTTAATTTCATTTATACATAAATATTTAGTGGGGAAGAATAACTTCATGTAATCTGTACCATGCAAGCCACTAGCACTTCCATTCTTTTCTCTAGATGGTTATGCTATTTCCTTAACTAATGTATGCAGTGTAAGCTTCAGTGTGTGCTCTCTGAGTTTAACTGATCTAGGAACACAAATAATCAGATGAGGATTAGGCAGGTGTATTGCTGGATGAAATTCACTACAGTGCCAAAGATTCGTCAGTGTTACCGACATTGTTTAAGGACTGTATCATCATCTAGAATTGAGAGAAGATTTGTTTGTGCTGGGATGTAAGTCCAGCTTTTCATTTGCCATAGTAATAAACTATTTATCCCGGTCTGGTGACCCAGAAAAGGAGTAATAGAAGGATATTGGTGTCTGGAATGAAATAGCAAAGAAGCGAGTGGCATGAAATCTCTCCTGACCCTCCTAGCATTTTCCAGTCAGTTCCAGGGCCACTACGGTGTCCACAAAGAGACCAGCTTCCATGAACTTCTGTGCTATCACCTGTGATCTGTGTCAAGGCACTCAGCTATCCGAGGTCTGCACCTTGGTATTGTGCTGGAATTGCTGAGCAGTCTTATCTCAGCCCTTGAATCACCAAGCTTACAGTTTCTCCTTTTGGGTGATTAAATATTGTCAAGTGTTAGCTAGTGCATGTTGGCACTTAGAAAATACTCATTTTCTTCTAGCATTGTGTATTTCCTTTCAGTATGCTTTCTGTGAAGACATTCATTGACACAGAACTCTTAAGGATGGAATACTGTCCTTCCTCCAAATTTGTAATGAAAAAACATTTCTATTTTAAGATTGATACTAATTGTGTTTCCTGATATAAAGATAGCATTTCTATTTTTGTGTCAGAAGATGAATGCTTTCATCCCACTGACCTTAACAAATAAAGTTTAGTAGGAAGGTTGACAGCTACTTCAGACTGAGGTGAAGCAAACAAAAGTTTCTGCAGGTTTTGTGAAAACCAGTTTTTCCTGTGTCTGAAGACTATACCTATTAATATCACGAAGCAGAAGTATGCAACAGGAACTCCCCTGTGAGATATGGGAGAATTCCCCTGGAGAAGAGAAAATATGAAGGCTCCAGATGGATCTTCAGAACCAAAATGAACAAAGCTTTGTCAGTTGCTTACAAAACTGCTGGTACTTGCTTGCAGTCGTGCTAAATAGCACTAGTAAGGAAGAGAATTTGAGAGTTAGAGCTTCTAAAAGAGCCATGCTCAAGAGCACGAATTGTTGCATTGGTTTCCTCCCTCTCAGTTTATATGGTTTCAGACACTTTTAAAAAGGAAGACTCAGATTAGCCCCTGAGAGAGAAAGCAAGCAGCAAGGTAGGAGGAACTGCTTAACTTGCTCAATAAATAGCACTTTTTACTGAATTACAAAGCCTCAGCTGAATCTCTGAATGCCATAAGCATACTTTCTTGGTACCAGGCAGGAGTCACAGATGCTAGCCTCTCTTCTATTTATGTGAGACTATTCCATGAGAATGGAACTCTCTGACTTTTAAAGAAAGTGGGATTATGAGGGTCAGTGGATGACTACATAGAAAACTAAAACTACGTTTTGTAAGGTGGCAATGGGAGACAATGGGCTGATGAACGTGGTAGGGCAGTGAAGCAGAGTAAAGGGGATTTGCCACCTTAGAAATGGAAGTATGATGGAAAAAATTATTGTTTGGAAGCCTGAAAATGGCGTTGATACAATTCAGTTAGATTCTTTCTAACCACCTTTTGTTTGAACTATCAGGCAGCCATAAGTTTCATTGACAGTTCATCATAAATCAGCAGTTAAAAGATAGGAGGAATATAGGGGGTTTTTTAAACAAATTATACCACTTTATACAGTCTGTTGATTTGATAAACCAATTTTGGTATCTTTTACTTCCCTCTTAAATCATAGATTAAGAATTTATACGAGACTTTGTTGACTTAATTTTGTTATGAAAATTGAAATATTAATATTAGTCTGTCTGAAGGCAGAAATCAATGTATTTCATTTTTTAAAAACTCTTCTGATTTTATGCTGTGACCAGTTGAAGTAACAAATACAGTCTGTTACATTTATAATGTTTCGTATATTTGCAAATAAGCATTATATCACAACAGAAACAATTCCAAGATTAATTTTATACAGAAAGATTCCACAAAACAAGTAAAATCTGAAGGCATTAGTTTAGGAGTTGACTGCTATTTATGCTAAGGCTGTTTCACAATTCCCTTGCTTGAAACAGGGTTTGGTGCCGTATTGATGCGTTTGAGTACAGTACACAAAGTAGAGTCTCTACATACCAGTTTTCCACTAACAGTCTGTTTTAAACACCCTTGGGATGAAATGGAAAACAGTAAGGCTGAACCCCTTCTACTCAGTCAGCGTGGTGTCCTGGCTGGAAGAGGGCACTGGCCTAAAGATACAGCAGCGTATTTTATTTGACTTGTCTTGCTGTCGTCTGCATGTTCTGCAACTTATGGGGCTCCTGAAACAATTGCTGAAAAAGTCCCCTCTTTTTTGTTTGTGTGTTGTTCGACTTGCCTGTGTTAAGTCCTGTGCAAATCCTCTGCTCTAGATCAGAGCAGAGGCATGACTATTTACTGCTGGGAGAGCATAAGTTGGGTGAACCTAGGGAAATTGAGGGATGCCTGCAGGTATCCCTTACATTACTTTTATCTGTTTTCAGTATCTGGGGTTAGCAGAAACTTTTGAGAGAGATTTCAAAGAGCCTGCAGCTTCTGTGCTCTGGAAGACTCTTAGAAATTCTTGGATGGTTCAGTGTAGCTGTGCTGGTTTTTATCAGACCACGCAAAGGTACATGACTTTTCTTCCACCTGATGATGGTTTGGTTGTTTTTTTTCCCCCTCCCCTGACTAGTCAAGTGTTTCACAGTGCCACCCAGAATAGTTGAACAGATAGGAAGAATTAGGAACAGAGTTTCTAGAGAGCTCAAATTCCTACTATTATTGAATGTGACTAAATTCCAAAATCATTTGAATGCTTCAAAATTACACCGGTTCTGTGGAGTTCAGTAATCTACCATCTCCTTTCTGCTCATGTATTGGTTGTGTTACTACTGCGGTAGCTAAAATAATCCAGAAAGTAGAATACTGCAAGTCCTGTTTCTGCTTAGGAATGTTGTTGATATTCCATGCCTTTCTTACTGTGACCTTCACCTGCTCTCAGTTTGAAGTGACCAAAGGTATTCATTCAGCTGTTCCACTTGAAGCTGCGCTTAATATTGTTATCAGGTCCTTGGGCAGCTTGTCAGGTATATAAAATATATTTATAAAATGTAGCAGCAATGTTTTAACAAAGTGTTTAATTGTCTGGGATCGCATTAGTGCTGTTATACGACTAAAATCTTTTTGTTTGTTCATTTGAGTAAAATCTTTCTTAACTTTTAACTTTTTTCTCTTTGCAGGAACGTCAGAATCGCAACAAACAATAAGAATAAGAATAAACATATACAGTTTGATATATATACTAGAACTGATATTAAATTCGACTATGAGAAACAAAATTTAAGTATACTGGTGCTGTATCCTGGCATCAGGACAAACTAAAGCTTTCAGCTCCAATGTATCTTCTCGTGCAGGGGAAATTAAGTTGTCGCATCTTTAAGTACATTGTAGTTTATTTTTGCCCAAGTGGATCTGCATTAATTTGTATCTTTTTTTTCTATGTAAAATTCTGTAGAAATCATTAATAAAAGTGTGTCTGTTGTTATTTTTTTTAAGTTGGTAAACAGTTATATTAACCTAATGTGGACCTATACATGAGCATACTAAAGTGTCAGTGCTTCCCAAAGACTTTATTTTGGCACAAATTATGTTCCTAGCCAGATATAGCAATTATGGAGAATACATGACAAATCTTCCTTTATCCTCCTCCCAAACCCTTTTTCTTCATGGCGGAAGTAAGAAACCGTGCATTGATTTTGTCATTTAAAAAACTTTTAAGATACTGCACTTCAGAATTTCGAAATGAAAAAGCTAAATTTCTGATCACTTTGTGCAGCTGCTATGCCTCTTTATTTATCTGTACAATTACACTTTTAAAATTGCTAATGCGCCATGTTGTTTTTTTCCTGTCTAGTAGAAAATCAAATTGTCAGTGAAATTGTTTCTCTGGAAAATATTTCCCTTTCACATTCTGTTAACCAGTGCTTCAGTGTGCATTTGTTATACCATATCCTGCCGAGAGCGAGTGAGATGCTTTCTCTCAGCCATAATTCTGCTTTATGGTTTTTGTAGCTTAATTAAATAATAATGTGATGCTATCAACATTGCAGGGGTTTTGGACAATGTGTTTAAACCTGTTTCAGCTTTCAGGTGTTATTAGTTAATTGCAGATCATTTTTAATCTTTCCCTTCATTACTCCCTCCCACCCACCCCCCCAAATCCTAATGCCATTTAAAGTTTTTATACCAATAATGCTGAGCTTTAACGTAGGAACTAATAGTACGGATAATATGATGGATTATGCCTCAGATGTTTAAAATTGACAGTGTGTATGTCTAATTTTTTTCTGTTCGATGAGTAAAAAAACCTGTTTTAAGAAACTGAATTTGCTGTCATGTTTTTGTGGAGTGAGGGGACTGTCAGAGAACCTGTCACCAACTGGAGTTCCAATAAAGCATGGAAATGGTGCTCATGTCCGCTGCTCTAGCACACTGAATCTGCACGTGTTTATTGTAGAGGATCTTTTACTATATTAGAAAGCAAGTATCTTCTGAATACTATTTACTCCAAAAGGACCTCCAATTTAAATAAAGTTTAATCTGTATCATTTAGACTTGTATTTAGAACGTATAACTCTGTCTCTGGACTGTTACTGCCTGTAAGGGGTAATGGACAGCATCAGATTAACTTTTTCCTCTAGGAGAATACAAGCCTTAATAAACAATACATATTTAGCAACTTTGATGTCATTTTCATTTTTTCCCTATTTCTACTTGTCTTCCTATGTTATGATCACCCTTTATGCTGACTCGTGAATTAAGTCTAATTTGAGAAGTGTTTTGATTAAATAACTTAGGTGTTTGCTATCAGCACACTTGATAATTGTGGCAGAGTTTTGCAGGATTCCGCAGAGGACATTTAAGCTGCTTTGACTGTCACCATTCCTCAAAGGAAATACATGCACGTACAGTGGCTGCCACTTGTACGTTCCTTTCTCCTTGTGTGGTAGAGAAGCTGGAGAAAATTGGAAGTTGTCCTGTAACCTCCTGAAGGCTGTATCGCAGGCATGGCCCACCGGGATGAGAAAAGAACTTTCCCAATAGAAGTAAAGCTATGAAGGGTTTCTTTTACAGCAGTTGGCTGTATTTCCCAACTCTAACTTTAGTACGTTGGCTTGGTATCTTTTTTTAATTGACTTTTTGAAGCAAAACTGCATTTTATAAACATGTTATCATCTAATAAAAGCACCTGCTGTTAGTTTCAGTTGTTATGTCAGGACACTTGCAACTGGTGATTCCAGAGCCAAAAAGAATTCAGTTCCATCTGGACCCCGACAAGAAGTTAGTTACACAACTTTTATTTCTTTCTTTAGAGCTGGGGAAAAAAAAAAAATCTTTGCTGTGATATACCTATAGACTTCAGGTAAATATTTTCTTAAAAAACCCCACAAAACACCCCTAACAAACAAACAGCAAAACCCCCAACAAATTGAGAGCCTTTAGCTGAAACCAGTTTGGCTATATTGTTAACAAGAGTGATGCTGTGTTTTGTATCTGTTATCTGGCTTTGCAGGTAGCAGAAAAAAGTCTTAACAGCTTCAGCGTGCAGAGATTTCTTACAGACACTGCCGTGCTGCGGCTGGGTTGCACAGCACTGGCTGAATTAAGCAGGGAGAAAATTTAACGGGGTAAATCAATCACTTTCATTATGACCATGTTCAGTGTTTAGGTAATGGAAATGCTGGCTGCTGGTGGTTCTGATTTTCAATCAACTGTCATTTCAATTTAAAGAGATGCTGCACTTTTTTGTTTTGCAGTGTTCTAATTGCACTGTGAGGGGAGAAAAGCATTCTTCCCATGTCTGTTGTAGAATAACTTTGTTGTAGGTCTTACTCTTTATTTAATCCAAGTAATAGTTGTAAAATAAATTGCCTGTGTGCTTTTGGAATTTGTGCTTAAATTCACCCCTTAAATGAGTTGCTTTTGTTCAATGCTTTTAGATTGTGTTTGACAGTATTCCTGCTGCCTTCCACTTTTAAGCCAAATGTAGCTGGTGGTACCACATACGGATTACAGAGTTAAGTGAAATTATTTCTCTGGTTCGATTACTGGTTGGTGATGGCAGCGCATCGTACTGCTCTGAAGCTGTGAATGTTACATCATTAGGGAAAAAACCGTATTCGTTTGTAGGTAGTCGCACCAAAAGTAATAGTACTGAATAGTTAATCTTTATGGAGATTGCTGCTGTGAGGGATGGTTTTAAGTGACTTGAACTTGTAGAGAAAATGATCAAGTTAAACGACATTGAGATGGAAGGACAGAAACAGGCAAAAATAAACAAATTCATGTTCAAAATTACTGCTCTGCCATAACACAACATGCTTGTAAATTAAGGACAGACTTTAGGTTTTACGTTATTCACTCCTGGGAGATGGAAATAGGGGATGTAAAATTTTAAATCCTATTTTTTTTCTTTCCTTTCACCCTTTAAAGGACTGCTGGTTTTAAAAAATGTGTTTCTTTACAAAATACTTGATTTTTGTTTGGAGAACTTACCGAAAGATATTAATGGGTTTACTCAAAGATATTAGTGATATCTCAGTCAAAAAAAAAAAAAAAAGTAGTGTTTATTTCTTAGCATTAGACTGACCACAGTGCACTAGAGAGCATGGACAATCGTGACAGAGCATGTCTTTGTTTTTCTTATAATAATGAGTGATTTTATTTGACCAGGGAAGACAGAAATTCCAGTAAATGTGGGCAATAAAAACCTTGTAGGCAAAGATATTACAAACTAGAAAGCAAAATAACTGTTGTAATATTACTGCCCTTTTCTTATACACCTGTTGAGAAAAGTAGTTGAAGGGAGCAAGGGAAGCTTAGTTAAAGTAACAGGTAAATGCAAAAATGAAGCACAAAGAGTATCTAACAGACCCGGGGAGGGGGAGTGTGTTGACCTAACGCTCCTTTTCCTGCTCTCTCAGGTACTTTGAATTCTTTTACGTTGAACAATCTGTTGCACTTGGAAAAAGCTCTGGCTTTTTCTGACAACAGTGCTCGGCATCTGCTCATTTTAGGAGAAAGCTGTTCGCTATTTTTGGGAAAGCGCAGGTTTTTAATTGGAATTTGTGATGCTGCCCAAGAACAGCGCGAGAGTAGCTGTGGCTTTTTCTGCGATAACCACCTCGGCTGTAGCCTGCTTTGTCCACAGTTCCTTTGAGAAAGAACAACTCTTGTTCAGCCTATTTTTAGATGTGAGAGAGTTGAGTCAAAATGTTGAAATGACTTAATTGGGGTGTGACTTGGCAGAGGGAGATTTTGGATTTCATGAGTAATGTGGTTCGGTCCGATGGACTGTTTCATAGCTGACATCATTCTCACAGTGCTACTACCAGTTCACGTATATTGGCGTGTTGGCCTAATGTTGGGGTGAAGGGGATTGTCTTGTGTGTGAACGTTCCCGATTCCACAGCTTTCCTGTCTTCAGAAACCTTGTGTTGGAAAAAACCCTCTAAAATTGGCTTGCATATTGCATATGTAATGATGTATTGCATATGCAATGTGATGACAGTCTGTAATATTTTTCATTGCCTAGCAAGGGTATAAGCAGGGCAGGGCTTTAGGAATTACAGGAACAGCTTTTGTTCCCTGGTATGATACTGGATTAATTTCCTTATTTTATGTAGGATCATAATTTCAGGGCACCTTTGTAATCCCTTGGGAAATCCTACATAAAAGAGTGCTGACTTGACTTCTGTGTCATTTTTTACTGCCTGTAACGTCCCTGCTCTCCCTTTTGTTCATATTCCTGAGTTACTGACAGCACAAGGAGGACCTTGGAGACGTGCTTTCTTCAACATGCAGGACTTTATAGAACTGGCATCCACACTGTCTTTTACTGAATCTCCTTTAATTTGGAGAGCGTAGGAGGTTTTATGCCATCTGTCTGTTTATAAGTTATTCAAGAAATTATTTTTACCTGGGATGTTACCATGACAACAGACAGTTGGTAAAGTCTTCACCAAATGCATTTCTAATGTTGTCCAACTGCTGCTAAATCAGTAGGATCTGGTGTTTTGCTGTGGTTTCAATAATGAAGACAGCGTGAAAGAGGTGTAAATACTTGTTTGGCCAAATCTGCGTTCTCCAGGTATTTTTAGATTACTAATGCAATGCGTTGGGCAGTAATACACATCGCAAGCAACCTTGATTTCCACCCCCACCCCCCCCTTCCCTCACCATTCTGTGAAGTGAGGATAGGAAGAAAGTTTTATCAGTAAATGACATATCAATCTATATGTATATTATTAGGAAGCTTTTTTTCATCATTCATATCTTCTGTGTAGTCCCTCCATTAAAGTATTGCTACACTGCTAAGTTCCCGTTGACAGCGTTACTGTAAACTGCAGCACAGTTTTGATTTCTGTGCTCTTGTGGATCTACAAATTGTAACTTCAGCAAGTTGATTGTTGATAACATCTAACTCTGAGAGAGCTCTGCATCTCCCTGAAAGTTAGTGGTCTGCAAACCCTTGAGAAGTTAGAAACCACCGATGTAGGAAGTGTTCTTGCTGCTGTTGGCTCTCGTGTAGCAGCACGTTTTAGTTAGCCGAAAACAGCGACGGCAGAGACACCGAACATACTGATTCTTGCAACTGAATGCACTTTGCTGAAACAGCTTAGCCCGCTTCTGATGGAACGTTGCAGGAGGTGGGTGTCATTAGGCTAACGAAGCAGCAAAGCAGATCAATGTCTACACCTGACTGAAGAGTCACTTTCTAATTAAAGACTGTGCCCATGCCATGTGCACCTGTGGGCCCAGGTTTACCGAGTGTGAAGTTAGATTTACTAGCAGAGTAGCTTCTTTTTCACTCATTTTGGGGTGAAACTTCTGGGTAATCAGTACATTCAGGAAAGACAGTGAATTTTGGAAGGTCCAGGGATTTATGGAGATTATTTGGCTTTCTTACCCCATTGGTATGTATGGAAATCCTTTTCTAATATAAATCTGTTTTGTATAAATTTGTGACACATTGACAGAATACAATTATGTGAGTGCAGATAGTTTGATTTTTAGGGGGAAGACCCTTCAGAGGTCTGTAACAAACCAATGCTTTTACCTACTCGAGAACTGTCAGCAGAGGCTTTTGGCCACTTTTAAATAAGCTGATTGTCAGGAGCCCTCGCAAACACTTGTGTGGAAGGGCAAGGTATTTTGATCTTTTGGCTTGTAACAACTTTATTTCAGAAGTATGTCAGTGGCATTTATCACTATCTGGCGTGAAAATTAGAAATGCGTTAAGTACAACTATCTGGTAAACTTTCTAGACCTCTGTTCCCGATGTTTTATTCATGCAAAGCCTTTTTTGCGCTCTGGAATATACGCAAGCTGTGATCCTTCCCATTTCTGCTGCTCAGGTTTGAGAGGACAAAGCCTGGAAGGGAGGTACAGGATAGATAGATAACAAAACTGTTATTTTTTGAACAGTTCTGCTTAAAGATTGCAAGTCTTTAAAGGAGATACTTCGTACTTTCCCATCGGTGCTCCGAGATAGAGCAGTGACTGGGGAAAACAGCCCGAAGAGGTTGGAGGCTGCTCGCTGTTGGGGAGATGTTAGGGAGGATGCTGTTGCCCGTAAGGACTCCATTTCTAGGACGGTGTTATATTCTGCGATACCAAAGGAGGTTTTCTGGCTTAAACCACTGGCAAGTTGTAGGGATTTTTTTTCATATTTTACCCTTTTCAGTCCACATGTGAATGGCTGCTTAACTTTGTTGCGAGCTTCCTTTAAATCAAAATACTAAAGTGCAGCCTGCTGAGACTGAGCTGTGTGCAGCAGTTGGAAGGTCGTATGCTTAATTACACCAAATTCAGCGAGTTTTGGTTACACCTTGTTTTACACGTAGTACCTGCTTAACTAACCTAGCTTATTTCACAATGTTCAGTCTTTGGAGCCGGGGTGGTGGTAGCGATTTATGCCGTTTTCATTAACGTTAGATGAGCCAACAGAAATTTGGAACAAAAGAAACAATTCAGGATGTGTATCGGCATGTCGTCTCACTCCAGTAGGTATGCAGCATTTTAAAAGTGAAGGTGAGGGAGACTGCTTTGTGTCCTCTAGTTTTATATATTTGACCTCTGCAAACCAGAAATTACAACTGATACATTAAAACCATAATAATCCCTTGATTGCTCTGACAAGGAACAGGAGTTCCTCGTCTTAACCTGTTGGTCTGGTAAGGGTATCTCGCACAGTTCCGTGGCTGTACTCTTGGTTCACGTAACTTGACAGTTCATTTGTTTGTCATCATCAAGGTTAGAAGCACGGTGGGGTTTTTTGGTCCGCAAGCTCTGTCTGTCTAAAAATGTGCACTTCAGAACTGGGGGGTGGTGGGCAGTAAGTCAGGAGAAGAAACAAAAAGCAGTTTTTACCAGCTGGGAGTAAAGACAGCTCCAAAAGATTTCCTGATACTGAGCAAAGAGCAGCACTAATGAGCTCCTATGGGAAATGTAATCTGCCCATAGCGAGTAAAATACTAGATGGGGAAGGAGAGTGATTTTATGAGCCAGGTATTATTTCAGATTTTTCTTGAACTTACTGACCTTGCTGAGGACGGGAAAACACTGCATGTTGCTAATTCAGTTATTTCAAAGCATGTGATAGTGGAAGATAAATTCTAGAAGGAGAGTATTCATAAAAGACTGGCAGACAGAGTGCTCTTTAGACAGTTTTTTTAAATTATCATTATTAATCTGTTGGGGTTTATTTTAAATAATAAATACAACAAGGGATGCGAACCTGCAGATCACAAATTGCACAGAGGCTCCTCCTGTTAAATCTCAAAAGCCTCCTGGTGAAATGAGAGTGGGTTGTGAGGCGTAACCCCTCAGAAACACGCAGTTATCATCCGCTCCGGTGAGCGTGACCTGCGTAAGGACTGGAGAGAGCACACAGCCCCTTCCCTTCTCAGCACCTCCTCCTCTCGGACTGATGCTCTAGGAAGCAAGTGGCCCACAGAGGTAATGAAGAGGATAAGTAAAAAGATACGAGGTGTTTATGAAGCAGTGCTTTTGTGCTTTTCAGTCGTTGAACGTAAGCGGGTTTTCATTCAGTAATACTCCGGGCATTGAGGTCATTAGTAGTCGAAAGCCTGTGGAGAAGCTTGCCGCAAGCGGAGCGTATGAGAGCTCCCCGTCAGAACAGAAAGGCACGGCTGGGGAGGCTGGGAAGCTAAACCTGAGCAAAGCGAGGGGAAAGGTGGCAAATGTGAAAGTAATTCTGTGATTTTTTTTTTTTGTTCTTATTTGTTGTTTAAAGTGTGAGGGTGTGGTTATGTTAGTGACAAGTCGAAAGATAGGAGGAGGGAAGGGAAAAGAGGTGGTGCACAGTGTCCAACGCACCTGCAGTGAGGAGCCCACGTGTGCTTTCCTGAGCGGCTCCTGGCTATTAAAGCATGCCTCGGTTGTTGCTCATGTAACAGTAAAGAAGCCGTTTGAATTACTCCCAGGAACCCAGCTGTGCCATTAGTCAGTCTGGTAAAGTTTGTCCAGGGGCAGAAAGCGTCTCTAGCCTGGTGACTGCGGCAAACGTTCAGTCTGGTCGGAAGCTCAGTTACAAGAGCTGTCGCATCGCAGAGGAAGGGGATTTATGGGCACTGCCTCTCTGCCACCTCTGCCCGCAGGAAATAAGTGTGGTACAAACAGGAGCCCCACGGTCCTGGATAGTGAAAATGGATTTTCTTGGTGATCCAATGCCATCGTTTCCGATGCAGTTGGTTTTGCAGCTTTCGCAGACGTCATTCTACACGGCACTTCTCGTCCTCAGTAGAATAAGAATGTTCTGCACATAATAAGCCATTTGTTTTTTTAAAGAAACCACACTCTGGAACAAACATTGGGATTTCTCCACTAGATAGTAGCTTTTATGTATATGAGTGTGTATGTTACATATAGATATGTATACACGTATCTGTATTTGTGTGCTTCAAAGAGGTATGGTAAGAAATTCTGCTTTTTTCTTCATGCAAATGAAAAGGTGGTAACTGTGTCTGAGCTGAAGTGAATTGGCACAGCCCCAGACACTGCTGATTTCCACTAGCTGGCAATCTCACCCTGCTTCTTGTAAGAAATGCATCAAAAGTATTAATGATGATAACAAAGAGAAATGTGGGATGATCAAAAATGAAATAGCAGAGGAGGGAGGAGGTCTGGCAGGCACAGTGTACATCAGAGACTGTTTTCAGAGGTACGGAGCAGAGCACCCAACCCCTTTTTCACATTTTTAGAAAACCTTCATCAGAGAAGTGGTCTGGTGTGATGCCCAGTTGCCCGTGCTGTAAAAGCACATCTGATGGAGGGTCATTACAGCCCACCCGTGAGAAGGGGGTTCTGCAAGGATGGGCTTTCCCTCCTGCAAGAACTTGCAGAAAAGTAGTCAGTGCTTTGACTCTTTCCATAGGTCCAACTGCATGTTTAGGATGCCTTTGTGGAGATATTTGTGACAGGGCGAGGCCTTCGCATTAAATTAAGCTTATAGATATACGTGGATCGCTCTGAGGTGGTGTGATGTAACAGTTGTTAACACCTGTTGAACTGAGAAGTAAATTCATGTGAAATAAGCTGGTTTGTAGTATATTGTATGAGTGCATCACAGAGTCTGTTGGTGACCTCCCACGGGGCTTTGCATCCTTCTCTGGCAAATAGATTCATTAACTTGTGTGGCCTCTGCTGCTCTACGGTCAGGATGGGTTTCTTTTTCCCTTGTGCTGAACGCTCCAGGAGTCAAGGATATTTACTTTTGTTTTTGTTACCCTGTACCATGCTTGGTAATAGTAGCTCACAGATTTATGAACTTGAATCTTAGTGGCCACCGTAAGATGACTTCCAGAAGGTGGGGAACCCTCTGGCTGGGGTTTTTGAATCGATGTACCTAGAGCTGAGAATCAGTCTGTCTCGTCAGTATAACAACCAAGCAGTGAATTCAAGGACCACCGTTAAAAACCTCGTCTTTACTCCAACCTGACTAAGACTGGAGTTTTCTCTTATGTCCCTGCTCTCAGGTTACAAAGCCCTGCAAAGTTAGATGTTTTTTAGGTGCCATTCACCTGCAATTTGTTCCCATATGCATCAGTTGCAAAACTCTTACCGAAGATAATAGATACAAACCAAAGTCTTTCTGTCCCTCCCCTGCCGTTCCCATTCATCTGCAGATTTGCGGAACGCATGGAGGGAAGGATATGGGGAGTGTAACTCCCAGTCAGCACCATCTGGCATAGTCATGCTCGGGCTTCCTGTGGTGTGATCACAGGATACGTACAACTCGTACAACTGCTCCATCCCCACTTAGATGGAGCCTGTGTGTGCTCCTGGCACTGTTTGTTCTGAAAGGAGTTTCTGGGTTTATTAAAAAACAAAACCAAGCCCAACGCCATTAGAGCAGAAAAATGAGAGAAATAATACAGAAAGCAGAATTCCAGCAGCTCTGTTTGAAAAAAGGAGAGAATTGATTGTTTGGGGCATGAGTGGTCATGGAACATTGACGTTCAGAACCGAAATACAGCTCCCTGCCCTAGGGAGCTCTCTGTCTTACCTTGCTGCCTTTTGTTCTGCTCCAGACAAGCTGGCTGTATTGCTCCATCCCAGGAATCATTTCCTTCTGACAGAGAAGGTTTCCATTAATACCTTCCTGCTTGCATCTTTGTTTCTGGGCAATTTCCAGAGCATTAAGCCACAGCACATCCACTTATTCTGGGACTCCCCATCTCAGTCATTAGCTTCTTTTGCAAAGCCTTGTCCACTGCATGCCTCAAACCTAATTGTGCTCTGCCTGTTTCCTCCACTTTGACTGCTGTAGCAGTGACAGCCTCAAAGAGCTCCATCAGATTAACCACAACTGTTCCTAGCTCAAACCACCTCGGTCCCTATTACTCAAGCTGTGCTTTTACATTTGATCTTTTAAATGCTTTGTAATGCTTACCCCACCGTTGATGTGAAGCTAATTGGAATGTAACTTCCTGTAGCACTTCTAGATCTTTTCCTGTAATGATGCCAAAAGCTTTTCTATCTCTGGGGTCTGCGCCTGAATTTAGCTGTGAAATGACAGGCTTTTGGGAGGTAAAGTTTTGCATCAGGATTTTGGTAGTGTAAATTCCTGACTTTCTCTAGCCATTCCTTGCTAGCTGCCCTGGGAAAGGGGGGAGCCTTCGGTGTGAAGAGTTTGTGAGCCAAGGAGCTGCGAGAGCTCCCCAGCAAAGTGTGCAGCAAAGTATAAACCCTTGTGCTGCCAGCGGACAGAGTCTACAGTAGGGGATTGCCAGGCAGCACAGTAAAACAGCTCCCCATGTCCTCCTGCTTCCACTGGCCAGTTTCCAGTGCTGCTTTGCCACGTCCCAGTTCCTTCTTACCCTTATTTTATTTCCAGACACTTAGGTGTCAACTTCTCATGCCTTGCACTCCAAGACTACAACTTGGTTGCCCCCAGATTTGGCAGCCTCGTGCCTCGGCATCAACGCTTCACAGCCTCTCTTGCTGCAGGACCCCGTGGGATGTCTTTTACATGGGTACCAAGCTACAAGTAACCCCTCTAAAAAGGATGTTGCCCATTTACAATCACGTGATACGAGTCCCCTCTCCCGTGAGCTGATGTACAAGCCTTTGACAAATTAACTGATGTGCACATGCCCCCTCCTTTCCCCTGCTTTTGCTTCTTTTTTTTTTTCTTCCCTCCATCTGAATGCAAGGGAGTTAACATGTCATATTAGGTGATTTCTGTTGATCTCATTTAAATCTCACTCATCACTTGGAGATGCTGTTAGGAAAAAGGTGAGCTAGGAACAAACTTCTTGTGTTGTGCGATAGCTAAAATCAAGCTTGGCAGCTGCAGGCAAGCCTTTGATAACTTCTTTGCACAAAACGTGAATGTCTCTAAATCATCTGGCATTTCCTTATGGGAAAGGATACAAGTTTTCCTGGATTAAGGTGGTGGGGCCAGATTGGAGGTTACCACTGTGCACTGGAGTGTTAAAGAGCATCCAGTCTCCCTGGAGGCTGGGTACCGCAGATAACCCAGGAGGGGCAAGGCTGGGGAAGGGGAGGCTTCTGCTGCCTCTGGGGACAGAGGGGGAGCGTGGTCATGTGGCTCTTGGCTGGGAAACCTGTGGAAGCGAGTTCAAGGAAGGAGAACTAGTGGTCAGCTAAGGGTGAGCTCAGTGAAGACTGTAACCTTCACCCTTATGGGGAGAAAGGGCTTCAGGTGCTCTGCTTTATTGCAGCACTAATTGGCAGACCAGCAGGAAAGTTTGTTCCTCACACGCTTCCAGTCTCGTCACCTTAGACACGAGCTCTCGGCCAACATCCAGCGCATCCTTGGAAGTGGTGGCCCTGGCATCCAGTCCTGCTATCGCTAAGATAAAGGACCAGTGCGTGAGCAGGTCGGCTGGTGATTTTACTATCCCGAGAGGGGCCAGGGTATGCAGGCAAGGAACCGGGTCCGTGTCTCCTGACACCAAAGCCTGCTTCCCCTCTCGCATCGGCAGCTCGTTTCCCGCAGGTTCCTGCAGCCTCTTGCTAAGATGGAGAGCTAGTGCCACCTTGTGCACAGCAGCAGCCATGCACCCACCCGAAGGAAAGCTGTGCCAGAGCTGCCTGCCTCTTCCCCAGCAGCCTCTTGCGCTCTGCAGAGGGGCCGTTAGACACCAGGAGGCAGAAGTGATGGGAGCAGGCTGGCTGCAGGATGCCTGTGCACTTCTCCTCTGGAAGGCCGAGAGGGTTTCAGAGCTCAGTCAAGAGCCGGTGGGGGACAGGGATGGTGGACTAAAAAGCTGAGGGTGAAAAAATCTGGTAGAGCATCACTTCTGGTTGTTTCTGGAAACGCCGGAGCAGAGGTGGCTCTTGCCACTGAGAAAGCGGGGTCGGACGAGCTGAAGGAGGCAGGATTGCCTCCCCAATTCAGAATGAAATGTAACTCCAGCCACAGTCTTGAAACCAAATTCGTATCTCAGTGCCTGCGTAGATCCAGGATACCGAATATAAAATATATTTTATATATAAAATATATAAAATATACCGATACATCGGCGGTTAGGTGACAGAAACACGCCTGGGAGGGCAAACCGCTGGGCAAGGTTATCAACAGGAGCGCTGCCTGCAGCTGCCCTCTCCTCTCTGGTGCCAGCTCCTGGCACAGATGTGATGTCCCCCCAGGAGAAGTGGCAGTAGTGCCATCCTGCGGTCACCCGGGCCTTTGCAACAGGGAGAGTGGCTTTGTCCCGCTATTGTTTCTTCTGCTTCTGCAGGAACTGGTCTTATCTTGGTTCTCCCTTTTTAATTAGGGTGATAAAAGTTTAAACGGGTATTGCCTCCTTGAGCTGGGCGGCAGCTGACCATGGGGTTACTTAGGGGGTTATGAGAGCAGCCTGTGAAAACAATCCCTGTGCTCTCGTAGTCCTGTAGCCGCTCTGCAAACAGCATGGGGAAAGCTACTCTAAAATACAGGCCAGCTCTGCAGGGCACGTACGAAATTCTTCACTTGCCGGCACCAAAAGTCTGGCAGCCCAGGCTGGGAAAGCTGCGCTACAGAGGAGGTGAATTGTCCTGATAGCCTAAAAAACCTTCTCTTCCCTCTCTGGAGAGTAGGCGAGACAGAGTCCAGGGTCCTTGAGTAAGTGCTTTGAATCCTCCCCTGTCAGGCTCTGCAAGTCCCCTGGGCATGTCCTTTTCAGGGGGACAAGACAGCCGCAGATACAACTGTATAATATATATATGTAATCTTACACACATCAGATTATTGCTGTTTTCCTGTGTTTCTGCAAACACACCCAAGAAGGTATGCAGTTCATAAAGAAGGAGCTATTAGGAGGTAAAAGAAAATAGCAGTCCCTCTGGGATGTCACCCGGGGGTATTATACCCTGGTAATGGTGTCAATTGGGTTTGAGCTGGCTTGGGACAAACTGTGAGGAATAGTCCCAAATAGGTTTATTTCCATAGGATTGATGAAGGTACATCCCATTTCCATCTTTCTGGAAAAAAAATGACACTTTGAATTTGATCACTTCTATTGGGATGCTTCAACCTTGTTTTTATATGAGGATGACAAGCCTGGGCTTTTAGAGACACTGTGCTGTCATTGCCACTTGAGCAGTGGTACCTTTCAGGTCTCTGTGGTGACACAGATGAGCCCTTTGGGCTTAGGAAAAGACATGAAGATGGTTGGGGACTTTGCCATTTTTCTGGGGGAAATAGATCTGTGATGCCACCTTCTGCATAAGGCTGGAGGGACCAGTGCTGCCTTGAGTCTCCTGCCAGGTGCTTCTCCAGTATCTTTCCTAGGCAGGAATTCCTCTTTCTTCCCAGGCTGCTCCAGTGCTTCTCTGTCCTTTACACCAGAAAGCTCCTTTCCTAATACTGGAATCATTCCTGCTGAAGGTTGGGCACATTCCTACCTACACAGCTATGGAAATTGGGTGGTTCCTTCCCTTTACAGCAGCCTTCTATGCATTTGACTGTTATCCCCTAACTTTTCTCTTTCTTAGGTTTACTTATCCGTATCAGCAAACCTTCCCTTAAGACTGGGCCTCTGAGATTTGTTTCTCCTTATCCTATTTGCAGGCAGTCCCTGTATTTCTCAACATAGCCCAACCCCGAGGCCTCCCTGGCACACACAGTGGGATGACAAGACAGCTCCATCTACCATGTGGTGATTTAGTTCCCTTGGACAACTGATGTCAGGACTTTTATAGGATGAGGCACTTGTAGTTAAAGCCATTCCCTGACCAGTTGTGATATGAATGATTGGAGAGTGGTGCTTTGTGTACATCTACAAGGAAAGGGTGCTTACACAGTTGAAGGTATATCTTCCTGCTCACCCCAACTTGGACCCAGCTGTGCTTTTCACTGGGAGGGGGAACTGTTTAGCTCTCCTGAGAGTGGGGGAACTGTACAGGGGAAATAGATGCTAATTTGTCTGCTGTGGTGACTCCATCACGGAATGGCCTGATCCAGAACCACTGTTGCAAAGACCAGCTCATATTCCACAAGGCTTTTCTGTCAGGAAGCTGGAGTTGACTCCACTAAAGCCATGACTGGCACAAGGGTACACCTGATCTTGGATAAACCCTCCTTCTGAAAGAGAAGGAGGTGGTGCCTGGGGCCAGAGATGAATTGGTGCTGGTGCTGTCCTTGCTGTGTGACTAATGGTGTTGCTCTGGGGGCTTTTGTCATCTAACCAGCCTGTAGGACATGTGACCTCCTAGAAGAGGTGCCCCCAGCTGAACCCTTTGCAGAGCGAGCCTCTGAGCCAGCTGGGAATTGCTGTAGGATCACCGGGATGCTGGCTTTGACGCAGAAGTGGGACCATATCCCTGAGAACATGAGATCCCACCACTGAGCAGAAAACGCGATGGAGGAGGCAGGGTGGGGGCAGTTTTACGGGTACACGTAGACCTCTGTGCAGCAGCCCTCTGCTCCCAGGCGTTTGAGCCTTGACTTACCTAAACAAATAGGGGTCAGTCATGAGCGGAAAACATGCAAAGTGAAACCATGGCCGGCTCCATCACCAGCCTTTCTTGCTTGTCCATCTGCCAGCTGTAGCTGATCTCACTCTTGCTGGCTCGTGCTGCTGTCTCCCTTGATTTCAGACAGAAGCGAAAGGCTCATTGCAATGCAGTGGCCCCAGCGCCCGGGGGCCCATGACCGTGCTTGGTGGGGTGCGTGTGAACCGGCTTCCCTTGGCCACGCTGCAGCCGTTGGCTCGTGCACACGCAGTGGGGAGCACGTTCGGGGCAGTTCTCGTGCAGATCCCCAGCTGCAGCCTGGGGATGGGGCTGCTGTTGCCAGGCACACTGGAGCAATATGCATGGTTGCATTGGAGGGGGCTTTGTGTGGGGGTAAGAGGGTTACATCTAAGTGATCTAACCTCCTAAATCCCCTCTGGGCTAAGAAGGGGCACACAGGAAGCCCAAGGTAGGAGAGAACACTAGAGAATCGAGGCAGTCCTGTTCGCTGAGGAGTCTGTGCAACTCCCTCCTCTGCAATCCTCGAGGGATCTGGCCCAGCACGAGCATCTGGCTTGCACTGTCTTGGCACGATTGGTCTTGGTTCTCAATCCCCTTTGCGCCCCAATCTGGCAACCAGGCCCAGCCTGGTCCGTCGGGCCCCACGCAGCCCCCCGGTTACCTGCGTTTCTTCAGAGCTGTGTTTGGTGGCCCTTGGAGGGAGCCAGCAGCTTTCCTGCTGCACTGCACGTTACCTTGGAGTGACTTGCTCCCTTCTGCCTCTTAATGCCAGCTTTAGGTTTACTGGGGTCTGGCTCCCTGCTCGTGGCTTCTTATCCCTCACTACCTGCTTTGCAAAGAACCAAGGACTTGTTCAAGAGCAGAGCTGCCCCGTGGCTGGAAATCTGCCCCCACAGGGTTGTATGGAAGAGATCAGGGTAGTACAGGTGTCCCTTCCCCCCAGCAGTGAATCCAGTCACTGCGTAGCCCCTGAATTATAGCAGGGGCAAATGAGGTCAAAATGTGTCCTGTGACCTTGTAGCGCTTGATGGACGTGGGAGCAAGCAGGTCTCCGACACCTTGGTTCTTGCGCTCATCTACTGGGAAAGAGGGAGGGGAAAAATCCAGCTTCTTTTAAGGTTCTCTGTGTCTCTAGAGCCCTCCTGACGAAGCTGAGCCCTCCTGCACCTCGCAGCCTCTTGCCCTGTGAGCTTCTGCAGTTACACGGTACCTGGCCTTGCTGGAGCAATGCTCAGGATCAGGTCCACAGGAGAGGAGTGGGTTGCTGCACCGCTTGATGTAGCCGTATGGGCATCGTGTGCTTCCTCACTCCTGCCTCTTGCCAGGGTTGGAGGCATGACCCGTTCTCAACAGCTTGGTCGTACGACGCCTCTGCTGCAGAACAGCCTTGAGAGCAGGGGGCAGCTACCTTCCTGAACACCACGCTGCTGTCCTCTGAGGCCTGCGTCCTCTGCTTCTTGCCTTTCCTTGTCCCCTTTCCCCAGGAGCCCTACCTAAAAGTGCCTGCTTTTCACAGGCGAGCATGAAACCAAGCAATCCCACAAAGTAAAGTCAGGTTTTTCTTTTCCCCCTTTCCTAAACAAGGAAAGTGCTCTGCCACTGACATCTCTGTTGCAGACAAGGTCATGTGTCCCACGTCAAACATTGCAGGGATGGAGGATGGAGATATCTATGGACTTGGTTCCGTGGACAGACGCAATGCTGATAAGTGGAGCAGAGATGAAGAGGGGAGGGGGTGCAGAGAGTTGTGTGTATGTGGCTGAATCCAGCTATATGGCTTTTTGCAGCCTAATAATTAAATCTTCCCTTGCCCAAGCACAGCTCTCAGGAGGCTCAAACTTGGGGCTTGGCGTGTCTTTAGGAAGCTGAAAACATGAGTCTTACAACAGAGATTTATTGAGGTCCAAAGCCTAACCTGAGAACCAATGTGGACTACTGCAGTCTCGCTGGAGACTGTGAAAGGGCATGCGTCCCACCTTTGCAGGCTGCGGTGACAGAGCCTAACGGGGCCGAAGACGGCACTGGGACCAGCTGCGGTGCTGCAGCCCCTTGCCTTGCCAGACCTCTCCGGCTTTTGGAAAAAATCAGGTTCATAATTTAGTTCTGCAAATAGTTGAGTCGTAAAGGGGCTATGAGGGCAGTCGGACAGGACGGGACCGTGGACCCATGTTACAGCTCTGCAGCACAGCAGGGACTGCATGGCTGAGCCCCCGTGCAAGGGAGGAGCGGTGCAGGGCTGCAGGAGCAGGGCTGCAGGGGGCAACGGCAAAAATAAAAACAAAAAAAGCAAGTGACAAAATAAAGCAAAAAGCGCCCCCCTCCCAAAAAACCTCCAAAGGAGTGTTCTTTTCAGGGAGCTTCTGAACGGCATTGCGGAATCCAGTGCTCCTTTCATAGCACTGGGGGGGGGGGTGTCACTTGCTCCGGGGGCGTCCCTTCACATGGGAAGGGGGACCCTCGCTCTGCACCGAGGGGCCGCTTGTCACCCCCTCCCCTCGCCCACGCCCCACTCCTTGGAGCGCTATCTGCCCGCGCCCCCCCCCCGTCCCCCCCCCCCCAGCTCTGCCCGCATTGTCCTGCCGCTTCTCCTGCCCTTTGTACGGCGGGAGCCCCCGCGAGCCCCGGCGGTGCCGGAGCGGGGCCCCCCCCCCCCCCCCCCCGCCTCCCCCCGTGCCCCCGTTAATGCGAGGAGACAGCTGCCCCGCCAGGCGCTGGCGGCATTGTTACTCCTATTTGTCAAAAGGCCGAGGATGCTCCATAGATCGCTCCATGGCTGTTGTTAAGTGTAATTAGAGGGTTTATGTCCCCAATTTCCATGAAAATGAAGCTGTGAGGCTCCTCTCTTGGCATTCACCGCGTGCCTTAATTGTATGGACATTAAATCAAGGTCCGCTGTGAACACGCAGAGAGGGGCTCGGGCTGTCCCCGCTCGGAGCAGGGCAGGCGGCGAGCGGGGCTTGCGGGAGAGAGGGGGGGGAGAGAGAAAGAGAGAGAGAGGCTGTCAGTGCAGGGTCCACCCCGCCGGGATCGCCGTCCTCCCTCCCCGCCGCCCGGGGCCCCCCTCCGCCCGGGCGGCCGCGGAGGCGCGGCGGGGCCGGGGGCGGTGGAGGAGGCGGGGGGGTGGAGGGCGCGGGGGGGGGGGGGGTGTGCCTTGCGGCCGGGTGCCGCTGCCTTTCCCCCCCCCCCCCCCCTCCACCCCGTTCCTCGCCCTGCTGGGGTCAGCATCGCCCCTGGGCCCCCACCCCCCGCCCCGGGCTCCGCCAGCCGCCCCGCTGCATCACACCCGGCCAGATGCTGAGCGCCGGGCGCGGAACAGCCCCGGGGGCAGAGGGACGGACAGACGGACACATCCCGAGCTTCTGCCCTACTAGCGATAAAAATGCGGCTGGTGATATTAATAATAAATAATAATAATAATAATAATAATAATAATAAAAGCCGATAGCGCCGAGGACAGCTCGCAACAAACCTCCGGGTGCCGGTGCCGTGCGACGCGTCCCGGCACGGAGGCAGGAACCGCGGCAAAGCGCCCGGAGATGCTTCACAGCCCGCCCCGGTCCCGGGGCTGCGGGAGCGGGTCCCCCCGCCGGGCCGCCGCCGTCCGAGCCCCGGGCAGCCGGCGGATGGCTGTGGGGGACGTGGGGGACCCCCGCTCCCTCCCCAGAACAAAATGAAAATCCCGTTCGTGTGTTTCTCTTTGCTCGCAAGGCAAAGGAGCCGATTTCTCTCCTCTGGAAGGGAAACCGGCGGAGGTTAAACACGCGTTTCCCATTTCTCCGCTCCGCCGCGGTTCGGCACAATAATCGCTCCATTTAAAAAAATAAAATAATAATGCCAAAAAAAATTTGAGAGGGATCGAAAAGGGGTAAAGCAATTAAACCGGTTTCGTTGATCGCCGTCGGACTTAGAGGCGCCTTATGAATTTAGGACGGTTTCTCTCTCTAGATATCGCGTCTGAAAATCCTCACCCCCTCCCCTTCCTCCCCTTCCTTTTTGTCCAAAAAAAAAAAAAAGAAAAAGAAAAAAAAATCACAAGCCCATTAAGGTCGCTTGCACAAGGGGAGAAAAAAATCCTGATGCTCTTCCAAGTTAGCAATAGAGCTGGGTCGCTATCCCACCATTGTCGCCCAAACCCCGTAATTACAGCTCGGCAAGACTAGCTCTTAGCAGATTTACCCACTCCAGTGGAAGCAGCGCTCGGCGGCTCCGGCGGCACAAACTCTGCTGCCTCGCTCAGATCCAGTGCAAACGCCCTCCCGTGGCTCAGGACGCTTGTTTTTGTGTAGGCAAGCTGGAGATGAATAAGAAAGGCGCCTAGTCTCTCATTATCTGTGAATTTCAGACTTTTTTTCCTCTCTTTTTTTTTTTTTTTCCTTTTCTCTCTCTCTTTTTTTTTTTTTTTCTTTCTCTCTCCTCCTGCCCTGGAACAATGCAGAAGGACCTCATCAGAGTGAAAACCAGGCTCCAGCTAGGCTTTAAAAGCAAGATGAACTTGGTGCACCACCCATCTTTCTCTTCTCTTCTCCAAAGCTCTTTAAAGGGGTTATGAGGCGTCTCTCTCAATTTATCCCTTTTCTCTTGATCTTCCTAGCAGAGGGGTTTGGGGTCTAGTCCTGGCTGTTTCAGCTGATCTCATCCAGTCTAAGGGATTAGAGCTTCTTCTCCGCATCCCGGCTCTCAGCACATCTGCTGATTGGGTTCAGCACAAGAGGATTACATTGGGACCCAATGACGTCACCGCTAGGACATAAGTTCTCCTCCATTAACCAAATCCTCATCAGCAAGATGTCCTTGAAACTGGAGGAGTAACATTCAGGACTCCATCGCCAGCCTGTCCCCACCTTCCTCCCAGGCGGGCTGCTGGGGCTTTCGGAAAAATATTGTTTAAGCTTTGAGCACTTGCAGCTGCATCAATAATGTACCACTACGGGCTGGAGGAGAGCACATACCCTATAAATAGGGTTCTGCACCTAAACTGTTAATCAGAGGAGCTTTATATATTCTGTTGCTTTTTCTTTTTTTTTTCTCTTTTTTTTTTGGTTGGTAAGGGAGGGGGTGGAGGGGCAGAGGGGGAGGGGAAAGCTGCATCCTACAGTTATATTTCCAAGCTCAAAAAGACATCAGCGATAATTTTCTTTAAAGCTGACATGGATGTAATTTTAAAACGTGTTTTCTTTTTTTTTTTAAGAAATGTGTAGGATTTCACCCCCGTTCTCTCTGAGAAGAGACAATGTGTCCTGAGTTATATAAAGTAAGAGGTTTCCTTTAAATATACAATGCAAATTTTGTATTTTGGGGTTTAATGCTAAATTTTTCTTAATATTACACGAGCACAGACTCACAGGAGCAAGGACCTCAAAGGAAATGGCTTTGACTTCCAAGTGACAAACAGAGAGAGTATTATTTTTTTTTTTTTTAAGTTAAGACTTCCACCCTGGAAAACGCTGAAAGCACCTATAGATTTGCTGCCCTCAACCTGCTCTAACCTATGCTGTGGCATCCAGGCAGCTCTCCTCACTGCGCCGTCCCTCTCGGGCATCCTGCGCTTGCAGTTTAGCTGGTGTCTCACTACGTGCTTCCACCACATCCATTTTGCGAGCTGGGAAGCAGTCAGACATGGGTTTGCTGCGGCTCTTTTTGGTTGAACTTACAGACCTCATCATGGGGCAGCTGTTACAATGGAAATGGGCACTGGGATTTATTTATTTATCTAGTGTCACCGAATTTCATCTCTGGGGAGAGAAAACGTGTTTAACAACAAGCAGGCTATGTCCAGCTAGGAGAGGTCTTGCTTAGAAGCCTTGCGTGTGTTTAATTTTTCGGTAAGCAAGCTGCTTGTTCCCTGCTAATTAACCATCCCTCCTCCTTCAGACACCCCCCTGCCAAAAAAAAAAAAAAAAGTGTATACACACACTCACACTGATTTTTGTAATGGGAAGTCAAGGTCTGTGGGTTTCTACACACCCTTATTCCCCATCTAGAGTAACTTTTATGGCCAGCAGCGCTATGCGTATTCTCTAGAATAGCTTTCAGGTGAGGATTTATTTCCCAGTGTTTATTTCCATGCATTGTGGTATTTTTCTTCTTCTTAGAAAGGGGGTAAGGTGAGGGGAGGCAGGATACAATTGTTTTGATGGAAGGCGTCTTGCTCCAGCTCTGGAAGTCTCTCCCTGCCCCAGCAGCGTGAGCATTTCCAGGACAGCTGGGTAGTAACTGCTGGAAGAGAGATCTAGTCCCTTCCCCACTATATCAAAACAATTGTTTGGAGGATGGCGTCTCCCTTTCTGAGAGCCGTGCCACACCAGTCCAGGCTCCAAGGGGAAAACTGCCTCCAAATAGCAGTTTGTAAAAAAGAGTAGCTGGTGGGCCATGTTTGGCTACCAACAAATGATCAGGAATACTCTGCCGTGAGGTGAAATATCACCTCCCGAGCTCAAGAGCCATATTTAAAAGGCAGCCACAGCACTGTAAGCCTCTGTCCCTATTTGTGTGCATTTTTCTCTTCCCCTTTTATAATACTGCAGTTCAGGATACAGGCACCGAACCAGGGAAAATCAGTATTTGACATTACACAGCGAAGGGAATTTTCCCTTAGCTTTTCATCTTCTGAAACTTAAAAAAAAAAATAAAAAAAAAAATCTGCTTATTTAGAGCCTATTCCATATTGACCTATTTACTCCGACAGACCACGGCTCTCAATCTTTCATCGATTTAAAAGAAAACAACCTAAACAAATTAACACGGAGAAAACCGCTCTTCTTATCCCGAGGCTTTACCGTTTGCACGGGGCCCACCCCCCGGGGGCGATTCGGCTTCGGCTTCCGCACCCAGCCCCGAGGATGCTTCCGATCAGGCCTGCCCTGGCCCGGGGAGAAGCTCCGGGGGTGCCCGGGGTGCGCGGGGCAGCGGGGCCGCCTCTCCCCGGCCTCTCCCCGGCCTCCCCCCGGCCCGGCCCCGGCCCGGCCCCGCTTCGCTGTCCATGGTATTGAAGGAGCGGAGCCGGTAGCGGCGGTACGCGGGGGCGCACGGTTCAATCCGGAGCGGGGGGGGATTGTTTCTCCCCATAAAGCAGGAGGTGTTTTCCTTCGTGCCCCCTTCCAGAGAGGTCTGTACTCAGAGGAAGGTCTGTCTGTCCGTCTGTCTGTCACCCGTGCGGGCAGAGTGCGCTCCTTCACCTGCCTCTCCCCCCCCCCCCCCCCCCCGCCCCCGTGAATCCTCCCTGAGACCCCGGGGGTTTTGTTTTACCTCCCCCCGCCCGGAGTGAAGCGGGGATGGGGTATTTTGAACCTCCTGTCCATGTGAAGCCCTGTGCTAGTGACTTAGCGATGTCATATGGCGGTGGGGGGAGCGTTCCTGCTCGGCGGGCTGGCGGCAGGGTTTTATTTCTCCTTTAAAACAAACCCCACGAACAGTTCGTCCCCTCTAAAGTTTACCATTAAATACCCCCACAAGCTCATGCCCCTGCTTGTCCTGAGTTGCAGGCTTTAAAAGCAGGCTGAGGTCTGGCTGCTATTTTATTAGCACTTCCAGTGAGACATTTTGTCTTAAGCACGGCCCTTCCTTAATCTCTAATGCAGCATTTCTACATCCCGGAAGAAAATAGTCAGATGATTTGCAAAGGGCCATTTTTTTTCTTTTTTGTTTCTTTCTTCTTCTCCCCCTCTTTCGCTCTCTGCCTTTTAAAACCTACCACCTACTGTTCCCCGAACAAAGAAATCCCAGAGACAAGCAACATGCCTCCACTTTCCTTCCATTTCCAAACCCCGACTCTGCCATGCATAGATGACCACATTAGAAAAATACACAAGATTGAACCCGAAACCAACTGCGGCACAACAAACCATAGAAAACGTACGTTCTGCCCTGTCCCGGGCAGCGTGACACATATATATACATGCGCACACACACACACTGCAGAGCGCTCACAAAACACCCCCAAAAATTCATCTGCCTCCTCATTTCTGTTGAATAAGTGAATAACAAAACAGCCTTTGTCTGTTTGTTTGCCACCAGGATGCGGCCCAGGTACCGGAGCAGTGCTCAGTGGCCGGTGCCCCGTCACCATCCCGAGCATCGCCTCGGAGCTGACCCACAGCCTGGAGGAGAAAGCAAAATCTCTTTAAAATGAAGCCCAGATCTCTTTCAAATCTCAGCGAAAGGTTTTGCAGATTCTAGGCCTCTGGTTTCTGCCCCAGAAATCTCGCTGCGTAGGAAAAAGATCAAGAGTTTGGTCCCTGCTATATTTCAGGCATTCTTCCACATTTTTTTCTTTTCCTTAGAAAGCAATTCATTTTCTTAGAAAGTAATCACACTTACAAGAGGTTTGGGAATCAGATTTTTCTATCAAGTCTCCTCTCCCTCTTTTTCTCTCTCTGTCTCCTTTTGGTCTTCTTGGCTGCTGCAGGGCTTTTTTTTTTTTTTTTTTTTTCCCCCGGATCTGTAGTAAAAAAAATAAATAAACCCCCTCCCTCCGCTCTTCCCCTAGAAATATGCAATTTGCTGATTTGCAAAGCCTCTTCCTATGTGGAGGAAAGCTGCCTGCTCTCCCCACGACTCGCTTTCCTGGCCTCCCAGCTCCTTGAGAAAGGAGGAGGGCCTTGTGCATTACAATTCCATTCAATCTCATTCATTCTTGCCTCTTTCTAACGGTCTTTGGACAGCAAATCCACACCAACGGGGGGTCTGAGCCCCCTCCTCATGCCCCCCCCCCAGCCTTAAACACACACAATAGCCATCAGCTAACAGCACAGCAGCAACTTTGAAACATTCAAGCTTCTGAAGTGAAGAATGCCCGCAGCTCCCCAACCCCCACCCCCTCCACTTGTTCCTGGGCTTGACATTTAAAAAACATATAATGATCTTAATTTTAAAAAGGGGAAGAAAAAAAAAATTCCTCACTTGGGTCACACATGGTTTCGCAGGGCAGAATTCTGGTGTCAAGAATTTCCTCTGCAGGAGAGGATTGCTCCATCACATAGCTAATTACCTGATTCCCCTCTCAGTGCTCAGTACTGGAGAAAGGCTTTTTTTTCTTTTGCTTTTTTTTTTTCCTTCCCCCCTTTCCCTAGAGATGTTTATTTGGTTGTATCAATCACCAGGACGGTTTCCAGCCTAATTTTTCCCAGTCACCTCGTGAAGGCACGGCCAAGGGCTGGGAGCTGCTGCGGGGGGGAGGTTATTGTGTGCCTGCGGTGCAGCACGGATGCTGCGCTTGTACGAGCGGGGCTGGGAGCGGGGACAGACATCCCCCGGCATGGGGAGAGTGGGGGCTGCCCTGGGGGGGAGCTCGCCTGCTCCTGAGGGTCACCCCCACCTCGGTATAAGGGGGGTTACGTGGCCTCTCCCCGGCTGAGGTGGCACAACGGGGGTGAGGGGTGCATCCCGGCAGCGACAGGGGACCCTCTCTGCATCTCTGGATGGGGTGAGGTGTCTCCTACTTTTTGGGGGGGATCTGAGCAATGAGCCACCATCTCCCCCCTTGAAATGCTGCCCCTCACCGGGGCTCGCTGCCCTCTCCCTGCCTGCCCAGGCTGGGGGGCTCAGGCCCAACTGCCCGATCCCTGTCCCCAGTCTCTGCCGGCTGCTGTGCGGAGCCAGGGCCAGCCTTGGACAGGCTCTTCACAATTTCCCCACACCACCACCTTTTGCTTTGAGGCTTATATATTTTCTCCTCTTTCCGTTTTCTAAGTGAAGAAGGTCACTTTCATCATCTCTAACCCTCTGCTCTCCCCCTCCTTCCCCGGGGAGCACCCCTGATCCCAGCAATGCTCCCCCAAGCCCCAGGACGTTGTCCCAGGGTGGGTTTTGTCTGAGGATGGGGAGGAGAGAGGTCCCCCTGCACATGAGACCTCGCTGCTGCTCTCGCTGAGATCACAGTGCCTTTAGTTAAGGGCTTCAGCAGTGTGGGGGGGTGCTCCCTGCCCTCAGTGCCCCCAGCTCCCCTGGGTCTCCCAGCACTGCCGACTCTCCCGGCCAAGGCTGGAGCCACCGTGCCCTCCGTGGTGGAGGGGGACAGGCCCAGGGATGCTCCTGTCCCTCAGGGTTCAGCTTGGCTCTGCTGGCACCCCCTGGAGATGGAGGAATGGGGCAGCACAGGTACCTCCTGGTTTGGTTTAGCTTCCAGGAGGGGAAAGGGAAGAGGAAAGGAAAAGGAAAGGAGAAGGGGTGTGCAGTGGGGTCAGGGCTCTGCTGTCCACTCTCGCTCCCACACTGGGATTTTGCGGTGGCAGCAAGCATTAGCAGGAGGGGGAGGCCACGGCTTCGCTGTACGTATTTGAGGGAAAAGTCCAGTCCTAGAGGCAGCCTGTGGCTACTGCAATTCTTCTAATACAATTAAAAATCAATGACACTCTGTGCACACACGCAAATAAACATCACCCCTCTGCATCCCTGCTTCCCTGCCCACCCCCTCTTGAGGCCGGTGGGGAAGGCATCTTCTCCAGAGCCTGTTCATTACTGCTCTACTTAGGTGGGGAATTGCTTAACCGGTCTCTCTCCAGTAAATCATATTAACTCCAAGCACAGCTATTTATAAAATGTTCCACAGCCCAAGAGTACGGCATCCAGATCACTCGAAGAAAATTAGGCGATTAGGCGTGCATAATCCAAGCCCAGTGTGTCTATGTACAAAGCCTCGCCAGCCGGCCTGCCTTCAGCTATTCACTGACATTAAAGAAATCACCGTTTTTATTGGAAGCCCAGTCCGGGCCCGAGTCCCAGCCAGGGACAGGGAAATAACCTTTTGCAGGGCAGAGCATTCCCGGCTGGCTTCTGAGGGCTGGGAAATGAAGCCCAACTTGGGAAAGTCTCCCCTCCCCAGCCCTGCTTCCTCCCCTCCTGCAGAAGGGCCCCTCCAAACATATAAAATGCAGCACTCCGGGCTGGGTTTCTCCCCCCTCCTCCTTTTGCGACCCATTAAACGTCTTCTATACATTTCCTCTTCATCTTGTCAAGGCCAGTTGCTCTATGACTGCTGGTTTCCCAGGCAAATCACACCAATTTCTGAGTTGATGTTGAAGGTCCACATTGGCTCAGCAGGGGTCCCAGCGAAGCACTCATCCATGGAGCCGGAGGTCAGGCTCTGCCCTGCTTCGCCAGCTGAATTATTATTATTTTTTTTTAAAGTCGTGTTGCTCTTTGAACATTTACAGATCTGTTGGCGACGGGGATAACAACAATAACCAAAGGAAGGGCGTCCTCACTGCAGACGTGCTTCTGAGCCTTTCTGATAGTGAGGATGCTGAACGGGATGCAGTTCCTCCACCTTTATTTCAGCCTAAACTCTTAAAGCGAGAGTGTTTTAGGGGGAGACTAATGGGGTGCACACGTGCAACCCCCTCCACCTACCCCAGGCGAAAGCTTTACCCTGAACACCAGGCAGCTGCAGGCACCCGCTGCACAGCCGTGCCCCTCGGGGTCTGTCCACGCACGTCCAAGGTTGTATTCACATTTTTAAAATATTATTCGCTTTAAGGGTATCTGGATGCCTCATCTGTGCCTTGGCCCGGGAGCGCGGGCACAGGTACAGCCGTGGGCAGGCTGCGGGCAGGCACACATGCCATGTGTGCACAGGCAGGAGTGCGAGTACTTCCCTGCACACCCAAATCCTGGCTGTTCAGGGCAGCGCCTGGGACATGCTGCTGCGGAGGTTAAAAATAAAATAAACCTGGTTCCTGCTTTTGCACTCTTAGGCTCTTTTTCCTTTTCTCCCTTCCTCTTCGCTAGCTTTAGCATTTTTAATTAAATTACAAGCCTCAATAATGTTTTCCTAACTAGAGTTCCCCGCTTCCTTGTGGAGTAGCGTGCGGAAAGGTATAATTTTGCAAACAGTTTCTTTAAGAGCTGGGCCTGAAGTACCATCAGCGATGTGTGTGAATAGAAAAAGAAACACCTCCACAAAAGAAGGGATTGTTAATGGAGGACAATCCAAAGGGGGCCCACTAAGGCCTGTCCTTTACAATAACGATGGAGGGCGATGATTTGAATGCAGGGGGCCCTACTTTCAAATCTGGACAAAAACAAAATGGTAATAAGGGTTGAATCCCTCACTGGTCAAAGCAGTGGGCAGCAACTGGTCTCTTTAACTCCCCCCACCCCCTCCTTCCCCCAAATCAGACCCCAAACAAGAGGAACTCTCCTCCTCTTTAACTTTATTTCCTTGATTAGCTCTAAAAAAATAATCGCCTGGGTGGACTTAGGGGAAGTTTTTTAGGGCTGTTTGAAAGGAGAGGGCTCCTCTTCTGCAGGTGGTGAGGGGACGTGCCTCGCTGCGGGCAGGTAAGCACCGAGGGGCTTCTCTTTTTTACCATGCTCGGGGGCTTCTGAAGGGCTGCCTGGGATTTCCGAGGCAGGAGCCGGGATGCGGCTCGGTAGGGCCCTTCTCGTCCGCGCAGGCTGCACATAGGGATGCTCCGCAGAGATGCTCTTGCCTCCCTGGCTGCCCTGCCTCCAGATGTTGCATCATTTCGCGGGGTCAGTTCATTTTATAACACTGCTTGTAGCTTCCTCATCTTGGAGCCAATTAAACCCTCGCATTCGAGGAGGGTGTGTGGGGGGAATTAATAATTACAGTGCTATGTTTAAATACCGCTTGCCACTTATTTAATGGGAATACTGCAAAATATTGGTAAACGGCTCTGGAAAACCCGGCGCAGGCTCTGCCTGCACCGAGGGCCACGGGACGGTGTTCTGGCTGTGAACGGGCCCTGAATGCCGGGGAAGAGGGTGCAAGGGCTATCCCCTCTCTGGGGACATCTCTGCCTGGTGCTGTGTCCCCACCCCAAGAGCCCCTCACGATTCCCTTCCCCCCACACCCCATCCTTCCAGCGTTGCTTTCCCCACATCCCCCCCACTCAGTGCAGCCGTGGATGTCTATCCCGGCTGGGGAGGTGCAGGAGGGGGGTGCTCAGACCTCCCCCCATAATTTGGCACAGCCCCTGGCCCCCCAGGCCCCGCACCCTGCCCTGCTCCCCGCCGCCTGCTCAGGGCAGCCCCACAGCTGAGTGCGGATCTGCCTCTGGGAGGGGGGTGGGTAAAATGGGAGCAAATGACCCCATGGCACCCGTGGGCACAGCCACAGCCCGTCTCCCACGCGTGCAACACTGACCGCTTGTCAGGGACAGCTTTACAGCTCCGTTTGCATGGCTATGCCAAATGCACCAGGTTTTATACACACACACACACATATATATATGATGCATATATAATTGGGGTGGCACATATGTTTATACGGCCAGGCTGCGTGTGTGTTTATGTGTTGTGTGTGCTTGTAACGCCCTGAATGCTCCAAATCTTTCCAGCTGTGTTTGTACAACTTGTGCAGCTTATTCCGTGCGTGTAATATAGAACTAGTTTATGGAGATATTTCGTGGAATATATCTTTAAATTCCTATAGCTCCTGTGGGTACCGAGCCGGTACATCTGCGCTGCTGTCCATCTGTCCATACATACGAGGACACACCTTATGCCTTGGCAGCCCCGTCGGAGGTGTCCACAGCCGCGTTTCCCCATTTCACGCGTAATTTCGGCGTTGTACCCCTTGGCTTCCCCCGCGGAAGCTGAGCAGCAGCTTTAGCACGGTCATTCCTCCAGTTACCAGCAGTGACTGAGCCGGGGATGGCCAGGGCTGAGCCCAGCTCTGGCTGCTGCACCGCGACGGCCCCCGCGCTCTGTGGGCACGGGTAGGGCCATCCCTGCACCCCCTCCCCTCCAAACCTTCCTTCCAGGAGGTAACTTCAGTACTCAGTTCTGTGTTTGGGAGAGCAGCGTCATGTTAGGTAGTGCCACCGGGTAGTCTATGGGAAGCCCTTTTTCCTAGGAAAAAACTGCACTTTTTTTTTCTTTATTTTTTTTTTTTCTTTTAGGGAATACATTTATCCTGAGCCATCCCAGGAATGCGCTCCTGGCTGTAAGGGCTTTGGAGAGATTGTTTTATTCTAAGGAAAGGGGGGAGAAAAGTATTGTCATTGTGAGTTTTCCACCCTCCCTTACAAAATCAGCCCATCTCTCTAACGAAGGTCCCGATAAAGGGGAAAGGCACCTTCCTGCTCCTGATGCTCCACTCGCCAAGTAAGTACTGAAGGGACAAACACACATTTGTGTTTTACTGGGCATCACTGTCGTTCCCTTTTCCTCTTCCTTTATTTACCAGAAGTGCTTCGAGAAGGAAAAAAGATCCCCCCTCCCCCCCAAGTGTCACCTCTCCTTAAATATTTGCCCTAAAAATATTAGTCTGTAATCGAGGCAGGAGCCTGTTTGATTAAAGAGAGCTTTCCAAACAATTTCAGCAGCAAGTAAACAGCCCGGCAGCATCCGCGCTGGTACCCGGCGCCGCTCCGAGCCGCTGCGGCAGCCCCCGAGCTGCAGCATCCTGCGCTGTGGCTTTAACGGGGAAAAATCAAGTGTAAATACCTGCAAATACCACTCTGGCAGACATCTCTGCCTTTGATTCCTCTGTGACAAGCATGACAATCCGCTGAAATGAAGGCACCTCGGAGTTCATTATGAGAGAGGAAAACTACTGTATCTTTGCTGCTGCAGCATCAGATCCGTATTTTCTCCAGCGCAGATTTGCTGGGGGGGGAGGAGATACATACGTTTAGTGTGCATTGAACTGACGCTTTGGTGCTCTCTCAAACCATCAGTCTCGTCTATTTGGGATTCTGGGTAGAGGTTTCAACCTTGGGGGTTGTTTGTGCTAAGTTTGATGCAGTAGTTTCTAGAGGGAAGAGAGTGTTTGTAAACACAACCTCTGCTGCTGAAAGGCTGGTTGGTGTAACGCCGGGTGATATACGGTTATGGGGTTTTGTCAGTCCTGCTCTGCCCGTGAAATGCGCTGATAATCTCGCTTTAATGCTGAGATTTAAGGGTGAGGAATAATGCAAAATAATTCTTTGCGCGGGCAGAATTCGTATACTGAAAAATGCGAACTCAAATATTCCTCGTTCAGACAAAACAAGAACATATTTAAGAATGCCTAGTTAAAAATAAAGAGGAAATCTATTAAGGTAATAACTAAATTGCTATTATAGGCATCAAAGCACCCTGATGCTTTGAGGTAACTTTATTTCCATCAGTCTTTTTAAAGACCACAACATTAAAAAAAAAAAAAAAAAAACACCCCGTACCATCCCGCCTCACTGAAACCCTGCCATTTTGCTCATTAATTTTGTAATTAATCAGTTAAGAAGTTCTGACTTTTTGGATTAAAGGGACGGGGAAATGCAATTCCGCCCAGCCTAATTTTAATACGCGATTGTGAAATTGCTCTTTTGAGCCTCCTGCCTCAGCTCCGTGCCCGCTTCGAGGTGTGGGGGCGGCGGCCGCAGGAGCCCCGGGGCCGGGGGGACCCACCGGCTGCGCATCCCCCCCCCGCCCCCCCCCGCGCAGCCCCCGCCGCGTCCCAGCGGGGCCCGGGGAGCCCTTGGGGCGACCAGCCGGCCCCGCCGAGGAGCCCAGCAGCCGGGGAGGGAAGGCGCTGCTTTCTCGCCCCTTTGCAGCTGGGGAAGAGCAGCGCTGCGGGGGACATAGGGGGTCTCCGGTCCCCCAGGGTCCCCTCGCCCCCCTCCCCCGGGGGCTGCGGACATCCCTCCGCGGCTGCCTCTAGGGACAGGCAGCATCGCCGCCGCCCCGCTCCCACCGCCGCCCCGGGACACGGCCCGTTTCCTAAAATACAGGCACAGAGACACCCCCCGTCCCGCCCCAGCTCCCCGAGAGCCACCTCTGCCTGTCCCTTATCCTGCCTGCCCTGCTTGTCCCTGCCCTGCATGCTCCTGCCCTGCTTGTCCCTGCGCTGCCTGTCCTTCCCTGCCTTTGCTCTGCCTACTTCTGCCCTGCCTATTCTTGCCCTGCCTGCCACTGCCCTGCCCTGTTCTGCTTGTCCCTGCCCTGTCCTTGCTCTGCCTGTCCCTGCCCTGCCTGATTGTGTCCTCCTGCCTGTCCCTGCCTTGCTTGCTCCTGCCCTGGCTGTCCTAACCTATACCTGCCCTGCTGTGCCCCTGCCTGTCCCTGCCCTGCCTGCTCCTGAGCCCTCACCAGCCTGCGAAGCTCCCCTCCAGCTATCGGCCTCTGCCCTGGTCCCAGGGGCAGTGGGGACAGCAGTCGGTGGATTTGGAGGGAGAGTGGGTGCACTTTGGGATGGATAAACTGCAGAGCCCACCCGGCCATTGAGCATCTGGGGGAAGGAGGAGGCTTTCGAGGGGATCCGGCCTCTCCCCATCACCCATGAAAAGGCACTTGAGCGTTTACATCCCAGAGGCTTTTTCCTCTGAGCGAGCACCAAGTGGCAACTAGCTGGGGTGTCCCCAGAGTGACAACCCTGGGTGTCACTGCCGGTGGCCCGGTGACCTGCTCCGAGCTCTCTCCTCCAAAGACACTCCACGTTTGTCCTTCCTCTGAGACACACGCATTCACACAGCAGGCAACACGGTGCAGGGAATGCTGCAGCATCAGCTGTGGCCGTTCCCCCAGTGACTGCTTGCACAGCCCCGTGCGGACCGAACGCCGTGCAGAAGGCAGGAAGCATGTGAAACAGCCAGAGATTTCTTTTTTTTTTTTTTTTTTACAATATACACTTCACAATCAGACATACCCAATGGATTATTTCTCTACCTCTGTCTTTGATCTTGTGAAAACTAGACAGTTTTGTAAATACCATTCCTCTATTTTCGGCCATTTTGCATTTATTGTACAATTAATGTACAGCAGCGATCTATTTCTTTTCTTCTTCTTCTTCCAACTCTTTCCGGAACAAACAGGCACTCCTGCCCACACTGTCCCAGTGAGATTTATTTCTTTTTCTCCTTGTGTCATCACTAACACACTGTAATGAAAAAAAAAAAGTCTTTTACTGGTCAATTTTGAGGAAACTATGGACAAGGTGTAAATCCAATGCCTTGAACCTACTACACAAGATCTGTTACTATTATTAATTTGTAAAACCAGCAAAACTTGCACACAGACGTGGATGCTTTATGCTAATTATTTAGTAAAGATCTTTTTTCAGCAGTGCAGCAAATCTCTAGAGTTTCTGCATTTGTTTCACACTTAAAAGAACTTGGTGCAAATGTAATCAGCACATTAAAGTGCATCCTTCATTAAAGGACAGGGAGCAGGGAGGAAGTCTGTCCCACCTGTCTACCAGGTGACCTTGGAGCAGTTCATTCATGTTGAGTTCTGTGTTTGGGTATTATTATTATTATTATTACTACTACTATTATTATCCCCTCTTTTCTACTCCCCATTGACAAAATTCCCAGCCTCTCCCAAGGCCCTCAGGGAAAATCCGCAGGGTTAAAGCACTTTCCCTGGCTTTGCTGCTAGAGATGTGGCCCATTGCCTCCAGACCTGGGGGTGGCAGGGGGTGGTGGGGAGAGGGATGAGGATCCACACCAGACTCTCCAGCACCAAGGGGACCTCTGCTTCTCATTTTGTGGAGGTGGTAAAACACAAAGGCTAAAGAGTTTTTCTAGGAGAGGAGATGGGTTGGGAAGGGCTTAGGAGATCTTGAGTGGTTTCTATCCAAGTCACTCTTTTCCTACATAAAAATAAAACACAGAAAATGTTGTCCCTCCTCTTGCTCTGCACACAGATGTGAGAGGAAGGGGCAGCTGGGGAGGTGGCTGGGGCAGGGAGCCCGTGTAGGGCCTGCCCGCAGAGATGTCAGGTCCAAGCTCCGTGCAGTGCCAGCAGCGAAGGATTAGTTGAATATCACCCTCTCTGGCTCTGAAACCCTTTTTTATCACTTCCAGCTCTGCCTCTTACCCTGCTGGGCTTCTCCCACCCTGTCTCCCTGCCCATCTATACCCTGTCTGTCCCCCTAAAGCATCTCTCCATTCTTCCTCAAAAAAAGATGAGCAGAGACCTTGTCCTGCTTCTTTCTCTTCTTGCTCTCCCTTTCCCTTGCATTGGTCTCTGCTCCTCCTTTACTTCTCTCTGGCAGTCCTTGCTCTCTCTCCCTCTGCAAACCCTTTCTGTGAGCAAGCTGTTCTCAGTGGGCATGGAGGTGAAAATCCAGCTGGAGACGATAAAATCCACTGGCTTGGCTATTTCTACCCCTAAAGATCATCCCTCAGTGAGACACAAGAGAGAGGCAGACATCATAAAGGCATTTTCTCACTCAGCCTAAGCCATGAATTTTAGGTCCTCAGAACAGAGACCATTTCCTATGGTGTGTGTTTGTGTAGATTCAGCACAAGGCAGGGACCATACTGTTATTTCCCCAATATTTCCACTTCCCTGACTCCTACAGTGCCACTGTTTCATCTCTACTAGAGATATTTTTACATCCCTCTTTTTCTTCCCCTGAATCTGGCTTGCTCTTTGGGGTTTATAGTATTTTGGGGTTCATAGTATTAATAGCAGGTATCATCTTGCTATAGCAATTAAACAATTACAGAACTCATTCCAATTTGGTCAGCCAGAATGCCCCATATGGCAGAAATATACCTTATAATGTGAGTAACTAAACCTGTACATAGCTGGGCACTAAATGTTAGGTTTAGCTTTCCATAAACTTAAATATGTGCATTTCTTACCCAGTCAGATCCTCCATAGACCCATAAAGCAAACGATATAGTGATCTGCTCTTAGGATGCTCTAAGAGCTTGGAGAAATTTGTTGAGTGCTACTTCTGTAGGCTCTTGTTACCACGAATCAGTGATGAGATTCATTGTTTGCCTTTACATCCACTTCTCTGGGCTTTCCCAAGCCCGGGGTAGCCTCTTGTTGGAAACAGGGAACCATTTATGACACTGGGTTTTGTGCGATGCCATTAGAAAGGGATCATTGCCCTTATTCTGTTAACAACTTACCCATTGCAAAATGGTCTTCCTGCTACCCTGATCCACCCCCTCACCTGCTCAAAAGTCTCTCTATCTGGGGCAGATGACTGGAGCAGCGCGCACCCCAGATGGTGCAGCACATGGATGTTAAACTCATGAAGCAGTAGAGCCCAGCCTGCCTGAGAAAGCATCTCCCCACTCACCCACCCTTCACTGACTCCCCACTTGGCAACAGATGTGGTTTCATCATGGCACAAGGAGTTCCCAAGGCTCAGAGAGGCTGCTGTCAGTAGAGACCCTTCGCTGCATTGAATCACAGCCATTTGCAAATGTCAAGTGGATTTTTCTCCTCCTCAAATAAAGAGGCTGAAGATTGTGAGGGGAAACTCAAAGATGTCAATGGTCTGAAGGATGTTTTCCATGCCTGAAGGTCTGTGCTAGCTTTAGGTGGGACAGCCAGAGCTCTGCATCCCTGCATGTCCCCACCACCCTTCTGATGAAGGGAGATGAGCTGAATTTTCAGCCTCTTCAGTTTACTCCTTTCCCATGACATGACAGGTCTAGTAGAGCAGAAAGTTCGTTATTTTACGGCCTGATTTCATTCTGGGACTTCTTCTTCCCATCAGATTCTGTTGTTCTCTGCATGTGTGATAATTCACTTGCATATTAGCAGAGCCAAATCCCAAGCGGTGCGGAGTTGACCATGGCCATCGCTCATGACCTCTCAGAATGAGAGGCTCAATGCAGTCGCCACTGAAAACAATATTAATCACTTCCTTTCACCTTGTTGTCACTTAGCTCAGATCGTAGTTATAGCAAACCCGAGGACAAGATTAAAAACCTCACATAAGTAAAGATACCCCGTGAAGTCTGCAGAGCTACACCAGCTTCTGTGAGTCAAGGACTGAAGGTGACACACGGACCACACCGATATCTCTGGGGTGTTTGATCCAAAGGCAGGATCCTTCTAAACAGGATACAAATGAAAAAGTGAAGGTTGTCGATGCTTTTAATACTTTTTTCTATCTTGATGATATAAACCTCTAAAAGGTTAAGAAATAAGTGATTGATTGGAGTCAGAGTAAATAGTAAAGGAAAAGAGAAGTTCCCTCACAAAAAGGTAAATTATTTTTTTTTTTCCTCTTTACTCTCTCTCTCCCCTCTATGTCTGAAGGACAAACCTTGCCCACACACCAAACTTTAGTAAAACAGGACTAAAACCCTATGGAAGTGAACCATGAAATTCTAAAAATACAAATAGAGCCAGCGACTTTTTGCCAACTACTCCGTTGTTTAAAAAAAGGGGAGAGCATTATTTTATTGTGCACAATTTCAACAAATCTCGTTTCTACACTTCAATACGCAAACCCTGATTTCAGTGAGGTGTCTATGCCCAGGTAAGATCAAGCCTTGAAGGTTTTTCAAAATTCCTCTGTAGGAATTTGTATGACCTGGTCAAATAATTTTAAAAACCAGCATTAGGAAAATGAAAACAAACTGTTGATGACCTAGAACATATATAGAGAGAGAATCAGATGATATAGCTACAAGGTCATAAATGCTAGGAATATTAAAATAAATAGCAGAGCTCTTGAGTTAATGAAAAGCCAGTTAGGCCAATAAACATCTAAAAGAACACGTATGAACAAACATCCATCTTTTTAGTTCATCGAATGAGTGCTGTTTACAGCTTTACCAGATTTTAGGGCCACTTCCTGTTGGAGTGGGCAGTAAACAAGTGAATCAGATGGTCGCGGTACTGGCTGAATTTCTCAGCCATGTATAATAGAGTCCAACAACAGGCGGCCCTGGCTAATTGCTGAGCATCCACGAAAATGCAGAGATGCTGTATGCTCGTGTGGATGCAATATGTGCGTGGCTATATTCATACACCTGACACCCCGTGCACAGCCTAAGCTAATGGGTTGCATACAAAGGAGATATGAATATATGACAAAAGAGAGTCCAGCACCAACCCTGAAGGCAGAGCTTGAAATCTCTTCTGCGTAGTTAATATCCAGCGCTGGCCTAGGGGCTGGAGCCTTTCTGCACGGCCTGTCTGAGCCCGTGTATTCAAATGATAGCAGGTCAGTCAAGAATATCTCTTGCCCTTTCTTTTATTTTGCTCCAACCTCCCTCTGCACATGTTTTTTATCCAACAAAGAGCTCGTACCCAGATTCAGTATTCACCTCTGCGGTATGATGTCCATCTCGGCCACTTTGCGCTCCATCGAGGGGTGATCTGCGAGTTACCGAGCGCCTTGAATTTCACCCCGGGTATACGCGGGGAAGGAAGGAAGGCTGCAGTTTGCATTTTAAATCCTGAAAACATATTTTAAGGGCTCTGCTTCTGTCTGTTCTCCAGTTCCTGAGAAAAACTCAGCTAAGGAAAGATTTTGGTAGAAACCCAAAACTGACATTCGCCTGCCTTTTCCAGGTAATGCATATGCATGCATGCAAAACTCAGGCATTGGTTGTTTCTGCCTCAGGATTAAAAGCTATGGCATGAACAGAAATAGAAGCCCATCTTTGCAAAATTGCTTTTAAAAATTCCATATGCCAGTTGCATACCCTGCAAAGATGTAGAGCCTGAGTAGTGGTAAGGAGATGGGGCTGCCAGCCAGGAACATGAGCAATAAGCTCAGCTTCCCGGCAGGTCTGTTCTTTGTCTTTGGGTCATTTCTCCTTCCTCAGCCTGGTTTTCCTTCTCTAGAAGGGGAGAGGTTACTGCTAAGTATTTATTTGTGTCTCAGAATAGTCCTCGACAGGGACACTTCATTTGTGACCAGATTGACCCCACATTTGCCCAAATATCCTGAATTCCTATGAACAGACCTTTATGTTTGGCATGTACGAGAAATACAGGGATGGCTCTCAAAACTGTTACTTAAAACCCCGGTGGGGTTTTAAAGGGGTAAATGGCCCATCAGAGTACCAGGAGTTATGTCTGAAGAAGATATGCAGGATAGCTTCTTGAATTGAGATTATTTTGAAAGAGAAGTAGAAGTGTCCTAAACTCCTCTGCAATTTAGCAAAACAGCAGCCCTGACTTTGGCTGTTGTTAGGAAAACAGCAAACTAAGTCCTGGTTGTTCTCCATCCCGCTCTGAATGGCTTCTGGGTAAAATAAATCTTTCCTGCTTTTAAAATAAATGAGAGAGTTTCACAATGCCAGGGCCATTTAAATTTACAGTGAAATAACGCCAGGAAATTATTCGGGCTCCAATTTGTATTCCCAGTGTTTTCCTCCAGCTGAGGAACACAAAGTTACACTCTCGCCCATGGCTTGGTGGTGAGCGTCCAGCCCCGCCGCCCTGCGAAGCTGATTTGAATGTAAAAGCAGGAACCGAAGGAGCCGTCCAGAGCAGAGGATGCAACCTTGCTTTCCCGAGAAGCTGCAAACGGAGCATCCTCGTCAAGGTCGCACCCTGCGAGAGACTTTTCCCTTCCCCTGGATGCTGAAGGCGATGGGAGAGCAGGGCTGGGCAGCTGCTCCCATCTGCCTCCCCTCACTCTTTGTTTATCACAAAAGATGAACCTTCCCGGGAACGCTGCGAGCAGCGCTACGGTACAGGAAATTTTCCGTAGCTAAAAGGTTCATGATTTTTGTCAAGTGCAATTGAAAAAAAAAAAAAAAACCCAAGGAAAAAAACCCCCACATGAACTAAACAAGCCATAGGAACCTTCTAGAGAAAATACTGATGTAATTTGGGGCAGGGGGTAGGTCAAATTTCCAGTCAGGAGACTGGAAATAGTAAAATGGTTTTCTCTTGCCCTTCCCTGGTTGGTGCTGCAATATTTTGGAGTATGCATTGTTTCCTCCTTCCAGGCATCTATCACAGAAAGGATTTCTTTGGGTTGTTTTGGGAGGTCTGGGAATTGCCATTTTCTTTCCCTTCAAAGCTCTTATTGGAAATGTCAGGACCCTTCCCGTTGATTTTCCTAGCCCTTCATTAATCCATTTGGTTTAGTTTTGTTTGAAGGAAAAATGAGGTGTCTCCTGCTTATTTCTAGCAAAATTTTCCAGCCTGCTTTTGTAGCCGCTACAGCTTTATTTGTGAAAAATCAGCTTTTAATCTGAGAAAACATTTTGAAGTGGCATGTTTTCAGCATGGAAATTTGCTTTAGCTTTAAACGTGTTTGTGTGATTCTTAATAGCAGAAGTTTTGTGTTTCCCAGAACTTTTGGGATGTTTGAAGTCAATCAAAGGAAATGGTCTTAGGGAGGGGTAATTGAAAATACCCTCTGTAGAAACAATTTGAAATAGGTTTAGTCTTTTTTTGAAAGATTTCAGCTTTCCGAGATCTGGGTTGGAGCCTCCTTCTCCTGTGATTAACTGGGGCATCACTGTCGTCTCGGTGGAAATATGTACTAGTGCCTTTTTGTTAAGTCTTTTGAAGTCAGTTTGGAGGATGAATGCCCAGACCCAAATGGCTAACGTGAATCTGCGCAGTCCTGGGAAAAATTAGAAATTATGTTAGCAGGCAGCTAAGAGAGCGAATACCTGTTCACGATCCTCTTTGAACAAAGATAGGCGAGTGGTACGAAAACGCGGCCACACATAAATCGAGCACGAGGCTGTGGTACTTTTTTCTATATTTATATTTTCAGACTTGGAGCTCAAAAATGTTTTGAAGTTTTTGTGTCAATTGTGAGCAGGCTCAGAAACTCCCCAGGTTCCAGCAGGACATGGTCTTGTCTTTTGGGTAGATAAAATGGCAAACAGAAAAGACTGGCTAAGGAAGTTTTACATCGTTGAGGCATAAAAAGAAGATACACATAAAAAAGGTTTTTCACTCTCTTCCCTCTCTCCTTCCTTGCATTGGGATGATTTCTATTTTATTTATGGATGTCAAAGGAAATAGCTTCCTTTCTTTCCTCTAACAAAAATACCCCCACAAAAACCAAACAGAAATTAGAACTGATTTGAGCTAAGAAAACGACATCTGAAAACTCAGCTGAACTTGCCCGTTCCCCCTCCTGTCATTATTCCGCATAAGCTGGATCCATTTTTCCTCACTGCAATCAGCTGTGAAGGAAAACTTCCATTGATTTCAATAGGAACAAGCTAGAACATGTTAGAGTTAAATATTTGAATCCTCGGCTGTACTACCAAGGCATGTCAATCTGTCTTAATACTTTATTTCAGGTTATTATATTAACAAAATTCAATGATATGCTATAACAAAATTGCATTACATGCTATCTCTGTGTTTTGAGCTATCGTACTCCGTACGCGCTGGCATTCCTTCTCTGTGTATGAGTGATCGTATGTGAGCTGTTTCTCTAAATCCACTTGGACTACGCTACATTTTTAATTCTTCCAAAAAAGCCAACCTGTGGAACAACAACCAAAAAATCACACACATTTCTTAGACTGTGAAACCAGATTCTCTCAGATTTGTATCTCAAATAATGCAGAGAGAAAGAGCAAATGCTCTGGGGTCGGATATAGGCTGTGAGACATTACAGCGAACAGCCCTAAGGGGTACTTCAGCCAAAAGAGAACCCAAATTGGTGACCTATATTAAGAATAAACTGGTCATGCACTGCAAACATGATTCTGTAATTAAAACCCTCCCTGGTACAGGCACAGTTGATGCACAGGGTGTGCGTCGAGGCACACAAAGCAAAACAACTTCACTGGCAGAGTTAACTTTTTAAATCTAGTTCTGATGAAACGTTGAAAATACAAGCTGGAATATACAGGGCAGCGTCAGTTCTTCACAGCGCCGAGAGACACGAATCAGACGCACGCAGGGCTGCAAGGCAGGGAAAGCAAGCAAGGGAACAAATACAAACCATATCCAAATGTGGAGCTTAATCTCTCTATTATTTAGAGACAGAGAGTCTGTTGCTGCATACCAACCTCTCCTGGTTTCAGATATGTACCCCGGCTTAGAAACCTTTTCTTTCTAAAGTTGGACTAATTCTGCAGAGCATGGTTTTGGCTTTCTGTGCAGACTGCCCCGGGCTTTGCTTGCCTCTGCTCAGGGTGAATTCCAGCACTGCTGGGACCGCTCTGGCATCAGGCGCCTTTGCTGAGTCAGGTTCTGCTGCACGCCCTGCCACGCAGCACACTGCATCTGCTGGGGGGGAAAAAAAAAAAGTTAAAAAAAAAAAAAAAGTGCATTTTTAACTGTTTCATGCATGAGGTCATACTGCAGCGACCGGCCGTGCTGCAGTGGAGCCAGCGTCGTCCACGCCAGGGCTGCTCGCTGGGGACGGTCACTCCAGGAGCTGGCTCTGTGGAGTCTTTCTTCTCCAACAGACGACTTAACCCTTTCAGCTTTCTGACAGCTGAATAAATAGGCAAATGAAGCAGGGCTTAATCTAGTGTCCAGCCCCTCCAAAGGCCCTGTATTAAAGAACTTAAGGAACTAATTGCTTCTGTAGTGCTATTGCTGCCCTGCAACTGCTGAAAGACTCCTGGAGGTTTGCCTTTGGTCTGCGCTCTCAGTGCCAGCCTTATTTTGTTAGACTTTACTGTATTTCCATATTAAAACAGCCGGGCCAGGGGAAAAAAAAACAATGGAAAAAGAGAAGGAAAAGAAAAAGAGAGACTCATTAAAACTGCATCATGTCACCCAGCTGAACTTCCCATCCCTCCACTTCCCCCTTCAATCAGCAGCAAGGATAACAATTAGATGTGATAGCTATTCCTAATAGGCGGCAGTTAGCGCTTGCTGCTCCAGCTCTGGCTAAAGCAGAAGAACCCTATCTCATCCCCTGCGAGTTTATAACTGATGAGGCTCGGATTGCCAAATAAACCTCTCCCAAGCAGGATGGGAACCGTAGGGCTGTACCCCCTCCGTCTTTCCTGCTCTAGTTTCTTTTCCCGCTCAGCAGAGCAGCAGCATCGAGTAGCACAGCCCGTCCCGCGCTGGGGCTGCAGCTTTGAGTCCTGCCCCTGGAGCCGAGGGACCCCTGGCCAGGGCGGCAGCAACGCTCAGCTTCACTCAGCCAGAAAATTTGGTATTAGGAGTGGGAGAAAAGGTCACCTTGGAGGATCAGAGACAGAGAGTTAAAAGAAAGGGGCTGGGAGGGGGGAGAGAGGGAGGAGGTACGGGGGGGAGGTTGGGGAGGGAAGGGGGGAAGGGGACGTAGGATTTCTAAGCAGGCCTGACCCGGGAGGATAAAATATCCTGTTTTCATTGGTTCAAATGAACCATTAGGGAGAGAGTAATTTGTTGACCTTTTTGCTGCCTTATCATGAGATGAACAGCCTTAACATGGGCTTCACGTTTGCCTTAACCCCGTCGTAAATCATAGAAGAATTGATTTTTTTTCTTCTTTTCCTTTTTTCTTTTTCTTTTTCTTCACAAAGTATATAAATAAATAACAACTACCAGGAAATCGGCTTGTATTTTGAGATGATTTAGCAAAGCAAGGTCAGGTAGGTATGTGCATTGGTTAGATTCTGTGGATGGCATCCACTGCCTGCCTTATTTGTTTTTGTTCTCTTTTGGCTAAGCAAATGGGAATCAGGGCTGTGCAAAGGCTCTGCTTCCTTTGGGAATTAAAACTGGAGGGCAGTGATTTTCCTCTTATTTCCATCAGCCTAGCTTGGCAGTAGTTACAGTAAAGTCAGTTTACGCTCTCCTCAAGCCAGTCTCTTTCCCCAGCTCCTGCAGATAGTCTGGCATGATTTTGGCTTAAGAAAGGCAGGACCAACATGAGTGTTTGGTTGAAATGACAGTTTTAGAGTTCGCTGTGGACCTTCCATGCAAGGTGGCCATCTGTGCGAGGAAATCGAGCTCGCAGAGTTTGGAATATGTCAGCTTGCTGGGGGTGTACCCAGGGGCTGCTCGCCGCTGAGCCCAAACCACACTCAGATCCTGCGAAGGACTGGCTTTTCTTGGTTTTCACTCTAAACCTCAATTTTCAAACTTTGGAGGCTTCACAAAAGTCTGGATACTGAACACCACCAGCAGATATACCCAATATATTGCGGTAGACCCAAGCATTTTCAAAAAGCAATGGATGTTGTCTGCTTTGGCATAGGAAGAGACCACCAGAAAGCTTTCCCCACAGGCAGGTTGGGTGTGGGTTATCAGTCCTGGGGTTTCTTGCATTTGCTGTGAAGTAGCTGTTAGCGATGAGATGGGATCCTGCCAGACAATTCCTGCACTTTGAGGAAATTCAGACTCAGCTGCAACTCCTTAGCCACGGCTCACGTCCAGCTGAGCCAGTTCAATGGTTCCAATCTGTCTATAGTGTTTTGTTCAACTTCACTCGTGATATTTTGTTGTCTCTCTCTGGCACACTAGGGAAACCGTACTACTTTCACACTGAAAAAATTGACCAACTCCAAATAGAAAATTACTTGAAATTGTAGGATAGCCATGATTTTTTACGTAGCAACACAGGTATGTTTTGTGCTTCCATTGAGTCTCTTATTATAGGAAATTTAGATATGGAGCAGAAGCATCTGGCCTTCAAAGAACTCTGAAATTGCCATGGGATGTTATGATAATGCTGCTTTTATGTGACTGATCTTTTCCATTTGTCCTTTGCTCTCTAGGTAACAGCTTGGAAAATGTCACCTTTTCGTAGGTAAAGAGAACGCTATTCTGTGTCGGGTTTGTGATATGAACTTTTATTATAATCATTCTACATGAGATGCAGATCTTTAAGCAGCCAGCAAATTCTTGTCAAATGAACCCAAATCAGGAAGGTCAAATGTTCTCATGGAGAATGCGAGATAAAGACGACTTCTGTGCCTGTTCTTGAATATAGCATCTTCTTTGATTGTTCGGAAAGATATTTAAAATTACTTCTAGCAGCAGGCTGGGTAACAATATACCCGTGTGTGCCAGGCTGAAAATAACCATTGGAACTGCATTTGTACTACACTGTGAAGTATGTGATTGCTGGGAGAGATTTCAAAACTTACTTTTTTTTTTTGCTTTCTGTCTTACATTAATTACAATTTTCCTACGTATCTTTAACATGTTGAGTGTCAGGTTTTCTTCCTCAATTGCACGCTCACCTAGGTGTTTGGAAGGCGTTGCTAGATTTTTAGTGGTAGCGCAGCTATTATGAAGGTGGATTTTATTACATTAAGAGTTTAAAGAAGTTAATGTCAAAGTAAATTATAACCCAAAGAACACATACAAATAGGGTTTTATAAAACCCTATAGCAGTGGCATAGATCCTGTAGTTCAACCAAAAATCAGTGAAAAAATCAATTATAGACCATTATTTTAAAACTGTTCTTATGCAGTGCTTGCAAAGCAAACCTTACAGCATGCTGTTGTATGACAGCAAAAAATATATTAGTTAATCCAGCTTCTAAACTAAAGTGGAAAGTGAATGAAACATGTGCTTCAAGTGAAAAAAAAAAAAAAGAAAATGCAGAGGAAATTAAGGGGGGAAGAATACCTTTTAACAAGCTTTCTTTTCTGGGTTGTTGTTGTTGTTGTTTTAAGCTGATAGCATCCTTTTATTGAGTGTGAGGAAAGGAGCACTCCTCCGGGGCTGGAGGGTTCCTTGATGCCTCTGCCCATGTCCACGATGATGTTTGATCTTCATCGCCATTCACATCCCGGTGCAAGCGCGGCTGATGTCTTCACCCTTTGCACCGGTACAGCACTGCTGGTGCAGAGCACTCTTGGGGGTGGGTACTTTCTCGTACCTTAACGGGGGGTTTCATCCCTCTTCATGCAGTCCCAGTACACCAGGACTCCTGCTGAGGGACGGGGACACCCACAGCTTACGATATTGCCGAGGTAAAAGCCACCGATGTACCAAGAACATGTAGGGTGTATGATCAAGGCTCTGGCCAAGTTTCTGCTAGCAGTGCAGATGTCATCAGAGGGACTCTGGAGCTGCGCAAATCTGTGGTAGGATGGGGATGAGAATCTGGATCTCCTAAGTCCCAGGGTATTTCATACCCACAGCAGGATCCTGTCCCTTGCGGCTGCACTCTGTGAAGCGCTGTCACCCCAAGGGAAAGCAGGCTGGAAGATTTTGCAAAGGTGCAACTGAAGCTCAGTGGAAGCTGGGGCAGCCGATGCCTCTGGAAGCTCTCCATCCAACATCCCCCACCCCATCTTGTGTGTGCGCCTGCTGTCTACACTTACCTGCTGCGGGTACACAAAGGCACTTATTGTTGTGGGGACAGTCTTTTGCTTTCATTTCCTCTGTGTTTCTCCCAAAAAAAAGTCTCAGTAGCATGCCCATCTAGAGAGAATTTTCTTTGCAGATAGCCGTGAAATTCACTGTTGACAATTTTTTATTAAGCACCTTGAAATTTATGTAGTAAATACAGACTGTTAACAGCAAAAAAGACAGGAAGACACATTGCTTATGTGGCCACTAGAGATCTGGGGTGCCCAGCAGAGGAGGGGAGGCATCGGTGTGCTCGTTTGCTGTTGAGGAAACTGAGGCACAAACTGTGGTGTCACAGGACGAAATCCTAAACGAGGATGAGGACAGGACTGGGACCTCGTGGAGGAGCCTGAGGATGGGTTGAGGTGCTGTGGGCTCTGCCACAGCCCCTGGCACTGCAGATGATCCGTGCTCGGCCACGGCCGAGGCATCGCCAGCGCCCAGCATCCACAGACGCACCCACACAGCATCCACCGTCCTTCCCGATGGGGCTGCCCGGCTCGCAGGATCGCCTTTGATTCTGTTCCTTAACAAATACCTGCAGCACAGCAGGTGACTGCTCACACTTTTCCTCCTAAAATGTAGCTAAAAAATGAATTCCAGATTTCATGAAATCCGAAAGCGACGGGAAAGAGGCTGGATCCATCCACCCCCCTCCCAGTCCCTGTATTTATCTGCCTGCGGAAAATGCTCAGAGGTGGCTGGCAGAAGCTATATTTCGATAACAAGAATGAAACGAACATGTGTACACAGTTGTTTTCCCTGACTGGGGTCTGTGTAGTTCTTCCGGAAGGTTAATAAATGGTATGCAAATCCTCTTAAATGGCCATGTTTACACCAGAGCTTAGTGGCTCCAGCCATGTCCTCTACTTTTAACTCCCTAAGTTTTAGTGCAAAAAGAATTTGCTTCCCCACGCTCTTTAGAGCTCTCCTAGGTTTTGTTCATGCTTTTGTTCAGCTATCTGTTCTTGGGATCATAAAGGACATCACCAGAGAAAAAAACAAAAACAAACTAAATTTGCCTTATTGAAAAAAAAAAAAAGAAAAGGGGAAAAAAAAGATGTTTTGCTTAAAGACAGGAGGCTTCTGTAGTGTAAAATGAATGATTAATAAGGATAAGAAAAACCTAGTTCAACAGGGCAAATGCTCAATAACAGCTCGTTTAATCATTGGCAGATTAGCTGCAAATGCAAAGTGTCTGCTGCAGCACGGTGTTAACTTGTGCTGTAAAGTGTTGGCTATTTCTTTAATGACAGCATCACCTTTCATTGTGCATTTGTTTTAAAACCCGGTCCTTAAATGTTGGAGGGTTTGATTTTTTTTTCTTTTTTTCTTTTTTGGCTTCTCCTGCCCTCAATAAATTTTACAACACGGGAATATGCTGTGAGTTGTGTCACCTTTGCAAATATTGCCGGGCTGCAGTTGTGTCTTTGGGGGAGAATCAGATTTCATAAGGTACAGGCTCAGCTTTGGCAACCACTGACTTCTCTCTCTTGATTTCATTTTCTGGCAGCACTGATGCTGTCCTTGCGTAATTGTCCTTATGAGAACCAAGTACACCATAACAAGTACATTTATTTGTTACCACGAGGAGAGTTGTCTGGCTTTGTGAAAGACATCGATGTAAGATCTTCTCTTGAGCGAAATAATCATTGCAAACAGAGGATCTGATTCATGAAGGCACTTTTTAAAAATATAATTATTTCTCTTGCTAATTGTCCAGAGGATCATTTGTTGTATACAGACTGCATTTATTATTTACATTCATGATGAACACAGGAGTCTCTTACTAATGGGCAGTGGGCACTTTGAGGAAAGGTCTAAGCAGCTTTCTGGGATGGTGATGTCTGTTCACAGCTTTCCAAACCGGGGGAGACAGTCAACGGCATCACCCACGGCCTCAGGTTTGCGAGGCCAAACAAGGCAGGCTCTCCCATGCTCTTTTATAAGAGAAGGGGCTGTTTCCCCACATCATCTAAGCAGCCCCTCTCTGCACCTACTTCAGCTTCAGTTGCCCTTGCTTTAGCGTTGGACTACCACATCTGGGTTAGTGCGGGGCACGGATAAAGGTATTGGCATTAAAAAAAAGGAGGTTTTTGTCAAGTAGAGCTGCTGACTGAATTAGTACTGAAATTGATACATAGAGCTGGGCTGGTTTGGGAAGGAATTTATTCATTTTTCACAGTGGCCTCCCTGAGTGGGCCCTGGTGCATGGAAACACCGTGGCTGCTATCTGTCATGTCTTTTGTGGGACCGGCTGCTTCAGCCTCAGGGCATCCCTCCCCACGTGCAGGTAACTTCTGAGAACAGGGTAGGCAAGAGACAATTTCTCTGATAACGCATAAACATTCTGTTTCTGCTCAAATTCATAAAGAAAAACACTGTTTGAAAAAGGCTGGGTGAGCAGCAGTGCAAATGTCGTAAATACTAGTTCACGGTAATGTTAATAATGATTCTATTTTGCATTAGTATTTTTGTTAATCATCATCATCATCAAAAGGTCCATCATCCAGTGTTTTCAAATAGCAGGGATTATTCATCAATAAAGCGTACTACTTAGCCACGCTCACCGTTCTTTCCCTCCTCGAATGCGTTTGACCAGCTCTCTTGGCAATCATGCTTTCTGTCGCATTGTAATTCTGCAGATCGCCTGTCACATTGCAGAAGAGATAGAAACAAAGTAGTGTGTATAGGAATTTGATCATTTGAGCTGGTTTTAAGCTCATTTCAATTAACTTGGTAAACTATTGGAGTTAAGCTGCCCCTGCCTGGAGTCACCTTCACTGATAGTAACGGATGTGAGATATATGAAGTTCACCATAGATTCAAATTTATCCCCAATAACTATACAGCGATGAGAGGCTGATAATGCACACTTTGTCATTATCTTTAGCACTTTATATATATATTTGGCTTCCATGGCAGAAATGTTCTCATGGCTGTTGTAAGTGAGGCATCACCTGTGTAACAGATTTTCTGACGCTTCTACTTGCTTCTCAAATTCAGAATAAGAGGTGTGAGCGCGATGGCCTCTGAAGGTGTTGGGAAGACTGAAGAAGACACAGGACAATCGCAGTAGCTATCAGAAGGTCTTACGCAGACTGGAAGCATTTGCATTCCCTGTTTGCAGGTGGGACTGTATCACAAAAATCTATTTTTTAGGTGCACGACAGCATTATTCCCCAGCAGGACAGAGCTTTCCAAAGCATGTAACGGCCTTAACAGCACAAGTGCATGGTCTGTGCCTTCTGGTATCTGCAGAAACCTTTTCCTGGCAGCCTCCTGGGTCTGAAGAGACACCAGCATAAGCAGCACCAACATGAACAAGGGTGTCAGGAGCTTCGTAGATATGCTGTTTCCTAAAGCTTGATTGCAAGTCCCAAATAAATGGTTGAACTACCTTACATGCCACCACAGCCTAATACCTGCTTTTTTAAACCATTCTGCAAGGAAGCTCTGCTATAGTGCATGTTAGCTAGTTAGAGGCCCCCAAGCATTGGCAATTTTAGAGATGATCTCTATTTTAGAGATCAAAGCTCATGACAGCATGCAATTACATTTAGAAGACAGGCGATCGGGGACTAAAACTTTGCATAGGAAAGACAGGAGGTTTCTTCCTGGACTGTTGGTCATAAGTGGAGGAGTGACGTTATTAAGATATTAACTGAGTACCCAGAGAGGGAATGTTCATTGTAGGTTGTTCAGCTGCACTGTGCACACTGAGCTCTTGTTATATTTCCCATCCCATTCAGGACTTTTTAAAAAACAAAATATATAACCAAACTGCCAGAATTTGTTTAATTAACAATTCTTTTTTCGGGCACAAACCTGTTCTTTTTAATTTGAAAGGGAGCGTAAAAATCTAGATACATACTCTTAGTTCCCCTTGGACTGGTGTTTGTTTCACTATAAGGTGGTGTAGACCTTTCACTTTTGCTGGCTTTCAAAGAAGCAGCGATAGCTGGGCTGTTATGAGCAGGAATCAAGGAGTGTTGCTGGGCACTGGGAAAAGCAGCTTTGCTTTCCCCCCAGCTGGCATGCTCTCTCTCTGTGGGGAACATAGCCCAGCTGTACAGAAACTGTGAAAAAAAGCCTATGGATGATGCCCCTGTGTTTTTGACGTACATTTTCCGATCTCTTCCGCTAAGCACTTAGACTGTGTCCTCTGTTATGTGCGTGTTTTCTGTGTTTCTCTGACACCAGACCTATGCTATTAATTGTTGGGTTCTCTCTGGTGAGGAATGGGGAGAGTGATCAATAACCAATATGTATTTCATAAACACTTAGCCAAGGTCAGTAAAACAAACACGGGAACAGATACACAGTACCCTCTTGCTAAATCCATAGGTCTCTAGGGAATAGTCGTTGCTATTGGGGTGCAGGTGTTATTTCTGCTTCTCTGTTTTAATTCAGTTGGTCCCTGAAGAATCCTTATGGGCTTTGCATCCTTCTGGCCACACCTTTTTATCAGCTAACACTATCCATCTGCGGCACTGTGCTGGCCTTTCCTGTGACCTATCTTCTGTGTGACCTTGATTTTGCCCCACCACTAACCTATAGAGTCAGTTCTGGCCCCTCAACTATTTAACCCTTCGGCATTTTAGATCTGATTTTTCTTGCACCACAATGGAAGTAGAAAACCAGCTGTACGAGCAGCTCCTGCTGCTACAGAGATGTTGGTAACCAAGGGAGGCAGGTGGACACATTTAACTAACGAGTTTTGCTGGAACATTTCGGCCAGTCATCGCAAACAGCCACTGGAGGTCATTGGAAACACTTGGTGTGATGCTGGGTGCCTTACACAGGTGGGACCACTCAAGTTCAGTGGTGCAGCCAAGTCTATAAGGTCAGTAAGAGGAGCTGTTGCTTCTTTCTGATCCTTGAGTTGTCCAGGTCTTTGTGCTTATGAAACCAGAAGGTAACAGCTCAATCTTGAATTCTTTTTATCTTAAACAATTCTTTAGAGAAATAGTTTGCTGGACTAGTTCTCCAGGTATCGGAGTAGCCAAAACACGGATGGAATATTTGGATTAGTTTGGTTATTTGAAAAACTGCCATCCTAAATAAGAGAGAATGTATCTCTATGTTGGTGATTAGGCCCTGGTGCTGTTCTGCTCAGATTAAAAGCCCTGTTTCTCTCCCTGTCAAACACTGTAAGGAAAGAACTTCATCTCTGTAAACCATCCAGTTTAAGTATTTGAACACTAAGTGGAAGTTTCTGGTGATCAAAGTAATTTCCTTGAATAATGTATTCATACATAAACTTGAAAGAAATGTCATAATTGCAATAAGGTGTCTCTGGGGAGTTTGGTTATCATGATATAATCACATCCCTGGAGAGCGAGAGGCACGAGGCATAGCCTTGTGCTTAATAACACCCCAAGGGTGTGATTATCTCATAGCAATCGCACCCTCATTGTGCCATGTGGCCTGAAGAACTGCAACAGGGATGGAAATCCACAAAATTTAAGTGGAGGCAACAAAAACATGGAAACCTTGGGTATTTGGACACCAATTTCTGAATTATTTTAGATAAAAAGAAAAAAGCTACGAGCAGCATGATAAACAGCAGAGAGTGAAGCTGTTTTCTTGCAGAGCAAGAAAGAATGGGATGCAGTATCTGTCCTCAGCCATCTGCTATGCCTTGTCCTGCCTTCCCTCTTTTATTTTTTTTTTTAATCCACCAAGTTGAATTAATGTGGTAGGGCTTGTTCTGACGCGGCACAGATCTGACAGTGCGTTGGCAAAGTGGCATGCTGCCTGCGGTACCTGGGCACAGGAGGCAGATTGCTTCCTTCTATGGAGAAAAGCTTGCAGGGAAGGATGAGGGGTGGAGGATGGGGAGCAGAGTGGCTTTGCAAAAACCACCCTCTCCCCATTCTCCTCTCTTCTCCCAGGCTCCTTCTGCTCCAGGGCAGTGGGAGAAGGGAGGCTATGAGGTTCATGCCTTGGTAGGAAAGGCGGGCGGGATGCTGCGTTAGACGGTAGCCGTGCTGTTTGTGTAGGAGGCTCTGAAACCCGGGGACCTCGCTCCTCGGTGCGGATCTGCCGGCACGTCTGTAAGTTGGATATAGAGGAGAGGTTTCCTTGCAACAGCTGATCTGGTTTAAAGTTGTGTTCTCTTCTGTGCAGCCTCTCCCTTGGTTTCCATGGGGGTGTGATGTGAGGGAAGGGTGTTAAATAGGGTATTTGCTCCTTGCCCTGCTGCCACCGTTGCTCCATGTCTGCAGATGCAGAGCACATTACAAAACCTCTGGATGCTGTTGCCGAGACTGTTCTGAACAGTCTCGGCAATAGGATGTGGATGGGACAATTGGGTGCAATATTAAAAGAAAATCACTGAGGTTTGGTTGTGTTTAACTGTAAGGGCAAGAGGAAAGAGTAATGAATTCCCAGCCCTATTGCTTTGGAGGGAGTCTACTCATGCTGCGTGTGGAGGTGATTTCTGAGATCCACTCCTACATCTTTTCCTGAAATGAAGCCCTGAAGTTGTGTTATGCTTATCAGGAAAAGGGACAGTCAGAAATGAAAAAAAAAAAAAAAAAAGGGTTTTGTGGTAGATATTTCTCCTAATTCTCAGGCACAACCCATCTAAAATAAGCCTACTGCTGTAGAATTTGATTGGAGGCATATACTATTCATCAGGGAGAGTCAACACCTTGCTTCTCTAAGTCCTTTTTTTTTGTTCCTCTGATTGAAAAGAGCCACGATTTGACTCTTTTTGATAATGTAGGAATAAAGTGGTTGTCCAGAAAACAGGAGGTTTATAGCTTTCCTCCCTGCTCTCCCTGCCCTAGCTCAACACACACAACCTTTGTGCGCAGAAAAGAGGCACCTCCTATATTCACAGGATGCTGCAGAAAATATATCACGTTTATAGCTGTTAAAAAAAAAAAAGCGCTACTGTTTAAATCTATTGTGTGCTCTCTAAGGTTTGCAAAATCAGAGTTGTTTGAGAGAGAAATCATTAATATTTTTTTTAACTGAAATTTGGATGATGCTTATGTAGGTATGGAGAAAAAGATATTTCATTGTGTGCATTGTAGTTTGCAATGACTTGCAAATGTGGGTAGGAAGGAAGAGAAGGGCCAAAATTCCAGCAGTGCCACAGCGCAGCATTTCTGGGCCATTTCTGACTGTGGCCTTAAGGGTTTTATAACAAAATCATCGCTGTTGTCTGCAGCACAATCGCCCCTGACTTAGTGTGTCCTGTCATTGCTTGACTCTGCTTTTAACAGCTGCAGCAGAAGAGGGAGGATTTTTGGTAGCTAACGAAGTGCACCTTGAGTTGTCTGGGGTGGCAAGCTTGTGCTTTCGAAGCCTGACTAAAAACTGTGCTGGGTGTGCTTGGGATCAGCCAGCACTTGTTTTGGGCACTCGATTCAGAAAGGGGAGAGCTGCCTGTTTCCCTGAGCGGGTGGCCGTGCTCTCCTCCACATCCCGACTCTACATAGCCACCGTCCTTCTCTGTGACTGGGAGCTTGGGGGATTTATCAGACGCTTTTCCTTAGTTTGTGAGGTTTTTCACATATTTCACAGGGCTGGCAAAAGGTTGGTGAGAGACTCGGTAGGACCTCGCTGTCTCAGCCGGGTATCAGATGAAACCTCTCGTGATGGGCAGAGAAGATGTTTCTCTTCTGAAGAGTTATTTCTGCGTTTTGGGTACTGGGGAGCCTTTTCTAAGAATCTGTTTTAATTTGGCTTTGGGAACAATGCCCCATGAACAAATCTAGAGTAAAATCTTGGAGAGAAGAGAATAAACTAAAACAAATTTGAAAGGTTGGGCGCTTATTGCCTAGTCAGCTTATTAGATTTCTTCTACAATGTTTTTTAAAATCTGAGAGCCCCCAAGGTGTAACTAGCATGCTTTATGTTTTTATAGAGTCTAGGCAATTTCCACAAATTGAAAAATTATTTTAAGCTTTCAGAACATGTCAGGATGATGAAATGAGTAAATTCCATCTATTTTTTTGATGATATTTTCTCATTCTTGCACATGGTAGGCTTATTTTTGTTTACTGTTAGATGATGTCAATGAGTTCTGAGATAGGTTGTTCATTGTTAAAATAACAAAACATATATTTGATCTGGGGGGGGGGGGGGAAGCATGTGAATGCAGATATAGCACACGGGAAAGCAGGGGAACGGCTGGTCAGGCTGACCACTCTTGACAATGTCTCTTTAAGAAAGCTCTGTACTCTTGCAATGTTAAAGTTGCTAAGGTAACTGTGCATTTTTTTAGAGCACAGCAAAGTAAATAGGTACATGACCTGTATAAATTCTCGGTGCATAAATTACTAGAGCCCTCAAGCTAGAGTAACTTATACACTTCCTTATTTCCAAATGACTTTTTAGCTTCTCTGCATGTCTAATGCATAAGAATTTGATGTGCGCAGTTCATGCAGTAAAACATCCATGAGAGAACCCGGGGCACTGCTTTCTCCTCTGGTTTTGGTGCAAAGAGGATCCAGTATGGCTTAAGGGGTTGTAATGGGCCCTTGAGGAGAGGAAGAGTGGCTGAATGGTCTTTGCCCCTCCGGAGCTGCACCCCAGAAAGTCTTGCCTACTCATTTCTGTGTGGAAGGGTTGGCATGAACCTTGTGTTTGGCAAGCAAAGAAGCTTGGTCTCTCACTGGAAACCTGTGTCTTCTGCCCGCAGCTTTTCCTGATCCCATATGTGGGTGCAATTTCAGGAGTTGTTTGAAATAATCTGGCTGGGTCCAGAAATGGTAAGTCCAAAGTACCTTAGTGAGTCCTACAGCATGTGCATGGGTCTAGTCTGCACCGCTTGCAGCAGCGTCGTTCAGTGGCAGCTCTGCACGGTACCTCTGGTGTGCTGCTCAGGCTGCAAGAGGCCACACTGGTTTAGAAAAACTGAAGCTGAACAGCTTCTGCTTTGATGCCAAATTCTAGAACCTGCATCCTTGTCCTTCATCCTCTTTCACGTTGTATTTTTGCTCTGTCCCTGAATGTGGAGTTGCTGGAGGGGATAACACAGCTTGCTTAATTTTATGCCTGTGCACACTGTTGCTGTGTCTGTGCTCACAAACTGAATGCGTGGCTTCAGAGCGGTGTTGGATGTTTCGGTCCTGCTGCCTTATGATAAAAGGTGTCATGCTCCTGATTGAGGTTTCTTATACAGAAATATGTGCATATACACCATGTAACACATGTACAGTGATTTTTCAAGCTGTTAGGCCTGCTGCACATATGCTGCAAAAATAGCTTGACCACTTGCAGCAAACCCAAATGATGATCTGTGTGTGCACAGGGGCCACTTGTCTGGGGTTTCTGGATGCTCTCATGGTCAAAATCTTCATACTCCATGCAGACAAAAATGTGCTGAAAGAGGGCATGGATGGGGGCATCCAGGGGCAAGATAGCCCTGCCTTGGTGGGACTTACTGCTGGTATCAGTTAGGAACTGATATAATCTTATTTCTAGAAATATCTGCTTGCTAACATCAGACTACCCACATGTGCCTAGCAACATCCAGAACAGAGCTCTGCGGTGAGGTCATGGACCACCGCAGGGAACGCAGGACTGGCAGTGCCAGTTCCACAGGCTCCTTGTCAACAATACCATCTGCTGGATGGATCACTGCTTGGAAAGGGATGGGAGGACATGGCATCTGACCATGACGTGCAAGACTTATTTTCATACTTACCTGTGGATACGGAAGGGCCCCTGTATAAAGAAATGCTTTGGCAAGGTGGCAGTTTCTCCCCCCTGCCGCTAATTTCTGTGATGCCAGTTACTAGGGGTCTGGCTGAGACCACTTGGATCTCCAAAGCGGAATCAGCTTGTACTAAAACAGTCCCAGGGGATGTCAGGTTGGAGAAATAATTTAACTTGCTCCTTTCCTTTGGTTGCCGAGTCCTTTCTCCTTTCTCCGCCAGAGAAACACATCTCCAGAGACTTCTCGTATGGTGTAGGAGGATGTGAGCAGCCCAACACTGACAGATCTGAATGGTGTCTGGAGGCCAGTTTGGAGGGCTGCTCCTCCCCAAGCACCAGAACTTGATGCATGGGCAGATTCACTCTTGCTGATAACACAAGGTCCCAAATCAGGTCTTTCATCCTCAGGCTGGTGGTTCTTCCTGACGTGTTGTGGTTTTACAATGATGGCGGTCGCTCGCTGGGGGGAAATGGCCTGCGAGCACATCCCAGCAGAGAAACTGGGAGCTCAGTTTAGGCCAGAAGTAGAAACGATTTCCAGAACAGGAGGTTGAAGGATCTGCTGTGGGGAGAAGTCTGATACCACAACTGGACTGATCTGGTGTTTGCTCACATTGTTGTACATTGTCTTATTTTTAAGACAGAAGTGAGTTGATCTGAAAAAGTCCCATCTGCTCTAGCGGGGATGGAGCCGGTAGGTTCTGGTACAATTATACTGATAGTCAGTGGAAAATATTGGACAAGTTATGCACAGATTTTTTTCAAGCAAACCAACAGGTGGTGGGAACACTCTTTCCCTCAGCTTTCAAGGAGAGTTGCTGTCTTATGACTCCTTGCTGCAATGAAAAGTTATTTCCTTCCTTCAGGGCAGGAGCTTTGCAACCGGATTACTTTAATTCAAGCAGGAAAATTCAGCAGTCGATGCATTGCTTTCTCCCCAAACCCTGCGGGCTGGCTCCTGGTCCTGCGGCACCGTCCTTGGATCTCCCATCCGTGGTGGGTGACAAAGCTGTCCCCTGGGTCTGTGCAAGCGGGGGCGTGTGCGGATTTTTTTTTTTTTAAATGGTGCACTATTTTCAGGAGGAGATGGACTGGGCTGGCGCGGGGCCAGAGGCAGCCGTCTCCTTGCCAGGAAGCCAGATGCATGGTCACATTGCCTGGCTCTCCCTGGCAAGGCTGGGAAAGCTTCAGCAGGTGTGATCAAACAGCATGCGGGAGCCGCAGGTTCAGAGCAGGCTGCCTCCGAGGTACCACTAGATTTGTCGTCACGCCGCAAAAGCCCCTGGACAGCAAATGTCGCTGCATTAAAACAAAAAGTCCATGGTGGATCTCTCCTCCCCGGTGAGACGGGCACATCCTCCGTTGGGCTTGCACACTGCAGCTTTAAGGGATGGCTTTGGAGCAAGGAGCAGCAGCAGGATGAAAAGGCTCTTTCCCCCGCCCTCCTCCCCCCCCCAAAGCCTTCCACCTCCTCAGCAATGTTGCGGAGAGAGCAGAGACTCACAGTCAGCAGACTGCAGTGACAGATGGCAGGTCATAAGCCCTCTCGCTAATCTAACACTGCAAAAGAAAATAGGGCTGGGGGTGATTCAGCTGCTAGGCCTCAAAGCGAGAGGATGACGGGATAGCGTGCTCCTCTGACATGTCCTTGAAGGATGCTGCATCCCAGAGGACCGCGGGAACAAAAGTAAAGTGACGATGAAGCAAAAATCTGTTTGCAGAATAAGGCAAATTTTGCTAAAAATGGATAATGTGCTCAGAGTCATTCTGAATAATTGGATTTCTATTAGCAAGATGCAAATATTACTAATAGAATTCTCTAGCAGGAATAAATTGTGCTCTGGATCTGGAGCTACCCAGGCATCGTCATCTTCCCATCCTTAATTGTCCACTGACCAGAGCTGTCTGCACCCCTAAACATATTTATCTATCAAGCTGTCTCTTTGTATATGTGGATCTGAAAGCAAGCTGAATCCATTTAATTCAGCACAGCATTCTGGAAAGATTCATGTGGCAACAGGAATTTCTTGGCATTTATAAGCTGCGACTTGCATTTAAAACTAATACATTTTTTTTCAAGGAAGAATACAGGCTGCATCCTGGGCCGCCTGCTCCTGCTGGCAAGCACCCATCTTGCTGAAGTGGCTAAGCTTGTGACACCGTATTGGAGGCCAACGTCAGAGACCATGGGTTGCCTCCGTCCTACCATGAAATCGGTTTAAGGTTGGGAGATGAGCGTTACTGATTCGCAGGAAAAACCTTGCAGGGGGCATGGAGGATGTTAATGCGATGGATGGCTCTGGGCTGGATGGCCCGGTGAAACCGGTGGGGTTCTTCGCTATGGGACACCCCTTGTTAAGAAGGGGAGAAATCAGACCTTAAAGTGCCTGAGTGTAGGGACTATGGGCCAAGATTGTAGCTATAAAGCACCGTGGCTCTGCCGAAATGGATACACCTATGGACATTGTGGTCCTGTCTACTGGATCTGCAATGGAAGACACGTGTCCTGCTTCATGTATAGCTGCTAGCTGTCAGGGCAGGTCCGGCTAGCCCTGCTCAGTCACTACTCATGTCACTCTAAAAAAAAAAAAAAATCGGTTTGTTTTTAAAAGAAAACGTTTTAGGGATTTTTTTTTTTAAATGAAAATGTCTTATTCAGTGGAATGAGTTTATGATATTTCATAATTTCTGGAAAAGAAAAAAACTTTCAAAAAAAGTTTTTGCAAAAAGTGTTATGGGGTTTTTAAAGCTACAATTCAATTCTTTTGAACAAAACACTTTAAAATGTTTTCAAGACTGAAAATTTTTAAAGTGACAGGAAATCAAGATGTTATACAAAATCATTTTGCCAGAGGAGAAACACTTGTGGGCTGGTACCGGTCTTGACATGGATTCTGATTTTTAGCTCAGCAACAAGCTTGAATGTGCAGAGTAATTTTCTTCTGGTCATTCCTGGCACCTGTTGGCTCTCTTCTTGGAGGAGGAAGGAAAAAGATATTAGAGAGAAGACACCTCCTGTTTGCGAGCTTCCGTAAAAAGCAGGGGGGAAAGGGATATAAAGAAGAAAAACATTCTTGTCACAGTGTATATCTAGAACGTAACAGAACATAATATTGAAAAACAGAACATAGTATTGAAATTATATTGGCTCTTCAAGCCTTTAGGAATATTGTCAGTGCTGAAGTGGCCCAAATTCATGCCATTCTGAAGGTCTGTCCTGAAGCTGGTCTTCATGCAGAGTTAAACCGGCTTTACACAAAAGTGGTGTTTAAAAAGTACCAGGAAACGGGATGCTTCTATTTCACGGATGCTGACACAAATATAAATGTCAACATGAAGGTTTGGGATGAAACCAAAGCCATGTGGTGTGCAAAGGCAATCCATGGGGAGGTCAAATGAGGAGAGAACAATTGGCGTGTGTGTTTTTGTCTTTGAAGTTAAACTCTTTGGTGACTTCATACAGTCAAAACTAGCAGGGGTTGTTCATGTGCCAGGGACCAGCTTCTCCATCATTTGGGTGCAAAACATGTGGTGTGACCGTGCTGACACATAACTGTAGGTGGGAGTGGAGGGAAAGTTCTGAGGACACACTGGCTTCTCCAGCTCCAGGAAGGCTTGCAAGTTGTGCAACCCTATTTCATATGAGATCAGTCCCTTCCCAGGATCCTGCACTACATTGCTAATGACCTGCTCATCGATCTGATAGGAAAGGCCCATTTAAAGGTGCAAAACCCCCAACAGATGACTAAATGTAATGATTCTTATGACTGCTTCTTGGAGAAGATTTAGCCTTTCAGAAATCCAATATAGATCAGCCTTTGCACCTGAGAGCTATAGAAACACAACTCTTTACTAAATGCTCTGGCCTTTGCATTGTAGTTTGAACCTGGGAGGAGATACCTTAGAAAAGGGTTTCACCAAGTTTTTGTCTATGCAGATGGTAGCAAAGATGGCTGAGATGGGCAAGGAGGAGTTTTTGCTCCATAAAGACACACTTCAAGGGTATAATTTCTAGGAATAAATGCAATCAAGTAACATTTTCTTAATGTTAATAATGTGGGGCCTTTGGTTTCTCTAGCCGGGGCAGGGTCTTGCTGAGAACTGTTGTGCTGTTTGGGAATCACAGGAGCACAAACTGTGTCCGTCTGCTAAAAAAATCCAGAGGATTGGTTTCAGTTATGGCTCGGCTTGTTCTTGGAAAATCAGGTGCTTCCCACCATTATTACCACTAAAAAAATCTGACCCAGGAAAATAAGTGCATATGCTGAAGATAAACCTGTATACTTTGGCATGCTGACTCTGCTGTTGGAATACTGAAATAGTATAAATATATGTAGTTTTACTGGAAAATAAAGCAAATATAGAAGGGAGATGAACAAAAAAAAGGTGTTAAATGCAGGGTCCTCCTTTTAGAGTCCTTCTAGTGTAAGCGTAGCCAAGGCGCTGGAGGTGAAAGAGCTGCTGGCTTCAGTTATGTGACGATAATAAGTGGTGGAAGTGTGGCAAAGCTGAAGGAAGGAGCTTGGGCGAGGAAACTCTCGCTGTGTAAGTCGGTTTGTGTAATTCCCACAGCTCTCCTTATCTCCCTGTGCCTTTGGTTGGCATATCAGCCAGACAAAGAGCTTAACGCAACTTGGCATAGTGACTGGGGAAATTGCTTAAAATTTCCAGCAACTGGAACAATTAAGTAAGCTTTCGAACGAGGGAGAATAGTCCCCTTAGGATTCCTATCACCGAAGGATAACATTTCTAGGCTTTGTCCAGCAAGAGATGTCACTTCACTTACAGAGATCTTCACAATGTTGAGGTATATTAGATATTGGTTATTATATGTGAAAGACTATCGGGAATCATCTTGGCTGAGCTAATTGTTCCTGGGTTCAGGGCTGATGGAATTTTAATTTTAGTGGTGGTGGTGGCAGGACGAGTTTCTCGGAATTCTAAGAGATGATGAGAAAGCCATGTTTTTAGAACTAATAATGTCCAGGATTCAGGAAATCTATTAAGACTTCAGTCAAATGCATGTCTGAATAAGAGAACTTCCTGAACTGGCACTTACTGCTGTCAGCTGCCCTTTTGGGATGGAGATGGGATGAGGAACTAACATCTTCTGCAAGACATGGCTGTTGCAAGGGCTTGATTCCCTAACAGTCATGTTGACATCACATTCTTCGATGTTTGTTTTTATAGCTTGCAAAAAAAAAAAAAATAGTGTTGCCCTATTTTGTCACTGCTGATCTTTAAATTCTTTCTAGGGTGCTTCTCTTCCCTTCCGCTTTTCTCTATTGAAACCGTGCTGAGGATGTCACGCCTTCACAACCCGCTTCCTTTGGATGTGGGGAAGAACAGAAAGGGGTGGGGGGAGAAGCAACGAAATGACTCTGTGGTACTGTATAAATAGTTGCTTTATTATCATAAAAAAAATTGCACTCTAAAGATTTTTTTTAGGATCAAAACATACCAAAGAAAATGTAAAACAAAATTAAAATGAAGTCAGTATTCACATTGTCAGCAGTTATTTTGTCACTGCAAAGTATCTCCTCAAAGGAATATTGTGCAGCACAGCAGCAACCGAATGAAGCAAGCAGCTCCGGCGTTTACTTAAAAGGGAAGTGCAGGGACATCTTCAAACCGCAGTAATGGATCCCTGGGGTTTCTCTAAAGTCTGATAGTGGCACTGACATTTCCTGTGAAGTCGGAGGCTGGCAGGTTGTTAAAACTTCCTGGTTTTTAACTGCATCAAGTGTTGCTGTAGTTTGTTGAACGTATAAAATCACTTCTCCACCTCCTCCTTTTTTAAAAAAATTCCAGATATCAATAAAGAACTTGAGAGAGGAAAACACTATAATTATAGCCAAAAAGCTGGCACAATGCCTGCTGTATAAACCCGTTATTTTGGTAGCATAGAATTCGGTACTGGAATAATTCTCTGGGTGGAAACTTGGCAAACATGATCTCAGCCTGTGAGCTAATCTTTTCTTTTTCCTCCTGTAATAACATTTTTTTCTTCTCTACAGATTTAGCCATTTTAAAATTGTGCATCCTATTACCAAGATTGTGTATGCACAAATGACCTATGTTATGGGCCTCTGGGGTGATGTGAATGTAGACAAGAGATCTGCATGTTAGATTAAAACCCCTTCGCTGGAAAATTGGTACCCTGTAGATTCAAATACAATTAGCCTTGATCTGAACTGCTGCCACGATGGGAACTGGCTAGAGCTGAGGGTGATAGCGGAGAACTGGGGCCCAGGAGACCCTGGGCAGTGTTTGGGGATCAGGCTTTTGGTTTGCTGCGTGATGGGGGATGTTTCTGGTTCGATTCCTCGTTCTTTCAGTCTCGATAGCCTTGCAGCTATTTGTCTAGTTGAGCTCACTGGTCTGGAGAAGTAAATGCCTAAATACTTGCATAGATTTGAGGATCCACGTCCTTTGTGAAATGGATTGTTGTGTATCTGTAGCATTGTAAGAGGCTTCATGAACCATGCACGAATACCAGGCTTTATTGTTAGCCCTTATTTTTAAGAGAGCTGAGCACTAGAACACCTCTGTGAAACTGTAAAGGGCTCAGATAACGCAGAGCTCTAGTAACAATTTTTTCATTTTGACCTACATCTTCAGTTTTTAAAGAACAGTATGTTTGCCTCCACTTGCAGGTTCTGGGAGCTGCAGATGCTATAGGAAGAGAGCGAGGCTTGCATTGACATTCACGTCAGCCTGCCATAAACATCTTTCTAAATGAATATAATAAGATCAAATCTATTACTGCCGTTGTCGCTCCATCCGGAATGCCTTGCTGCTCTGGTAGCAGGGAGACTGTCCGATGTGTTGTGACCGCCTCAGTGGGAGCCCAGGGGGCAAAACCGGCACAGTGGTGCTTCAAAACTGCGCTGTAATTAGTTCCACTTCCCTGCAGCAGAAAGGGGGGACTGCAGCCGCCTTTGAAATCTTCTTACCAGAAAGTGGGATGTGCAGTTTGCTGATGTGCTAATTTTCAGAAAAATCAGTCCCTCGATGAGGGATTTTGTTGGGGGGCTTGGAAAAAAAAGTGCTGTTGGACTTGAAGCAGACTGAGACCAGAGATGCTCTGTAGCTGCTTGTGCTTGCTTTGGCTGGTCAGCAAACCTGCCTGTAGCTTTTAACCTTTTCACATGGAAACACAAATGTTTTTCCTCTGGCCTATGCATAGGATTGACTTTGGGGGTTTTTTTGCCCCTGCTCCCGAGGTTGTGCTGAATGAGCGGCAGCAGCCTGCATGGAGCAGGGTGCCTTGGTGGGTAGGTATGAGCAGCATTGGTGCTGCTGATCAACCCTCTGTTTATTACCTTGTTCTGTATTAAAGCTAAGTGTGATTTAAGATGGAGACACTAGCACTGAAGGCATCTATCTGTTCATAGGATGTGTTTAAAAAGATGATGACTTTTAGCTAGTATTAATTACTGTGGCACTACTAGGTTAAATGAACCTTTGGTGCTTTGCATCAACCACATTGTCCTTCTGGGGTGGTCACTCCTGACTTTCGCTGACTGCTAAAAGCAACGCTCCATGTGCTTGAGTTGAAGTCAGTGGATAAGCCATAGTAGATTTTGAGGCAGGAGCAACACTTTAAATAACTCAATTTACCTGTTTGAAATGTTCTGGGCAGTTCTGACCGACAAGGGAGAAAAATCTTTGCAAATGGAAGGATGATACTGAAGATCGTGGTGATGCAGGGGTTACAAGCCAGATCCAAAGCACCACTGAGCCTACAGAAAAGCTGCTGTTCCTTTTGGGGGACTTTGGATCAGGCTGGCTCCTGCCTGCAGGATGAGGTGGCTGCAGTTGCACACTGCTCTTCCTTTTAAAGATGCTGAAGTGCTGGTGGCCATTGCACAAGCAGGTGATGACCTGAGCAAGTACCTGTTCTAGTAGATTTTTTGCAAGTGCTTTGAGCTGCCTGAACAAACCTTGTTCTGGACCCTCAGCTGCACAGCTGTGTTCATATAGCTCAGTATCAAAGCTGATGTGCTTGGCTGATATGTCCTCTGCCATGGCTCTTGGCAGAGCTCTTTGGCTCCAGCCCAGCACCATGCTAAGGTGGCTGGAGAGCTGCTGGAGGAGAGCGGGCACCCATCCGGCCAGCCTGGCATGGGGCAGGTCCTGAATGGCTCTGCTCTCTGTCTTCAGTGGTGTGTGCTGTGGACGGGTGTCTGAGGGTGCGGGATTTTACTCTGTGATGGTCCTCTGTCTGGAGGAAGAAACTGGGCAAGTTTGGAAGAGGTTGTCTCATGGGGGGTAAAGAACTAGAATGATGGTGCAAGTGTGAGGCTGTTCTGCTCCAGCACTGGACACCTCGCAATTACCTTGTTGGTACAAGGGTGCAGGGCTTGTACCAGTTTTCAGTGCAGGGCTTGAGAATGACAGCTTGTGAGAGGTTTGGTCCTTGAGAGCAGCTTCTGGAGAAATAACCCAGACCCTCTCTGTAGCACTCCAGCTGTGACCACCGAGTCCTGAGCTCAGCCTGGCCCCAAGGGAGCAGCCACTGAAAGGCATTTAAAAACATGAGGCTGATCAGCTTCCCCGGTGACACCTGGATGGAGTGCCCTCTGCAAGTGTTCATGAATCATGTCAATCATGAAGTGTGCCCCAAAGACCTCATGCTCAAAAAAAAAAAAAATTCATGAGGGCCCAAGGGGAAGGGAACCCAGTGTGCTGTTTTCTTTTGCCTTTTCCAGAGGTTGTTCGTACCCTTTGGAGAATTCCTGTTTACACTGCAAAATTTCTTGGGAACAGAAAAGAGCAGCATGGAAACAAAACCAGATTATTAACGTCCCTCTGCAAACCCAAGTCTGTCTTTCAGGAGGGGAAGGTGTTTTGGTGGGGTCTTGCTCCTTGGGAAACAGAGGTACATCTTTCATCTCTGCTAAGGCCTGTGGAGAAGGGGGGGAGGGGGAAAACCCCACCCTCAAATATTTTATCTTGTTCTGCAGGACCCCAGCAGATCTCTCCCCAGGGACCATAAATTCTTTCCTGACTGTCACCGCTGCTCCCGAACTCTGGTGCGGCACGCTGGGAAAGTGAGCTTTGTTCCTCCACAGCGCAGAGGACATGCCACAAATAATTTAAGGGATCATTTTTCTCTTTGTGTGACATTAAATATTCTTTACTTAAAAAAAAAAAAAATCATCCACACCACTTGGCATAAAGTAATATATCCAGAAGAAGGGCAGATGCTGTTTAATAAAAGACACAGTGCTTGCCTCTGCTCTGTGTCTAACCTCCCAAATCTTCTCCCCGGCGGCGGCAGAGAGCCAGCCTGCTCGCACCTCTGCTGCGAGGCGACGAGGCAGGCCAAGAACAAGCTCTGTTCTGGGCCAAAACTGCTTAAGGACATCGTTTGTACCTGCAATTCGACTGCAGGAAAAAGGAAACTGTGATTTCATTGAAGCTGGCTGGAGTGATGATTTTTTTTTTTTTTTTTTGCCCAACCTCTTTGGGCATCTTGCAGTCTTTGGTATAAATCACATATCCAAATCCCAGGCTGAAGCTGGTGCTGCGGGAGGCTGGGTGGGCTGCAGCCCTTTGAAGGATGCGTCCTCCAGGGCTTGCTTGGGTTTTTATTTGGAGGGTACGATTAAGTCTGGAGAGGGGCTTTTAATAGTAGTGGAGAGCTGGTGGCTGGCGGAAAAGTCATCTTGCTTTTAAAGTAGAGAGATTTGACCAAGAGAGCTGTAAGAGAGCAAACATATAGAACTCCTCTGCGGGTATATTGTATTGGGTCTCTCTTCAATGGAGAAGCATGTAACAGTCTGCAAATAACAATTACAGCAGTGAAAAACAGTAGATGTAAAGGGGAAAAAAAAAAATCTGACTTCTGACTTGCTTTCTCACTTCTAGTTTGGGAGGAATGGTGGGAGTTTGTCCCCCACTCTATTTCTTCCCTTTGCTTTTCCTGCTTCAGAAACAGAATTGGAAAAAATAATATATATATATATATATGGAAATGGCAACCAGAAAAATGTTATGGGAAGGAAAGGAGTGAGTCACAAATGGAATAACACCAATCCAATTGTTTTTCAAAGACCCTAAAAATGTTGTTGTGATTCAAGTAACTGAAACTTGACGACACCTTGGACTCAGAGAAAAGCAGGTTATTTTCCAGTCCCCCACACTGTCATACCTCAAACAAACCCTCTTGAAAATCTATTCCTCCAACCTTTCTGTTTCTTTAATGGAAAGTTTGTCACCTGCTTATCTCATTCCTTCCTTGAGCCTGTGAAAGGCACCTTCACTTGTTTCTAAAACTTTCCTCCAGTGCTAAAGCATAGAAACATTTTACCGTGCGAGCAGAGATTTTTGGAAACGAGACTCGGCAGACTTTGTGATATCTAGGTAAAATAGGAAATATTTTCTTACAAATCTAACTGATGTAGTGGCTCTTTTGACATTTGAGTTTTTCCCTTTGTAATATTCTTATTTTCTTACTTTTTTTAAAATGTTGTTGCCCAACACCTCATTTATAACTTCCAAGCAATTCAGTTTGGGTATCTGAACTCCTGCGTTTGCGGTGCAGGGCTCGGTGAAGGTAACTTGCAGATTCCCAGTTTTGTTTGCCAACTTCTTATTCCTTGTAACAATTTCATCTCAAACAGCCAGGAAGCCAATTTTAGAGCAGCACAGAAAGGATTTCATAGGTAGCATGAACTCAGTCAATGCAAACCCGTCTGTGCTCCTGCAATGTAAACACTGAAGCATACCCATAAATTTAACTATGACTATTCTGAAGATGTGCTGGTCGTGTTAGCAGGGCTAGGGCCTCAAGATTGTCAGACTGCTGCTTTTTTTCCCTCTTTATCCCACTTTCATATGAGAATTTTCATGAATGACATAGTATGTGTGTTTTTATACTTATGTCATAGTGTGCTTGATCGGGATATATTAGGCATCTGCCTTGCGTAGTTCCCATCTATACCATGTTAATTATATTGCTCTGGTGACATAATAAACACTGAGTGAGTTGTGAATAGATTATTTACGATGCCACCTGAACTCTAAGTAATTATAGCTGTGTAATTTAGCTTCCCCCTATTTCATTTTATATATAATGCAATATTTCAAAATATTCCAGTGCACATCTATCTTTAGCTCTGTGTTTGAATGAATAAATTGTGATTCTCTTTCAAAGGTAATATATCAGCGATGCCCTTAAGGGAGGGCGCTGTAGCTCTGTCAAGAACAATCCATAAACTAATTTGCACATAAACAGAGACAATGGATACTTAAAATGAACGCACACCTTCATTCACAGAAAATAATATTGTACTTACCTGTCTTGGTGTATTTAAGTCTAATGTTCTACTGTCAAAGCACTATAGGAAGGTATACAATGCATCTCAGCCTAATGGTTTTTAATACAGGACTTTCCTGTAATTTAAGCTGTTGGTACAAATTAGTGTTGGGCAACAAATACCTTGCGGTAAATGGAATGAAAGTATTAATGTTTACAGCTGGAGAAGTAAAATTACTTCTGTCGGAGTGTTGTTTGAGGCTGATTGTTGGTATTTGTTTATGGGCTGCAAAGATTCAACTTCAATATCTGCCACAGCAGCCCGCTACTTGGGAAACGAGACCTTTGCATTATTTCACAGTTACTCGAGGAGGCAGAGCTAGTGCTGTTGGAGTGCAAGTGGCCCCGACAAAGCCGGTGTGAGCAGGGATGCTCGGCAGCTCTGGGCACGTCCCGGGAGGGGATTAGCAGTGTTTGGGCATCGCCAGCGGTACTGTGAGGGTGCTGGTCCCCCAGTCAGAGCCCCAACCTCCCTTTGCCTCAGTTTCCTCAGCTGTAGATCCTGCAAAACAACACTTCCTCTTTAAATTGATGAGGTCACATTGTTCAGTAGTCAACCTGGGACAGGCTGCTTCTCTAAAAGGTGCTGAACAAGAAGCGACAGCCTTAAATGATGTGTTCATGCTGAAATAGGAGTCAGGAAATTGGCCTTAAATGTTTGCGGTTTTATTTTGCAAAGTGCTTTGAGATCCTCATATCAAAGGCACTATATTATCTTGTTATATCCTTGAAAATCCATCCAGTATGACTTTTTCCTCTTTTTATTTCCTTAGAGCCTTGTGGGCTCATTCTTCTAGTTCCTTAACACAAAGCCATGGTTAATGACAGTGGCCTTGAATGGGTGAGTAATGCCGCTGGCCTCCATTCCGCAAGAGTCATCACACCCAGGGCTCCTGCGGTACCAAAGATGTGTGCACATTTATGTCAATTAAAAGGTACTTAAGAGAGGCAGAATCTTTTTTTTTTTTTTTTTTTAATTAAAAATGTCAGGATTCAAACTTTACATGGGATTTGTGATGGCTCCAATTCCCAGTTGGCATGTGCGAGGCGGCACCCAGGAGATTCGAGGTTTCCATGACATCATACGGTAACTGTGAGCCTATCAGTTAATTAAATACTATATCCATGTATTCTAGTTAATTGATGCTTCCTTTACATGGTTTATTGTGCTGCAAACTGGTATTGCTTCTGTCTCACTGAGCAAACACAGAGAGGGAGAGAGAGAAAGAGACGGTGGGATGCTCCAACTCGCAGCTGGGAGAGAGGGAGCTGTTGGCATGCCGCGCTGTGCCCTTGGGCATCCTCGAGGAGAGCCCAGCGTCACCTACACACCAGGGGTTTGGGGTGGCTCTGTGGGTCAGATGGAGATCTTTTATGAATGAGCTGAGCTGAGCCTTGGGAATGAACCACAAGCACAAGCAAGCCATGCCTTTTTCCAAGTCCAGCTTTGTCTCGGGCTTCTGCGGTCCTGTTTACGCAGGTGAGGACGTGCAGAGGAGGGTGCTCGCTTATATTTATGCAATGCATAAATGTGGCTTCACCTCTGCGATAACTGTCCTGCAGGAATGTGACTCTGCCCAGGCCAGGCTCTGCGATGGAGCTGGACCTCCTGCATACCGGCCTTACGGGAGGGGAAAAACATCATCTTTGTATTTTTAGCAAATAAAAATATTTTAAGTCAGGAAATCCAGCTTGATTGGGAGTTGGTAACATAACGTGATCTGGCAGCAGGGCCTGACCACTGACCTCTGACAGCACACCTCAGCCTCCTGCAGCTTTCCTAAAGGGTGTTAAATCCCTCAAGTAAAGACAAGCCCAGGTAGGCTGCTGTGGTCAGGCCACCTGCAGAGAAGGGTAGGGCATGTCACCAGGCTTGCCTGAAGACATGAGGACAGTGTTAAATGATGTACCCAGAGTGAGCGTGACCTTGTCCGCTGACCACACAACCATGTTAGAGTGGAAAGACAATAAAAATTCATAGTCTCCACAAGAATGCTACCTGATATCTACCCCTTTCCCCTGCCCTGGTCAGGTCCTGGTGGCAAAAGTCTAGAGCAACTTAACCCTGTTTGTGTGCATCAGGGCACGCTCACCTGCCTGTTCTCCTCAAGCCCGAGACTCAACTACTGCTGCAAGGAGGAATGAAAATATTTTTGTTTAAAGGACTTAAATCCACAATGTAATTTCAGCAGCATTTTACTAGGAGTTCATTTGGCTTGTAGTCTAGGATTGACGGATTTTTCTGGTCTCCCGTTCTGACCTTCTGCTCTACTGGGGTGATTTGTGCGCCTGTGTGTGGGAAGGAAAATGGGATTTGCTCAACGCTGAAGCAGGACTGAGAGCACTTGATTCACAGAAGATGAAACAAGACCCAATTTTAGCTCAGACTCCAGATGTGAAACTCTAAGACACATCTGTGCACTGCTGTGTCCATGCTGATACTGGAGATCCTAAAACATGAGACACTGTCAAGTTGGCAGCAGGAGTATTTCTTCACTTAAACTCCCAAGGAAATGTTATTCCAGAGGTTTCAAATGAGAACACTTAAAGTGTCATACCTTATATGCAAACCAAACACTGCCTACCTTCTCTCCCTCCTTTGTCCTCTTCCATTCTTTCACCTCCTCTTTCTCACCAACTGTGTAATTTCTCCTCTTCTAAAAGAAGCTGAGATACTGCAAGTGTGATGAGAAACATCTCTAAGGATGACCTTGTGAGGTTTCCGTGTTTACTCTTGGCAACTTCCAGGCTGAGATTTGTCTTTTTCAAGCTTACATTTCTTGTCCACTTGCAGCTCCATACTTCCGGAGAGGGGAAAAAATACCACGAAAGTTGCTTCCACCAAAGTGTTTGCTTGTTGGTGCTGGCCTGTCCTTCTTCCAAAAGGCAAAGTGGCCCCAGCCCTGTGAACAGACACTATAGATGAAGCTACTTCAGATGGGGGGGGGGGAATGAAACAAATTTACATACTATTTCAGTAATACCCCTTCAAATTATCACCTCTCTGATCCTACCACCATGCTAAGTGCTGCAGTGGTGGTGCACTTTGGGAAATGGTGCTGTCTTCTATTAAAGGCAGGTATTTTTTTCTGTAATTCTCTTTAGTGTTGCCTTTAGAGGCCCCTCTATGTGGCTCCTTTCACTTCTAATTACTGCACTAGGAGATTACAGTGTGGTGCTGGCGACAGAGAGAGAGAGAGGAAGGGGGAGGAATGGGATGGTGGAGAGGGAAAGATTTCTGCGGTAATTTGCATTTAAAGCTGGCACTCAGCATTATATCTCCCTGTTCACCCATTGTCTATAAACATTTTAGCTCTTCCTTCTGCCTCATCAGAATGAATTAAGCATTTTCATTGCACCACCAGCCTAATTAGAGTCATTTACTATGTTGACACAAAGGGTTTTTTTATGAGCATCTCAGCTTTAATACACTACAGCAACATTGGAAACCTCCGATCAAAAGGTAAATGTTTGGGGGTCAGAGATATTTTTCAACATTCTCCCAAGAATACAAACAAGTTCCTGGAGAGGTGATGTGCCTGCTCGTGGCTCTGCCGGGGCCGCGGCAAGTTTGCACCGGTGCACTTGTGTGCTTCTTCCACCTCCCAGTTGCACTTGTTGAAAGGGGTTGTCTCAGTGCAGGGGTGGCTTTGTGTTCTGCAAGTGCCGAGCAGCACAGAACGTTTGTTGGGTGAGTGGGTGAAATCAAAGGGCAAGTACTTGGCAAGGGTGGTGGGGGCACGGAGATGGACTACTCTGATTCTGAAAAGTCTGTGCAAGTTGAGCCCGTTTGACTTATGGTGCATCTCAGGGCTTCCTTGGAGCTGGGGTCTCCATGTGGGCAACGTACGCACTGAGACGTGGAGGTTTTAGATGGGTCTTGGTGTCTTGTTGCTGTGGTATTGAGTGAGGCAAGGCACAGCCTCTTGCACCCACTGTCAGGACAAGATAGCAGGACATGAAGTCATCTGGTTTTTTGGGCACCACGTGCACACCAGGAACTACCAAGAAGATTGTGTCCTTACTTAAAGCTGGAGGCACTGATTTTGACTCCCCCAGCCTGATTTTCAAATGCATTTGTATTGGCACAGGGAAGTTGTCACTCACAACCAAACCCAAGAGAGTAGGAATTGGTTTCCAGTTGATTTCAAAGAGTTCCTCTTTCTGTTCTCCCCCAGCACGCATTTTTCCAGTGTCACTTCTCTCATGCAGGAAAATTTTTTGGTTTGCCTGTTTTAAGGGATTTGGAAACCCCTACTCAGGGTCTCCTGGAGTGGAGATTTTTCAGACAGGTCTCAGGAAAGTAGTCTTCTCACCATTTCTGGGCAAACTACTCTTAGTACCTGACCATGTGCATGTAGAAGTTGTACAGATTTGTAAGATAAGACTGACTCCGCTGTACAGTATATCACCATTTTGGGGTGTAGTCATCAATCACAAGAACAGAGATGTGCAAGGGCATGACATATGCAGGACACCTAAGAAAATCCTTCCTTACTTGCATTTTCACTAGCCACCAACTTGTCAACAACGTGTTTGATGGCTGTCCAGCAGACCTACGGAGTCAAAGCTGACCTCAGGTCTGCTCTTGTATGAAGTTTCCATTTTCCGATACAGGGTGAAATACTGTCCACCACACAGTCATAGATCCAGATGACTAAAATTTATTGCTGAGAATCCTGTAGAGTGCAGATACCAGTAAAATGTTGTGACACACTGACTATTTATTTCAAGTTAGAAGCGAAGACCTTGATTGTAGGATTAACATGGACTTTGTGCTCCTGCGGTGGTGCAAAAGGTCTGAAACAACCAAATGGGATATGAAAAGTATCAGGATTACCAAAGAGGTATGGTGAGGGTTTGTCTGGTCCAGCACCCTCTGTCCAACAGTGGAGTGGCCTCCTGACAAATACAGCTATTCTTTTTCTGTATCTCTGCTTACTGACATTGTTTTATTATTCTGTCATCAGGTATAGTGACATCTTTTAGAAGTAAGTAACAACTGTTTTTTCAGAAGGGATGGTTCTCAAATAACTTTTCATCAGCTGCAGATTCTGTCATCCTGCTGTTTGTGACCTTTTCCAGATCACTGGAGCAAGATGAGCCTCAAGATGCTTAGGACAATCTACTGGCAACTTCACCCCCTGTGAAAGCTTTTTCTCCCTGTCTTTGCCTTCCTGTGTTGCCACCAGTTATGAACTTAGAAGGGGATGTTCCCTCTTATATCACGATAGTTCACTTTCTTTAAGAACTTTTGGAGACAGAAGCAGCCAGAAGCTTTTCAGAGATGCAAATGTTGTGTCATAACAGTATCACCTTTGTGTTGGTTGAATTAATCACACCTCACAAATCTACCACAGATCTTAGGAATTTGTGTGTGTGTGTACATAACGGCAAATATTTTTTGCTAGCTATGCGAGTCATATTTGCAAGTCTGTAGTCCTTGGGTTCAGCTTTGGAGCTCTTTTAAAAATTGCTGTGACATTTCATGCCTTTATCATGGCTGATTTCTTCTTGGATTCCTTCTATAAAGATGTACTTGCCCAAGGCAAGGAGGCTATCCTGTTGGTAAAGAAGCATGGATGTGCAAAGAAATCTTTGCTGGAGGCTTGATCCTCAAAGTTTTGAACAAGAAATGTTCCCGGGTGATCTGGCTGTTCAGGTTTCTCATGGTTATCTGTGCCACTATTGCAAGGAAATCTGAATAGCTGTCTTGACAGAAGTTTTGCAGATTGAGAAAGCTGTTCGTCTTGTAATAAAGAAATGGTTTATAAAGCTGTATTTGAAAAGTGTGCATCAAAATGTTTCTTTGAAATTTCATAATGAAGATTATCTAAAAAAAAGGGCAAATTTCATAGCATCACAGAATGTCTGAGGTTGGAAGGCACCTCTGGAGGTCATCTGGTCTGGCTGCCATGATCAAGCAGGGCCACCTAGAACCAGTAGTCCAGGACCATGTCCAGACATTTTTCTAGTATCTCCAAGGATGGAGACTTCACAACCTCCTTGGGTGACCTGTGCTGGTGCTCAGTCACCCGCACATTAAAAAAGGGTTTCCTGATGTTCAGACAGACCCTCCTGTGATTCACTTTGTGCACATTGCCTCTGGTCCTGTCACTGGACACCACTGAAAAGAGCATCTTTGCACCCTCCCTTCAGGTATTTATGTACACTGGTAAGATTCCCATAAGCCTGCTCTTCTCCAGCCTAACCAATCCCAGCTCTCTCAGCCTTTCCTCGTATGAGAGATGTTCCAGACCCTTAATCATCCTTGTGGTCCTTCATTGAACTCTCTCCAGTATGTCCACGTCTCTCTTGTACTGAGGATCCTGATCTGCAGGTGCTGAAGTGATGTTCCAAGCGAGGGAATAGCTTTAATAGCTGAGATTCCTTCAGTAATCATCGTCACAACCATGGTCCACACCAGGAGATTTCTGGATAACATCTCTTTTAGAGCAGCTCCTTGTTCTGCGGTGCGCAGGTCTGTCTCTGACTGAAAGCTGCGAGTCCCTCCCCGACTCTTGCCGTGTGATACAGGCATTGTGTTGCAACAGTCCATGATATCAGCTACCCTGTGTTTTGCTCTGTCTGAATATAACCTGCAGCAGATGTGAATTTAGAGTGGGGACAAGGACTTAACTCTCAGCATTCTGGACTTTTAAGGAGCTTTGGGGTTTTCCCCATAATTAAAACTGTTCTTAAAGGCAGTGTTTGCTTGGTCTGTGAGAATGGCTTCAGTTTCTTACTGGTTTTAGCACTTTCTGTGCATGGCAGTGTTCATTTTCCTAGCTGAAGATGCTTTTATCTTTGGAAAGGGGAGCAAAACATCATAATCTTCTAGGATCCTCATGCCACTAGATCCTAGGTCGGTCCTTGCTCTGCATCTCCTCGTTCCATGCACGGACGGGATGCTGCTGCCATGTCCACTGCTCCATGGGGTCAGTGCCACCCTCGTCCCCATCAGCTGTGCAGCATGGCAGGAAGCAAGGGGCACCCACAAGGTAGACCTATAAGTTAAAAGCATGTGAATTAATAATATCTTTCTCCCTTCTTTGTGAGAGCTGTTGTTATTTCACAGCATAAACCCCATTTCTCCCCCTCCTCGAGTGCCGTGGTGGAGCTTCCGGCATGTTCCCATGCGTGCACGTATGTGTCCATGTGTAGGCACGCACAAGCTGGCCGCAAGCTTGTTCTCTTCTGGGAAATTAAATACTTATTTCCATAATCCTGCCAGGCCTAGATAAAGCCTGATGCTTCCCCTGAACTCCTTAAACCAGTTTCTCAGCCTAGACGTGGTTGTGTCCTGCGCTTCCCAGGTTAGGGCCAAATCGCAGCCAGAGCGAAGAGTTGCTACCACACAGAAGAGCGGCAGGATGGTCTGGAGGAAAAGCCAGATCTTATAAATATATCCCTGGGATCACCAAAGCCTCAGGCATCTCTAGCTACATCTGCATCTAGTAATTATTCTACAGACTACAAGGAACGGTGAAGTGTTGCTTCAATTTAGGCATTTTCTGGCCTCTCTGCATTTGTTTCTTAGTCAGAGACTAATGGGTAGAGCACTGGACTGGAACCCAGGAGACCTAATTTATTTCAGGCTATGCTACCAGCCTGCTGGGGAGCTCTGACTGAGCCTTCTTCCTCCTTCTGCTCTTTCTTCCCCTTCCTAAAGTGAAGACAGAGATAGTGAACTTGTTTGTAAAGTTTCTGATAAAATAGCACCAAGTAAGATTGAGTACTAATAATGTAGTCCATAGCTATGAAAACCTGAGTTTAGGCACCAAATTATTAGAGGAGCTAGTTAGTTATCCCATTATTTAAGTGGTAGTAGTAGGGGGAGGAATTGCTTTATTTTTTTTTTTTTAACTGGTCTAACTGCTTCGAATGTCCGTGGACCCGAAACTCGTCACCGGGGCTAATGCGGCCGACGACAGAGCCTGGAGGAGGGGGAAGATGGAGGGAGCAAGGGTGGGGGCTGAAGAGGAGGGGAAGGTGTTAGAGGGGGAATATTGGATGGGAAAATAGAGCAGAGTGGGCAGATTGGAGAGCGACAGATTGTGAAAGCGGGGGAGAGAGAGAGAGGAGAGAAGAGATCCTATTAGAAATACCATGTGTGTGCACGCATAGAGGGATATGCATGCAGGGAGGAAGGGACGCGGCGTCTACTGTAATATTATTCAAGCAATCACATGTATCGCGTATTAGATAACTCTTCTGGTTGGTTAGCATTGCGAGGTCTGTAAACGTGTTTTGCTTTAATCCCAGGCACATCACGTTTTTAATCTTGACTGCGTCAGGCTTTTTCTGAAGGGTTTTGGGGGGTGGTTTTTCAAGAGCAGATAGATGCAAAAGTTCAGGATCTCCGCAGCTTTGGGGTGCTCCAGCTTTTGGTGATTTGCAGGGGGTCGATCAGCCATCCGGTCGCTAGAAGCGAATGACGAGGAATTTATTCTGCCTGGGAAAATGGCTACTGCCATGACACGACATGCACAGGATGGCTTGAGGGGGGAGTTGGGTAGGAAATAGCCTCCTGGAAAATATGGCATTTTGAAAGCGGATTAGAAAGCCCCGAGCCCTCCTCCTAAATTGTTGAAAAAAATCAAACTTAAAGGGTCTGAATTAAACAGGCGAAACATAAGAAATGTCGAAATAGGGCTCCAAACTCCGTATTGACACCATCAGCCTTAATTTACCCCAGAGTGCAGGAATAAAAATTCATAGAGACATGATGAAAGGCTGAGAGTATCCGACAGGAATCCAGAGACTTAACCCTGAATTTACTGTTCCTGCAATGGGTTTGTGGTCAGAATATTTTTTCCATTGTGCAGATGTAGATTCTGGGTTTGTTTATTTTTGTGATTTTTTTTTTTTTTAAAAATAGTTTATAGAATTTGCCATATCTCAGGATAGATGCTGTTTACTGTCGCTTATCTCTGCGTGTGTGTATGCGTGCGCACGCCTTTGAGCGTTTTTTATCTCGGTATCATTCACGATATAAGCACAATAATTGTGTAGTTCTTAATCTTGTGTAGGTTTTGAGCTAAAATGCTTTTCACAGCTCAGGGATGCAAATTTTACCCAGAATAACTTTTTTTTTTTTAAAAAAAAATCCTCCTCTGAAAAAGAGAATTTGATTCATGTGGAAGGGAGATGAAGAGAATTGGCGAATTGTGGGCAGGTGCTGGGCAAGCTTCCTCCTGAATGAATTTGTTAATGCGTCTTAATCCTGACCTGCAACACCCTGCCTGGCTAATGCTGTGGCCTCTCATGACCAGGAATTGCAGACTGCTGAGTTGCATGGCACTGGGGTGGGTTTTTGTCATTTTTTTCCTTCTTTTTTTCCCTGTACTGTAGGTTGCTGACTACATTTCATTTGTGACCCAGTTAAAATTTGAATCCAATTCGCTCAATTTTTTTGTAAGAATGGAATTATTCTACTGTTCTTTGTGTGCGTACATCTATGTTTGCGTGTTGCCCCCTGTGAAGAGATTTTCACTGCACATAGACGAAAATGTATTATTTTGAAAAACAGACCCCAATATGTATTTTTTTGATTGAATGGGGCAGCTTAACACATTCCCCTTCCCTTTCTTTTGTTGTTCTCTAAATTTGTAAATAGGTAATTATTTGTTGTGGGTTTTCTTCAGATTTGGGTAAATGAAATGTGTTACCCCGCGGAGCTCGGTGTTGCTATGCAGATTTCTGATTTTGATGGCAGAAACGTAAAGCTCTGAAAAGAAGGGCGGCATCTCGGCAATCCGGGAACGCGCACACCAAATTGTGCCTGCGATTTTATCCTTCCAGCAGCGTTAGCCAGCGCGGGGTGAAATCCGAACAACTCGTAGAGTCCAAACAGGTGCTAAATGTTTGGTTGCAAATGAAAATATTAAAAGTTGGGATAACAGCGTTAATAGAGGGATGATGCACACGCAGCGAGTTTGCAGAGAAATTGCTTGTAGTGCTCCCAGAATACAACTTGCACAGGAAAGCACTGCAATTCCCTGTTTTTCACATTTAAGTGGTGTGCTGGAAAAGCAGCTGTTTTTGTAACTGTATATGTATAAACCCACATATTTATATGTACATTATCCAGCAAAATAAGAGAAACCTGTATGTACATGGAGTCTATATAATGAAAATTAATTATTTCTTAGTTTGCAGTTAAAAATAATGCAAACCTTCCCACTCAGTTATGCTCTGCCTCATTTTACCCCTCTTCTACTACTTTTCCCCCCTTTTCCCTTGCAAGTAGCTGAATTGCACATACGATATTGGAAGTCAGTGTTATCCCTACCCCGCTCTAGACCCTGCTTTTTTCTGCATCCTTTTACTTCAATTGCTGACAAAGACACGAGCCCAAATGCCGGGTGATTATGTTCAGGTTTTGCACTCTACCCATCAGATATATTACAACTATTACTAACTCCCCTCCAGGAAAGTCATAACTATCATGTAAATACATCTTTCTCTGACACAGTTCTCTATACATAATACAGGAACCTGAGAGAGAGTTTTCAAAACAAGCCGGAGAACATGATGAAAATTAATGTATTTTCCCAGGTTAGGTTGTAAGGGCTGAATTCACAAATGCAGATTTATTTTTTTCTTTGACCAACAATTTTTCATTTATTTTTAATTTAATCACATGTTTTAGTTTGCAGGCACATTCTGAAAAATGATCTTTATAAAATATGCAGTCCTCTTCGCAGTCTTATTACATCACTACTGCACTGGGAGAAAGACATCTCTCTAAATTGAAAACCATTTTTAATGAATTGCTGTTTTATTTTAGGATCCCTTTAGGTTTCCTAGAACATTCGGTCTGAGTCGTCCATCTGAAGGAATCCTGATCTAACAAATCAGAATTAAAAAAACCCTGTTCTGCAGCCCTTGACCTGGCTCACAGCAACTCCCTGTGTTATAAAACAAAGGGCTGTGGTGATGGGGGAGAATCCCACTGTGAAGTAAAAAATCAGCGTTATTGCTTAGCCGTGGATTTGGAATTAAATCGCACGTGACATTTAAAAACTTGATGGAAATCTGTGACCTTCTGGCTTACCTACAACTGTAGTGGAAGACAGTGACCCTAGAAGAACATGATTTACTGGTGAAATAAAGTGAGATGTAAAATCTGAGTACGATGGGTTATTGTCAGTAAAAAGCATAAAGGCAAGAAAAAAAAATCTAAACTCTAATTGCCAGTGTAAGAAAATATAGAGGAGGAAAGAGGGAGATGAAGGGGAGAACAAGAGCATCCCCAGTGGCAAAATGGTTAAAAGAGATGACTAAAATCCAGCAAAAAATCAAGCAGTCAAGTAGTTAATTGACTTTGCTTTAATCAGCCCAATGAATATTCATTAGTGTGCTGGTCCTAATCATGGGGGCCATGTTGTCCGCATTTAGCAAGCGCACGCTCAGCATCATGCATGCCTCAACAGCTTCCCTTCCTCTCCGCACTGACATTAAATTTAGAGGCTTTGCGCCTTCCCAGCTCGCAGGGAGCGGGGATTGGCCCAGCTGCTCGGCTCCAAGATGCCATAGCAACCCCTGGCTCGTTGCCTTGGCAACATTTTTTTTATTTTTTTTTTTTTTGTAAGGGCCTGAGCCAGTAATCCATAGGCTTAACGTAGAAAATATGCCTTTGTGGGGCATGTGTATATAGATATATAGATGTAAGGGAGAGATTGAATGGGCGGAAGGCATGCGTGTCTTCTATTGTGTGGCTTTAAAGACAGGAGTGGGTTGCGGGATCTCCTCCTCGTCGTCTCGAGCTGTGTTTTGGGTTATGGGCTTTACATCTTTTTCTCTCTTTTTTTTTTCCTTTTTGGGAAAAAAAAAAAAAGCAAAATGCACTAGCTCTCTGGCTGTGCAGTTCATTTCCAGACCCATCCAAAGGGAGGAGAAATATTTCTGTTCGCCATAATTCTGTCCCCCCCTCACCCCGGAAAGAAGCAGCGACTGCTTTAAGAGATATAGGACCCTATTATTCACATCGAGTTGAAGTTCCTCCTCCTGAAGGAGGTGGGTCTGGAAATGAGCTGCCCCATAAATCAATGGAGAAGTGCAGGCATGAAACTGGAGTCATGCAGCGGTGAGTGTGTCTGCTGCTCCTCACGTTTGCGGCTGCTTTTTCCTTCTTGCGATCGGGGGGAGGCTCCTGCCGGAGATTGGTTCAGCCAACGCAACTCCAACCCCGCTCCAGTCTGTTAATATTCCAGATGTTGCTGGGGAAAAGATGATGTCCCTATCCCGGTGTTTTAGGAGTAGCTTGCTTTTCTGCCTTCCTGAAAGCAAAACATGAAAAAGCAGCAAAGTCCCCAGCTGTGTCAGATCCAGCATTCCTAGCTTTAAAAATAGAATTTAAAAGGAAAAAAAAAAAACCCAAACCCCTAATATATTCAGAATGCCTGCAAGGAGTTTTGGAGCTGGGAAATCCAAATGGTTAATGTTCTCTTGTAAATAAAGCTCATCCCTTAAAAAAAAAAAAAAAAAAGTCCTGACCCAGTGAGGCATCATCTCCAATGGAACAAAAAAACAGCTGCAGGGGAAAATGTGCAAAAACAACCCATCCTCTTTGGACTCGGGCTGTGAGTGCGCGAGGTGTCTTGTAAAACACTCAGTGTAAAGGTGAAAGCTGCGCAGGAATCCAGAAATAGTACTGCAGAAGATTAAGCAATAGGTGCTTTCAAAAAAGCATTAGTAATTTCCTAGTGTTCCCTTCTATCATGCTTTTTTTTTTTTTTTAATAGCTCTTAAGATAGAGCAGAAGTGGCTACAAGTGAAAAACTAATTCAGAAGCTGAGAGAGGAATCGGGTTTGGTCTCTACGAGAGTTTTTTTAATGTTTCTATTATCGTTATCTTAAATTATTCAAAAGTGTCATTTTGAGCTCATGGTGCAGGCACATGGTTTAATAAAAGCACATAAAGAAGGATCTTCCTTATTTCAAAAAAGGGGAGCGCTGTCCTCACTCCTGCCATCTGTAATGGGAAAGGTCCTGCTGGTTCAGCATCCCACCCTGGGGGGAGCACAGCGTGGGAGAGGGGGCTGATTTTTTTTGGCCCATCAGCAAAATGTTTTGCAAGGATGCTAAAAATTTAGGGATATTCATGTCTGGTTTCCAGCGTAGTTGTACGACAGCATAGGAAGGAGTAAACTTTATTTTCCCGATTCCCGTACCGAATGGCACCAAAACCCCATCAGAGGTCTGCGCAGCATACGGAGGGTTTAGGGCTCGGGATGGTGCATTGTGCGTTGGCTAACGGTCCAAAGACCGGTTCTGACCAATGTGGGCGGGAAATTGTTTCTCAACATCTGCATCTGCACACAACAAGATAAGGTTAATCAGCCTCTGATTCCCTGTCAAACAGAACTACTGCGGTTTTCAACATTTTTAAGTGTGAAAGGAAGAAATCTGCCACCCACGACCAAATGTCAAAATTGAAGGCTGGTGGCTTGATCTCCAAGGTCTTCAGCAGCTCCCATCTGGCTCGGGCAGCCCCGCTGCCATCCTGAGCACAGATCACTGGGGCCATTTCTGGCAGGAAGAGATGGAGATTGGTGGGGGGAGAGGGTTTCAGATGCCTTTTAGGTTTGGTTTGGTTTTTTGTGTGGTTTGTTTGTTTGTGGTGGGGTTTTTTTTAAGAAAATGAAATCCAGTCATTATAGTCGCAAGAGCAGAGAAGAGAGAGGAATTGTGAAATGCATGAATCGAGAAAGGCCGCTTTAAATCAGCTCTATCAGAGCCGCTGGTAAAGATCATTTTATCCCACGAAGCATCGAGGCAGAAGGACTCACAGGATCCGAGAGTGGCAGAGCGCTGATGTGAGACAAAGAGCTCCTGGGGAGGGAGTGAGGAAGAAAAGTAGGTTAAAAAAATATTTACAGTGAATTTCCAGGGGAAATTTTTCATCTTGATAAACCCATCTTTCTAAAAAAGTTGTTTTGGGAAACCTCTCATGTATTTAAGAAGTCCAGACCAAAGTACTCTAGAGAAAATCATTTATGTAGCCTGACTGAGCAGTATTCATTTAAAGTAAAAATCATAATGGGAATATTTTTATTTTTGTGATCATATTTTGTTGATTCAAATCTCTGAATGGAGTCTCTCTGCTTCCATCTGGTTAAACTTCGAGAGCTGTAGGTAGTCCATCAAAAAGTCACGATCAAATACTTTTATATGGGGAATGCACAATCAAACACTGAGCATTGAGACACCGTCCCTTGGGCTGGAAGCGCCATGGGCTTGCTATCTACTCTTGGCGCTTTCCTTCAGTTTGAACGCAGTTTGTGCTGGTACAAATGATTGTAGGATGCGAGGAGGTGAAGGACAGGAGCCTTCAGCTTGGAATTCAGTATGGAGGAGAAAGAAAAAGGCCATGAGCACCCGCTCACAAGGGAAAGCAGCACGTGCTGCTCAGAGGACCCACTTCTGCTCCTTCATTCTGTTCAGAAATGGTCGAGTAGTTTGCCAGAGTGTTGGAGATTGCCCTGAGTTGTGCGAGTGATTGTCCTGGAAGTTGTGCTGATGGTACCTGGAAATTCGTCTTTTGTTAACCTTGCTTTGGTTTAATTGTCCAGTTGAGGAGCAGAAAAATGTACTGAGTTTGGTGATAAACTGCCCAGGTGAATATAATGAGGTGTCAAAGAGCAGTTCTGGGGCCAGCCTCAGTGTCCAGTGTGAAAAATGGTGAGGAAGGAAGCAGAGGAGCAATGCTTCAAGCGAATAGAGATCAGAGAACTAATGTTTTCTAACAAAAATGAGGGTATACCTATGATGAATATTTTTTTGCAAAGTTTAGTCTGATCAGCTATAATACTAAGCAAAAAGCAAAAAAACCCCATGAAATATATAGAGCTTCTTAAAAATATAATTTCTTCTTTTGATTTTTTCTTATAGTATTTTTCTTTTTTTTTTTTCTCCTCTAGCTACAAAAAGCCCAGTGAAGCAGTCCCTGTTGGGGAAAAAGAAACCCCCAAGCCCAACCAGCCAAATTCCAAGGTAAGCATCGATTAATTTTTTTCTTCATTCTTAAGTTGCCAGTAACTCGGATTTCTTTAAATGAATTGTAACTGTTGAGTACGACAGTGTGTATCTGCTGAGCCACAGAGCCAGGGTCTGCACAGAAACATGCTTTTTTTTTTTTTTATTAGTGATGCAAAACCAGGGAAATATTCCCCCCCAGGTACACCTGTTAAATGTAAGCACCACCACGCAGGGTGCAGATTTGATACGACTACTCCTTCTGCACAAAGGCTGCTTAGAAAGGCACGGAGCATCATCGCTGGTACCATTTCACGCCCGGTGCCTTCAATAAAGCTGAAGGCAGAGCAGGCAGGGAGCTGGGGGTCAAGGGGCAGGCTCAGCTCGATGCATTGCACAGCCTCCAAATCTTACCTGCCTAACCTGCGATGCTTTTGCAGTGAGGCAGCGGCGTGCAAAACAATCCCCCTCTGCAATTAAAGATGGAAAAATCCCTTCTTTTATGCAATTGTGTCTTTTCTCATCTCTATTTTTGTCATTGGCTGACAGGGTGGGAAGAGAGAAGGAAAGGATGGGGAGGGAGGCACCAGGGAGAGGAAAATTACCACCAGATCAGGCAATTGAAGTGAGAAGGGAGACAGAAGGAGAAAACAGATGCTAATTCCTGAAGCTGCCCCCTGCAAACGGAGTTCAGGCTCCTTTACAGGTGCTTGAGCTTGGTGAGTCCGTGTCCGCATCATAAAGCCCGAACTTGAGCAGATTTCCCTTCCAAGGAGGGCTCATCCCCTGACTTGATTCAGCAACGTCAAGCAATGTGCTTCTGAAAACACAACACGGCCATGGCGGTTGGTGCAAGGCCGTTGTGCTGCTGGATGTTTTATCTGAAACTCCTGGGGGCATCAGCCAGACGGGCAGTTCCTACCGTGCCTCCCAAGTGATGCTGATACCAATTGCAAACTGAGTTCAGACTGGGAATAAGGAACGGTTTGGTCTGTGCCCATCTGCCTTCCCTCAGCCACGGCGTGCTCCGAGCAGAGAGGTAAAACCAAGGGCTTGCACAGCCTCCAAATTTTCTGCTTGCAGCCCATGGCAGTGTTTTGGTGGCTTCCTGCTGAAACTGGAAGGAGGCCCAGTGCTTGTCTTAGATTTGCTGTTTTAGGACGTTCTCTAGAGGTTGCGATTTCAGAGATGTTTGGGCTTGGAAGGGTCGGCTTTTTCAATGAGAACCCAGCTACTATGCAGCTAGTTGCAAAGTCTTGAATTGGGAAGAATACGTTTTGTTAAATTGTTCTGCAGAACAATGATTTTGGAAAACAAAACGGCAGCAACCAAAAAGAAAACCCCAACAAACAAAATAATATTTATTTCTGCCATGGCAGAACTGTGAACTGAAAATGGGATGTTTTGTTTTGCTGGGCTTGTATGCAGAAAGTGATTGTATCCAGTTGCAGACAAAAAAATATCTCTGGGCCTTGGAAGGGGGAAGAGGAGGGTGGGAAGATCTATGTCTGCAGAATCACTGATGCAGGAAGATGCAAGTGCTGTGTTGTGTCTAGTTGCATCATGTGTGAATCCATCAGTGACTTAAAGAAACAGCAAACTCTGTGCAAGCTCTTACTGTGTTTTTTCCATCTGCTCCCTGATCTGCTGGTGATGAATGTTCAGCCTCGCCATCTCCTACCCTCGAGAAGTCCTTTGTGGGAGCTCCTGGTGATTTTTCTTAGCTGAAAAAATACCCAGGAATGTCTGCAAACTTTTGTAAAAAAAACCTTTGTCAAATTGTTACAGGGGCACGCTGCACTGTCATCATATCAATGAAAAGTAATGTTTGTGGATGACTTTCTTAGTAGGGTGTCTTTTAAAAGTTTTATTGTATCCTGACTTTACACACCAGCAAGAAAATAATTCTGGGTGGAAAAGTAACTGCTTCAGCTTCTAGTTTGGACCTTTGGGTGCAAGTGTGGGACTTGAGTCTGTAGCGTGCCAATTGTGAGGTCAAACCTACTCTGTGAAACTGCTGATTGAGGTTAGTCCTAGGAAGAATTGTCTGCCTAAACCCTCGTGCATGGCTTAGTGTTTTACCGTAAACCAAATCCTTCTCTCTTATGTTGCTGGTTGAATCTTGGAAGAGCTATCTGCCTCCACAAGGAATCTGTCAGCCCGTTACCAACAAGCTCATATCCACGTCTTGACCTGCTCGGGGACTGACCGTTTTCATTTTTAGCCTAGTTTTTCTTGGGAAAGCAGTTCTGTGACATCCCAAGCAGTGTGTAGGTGTCTGTCTATCAGTTTCCATAATATTTTTCAAGCCTGTCAGCTAATTTCTACAGAGGTAGAAGTCTCAATGATATTTAATTCCTACAAATTTTCCAGCATGGACAGTGGGGAAAAGGGGAGACCTCATCACTGTTCCCGCCAAAGGGAAGGGAACTGCACAGTTTATACCTCTATTAGACATCAGAGACCCCACCTGGCTTGCCTACCTCAGCAGCAGATATTTTGAAAAGTCAAGCAGAAACACCATCAGTTAATTTATTTGCTATTTGCTCACCCATTGAAGGATTTGGTGTTTTCAAATGAGCCATGGAGCGACCACGAACACGACATTTCTGGGGAGCTTTGGCTCTGTTGCGTGCTGGGCAGGTGGGGGTTGGTGAGTATGTGGTAGGAGCTGGGTCAGAAAGCTGGGTGCTTCTCTTCCTATCTGTCCCAGGACCTCCTTTCCCAGGCAATACAACATTTTCATTTGTAACAATTACAAAAGCCTTTTTAAAATGACTTCTGAAATACAGCCTTAATTACTGGTTTCAGTATTAGTTGCATTGGCACCACATTGATTTTGGTCATTGTACAGCAACACCTGTGATTTCACTGACCTGTAATGAGAGCAAGGATAGCGCTTGTCACAGCAGAACCCCCCAAAATTTTTTGCAATGACAATCGAGGCCATCCTGGTTTTGCTCTGTAGCAACTGCAGGAATAGTGCATTAATGTGAGATGATAGGATCACGCCGACGCTACGCGTGCTTTGCACCGCTGAGCTTTACACTAACACTTGCATGGAGAATGACTCAGATAAGACAAGAAAGAAGCTGAAAAACTGTGCGCCGCTACCACAGAGATCCTATAGCGGTTACATATCCACTCCATTGTGCTATCGTTTGTGCACATGAGTATATTACTATAGAAGGACTGTTGTATTAGCAAAGGCTATCCTCAATGGCGGTAATTTGGTTTTGTCATGGTAATACAATGCTGATACACTGCAGACACAAAAGTGAGTTCTGCATGGCTTGGCAAAGAGATTTTCACATAGCTGCTGGGTGAGTCCATTGGTTTCTCAATGTTCCTAAACAGGAATGGGTCAATGGTAATTTTTAGGAAGGCAGATGCCCCTTGCTGAGCTTGTCTGACTATAAAGTGCTACACAAGACATGCAACGTACATAGCATCCTCAGCCCCTCTGTGTAACTTGCAAACTGTTAAAACTGCACAGCAGGAATGAGGACTCTTTTAATCCACTGAATTTGCTGTTTAGCATGACCCAAATAATCTGGTAGGGCTAACGTGATCTTCAGCACTAGCACTCAACTGCCTGTTATCCTCCTTGAAGCTGCAGGATATCAGAAATATCTGACTGGTTTGGACTGAAGAAAGTTGCTTGGCTAGCGTCTGTGTGTAATTTGTTTTTCAGGGACATTGTTTCAGGCTATGCTATTCTCAATGGCAGTAAGTCTCTGTTTCTGTGTGAACTTTATAGAGGAGCTCTCTCGATCATGCTACTTCTGTTGGCCACAGCTGCCTGTCCATCATTACTTCCTTTATGTTTTCTCTTTGGTGGGAAATGAAAAGCAGAGGAGGGCAGAGCCAGTGTAGGAAAGTTAAAAATGTGTCAGTAACTGCCTAGCGTGAGGCAGACTCTTTCCTCCAGATTGCTGGATACATAAAGGTAGAGCCTTGATTGGTGTAAATTGTTGTAGATGAGAAACTATTCTTATTCATTCAAATTTACGGCAGCTATATGGATGTTTAAATTCTTCCCCCAGTTCAGCAGCACCATGACCAGCAGTGACACAGAACTGGTGGGATAAAAGGGTATGAAGAATAGGACTAAAACATTTTTTTCCCATGACTGGTCCTCTTGGTGGGGAATATTTGGTTACACCTTTCCACAAATGGTAACTGGCTGAGCACGTATATTCTTCCTCTCCTGTCTGCCTTAAAGAAATAATCATGTGGGAAGCGGAGGTGTATTTTTGGGAAGGGTGTCCTGTTACCCCAGAGCTCTATAGCTTTGTCTGACTTGTAATCTACCTCCTCCTTTCTATCACCAACGTTAGGAGCTTGTCTGGGGTTATGCGAAAAGGATGTTGATAAGGCAAACTTTCAAACCTAGCATCCTTAAGAGGGCATCCAAATGCTGCACTGTACAAAGGAATTGAAATTAGCTCTAAATGCGGTTGGCTTCACCTGCTGTATGGAAAAGAGAAATATATTTTAAAAGGATATGTTTCGTGTAATCATGCTGGGTTGATCAAGTGCAGAAAGATGTCTCCTAACAATACCCAAGAAGATTACAATTGTCAATCAGAGCAGAGGTCCTGTTCTTACCTCTTTGCCTCCCTCCCCTGCCGCTCTGCTTTTCCTGGGCATAGCAGCACTGAACAAGGCAAAGAGTGTAAAGAACTATTTAATCATCAAAAGACAGTGCCAGCCAAGCATGGCACTGACTTTCAGCTCCTAAACATGCCAATAATGAAGTTTTTAAAGGGACAAATGTGCACAAAAGCAAGAGTGGAAGCCATCCTGTGTGGTCCCATGAATGGTACACGGTCTCCTTCTGGGGCTTCTCAATAGCACGAGGGCTGCTGCAAAGTGGGCAAAGCCCTTCTTGAAGCTTGAAGGGTTCCTGGAGCTTTTCAGCTCATTGCAGGATCCTCAGAAACCCTCAACATCCTCCTCCTCTTGGCACGGCGGGGTTGATAAAATCAGATCAAGACTTAGCATTTCTAAACAAAAGGGAGTGGTTAAATGGGCTTTTAAACACTGGAACCTGTCCAGCTTGTTGGGAGGCAAAGCCTGGAGAGGCGGGGGTGAGGAGAAAGCGCAAGGTGCCAAACTCGGAGTAGAGTGGCACTTGTGCGCAAAGTTGTTGGAAAGTCATTTTGTTGCTTGTGTTGTGCAGCGCGCGCGTGTGTGTGTGTGCAGAACAGATTGGCAGACGCCTGTGCCCACGAAGGCGGGCTGGGGGCCGGGGGGAGGCTGCTTTGGAAAGGTGCCAGTTGTTCCATGGGCTTTCTGCCATCAGGATTTTTTTTTTTTTCGTTCCTTTCCTCCCCATCCCGGCCCCCAAACGCACACGAACAGGCTGGCAGGAAGAGCATGCTGAAAAGGATCTGACAGTTTGAACAACACTCGATGACTTAGTTTGTTTTCCCTGACTTTGCGCCAGCAAGCAGGTCTATGGATGAAAGACTTTATTAGGCTTTTAAAGCCACTGACACAGGTCTTTCTTTGACCTGAGGTACTTGAGAAGAAATGAAAACAACGTGTAACTTTCACGGAGTTGAAAGACTGCCCAAATTGAAGAATACGGTTTACAAGGGATCCAAAGTATCACAAAACGCTTCCCAGGGTGAAGCGTGGCAGAGCGGAGCAGGGGGAGAGCCCGTCCCGGGTGGAGGGAGAAGACGTTCAGTCACTGCTCGTGGTGAGGAGGAGAGCTGATCTGGCTAATTAGGATATTACGAGATGATCGCATCCAGCGGAAGGTGCCATAACTGCTCATCAGCTTTCTGGGTGTCCAGTGTAGGGAGGGGATGGAAATTAGCACTTGCTAATTTGCAGGCGCCTGTAAGCACACCCGCAGTCCCAGCCGGGTACCAGCACGGGGCTGTGTGCTCAGCACTGCAGCTTCTGCTCCACCCGGCTCTGCTTAGAGCTGTCGGGAGAGCTGTGGAAGAAAAGCCATGCACTATTAGCGGTGGTAGCATCCACGAGGAAAATGTAGGACAGTCGGATCCCTCCTCCTCCCGCAGCGATGCCGGAGAGTCTTAAAAGGGTCAGAGCTGGTTCCGAATATTACCTAAATTATCCCCTCTTCAGTCCTCAGGGGTAGAGGGAGAATTTCTCATTAACTTTCTGTATGCCTACTTTATTCCTCAAGGAGCTTGGTTGAGGGATTTTAACAAGAAAACCAAGAATTAGGCTTTGCTTATAAAAAATAAAAATAAACAAGCCCCTTGGTGAGGAAAGAGAAAGCATCAAAGAAACTGCAGGTGCCAAAGAAGGAATGGTGCCATGGATGCTAGAAGTAACTGTGTGAAGGAGCCCCCCACTTGGAAAAGTAATTAAAAAAAAAAGGGTGATTCATCCTGTTTTCTTTCTAAAACCTCATAGAAGGAAAAAGATGGCAAGCTAGGTTTGTAGAGCTGAAATAGTTTCTCAAAACTGGAGACCAGATGACTGAGAAACAAGTAATATGGATGCTGGCTTATCAGTCTTGGAAAAGAATCACAGAAACTGAAACTGCATCTATTTAAGCCTCACGAGGCTGGGGAAGCAGTTTTCATGGTTACAAGCCATGACTGGGAAGTTTTGCTGGAGCTCACTACAGGCCTGATCCTTCCTCAGACCGAAAATAAAATGCTGCAGTCAGCAGAGACCGTGACTCCAGCAGCTCTGGGACGGGCCAGAGCTGTCACACGAGGACATCTTCCAGGAAAACTCCAGGGAACAGCCTTGTTTTCATTGTAGGGCTAATAACACCTTCTGCTCTCTTAAAACCTTGCTCTGTTGATAGTGCAGAAGTATGAGGACTTTAATGAGGCCCTGTTCAGCTGTCACCAAGGTGGATGTGACAACTGCCACCTTTGCACAGAGCCACCACTACCTTCAGTCACTTCAGCACAGCTTTGCTCTCTCTAGCAGAATCGCTCTTCAGTTTGCTTATAGGCAGGATTTCCAGCAGGCTGACATGGAGCTGTGGCTCTGTGGAAGTACTAGGTGATACCTACTGATCTGCAACACAGATCTACAAAATGCACCCAGGGAGCTTGGGTTTGCATGACGTCTCCATTTTGCCCACAAATGGGTCATCTGCGTAGATGTGTCCCACTGGATGGTCTGTTGGCTCGCTGGGATCTGTGCCCCATGTGGAAGCTGCACATGAACCGTGTCTCCAAAGGTTTGATGCTCACAGTGAGCTTGTGAACAGGAAGCTTGGAGGAGGCTGACTCAAACATGAAGTTTGCTCCCGTCCCTTTTGTTTCAGGTCCCGGCGCCGCCTTTGTGTGCGCAGGAACGCAAGGACACGTCTGTGTTTCTTGTTTCCTTTCTATAGGACTGAATGTTCTGAGCGATCGTGTTATTGTATGTGTCTGATGAGCCATATGGAAGCTGTGAGGCTTCAGGAGTGTTTTGGGAATATAATGCCAGGAACTGATAATCTCAGCAGCTCTTCCTTCTTATTATCGCATTGCTTTTGCTGCCATACCCACTTGAAGCTATTTATGCCCCTTCCCCGAGAAGCTGGTTGGTATTTCCCCGCCACAGTCTTCATTCTCCATGGGGTAGAAAGGCTTTGGGAAGTGCCGTCTGAGGCTCACTGCGACTCGGTAATGCTTTGCAGAGCCTGTTCTGTTGTCAGGCTGCCTGCAAAGGGTTTGTAGCACGAAATAACTCAGCCTCTCTGATCAGCGAGATTCAGTTTTTGCAGTACTATTAGGCAGACAAAAGGTGAATTAGCCCCACTCTGTGAAACAGCCCTGACACGGGGTGGTGCTGCTCTGTCACCAGCATTATTTTGCAAACTGGTTTTCTACGGTCTTTGATTCCAGCAAGGCAACTTGCAAAATACACAAAGGATCAGATTGTATCTCCTAGCGCTGGCCAGCGTTCCCTTCCTATGGGACATCAGCGGCTGCTGCTTTCTCTCTTTCCACACCTTTGCTTCTCCTGACCTCCTTCCAGAAAACCCACTGGCAGTTGTTTAACAGTTTCACTAGCGAGTCGGGCAGTGGGCACTTTTCCATACTGTGTGTTTTTCTCCTCCTGTGTTCGAAGAGCCTGTTCTTCCCCTGCACCTGCGGAGCTTGTTAATCTCTGCAGAAGATTCAGTTCTTTGACTGCAATCCAAGCCTGCACCATTGTGGTGGGTTGAGCCTGGCTGGGGGCCAGGTGCCCACCAGAGCCACTCTCTCACTCCCCTCATTCACTAAACAGGGGAGAAAAGGCATAACAAAACACTTTTAGGTCGAGATAAGGACAGGGAGAGATCACTCACTAATTATCGTCACGAGCAAAACAGACCAAACTTAGAGAGGGAATTCATCTAATTTATTACTAGGCAAAACAGAGTAGAGGAATGAGAAATAAAATCAACTCTTAAAACACTTCCCCCCACCCCTCCCATCTTCCCAGGCTCAACTTCACTCCCGGCTTCAACCTTCCCCCCCCTCAGCGGCACAGGGGGACGGGGAGTGGGGGTTACGGTCAGTTCAGCACACGGTGTCTCTGCCGCTTCTTCATCCTCAGGGGGAGGACTCCTCTCATCGTTCCCCTGCTCCAGCATGGAGTCCCTCTCATGGGGTGCAGACCTTCAGGAGCAAACTGCTCCAGCGTGGGGTCCCCCACGGGGTCACAAGTCCTGCCAGCAAACCTGCCCTGGCGTGGGCTCCTCTCTTCACGGGTCCACCGGTCCGGCCTGGAACTTGCTCCAGCGTGGGCTTCCCACAGGCCGCAGCCTCCTTCAGGTGCCTCCACCTGCTCCGGCGTGGGGTCCTCCACGGGCTGCAGGTGGAATCTCTACACCCCCTCATCCTTCCTCCATGGGCTGCAGGGGGACAGCCTGCTTCACCATGGCCTTCACCACAGGCTGCAGGGGGATCTCTGCTCCGGCGCCTGGAGCTCCTCCTCCCCCTCCATCTGCACTGACCTTGGTGTCTGCAGAGTTTCTTACATCTTCTCACTCCTCTCTCTGGCTGCAAAAGCTCTCTCTCTAAGTGTTTTTCTTCTTCTTAAATATGTTATCACAGAGGCGCTGATTGGCTTGGCCTTGGCCAGCGGCGGGCCTGTCTTAGAGCCGGCTGGCATTGGCTCTATCAGACACAGGGGGAGCTTCTAGCAGCTTCTCACAGAAGCCACCCCTGTAGCCCCCCCGCCACCAAAACCCTGCCACGCAAACCCAACACAACCATCTGAAGCAAACCGCATCCTCCTGCCCTTTGAATGATCCTGATCTTATCTTTTGGTCTGGCTTAGCCCTGCACAGGCAAGGATGGCTGACAAAACTGGGGTTGGATCGTGTCAGAGGGGCGGACAGTTTGAAAAATTATTATAATCTTCCTTGCTGTGCATCCAGTGCCCAAGACATGAAGCTTGACCCAGGGGTGAAGCTGGGGCTCCATGCATCTCCTCTCCATGGACATGATCTGTTAACATGGCTGTGCTGGAGAGCCTCAAATTACCAAAAATTATGATCCCCCATGTGACTGATGAAGAACTATGCTACTGTAGGGACAAGAGGGCCATGTCCTCCAAGGGTCCTTATCAATGTGGGGGCTTACAGCCCCAGTGTTTGACCAGGACATCTTGATGGTGCAGCTCTCTTCAAGGTACGGGTTGTTCAATGTCCACTGCAGCCTCGGTTCAGTCTGGAGCAGTTCAGGATAATTTCTGTTTACGAATCAACTTTTTTTCATGCAAAGGGCAGGAAGCGTGAGACCCATGCTAAAAGTTTGCCTTCCCTTGAACGGGTGAATGCAACTTCACTAACTGGAAAGATTTTAATTATCACTCAGTTCTTGCAGCATTTGGGGGAGTGTCTAACCTGGCTTAAGTGCTCTTCGAATTCTTTTAGTCCCTTGAGTCTTCTTAACCCCCGTGATATATTTTGTGATCCCCGCAGCCTGTGCGTGCTGTGCTGGGGATAAATGCCGGGCAGTTTTAGCATTATGCGTGTTATGCACCCAGCTTATCCCGCTATGGGCTGTTCATTTCCATATGAAACATTTCTTTAAATAGCAACAATCTCAGGGGCTGATTTTATTGTCCTTGCTGTGGGTGACCTCAGTCATAGTGCCCTTTTGAACATCCTGACTTATTGTTTATTTCTGGTGATCTTTGTGGCCCTGCAATTACTTCTTACCCATCCATTTTTCATACCAAACATCTTACTCTACAGTCTGATCCCAGACCTTTGCCACCTTCCTGCCGGTGACATGTGTCTCTGACCAAGGATCTCGCTCTAGCGAGAAAATCCTGGTCTTTATGATCTGCCACAGGTTCCGCAAATCTCTCTCCAAAGGAGTAAAGGGGTACCTGAATTGATTTTTGACTGCCCTGGAGAGAAAGGGAAGAGAAACCGCACCGCAGTGCACGAGGTGGGGAGGAGCCCCGTGGGATGCCCACGCACACCCGTGCAATCTCGGAGCTGGATTGTGTGTGAGGTTGACCTTGGTGGAGGTGCCTGCGTACACCCGGCGCAGCCTGGAAACCAAACCCGCTGCTGAAGAGGACCAAGTGTGGCACTGGGGTGGGGGGGCAAGATTTCAAAAGCAACCCATAGCACTTCCAAAGCAAGACAGACAAGCCAGTGAAGTGGATATTTTATTTGAGTACTTCTTGGTGTTTCTAAGAGGATTGGTTTTAAATAAAAAGGTTTGTAAACAAACAGGTTTGCTTTTTCAGTAAATCCCTTTGAACGTACATCTTTTTTGATAATGAAACCTCTTCGTGCATGTCCCCCTGTTTCAATTTTCTTTCAAATTTAAATTTCCCTTATAGGAAATAAATGAGCCTGATTATTTTCAAATAGCTTTTTCTGTTAGTCCTCGCAAAGTTGTCCATATACATACATATATATTTTTTTCTAGGTTTTTCTTCTTTTCCACAAATATGTGTGCTGATCTTCTGTGTTCTTTTAATGTCTTCCAGGAGATTTCCATTCCCCACATCAAGTCTTCCTAAATTGTCTCTTTAATCCCCAGGTTCTTAGTGCTTGGCAATGCTACTTGTTCTGAAGTGCCGTGATGGGAAGGTGGAGGGGTTTTTTCCCCCTCATTAGCTGCTTTTAACATTCACCTCCTTTGTTTGTGTATCTTCTTTAGATTCCCTTCCCTTTGTGGGCAGGGCTTTGCTCTTCTGAGGTGTTAATAAGCCTCTGGCAGAGACAACATCTGTGGCAGAGGACATTAAGTTCTGAAAAACATATTTCTTGTGTTATGAGGCCCGTTACCTCATCTGAGCAGCAACTACAGCTTTTAAAGAGCAAGGACAAAGGAAACACTGGCTTAGGGCTGCTTCGTGGTGGGTTTTTTTTATATATCAAGACTCTAGCTCAAAGTGTTTGTATGGGAGAGGGGGGAAGAGACTGCTGAGGGGAGGAACATAGAGGAAAACTTGTGAAGGGGAAAGGAAAAATAGAAGAGACTATTTAAAAATACTGTGCATCGCTTAAACCAACACCTAGCGAAGGATAAAGGCTTTACAGTGTATATACGTGATCCATCCATCTGTTCATCCCTTTTATCCAATCCTATAGTCATGGGTATCATAAGAAGGAATAAGGGCGGTTAAAGCCTCCCCATCACAGGCATGTCAGATGTTCCACACTGAACAAGATCAAACCAGGGATTTGCAGCCTGTGGGATGCAAAAAGATGTCGTGGAGGGATAAGTGCTTTTCCCTTCCTATATTGACAAATGGGAGGGGATCGTTTTTAGCAGGACGGAGAGGAGAGCGCTGGCATCACCCGCACAAGGGGATGTTAATGACTGGATTACCACCTCGCTGCTACCTGGTGTAATTGTCTAAAAAGTTGCAAAGTGAGTGCATCAAGACCCTATGTCTCCACCTTAAACTTATATCCTGATATGATTTACCTGCTAAACGTTTTGGGGCAAAAAAAGGGCTGGTGCTAATTCAGATTTTAGGCACTGTGGGAAGTGTTCGCACTCCAAAATAATTCTAAATTAGAATCAAAGAAAACAGTTTTCTCTCCTCCTCCTATGCCATCCTCCTTTAAATTTCCTGTGAATTACGTGGGAACATTATTTTTGCAATATTTTCATTAATTTCACATTGTTCCACAGGATGTTGCAATGGAAACACGACAGTGTGCTTTCTGGTCTGTGAAAGTCTGACAAGACGTACTAGGTGACATATTCCAGTCTATTTTTAAATGAAGGTATCAATTACTTTGCTGCTAGCACTTTGTTGGCTATCAAGTGGTTCTGTTGTAGCATTTTCGTAGTTCTTGGTATTTTGAAAGCTGAATAAAGCAAAAAGGTTCATTGCACAAGGTGCAGATCTTGATCTTTCCGTCTCCAGATGTCGGTGCATGGAAGAGAAGTCCTTGCCACAAGCTGGGGGACTGACTGGTGGCAGTTACGCTGTTGTGCCCGAGCCATGTCGTACCTGTGCCGTTACACAGCTCTCGGCAGCAGTGGGGGGGTTGGACTGTGCCGCCTCGATGCTGCTTCTTCACCTCATCAAAATCCCTCCCCTGCCCCGACCCACCACCTGGGACCAACCTGGCAGACCCCAACGTGTGTCCTTCAGCAGCGAAAGCCCTTTTCCTGGGGGCTGCTGTCATCTCCCCAAGGACACCTTTCCTGAAGTATCTGTTCTCAACTCCTGAAAGGCATCCAAACCCCTGTGTGAAAACTGAAACGAAAAACTGGCTGGCACATGTTTTCACGGTGGAACTAGGTGACTTCTGTGCCTGCAGATTGACGGTATCGCTGCTGCTGGCATGACAAGTCTCTGCGTGTTGTAACCCTGGCACCAATCAGTGCCACGGATGCAAGCTAGCCTCCTCTTTCATTACTCTCAGTAGCTCCTTCCCTGCTTAGGAAAAAGAGCTATTTATGGACCTGGACAAGGTGACCTCCATATGGCAGATTCTGCCACTCACCGTGGGGACTCGAGCTAGGCACATGCTCCTCGGGCAAGGCAGAGAGACACTCGCAAGCGGTGGCCACATGCAAATGTATGTTGCTTTCAAAGCAGCAGAACATTTTTTTTTTTTTTAAAAAGAAAGACATAGTAAAAAATTAAAAATAAATACTGAGAAAGCAAAGATTTTTAACTTCCTCCATGCATTTAAGGAAAACAATGCGTTTCTGCAGATTGCATGTTTGTAATATTCTGAATTTTATCTGGAATATTATGAAAAGAAATAATATGAATACTTGTCTGTATATTCCCCCCACTTGTCTATATACCCCCAGAAGAAGAGAACTTAATTCCTGTGCAAGGGTAGCTGTCTTTCTCCCTGTAGCATCAATTCCCACTTTATTCCTACCCTGGGGAACAGCACAAAAGCACTCTTCATTGGGCAAAGCTGTGTCCGTGTGAGCGAGGTGACCCAAATTTTTAAAGAAAAGGAGAGGCTGAGGGGAAGTGTGAGGAAGGTTGAGGAGCAGGAGGAAAGATGCAGAATCCCCTTGGATGTGAAGAGGTGCCGTGCCAGGGAGTGGCTGTGCAGCTCAGCTGGGCTCGCGCAGGTTGCGCAGGGCTGCGTTTCTGCACTCGATCCGTTTAATTTGATCCAGGCATCAGTGAAGTTACACAGTGACCAAAGTCAGAGGAGAGCAGCTCTGTTCCCTGCACTTTCAGACAAGTAAAAGTGCAGATTACCGCTGTCCTTTGAGCGCTATGTCCTAGAAAAGGTAGGCGAGTCCGAGTACCACCGTCTTCACGCCAAATTCTGCTATTCGCCCTGCGTGGTGCAGCCCTATTGGTATAAATAGATTTACACAGGTTTAGCCACCAGCCAGTATTTTTTTTTCCAAGTGCATCTAAGTAACTGTCAGTATTGCGGTAACAAAATTGCACTTTTAGTGAAGAATCACTCTTAATTATATCAGAGTACGGATTCCCTTGCAGCTTCACAGCCCTAATTTCTAGCTGTGAGACCCAGACTTCCCCCAGGCTGCAGTATCTCCTGTGAAACCCTCTGGGTGTAGTAGTAGGCTTTCAACAGAGGCATTATGATTTGCTGAAAGATCGTAGTTGCACAAAATGGCTTTAAAACATATATATATGCGATCTGTAAGGTGAAGAACATATTCTGCCCTGTGTACCGTTGCCTCCCATTGGATTTCTTTGAGGCGATGCAATTCTCCATACGCAGTTTCCCAAGTGAAATGTGCTGTTTGGGTTGTTGCAGGACACATGCGACATGCAGAAAGGCAAGAGCTTGTCTTGCTATTTGTGGCAATTTGTATTTGGAGCTGCTTGAATAATTCATGGCAGATCTTAACTATTTCTTTTTATCTGATACTTATTCAAAGGTAATTTTTCTCATCTGGCTATTTTTGCTTATACATCTTTGATATATGGTAATAGAGGTAAACTAGTAAGAATCATCTCCTTTTAATGCTGAACAAGGAAGTTTATTGCAATGAACAAAATAGTAGCAGCTCAACAATTTCTGTTTTATTGGGCGTCTGAAGAGATGTGTTGTAACATCATCCCTCTCTCTCTCTGCTCAGCTCGTGAAAAGCAGATATCCTCCTCATAAATCCCTTCTTCAGGCAGCGATGAAAGCAAACACAATGGATATGTATTTTGCAGCCAGCAGGAATCTGAGGGTATAGATGTGCACGGTTTCACGAGAGGCATACATTAAAAGTATTAAAGAGTTTGTTTTAAAGGGTATGTTAAAATCTACCTTTCTGTTGATGCGTGTGTTAATATTCGAAATGCGTTTACAAATCTGAGTACCTAATTTCAAATATTAGGGGGTGTCTTATGATGGTATTTCAGCGCGCTCTGTGCAGATGCATGTGAAAATCCACGTTTCACTAATCACAACTATCATTCTGCTCTCTTCCCGGTTATGTCCCTGCTAGTCAGATCTCGTTTCCAGGAGTGCCCACCCGAAGCTTGGTTCAGTAAAACAGCAAACGAGGCAGAGTCCCTACCTGGGGGGGCTGCAATCACTGTGGGGTTTCAGCCTCCAAATGCAGATTCTAGATGCTTCATTAGAGCAGCCACATTTGGAAAGTGTTCTCTAGGGACACGATCCAATGTCTATTGAAAGGAGGAAAACAAAAACCTCCCATTGATATCAATTTTAGCGGGCTTTGGATCAGCCCTTAAATGTTTTTCTATTCAGCATGTTTTTGTTTTCCTCTTTTGAATTACCTTCCCCCCCCCCATCTTTCCTTCATCCTTCCCCTTTCAAAATCAAAGTTGCCAGGTTGGAACGTGATTCCGCTTTCCAGTGCTGGGCAGATTCAATCTGTAGTGGGAATTTCCTCATAGAATACAAATATATCCGGAGGACGTTAACTGTCCTGTGTGACCTGCTTGCTGCTACTTGCTTACGTAATTTATTTTAGGGTGGTTTGGTTGGGATTTTTTTTTCATCAGGATTTATATCTAAAAGCACCTCTCCTAAGCTCTAGATGCTTGCTAACCCTGCCCGGCAGCCTGCCAGGTCCAACCAGCCAAAAATATATCACCTTACTTGGCTTGTGGGCATTTTTGTATCTTTAAAAGTTAATCCAGCTCTAAGCTGGATTAATAATGGAACATCCCTTTAACCAAAGGCACGTAAGGTCAAGGCAGAGCTATGTTGGATATTCCAGGCTGGTAACCAGAGAAGTAATTTTTTTTGTCCTATGTAGGACCCGATATGATTTATTTTAGCAGTATTTTTCCTGCTGGACTGAAGGAGGAGCAGAGGAGTGGGAACAGGGCTAGACTGAAGGAGGAGCAGGCAATCTGAGAGGTCGTGGTGGTGTTAGGGTACCGGATGAGCAGGTACCTAAAGGGCAGATGACAGACCAGAAGAGCATCAACCTTTCGGCGGGGGAGAGTTGGGGGGCGAGATGAACTCCTGGCACAGATTAGAGAGAGGCAGGCTGGCACGAGGATGCCTTTCGAGATGCTGGAGCGACAGCAAGCACACTCAAGCTGCGTTTGCATGGTTCATGTCGTCACCGGGGTACTTTGATGTGCTCGCTTCGCCTTGTAAGTCCCGGCTGTCTGTCATTTATTCAGCAGCATTACATAATGCGCTGTTAAGATCACTGACTGTGCACCCTCGGAGAAGCAAAATGCTTTTCCCTGTTACCCCTTGAATAAAGAAGACACACAGAGATCTTCAGATACTCCCCTCCTCCCACTTTCAGTTCAGAGCCTTTAAAAATAAAATAAAAAGGAAATGGAGGGCCTGTTTTTTGCTTCCACGCAGGGTTGTTTCTATCAGCAGGTGCTTGACCAGAGCCAGTCGAATTGCGCTGGGGCTGGAAGCAATGTAAGAGCAGTGTTGGGCCTTTCGACACCCAAAAATATGACGGCAGAAAGATGGTGGGTTTGTACCGGAGCGGTGTCCTCATGAAGCGCACGTTGGGGTCGGATCCAGCAGTACAGGTGTTAAACCAGAGCGAGCCCGGACTCCTGAAGGCAATAGGAAATTTAGGCAGCTTGAAGTCTGTGGTTTGGAGGCTGTTATTTTTCTCCTGAAACATTATTTTCTTCCTTTTCCTTTCCTGAAGCCCAGAAATCAATGCTTTTAAAAGATCCCCGATGGATAGGTTTCTGAAGTGTTCTTTTTATTGTCTGTTTTAGGCCTTTTTCCCCCTGTTTCTCCTGCTCTCTGACAAGAGTTGCCGGGGTGGCTGGAGCGGGGAGGGACACGGGGCAAACATTGCTGGCTCCTTCCCAAGCGTGCTCAGGCTGTTTGCACGGTTTGAGGTTAAGGGCTGTGTCTAGCCCCGGTACAGCGGGTGTTTTAGGGATCTGGATGGACAGAGGACTTCAACTCAAAGGGCAGATGTAAATCAGAACTTGGCTAGCCTTAGTCTTCAGAGAAAAAGTGTGATTCGGTCTTGCTTTCTCAACTCAAAGTCATTTCATTCATTCCCTTGGAGTCTTCCCAGCTGAGGCTTCAGCTGTTCAGTGCTTTAATAAGGCTATAAAGAGCAAATAATATAACAGAAACAGGCTGTAAATTTCTTATAGTAGGGGATTTGTCCATTTCTTTCTGATGCTTCCAGAAGCTGGGACAGCGGTGGCTGGCTGAGGAGTCCAGCTGGGCACCCCAACTCCATCACCCCTCAGACCCTGCACTTTCATAGATCGTGTGTTTCAAATTGTCAGAGTACAAAGCTTGGATCTGAGCGTAAAATACCTTATAGCTTGGACTGTTCTGGGGAATCGTGCTTGAAACACATGTAGGAGACACATTAATCTGTCTATATATACATACATAGAGTTATTGGTGCTGAAGCATGTTTATTGAACATCTCAGCATGTTTATCAATGACGGTTGAATCATTGATATTTTTAATACCAATTCCCCAAAATACTAAACCCAAATGTGTTAGGCAGCGAGATCATGGATAGAGCTGCATAGAGATCTCCTAACCAGGCCAAATGCTTCTTTCTTACCTATAAAAACCCATGTTACAAGATACATTAGCTGTAAATTCTTAACAGATGGGGCTATAACAAGCTGTTAGAGAGCATCTCCTCTGCTGCGGGGATGCACTGCTAAAATAATGCCACGTGGCTGTCTGAGCCCTAACGAAACTGAGACGAGCTGGAGGAGGAGGCTGTCATCCGTCTAGGTGTTGATGTCCTTCTCCTCACCGAGAGATCTAGTCAAGCAGTTGACCCCTTGTTAAACTCACTCAGCTCCTCTGCATATTTACGGAGGCACGAATGCCGTGACGAGAGTTTCCTCTTGTTAAACATGCGCCTTCGCTGTCCTGAACATTTCACAAGTGATTTGGAGATGGTCTAGAGAGCTCAGCGCGGGAGAGATTTTTGGGCAGTCCACGTGCAACTGTGGTACATTAAAGAGTCTGTTCTGTGGAGCAGTTTTTCCTCTCTCCCACCTTTTCAGATGATGGAGTCCTGTGGAGAGTGAATGAGGCTGTATATGAGCCATGAGCAGGACTGTTTGAGTTATCATATATTTTGCATGCACATACAGACCTGTGGCGTAGCATGCACACAGTTATGGGAATGCATATAAGCAGCAAAAAGTGCAGAAACATATATAGATGCATTCATGTACTTGTATAATGAGCAAACCTGTTTATAGGAAGAATTGAGGAGTGGCTCATTTTCCCAGAAAAAAAGATTGATCTACAACATTTCAACATGATGAAATAATTAAAATAAAAAGCATTAGAACTGGTTTCATACAGAGGTGACATATTTAATTTTGAAACAGTTCCACTATTCCTTATGGATGAGAATGCACTCCCACCTACATTGCATTTGAGAAGACAATAAATATTTTTTCCTGTTTTTGTAAAATACTTTGGCCTTAATCTCGTGTCATCCTCCTCCGGCCCCAAACAAACTGGAGGTCTTCTGAAGCCCTGTAAATCGTTGCTTCATAATCCCATAATGAAAAGCAGGATTACTTCCAGTGTAACATGTGCAGGACACATCTTTGCATGATGCTCACGCTGGGCTCGTTACCTGGATGGAGGTTTCAGTTGTCTAACCCAGGAGGGACACGGAGGTTTACCTGGTTCCCTGCAGCACCTCCACCCCGTGTGAGCTCCCCGTCCTCTGCTGTGGCAGTCTGAAGGATTTCAGTCTACCATTTTATCAGGCAGCTTGCCCTCAAACTGAAAAAGGATCAGGAGAAAAGGAAAATGCTCACTAAAATCAGTTAACAAAAAAAAATAAATTATTGTGGGGTTCCCCCCCCCGCCAAAATCCATGAGACTGCCATCCATTTTAAAGAATGCAGCATTTTTTAAAAGTGAGGGTTTAATATTTAAAACTCAGCCACAACTATTGGATTTGGGCTCTGTTGCAATATCAGATTGAACTTGCTCTTAGCTGCGTTCAGCGTGCTGGTGCAGAAGTGGCAGACCTGGGAAATGGGCCCCCTGTGCAACTTGTGAATAATTCACGTGCCTCAAAATCACACAAGGGAATATCTTTTTTTTTTTTTTTTTTTTTAAATAACACCTAATCAGCCCTTGGCACACAATGCCAGAAGAGTTTAATGAGATTCCAAAAAGAGCCATCTCTAAACAGCTGCAGATTGAGCGTGTGTGTGTAAAATACATAATTTTGTGTATGGGTGTGTTTATGTGTATATACAAACACAAGAATGTAATAAAATAGTTGGGGAAAGTATGCTCATGAATGCTTTAAGAAAAAGGGGATTCAAATGAATTTGGTACGACCTAGCCGATATGCTTTTTTTAAAGTGATCTTCTGAATCTTCAGGATGTCCTTGTTTATTTTCTTTGATTGTGCTTTGATTTAAAATTCTAGGCTCATTAAATGCCATAAAAAGAAACATTTACATAATTTACAAGCTCTTTATATGAACATTTTAATAAAAGAATACACCTTTAAATCAAATCACAAAGGCATATGACATCTTTGAAGGAGAAACTTATATTCCCAAACACAATAAACATTCTTCTATTACTATGTTAATTTGGAAAACAGGTCATGGGAAATTAAATTGCTTAAAATAGGTCACCAATTATAACTCTGCATTCTATTAAAGCAAATGCATCTCTGAAATCTTTATTAGTTTATTTTAATTAAAGGCAGAAAAATATTCAGTGTTAAATTATTGCCATTTGTATGTTTTACATTGATATGGACATACATTTATTATGCGGTGTAAAATGCTGCACATCTTTTTCATTATGATGCTTGTATTGTTCTTAGGTACTTTACCCGTAAAGTAAGTCTATAATAACATTTTAAATATAAAAGGAGGGGAGCCCAAATGGAGTAACGGTGCAAATTTAATTCGATCATTTATAAAAGGAAATGCAAAAGCAAATGCTATCAGTATTTGGAAACGGTTATTGACCTCCTCAAAATTGTTATAATGTAGGAAAGGCCGGAACTCCATTTGTGTCAGGTGTTTGTACGCAATATTGCAGTTCATATTATGTTTCTAAATTACATACATTGGGGTATATTCCCCATTGATGTTGTCTTGTAAATTCATTAATACTAATGGTAATTATTGTACAAGCCTATGGTGAGAGCTGGAATCTACCCCGCATACCCGCGTCTGCAAAAATAATGAATGTTAACTTTTTATGCATATAAGAAATGAAACGTTGGATGTGTGCGAACTGATAGGATGTCTGTAACGGTTTCTATGGAATACCAGGAGCACCTGTGTGGGGTTTTTAGGGTCGTGTTCAGGAGCTGTTCACGAGTATACCATTCCTCGAATTCACTTCATGTTCTCCTGCCAAACGTGGTTGCCCAGCCCGGCTGGAGAAGATCACCATGGCTTCACAGAGCCGTTCAGAAATGGTTTGCCCAGATGCCACAGAGAAACTTTATGCTGTAATCCTTCCAGATCAGGATGGCGAGAGGCTTGGATGCTCCTAAGAATTAGCAAAGAAACTTAAATGCCCTTTTACCTTTAAGCTGTTAGTTCCAGTTCAGCTTCCTTTCATGCTCACTGGTCTCTGGACCCCAAGAGTCCTCTCCCTGCTTGCAGGACTGTTTGTAAGCCCTTCTGCAAGCGCCCAGCCAGCTCATGGGAGGGCAGAGGCTTGACAGGGTCCTCCTCAAGGTAAGGTCACACCTGCACCTTCATCCTTAGCTCAAATTCTTGTCTTCTGCAACAGGAGGAGCAGACAGTTTTGTTGTTCATTCTTCTTCAGTGAAGACCTGCCAAGGCAAAGCAGAACAGGGCAGTAGTTTTGGTTTCTTGCCGATGGAGTCGCCTATAGATTTCTCATGTGCAATTTTTTCCCTTCTCTTGGCTGCTCAAAGCACATCCTTAAAAGAGGCTCAAGAGATCTTTAAGTCTAAACAATAAAAGACCTATTACTTACCCAGGAGACCAACAACAGCTCTCAAGGGTAAACCCGCATTAATTATGTATTTGAGCATTTGTATGTTATGCATTTAGACAGCATACGTGTTATTTACTGAATAGCTGGTAATGGCTGTGAAGCGGTTGTGATGATCTACGGTAAATATGACCGTCTCAGGATTTGAGGTGAAGCGGGTGGAAGAAGGAGCTGGTGATAGAGCACCAGGCATCTCACCTCCCTCGCCTGGCTGAATTCTGCCCGCTGCTGCTATTTTGTCAGCCTCAGGATGATGTAAACATGAGTGGTGGTTACAGAGAGCCACGTACTTTCGCTGTTAAAGTCCTGAGATTGGTTTATAGGCAGAATCTACTCTTTCAAACTCAATAACCTGCATTCTGTTTGGTGGTCGCAAAAGAAAGGAATGCTGAGACCCCAGGAGATGGGAGCTCTTGAAAATTCAGACTTTTTCTTCCTTGTAACCATGAATGTGAATTCCCTTTAAAAAACCCAGCCCAAATCATATATGGTACTCCTGTCCAAATGCAGTGCTTCCCCTCTGCAGAAACAACAGATTTTCACAAAGGATTACTATCAAATATTGTATCTCCTTCAACAGAGGAAGGAAAAGCAACCAGTGTGCCACCAGCCTGCATGTCAGGTTAGTGGCAGAACCAGAAATCGAACCCAAACCCCAGGCCGGTGCCATCAGCTGAGTTGCTGCTGACACAAATCCGGATTCAGCAGCGACTCTTGCAGAGAAACCGTCCCTCTGGAAATCCAGCTTTTTCTCAGGGGACCAGCTGGTGGGAGAGAGGTGTATTTTGGCCAGTCCTTCCTCCCTTCATTTTGCACTAAAAGGTGTTTCCAAAAGAGATGCTTGCTTCCTGCATGACTCCCTTTTTCTAGTATTTATTCAAATGCAGTGTTGTAATATTAACTAGACGGGTTTATGAGGATAATTTTTATTAATGACTGTGTAGCTATTATATCAGGTAGCAGTAAAATAGAACAAGCAAATCTAAAAAAAATAAAGATCCATCAAGTACTTTTGTTGATTATCTTCTGGAATCAAATTGGCTGAAGCTACATAAAAGTACATTATTACTTTTCTGGAATAGTGTATATGTATTTCTTCCCACCTTTCTTACAGCTGGAAGCAATTCCTTGTTTGTAATAAAGCTATAACTTAACAAGTAACAGTCATTATTGATCACGTTTATCATCTCTATTTCTCCCTGTGGTCCTGATATTTGGCCCATTAGAGCCCCTGAGCATTTGCACTTTTGTCTGCAGTTTTGACTCTGATACCTGCGGAATTTGCACAGACACAAGGGGTCTCATGTCACAGGGGCTGCTTGTATGAGTTAAGAGTAATGGGTTGCAGGATTGGGTCTGGAGATAAGAGGTATTCTCTAAAGTCCTGAGTCAAGAAAATATTTCCTTCAGAGAGGCACTGAAATACGTCAGCACGTCACTGCAATCAGTGGGATTTAGACGTGCTTAAAATTAAGAATAATCTCAAATATGGATGGGTTTCAGTCTGTCCTTAAATGCTTTCTTGGACTGTAATTTGGATCTGCTTAAATTTTACACTGAACTCTTAAAAAGTAATTTTGATATATTTAACACAAAATACAATCGGCAGAATGTGCTTGCCAAGCCTGCAGCTTCAATTCTGTGTTTCTGTAGGAAGAGTATTTGGTTTGTTTTAACTTGCAGGGTATCAGGTTTGGTTTTGGTTTTAAATCTTAGTCTAGGTGCTTCAAAATGAAAAAGTTCAAATTATACAACTGAGCAAACAGCATTACTATAATCTGCATAAAGATGGGTGTGGAAGAGCTGTGGTATTAGCAATTCATTAATATGCAATGAAAAGCTTATTTGCACTTTGTCTAAAAGTAACAGTAACTTCAGTTTTGCTCTCATTTGCATAAATGATACAGCACAAGACTAAACCACTCCAGTAATAGTCATTAACAGGATAATCATTGAAAGATTTTATGTATAGGCTACTGAACTGTCCATTTAGGCACATTTAAGTTAACGTACAATATATAGCTAGGAGGATCGTGTTAAGGAATGTGCTAATTTACGGAAGCTAGTTTCCCAGGCAGCATTTACAGGGGTCATTTTTCATGAACTGCTGTAGTCACTTAAATCATAATATTTCATAATAAACATCAAAGGCTACTGTACGGTGGGGATCATAAAAAGGCAACAAAGCTGCCCCGTGCTCATATTTGCCTTCAGCTTGGGCCACCGCCTGGCTGGGCGAGCACCGTCCCCGATTTTCAGTCATGAGAATTTTAAACATATTTACAGCCTCCCACCAGCAAAGCTCAACATACAATGGTGCTGGCTAAACCTGCATTAATGACCAAAATAGTCTTCCCTAGAGGTGCGCTTGCCCTCTAGAAAATAAATCCTCACCTCCAGTAGATAAACAGCCACGTCTTTGCTCACAACAATCCTGCTGCTGAGAGTTGCGGCACGGTTCTGGGAAAAGCAGCCTCGGAAAGCTGCTCCCCCTGTGCTTCTCCAAAGAGATTTTTTGATTTTTTAACTTGTGCTAATAATCCTTCAGTGCTTTTTGGGATCGGACCCACAGGGCTGCCAGCAGTGCCAGAATTGATCCCCTTCACCCAAACGTTTAATCGTTAAGCATCTAAGCAAAACACGCTTAATTTTCATTTTAAACCTGTCCTTAATCCCGGTTGGCTTGACTGGGGCTGCTTGTTTTCTCATCCCTGCTCCGTGCTGGATGGGGAGAAGATGCTCAGGGTTGAAACAGGCTTTAGACAGGCAGCAGCCATCGGGGGACAGATCAAGGAGCTTGCCTTTTTCCTTTCTTTTTTAGCAGAAATATCATCATATTTCAAGGCACACACCAACTGCTGCCCAATGGGGTTAGGCAGCTTAACCTGTGCATTGCCTGCCAGAAAGATCCTTGCCTTTTCCTCTGGTCGTGGCCCCTGCGGTGGGTGCACCACAGGATCACAGCCCTTCTGCGCTTGCTCTGTTAGTGTGAAAACAAAGATCCTTTCAGATGAGACATCGGTAACAAAAGGAATCGCACCGATCTTTCTCAGTGCGGTTTCCCACGTGCATTTAAATGATGAAACTTGCAGGAACTGAGCTGAAGGTGTTGCCTGTTGCAGATGCGGAGATAGTTGTGAAAAACCTGTTCCAAAAGCGTAGCAGCTCCTTCTTCCCTCCTCTCCTTCTTTTCCCTTGGTCCAGCAATATTTCAGCTTCAGAGCTTGGTCCTGAGCAGTGCTGTCCATTAAAGTCAGAGGCTTCAGAGCAGCTGATGGGTACGGTTACGTTCTTTTAAGCAAGGTTTTCCTCTCAGAGAGGATTTTTACTGATACAAATCCATTGATTTTTGTGTGTTTGGCTGCTGCGTTGCATGCGAGAGCCTAATCAAGCCTAAACGTCTCTAACTTTTATAATACTAGCAACCTCTCCGCAGATGAACTCTGATCCGAAATATTCATTTTGGTGGCACATCTTAATTGCATTGCAATTATTTCTGAAGTTACTCTGAGTGCTTTCCTTTTGCTTCCTCTACATTTTCCATAGACTCTTACAGCATTCTTTAAATCAAACGGTGCTCAGATACCATGGTGATGGTTGACCTTATTATTATGGGTGACCTCTTTCTTTTGGCCTCGGACAGCAATGGCTGACAATAGAGAAGAGCATTTGCTGTTTCTGTGTCAGGATATGGGGGTGTTTTACAGTCCGCATGTGAGATGGTGGGTGCGGATTAAACTGTGGATTTTAAATCATAAAGCCCAAAGAATAAAAAAGTCAAATGTGCAAATGCCATTATCAGAGGCTCAGCTGATTTCTTGACACTACCATCAGCATCCCTGACATCACAAATTTCAGTTACGGGGAAAACAGATTACACCATTTTTGCAGGGGTGGAATACGTATCTGCTGAGAAAGCAAGGTGAATTTCTGCCTTGGCTTTGTGTGTGCGCAAGCACGTACTGGGTGGGGAAGGGTTAGACATTCAAATCTTTTGCCTCCGTAGCGTAAACATCTTGATTTAGCCTTGCAGAAAAAAAAGAGGGTAGGAAATTCAGCCTGCAAACATGATCTCATAGGGGTGTCTGTCAATTCATTTTTCAAAATAATGTATGTATGTGTACGCACACACAGAGAGATGTTTCCCTTTGGACTCCAAGATTTTCATTACTTTATGCACAACAGCCCTGGTCAAGCTCAGGAGAATAAATTGTAAAATGCTACTGTGTGGATGGATCTATAAACTAAAAAATCCTTATTAAAAACAAAGAAAAAAAAAAATCTGAGTCAGATTTCTGATGATTTTATTTGACTATGAGTAGGGTTTGGAATTTGCAGCCTGAACCTTAGAGACTCTGAGCTGGAGAGCAACTACTAAGCTGGCTACCCAGCAGCCAGTTACACTCCTGCTTTGAATGTTTAAACATCCTCAAAACAGAATGAATTTTTCATCTATCACTTCAGCAAACAATCTGGCTCCTGTGTGCTGAGGGGATGAATAGCCACGCGTGTGCGATCTTAATGGAAAAAGACAAGAAAGCATGAAGTGATGCTTTTTAAAGAGCGCGAGAGGAGCCCACCTCACTCGCGTTTCAGGAGTTAGATGTCAAGAATTGCGTTTTGCAGCAGCGTGACTTAATAAATTTTCCCTTTGCCTTCTTCTGTGATGTCGTCTCCTGCGCCAACAAAGGGCTTTTCACTCGGCATAGTTTTAGGTTGCGGGATTTTTCTTTGGGTTTGGGAAGCTCACACCTGATTTAAAGAGGCTGTGACAATGCCTACAGAGCTACCGCTTCCCTGGCTCGTCTTTTATGCGATGCAGGAGGCTTTGATAGAGCACGTCAGCACATACCTTCCTGTCTGCAAGGCTGCGACGAAGGTGTCCAAAAGATGGACCATCTCCCAACTCCCTTCTGTTGCAGAAACACAGGCAAGAGAGGATATTTATAGAAATGAAAGTGGCTCTTTACAGTCCCCACCCCATTTCTCGCTTCTTTTTAATCTTTCTTCTCCATATTGGTGACTAAGTATCAGCTTGGCTTACTATTTGTAGCACTCCGATTGCTTGTAAAAATAGCAGATTTCCTATTTTATTTCTTTTATTTTTCTATTTCTGTTTTATCTTTATGCTGTCAAGGTCTTTATATGAATTTTCTCTTCCTAGCACACTAAGTATTTAAAGAAAAATTGCTAGCTCAACGTGACTTTTCAAATCTGATCCTTTTGCTGTCCTGATTCAAAAGCCCTACACGCGCACACTGGTCCTTATCCTGTAGTCAGCTCTTTTAATATGATTTCAGGAGACCGTTACAAGATCAGTTATAGAGACTAAAAGTAATGAAGCTCTCGATTGCTGGTAACGCATTTAGAGGTTGGACAAATGTGCCATTTAATAACAACAACAACTATAATAATTTGTTATCCAGGGAAAAACATGTGGGCTAGAATTAACAGGAAATGAGTTACTTGTACATTAACTATTAGGGAAAAAAGCTTCAAAGATGTATGTAAAAATATTTCAGCTTTGCTCCACCCCCTTTTGCTCTTCAGGCAGAAAGGGGTTCAAAGGGAAGTGAGACTTTGGAGTGAAAAATTTAGAACCTGAAATATTGTGAAAATTTTTCATTCAAAACTGACTGTAGGAAAAGACTATTTCCTTTAGTAAAGGCCATACAGGAGACATTTTAACTTCTTTAATTTATGTGCCATCTCCCACAGAAGCAGATGTGGGGCTAGTTTAGCGCTGGTCAGCAGTGCCAGAGCTGACCGTGGTGAAGTGCTGGTTCTTCCACTGATGCAGTTGAGGACAACAGCAGTTTTCAGGGTTTTATTCTGTAAAACAGTTCAAAATATAACTTTTTAATATTTCTTACTGAGTACAAGGATGAGGAAGCAGAGACAGCCACCTGTGAGCCTATGGGTATTTCACATGGAGCTCTGTCTCATGGATGCCCATGCAGGAACACTCAGTCCCACCACCATACCATGCCCAGCCATTTGTGCCCGGTACAGCACATAGTTTGAGGCAAAGAGAGAGAAACTAGTGCAAGGCACAAGAGGTGATGGTTATTTTGGTTGGTTATATAGCGTTGGTCTAACCCAATGGTGCCTACAATCTCATCTTGGCTGCCCTCACGGGCTTGCAGCATGCATAACGTGTCCATGGCCTCAGTCAGTCCATGCCTTCAGGGACCTGGGGCTCTGCTTTCCTCAGGGAGATGCTTTTGCAGGCAGGAGACCTCAGCTTGCCTGCAGAGCCCGCGTTCCCAGAGGTTTGCACTTGGAAATTATTATGGCAGCGTTGCATCCCTCCCTGTATTCAAAATCCTGAGTGAAGCTGCAATTCATGCCACTGGTTCCAAAAAAAAAAAAAAAAAAAAAGCCTTAGACTCCAACCTGAAAAATTCCAGGTGTTTTGAGTTTCTTTTTGTTTGGTTTGAGCCATATGGCCACTTTTTGGAATAGTTTGTAACATCTAGAGAGTGACTTACCCTTTTTTAATAAAGCTGGAAAGCTCAGATTCTCCTAAAGCACCTTTCCAGGAGCTGAAGTCTGAAGAGTATTGATGATGATATTTTACAAGAAAATCTTGAGCAACAAATTGGCCCTAACGGTGCTGTTGGAGTTGCATGTACACACATGCAGGATGGTCACTCAATCATAGTACAGCTTATTGTGACCTTGACCACGGAGAGGGCAAATAAAAGTGTTTTGAGTTGGAGTTAACATTCTCTGTCACTCTCCTTGTACGTAGTGTAGGTCCACTCAGTGGAGACACCTTGCACTGAAGTCTCCACTGTGGATGAAGTTATCTAGGGACACGTTTCCCCCACCAGCAAGACCAGACTTGCTGGGAGGCAAGGGAAAGACAGGAAACAACAAGACTTCAGCTCTACCTTCCCAAAACTGCCCAAATATTTGACAATATCTCAGTAATGTCAGTACCTAGGACAACCTTAGACATTGTCATCTCACCATGAAGCTTCCAAAGGTAACAAGACAGGATAGCTCAGAAACAACTGCTGCATGTGTTTGCTGCTTTTTCCCTGAGAGTTTTGCTTTGGCGAGGAGGGCATGGCAAGCACATCATCATGAAGATGGCTGACCCAGTCTGGAGAAGGTGCTTGGATGCAGTGCAAGGGGGTTAAACTCCAACTGATGCAGGCAAGGTTTTGGTCCATTGAGGCCCTGGGGCTGACAAAGCCCATTACAGAAATATTGTGGGACCATGGTTTCATGCTGGTCTCCAGAGTAAAAGCATTTGAGAGAGAGATGGGGCTGGAAGAAACACGTTGGGAAAGAGGGGAGGTAAACCCCAGAGCACGTTGTGACTGCTGTGTTGATGGGTACCAGAGCAGTGATAGTGATTCACTTTAATTTACAGCAGTGTCTCTGGCTGCTCTGGCTCATGCTGGTGGCTGCAAAAAGCTACTTGGGGCAGTAAAAGTTAATGGTACACGTGGCTGTGCAGGATGGGGCTTCTGGAGCAGCTTTTCTTGGGAAAGCTTGCTTTTATGTGTGTGTTTCTGCCCTCACCATTTGAGTCTCAATGCTTGTGAAACAATTTGTATATTAAAAGCGCATGCTGCAGAAATATACCCCAAAAAAACCCAAGGGTGAGGCATTAGTATCCCCTCATAATTTCATTTTTATGGTTTCACAAATATATGCTGCCAGTCTTTAATTGCAGACAACGCACTGCAAGGCAAGGAGGGATATCCTCGGTATGTAATAGCTGGCCAGAATTAGGCAATAGCTTTGCCCCACCCGCAGCACCCTCGGTGATTTCCTACAGTACTCAGTACAGTCATCGGTATGTGTGGTGCATTAGTTAAGTTAATTACAACAGCACAGAGATTCATTGCAAATTGTTCCTAGTTAAAACTGAAAATTCACTGGAACAAGGAGTGCTAATTATATTCCACTTGTTACTGCTGTGTCTAGTTAATATTCCAACAGCTGCTTTGGCAAGATAATGATGGCTCCAGCAGAAATTACTGAACAAATAGATTTTTAAATCAGTAACAACATATTTACCAGGATTTTTTTTCCCCTCTTCATACACAAAGTTAAGCCCTGCCAGAGTAGAGCATTCATATTCACTGAAAAGTAGAGATAAAAAAAATCAACATTGCCATTATTGTGTTAATTTGGCACTCTTCAAAAAAAAAAAAAAAAGCTAAGCAAGAAAATATTATTGATAAATAAATGTTTCTATCCTCTTATAGGGATATAGTGCTCTTCTCAGGTTCACAAAACCCAGTGTAGCCTTTTGGTTGACCATATGCATTGTCAGAGGCAGCATCGAGAACGGCGTGAGCGCTGGAACCACGTGCCGGACCGTTGCAGTGCGGCACGGTGGGGATTTGGCTACCGCTCGCCCAGGGCTGCTTCCCAGTTTGTCACTGCTGAAATGTGCAAATGGATTTTTAAATTGCAATAGTGGCAGCGTGGCGCGCTCTTACTGCCCTTAGTAGTGGAGTTTAGACATTCAATGGGGACTTGGGAGAGATGGTTTCCAACACCTACTTCTAGCACAAGGTTTCTTGAGTAACCTAGAGAAAATTCTTTCTTTTCCCCTGGACCTTTGCAAAGCATGCAGACTCGCTGCACAAACCGTCGTGCAGATCTTGCTTTTCCTCCACAGACTGAGTAATGAAGTTAAATGCTTGTGAGACCTTGTAAGGCAGAGAAATCCTTCCATTAAAGCTGCGGAACCATGACACAGTAAAGGCAGGAGCCACCTTCTCTGCTGGGGAGGAGCAGCGGAGGTTGCTTGGGCTTTGCTTTGTGCACAGCCGTCTTAACCCGCGGCGTATGCGGCACGGGGAGACCCTTTAAGCAAAAGTTTCAGGTTGCATCTAACACACCAGCACTTGTGACCTGAAATCATTTCTGTCTCTGAGGCAGCAGATAGAGTTTCAGGTCTTTTGAGTGTCGACACCTCTGCCGGTACAGCAGCTCAGAGCTTCCTGCATCCAGACTCGGAGACTGTCCGTGTGCTGCAGCTCAGACCGGCGCTGCATCCAAGCAGTGATGCACAGCTGCATTTCAGCAGGATACGTGCACACGATCACCCAGCTTCTGTGCCTGGTTATACCCAAGGCAACTCATCGCTAAAGATCCCAGATTTTGATCAGTAGAAAAGCATCTGCCTTACAGAGGCGCGTGGGACACCACAACCTCCATCCTGCCCTCTGAGCAGCTGAGGCACAGCAAAGCAGAGAGGACCACCTAACGTCACGCTGAGGCAGCCACCTAACCGAGGGCAGAGCTCGGGTTTGGCACTCCTCCCATCTTGTGCACTTACCTCTGGGTTCACACAGTAGCCTGTGTGTATGAAAAGATGCAGGACATTTTTAATGAGTTGTGAACAAGAAGTTCAGCTGGTGCTGAATGTTTAAAATCAGAGGCAAAACAAACATGCTAGAGTGTCTGGGGTTCTTTTTAATGGATAGCACAGCTTCTGGTTTATTATTACTGCTATTACAGTTTGCAGCTGCAAAATGATCTGAAATTTCAATAGCAGCATGCCTCTTCATGCTGCTACAGGAATGTATATGCTCAGTTGTATAAATCGACATGCACCTCTCATCCAACCAGGCTGGAGCTCTGGATCACACCATTTTATAATTCATCTCCTGAAAAGGGGGAAAGATACGCTTTAACACCTCAGCTAACAAAGGGGAATGTTTAGCAGTGCTACCGCTGAGCGAGCCTCTACTTTTTGAGGGAGAGCATGCAGCAGGGCTGTCCTGCTGGAATTACTCACATTTTCAATTAGTTTTCTTTGGAGAGAGGATTTTCTTCCCACTTAGTCATAACACCAGGATGTGTTAAATAAATTCACTCTGGGTTGTTCCCTGTCTGGCAAAATAATTTGTGAATCAAGGTGGGGGGGGGAAATCTAGTTAGCAGCAATTGAACATACAAAGTGGGGTGACCAGTAACTCTCTGCTGCTGAGCCAACATTGATATATGTCCTATGGTGTCTTATGGGAGGTTTCTAATTGCAATATGAGTTTTGTGTAGTAACCTACTGGGAGAAGGGGAGAACGCAATTGCTTATCAGTTTATCATTACAACCTTTTATTAAGGTTTTTTTTAATTAAAATGGAGCGACAAATGTACACTCTTATCCCTATAAGCAATCTTATCTAGTGTGACTGCTGCTATATTAGTGAACTAAATCCTCTTGATTACATTGGATGTGATCTTATGAAGTATGACAGCTTTACATATTAATAATAGGAACTGTCTGAATAGGCTGTCACATGACCCTCTTCTCTGTGGCTCTCCACCAGCACAGTTTTAATCTATTTATCTTAGTCGCTTTCCAAGATAAGCTGTTGTACTCTCAGGAAAGTGCAGTTGTCCCCATTTCATAGATGGGGAGCAGAAGCATGGAGTCCAGGAGGACCTAGGACCAAATCCCCAACAGCCCCTTTTGTCCCTGGAGCTCCAGCTCGACCCCTCCCTTCTTTAGAGGTGCAGAGCAGGAGGGACCTATTTTGTTCTCCTGATCTCAAACTGAATCTCCTGGTGTTCCCAGCATCAATTTCTGTTTGCATGAGATGAGCATCTGCTTTTGTTTAGTCACTTCTGCAGCACCAGGAGCAAGGGGACTATTCTTCTAGATGACTTGCCCGTGCAAAGGTGCACCTAAAATGGGTGTGCAAGTGACTTTGTGGGCCCAGGTAGCTACATGCATACAATTGAGATGGAAAAATGAAAAAGGGGCCCTAATTAATAGGACTGAAAGGGTGCACTACATATCCAACTTTACCATCACTAACGCGGGGTTTGTATTATGTAGCTACAGGGTCTTTATTGAAATGTTTTTGACTACCATTGCTCTGACTGAGAAGAAAACCAGGCTCTGTGGCATGATGAGAGTGATGAAGGATGGAGAGGGCTCTTGTTTGCTAGTTCGTTTGCTTGCCTCCTTTCCCTAACTCTGAATTAGGATCCCCTTTAAGCCAAGGGAAACCAGAGTTGCTCCACAGCCACTCAGCTGCTATAAATCCGTGCAGCTCCACAGAGGTGTGGAGGTGTAAGAGCCATTCACTTCCAGCTTAGCTTTACAGCTTTACTGTCCTACTGTTTCCAGTCAGTGGCCCAAATTCTGCTCCCGGCAGCATCAGTGCAGCATGCTGAAGTTAGCAGAGTTGTTCCAGATTTGCAGCAGCGCAGGATGGAGCTGTGTGCTCCCGTGGAGCCGGCTCCGCCGCTCACGGGAAACTCTTAACATCTGTGCCTTTTATGACAAGCCAGCAGAATCCCTCCAGAGCTGGTGGGTTTTTATGGCAGACGAAAAATCAAAGCACTCTCTGTGGGTTAAAATTTAGAAAATCTGGAGGTACAAATGAATGAAAAGGAGGCATGGGATGTGCGAGGCAGTTTAACTGTCATAGTGCCCTCAAATCATAAATGCGTCTAGAAGCGATCTCTGAAATCCTGTAGACCAACATCAAGCCAAAGAAAGTCCCAGGCGCTTACGGCTTCTGTGATTGTGTCTAAATTGGAACGTCTGAATGTCTCTTCCCACTCACAACTCCACACTGCAGTATTGTTCCATTAATGTTCTATTTCCGTTTCATAGAAAGTTTGGGGGAGGTTGTGTTCTGTTTTACCCCTGCAGGTAGTGCTACCTTGTTTTATAGCTTCCATTCATTTCTCTTCGTTGCATTTTAGAAGGGTAGTTAATTACAATTTCTACATTAATTCCATTTTGTTATTTCAAACTTCACCTCCTTAACAGAGGGGACCTGCTTTAATAATAATGGCGTTTCATTAACCACAAGCAACTAAAAGAAATAGCCTTATTTCCCTAGAAATTTCCTAGCCATTCAAATGGTAGCCCATACATGTTTATATGATTTTTATGATTCCTTTCATGATAGTTCAGAGGACCTGTAGAGTACCTGGAGGATCAGCACTCATCTTCGTAGGCTGAAACAGATGAACAGTGAGGTTTGTTTTCTGTGCAAGGAAAAAGATGCACGAGGAAATCTGCCAGACGCTCCAGAGGAAACAAAATAAATCAGTTCCCCAGGGAAGCTAGAAACACTGATGCCCAATGGCTCATCCAGGTCTTGGTGGGGGGTTTCGGATGGTGCAGCTTGACCACAGTATTCATAACCTACTTGCACCAATGATGCATCTCACAAGCTGCTGAACATTTCGACACCTGGGAAGTGTAGCTGCTTAGATATTGGTCTAATATATGGGTTTAGAAAGAATCCAGTTATGGAAAAGTGGGTGTCAAATCTAACAATAAATCTTCTGTACTCAGATTTGAAAATATGTCTCTACCTGTGATAAAAAGCATCAAAATATAAAGCTCGTTATAAATGACCAAGTTCAAATAAATGTGTTTAATACTCGGCATAAAGTTGATTCAGAACTGAGGCTGTTTCCTTCCATGATACCTCCTCTGCTTTAACAAATAACCGCCGAACGATTAATCTAAAGGGCCTCTGATGTCCCAGCCAAACAGTTGACGTGAATAATGGTTATGGCCCCACGTAATACACAAGGATCATAAACAGTTAATCTTCACCAAAAGGGAGAGTGAAATATTGTTTGATATCATTTTTAATAAAGAGAATAAATTAGGCTTTAAATATCATAGCACATCTTTAAACGCTGGTTACAGCTCTTGCACGCAGAGCGAATTAGCAACTGAATAAGTGTGTCAGGGGTTATCGGCTGAATTATTACCTCCCGGTCCACTTTGCATTATACTGGCCGTTGTGTCCATGGTAGCTAGCAAGCTGGCCACCTGCTTACGATGGCTGTACAGATAACCAGCTTTGTCTGATGAATTAAAATGGTGGCTTTAATCTTGTAGTTAATTCCTAATTCCACTAGTAACATCAGTCACGTGAGGGAAGAACGCATTGTTCTCCTCTGTTTACTTACTGATATTTTAGGTTTTGATGATGTCCAATCTCCCTGCAATGGTAAATTTAACTCTTCAGGTCTGGCCTGGAAATGCAGTAGCCGTGGTGGTTTATTGTTAACCACAAATCCAATGTTGGCAAACAAAAAAGGAAGGGGTTAAAATGAAATTCAGTGCACACGTCCCTTCCCTCTGGCTGTGCATCAGATTGAATTCTAAGAAAGATTGATGGTGGGCTTTAAAATTAATTGCAAGTACAATTGTTATTATTAATACACATGCATATAGATCTAATAACATTATGCAAGTCTTAGGAATAACTGTGCTATGAGAAGGTAAATCAGATGTAAATGCATAGTTTGGTTGTATTTATCAAATGATGCCCACCTTTGTTATAATACCGCCTTCAAGACCAAGAAATAGTCATTAGATCAGTTGATGCAATGAGGCTGATTATGTTGGGGGTTTTAGGCAATCCATGAGAAACTGCTATAAGCCGTGTCCGCAACAGCAGTTGTGGGAAGTGATGTTGTTGCTCCTTCCATGGCGTTGTGATTTGTTGTACTCTGATGTATCCTCCTGCTGTAGGATCTCTGCAGACCCAGTGAGCGACCTCTGTCAGCACTGCTAGAGACTTGCGGTGCCTTGTTTTATGAAAACAGAGTACTTTGTGATCTCACCTTGCAACCAGTGGCCAACAAGCCGTATGCAAACTGGTACATGACTCAAACTAATGTTTAAACTATAAATATATTTTCCCCCTTCTTTTCTGTGCAGAGGGACAAACACTGCTGGTATAAACCCAGAATGTCCCTGTGGAGGCTACTGGTAGCGTGATTCATTGCAGTGACCAAATAAAAACCACAGCGTGGTGCAGAGCCCCCGGTGTGTCTGTGTCCGAGCCGCCTCTGGACTCGGGAGCATTGCTGCTGTGCCCAAGCAGCTGGAGCATCTCACAGTGTGAACACAACCGTGCTGCTGCTGGGACTCAGGCTTGTGCTTCTGCACAGCATTTCTCTGCTCGGTTCAGGTGCAGCCACTTGGCACTAGGACAGGGATCCCTGCACCGTGTCCATGACTTGCTCTGAGCCCACCATTCTCCTGCCCTTGCCCTCCTGGGAAAAGCCCATGAGTGAGGAGTGACTCCACCATCATCCAAGTTGTACTGGCACTGAAGGCAAATCAGTTCCTATATTTCCAATTCCTGCTGTTCACACGCCTTATTAATTATACCACCTAAAGCATATTTCCAGAAATATACACATTTCTCTTTCGAAAAGAATCCTACATTTTGTTCTGCATGGTTAAAAAAGGGATAGAACTTGAGAAGATCAGGAAAAAATAGAACCGGAATGGTTTTCTTTGTCAAGAATTATTTGATCTTTTTATTTTTGAGGGGGAGGGGGGAAATCCTAAACTTTGCATTTCAATGGATTTTTTTATTATTATAAATCCATCTGTGCACACACATGCAAAAAAAATCTTTTCTGTTCTGTACAAGGCACAATTTAAGGCAGCTTTCAGAAATAAAAGGCAGAACAAATGTTATTGTTATTCCCAATATACAGATGTTTATTCTTATCTTTTTCCCCCCTTTCCTTTCTTTATTTCTACTACTGTCTTTTCGGTGACATCATAAGTAGGACTTGTCTCTTTATCGTCTTGCAAAGACTTTTGTTTTCTGGGACAGGAGCCTATTATGTCGTCACACGCTGGAACAGTAATAATCTCCCCCCTCGCTTGGAAGTCTTAATAGAAGACAATGAAAGAAACCATATTGTTTTCTGCTGGCACTAAATAAAGGAAGCAAGGGAATCTGAAGGGGGAAAAAATTACACGAGAGAAGCAGTCACTCTGGCATTTTGCTTTCTAAATTAGTGTTTGGGGTAAAGAGGGAGAGGGTTTCCACACTTAATAGACAAGGAAGGACATCTTAATTACTAGGTCAGACACCAGGCTGAATGGCATGTCAGGTGAAAGGACCTAATCCTGGAAGGAGCTGGGCACACCTGGAGAAATGATCTCTGCTCCTTACCTTGCGGTATCCAGCAGCTACCATTTGCCTTCGGCAGAAGGTGACATTTTGTAGACTGAGTTCATGTAGCCCCAGCTATCCAGATGCTGAAGCACTTGAACTGCTCCAGTGCAGGCCTGACCTCTCCAGCTGTGCTCCACCTCCTTGCAGCTGGATGAGTGGGCTTTCGGAAATGTGGAGGCTCTTCTTGCTGCTTTGCAGGTCCTTTCCTGGGGCAAGAAAGCTGGCACAACCTTGCCCCTTGCTTTCATCTCAATACCTGGTGTCCAAGGGAACATCTGAAAAACTCAGAAATATTTTGCCTGTACCTTTCTCGTGGTCACAGACACTTACCTTCATCATATTCTAACTTCATTACTACTACAGGACCTAATTCTTCTTTCTAGTTTCAGGAATGCTCTCGTCTTTGGCTTTCCTTGAAGCAATAACTGAGAGCTCATATCCCCAGGGTAGGAACAAGCCCTGGAAGATGTACTAGCTCCAAAGGGCAATGTCCACCTAAAGGCTTGGTACCCTACAAAGGAGGCGCTTGTGTAAGATATGATGATGAAGGTCTCCTCCTGGCTTGCTCTACCTTCTCCTTTCTCCCTGTGGTTAAACAGAGATGCTTTCTTGAGAAAAGAGGGTCATGCTGCAGGAGGAGAGTATTTTCAATAGGCAAGATTTTGTCTTCCTGTAGGCAAATAGACTAGAAGTACTGAAACAAAAGCTTTTTTTTTTTTTGTTCCTCATCTATATATTGGGAGACAAGCAGATAATCCCCTTACTTACCTTAACACTGTGCAGCAAAGAAGGCAATATAATAATATCATATGGTAATTCAATGTTCTTCACACCATGGCTGCCTCTTTGGGAGTTGCTGTATCTAATGTGTTATGTCTTTTTATCTCTGATTTTCAGACATATTGAAATGCCTGAAAGGAAAGATCATGTATACAAAATAAATGTACATTAAACTAATACTATGACACAAGTGTGAGCCTTGAATCCCCTTTATGAAATAAAAGCCATAGGAAGAAATTTAGCATGTATGGGGCCAAATTTTCTAGGATAGGCTTTGCTCCAGCTGGAGAGACCTTGTTGTGAGTAGGACGCCAGCTGGGAAGGAGAGAAATCTGTTCTCTATTTCTGTTCCTGCCATCGACCTGCTCTGTGACCTTACCTCGCTGCTTTGTTTTCTCTCTTCAGTTAAAAATATCAGCTCACCTAAAAAGCAGCTTATGCCTCTTGTTCTTTTGGAGCATGGCTGGGGTTTTAGCCCTCAGAGCTCTCTACTCCCACGTAAAACCCTGAGCAATAATGAAATTCCTTGGTTTCATCAAGTCTGGGGCTTTTGCATGGGACAAACTAGACAGTGCTTGTGTTCTCCTCAGTCATAGACTGCAAGGGTTGGAAAAAAGCAGCACAGCGTGGTGTCAATCCCCTCACTGGCAATCCTCATTTGAAAGGGAAACCTGTCCATGACCTGCAACTCCCAAAGCTTTTTTTTATACTTAAAAAAAAAAAGAATAATCTGATGAATCACTCATATCTATAGATTGCCTCCTCGGCAGCCCCATCAACACTGAAATTCATCCCTTTAAGAAAAGTGATCCCAGAGGAATTTTTAAGGTGCTATCTAAAGTAACGTAGCACTCTGATACATGAGCAGACTAACGATTTCCATTGAGGTAAATATTTTCCAGTAAGCTTGCTGTGTATATCGCTGTATCAAATAATGTCTTCATGCATCACTCTTAGAGAAAGAAAGGTCTTTTATCTTAGGTAATCTCTTCTAAATTGGCCTTAACTCTGCTAAGACTGTGAACGATAACAGATGCAAACCTTATGACTCTGAGCATGTTGTGTGGGTTGGATAGAGTCACAGTGCACATTGCTGGCTGGGAGAAGATGGTCACAGATGCTTTTCCAGAGGCAAAGCTGCATGGAACAAGGCCTCTCTATTCACAAATCGCATTCCTCCTCTCTCTCCCCTCCTCCCCAACAAGCGACATTTTTCATCCTCTTTGTGCCTCTGGCCTGAATTCTGAACACTTTCCTCAAGGGGTTGGCTTCCACTTGCAGCACTGGGCAGCTCTCTCGCTCCTGTGATGCCATTGCTTCAGCCTGGTTCCTACCCCAGTGGTCTGAAATTCTCCTTCTCCTGGTAATGATGTGGGAAAGGCACTATTCCTTCAAACCCAGAGAAGGCAGAAATCCTTGTGACATTTCAGTAAGGCCCTCCCTGAGAAGGCATGCTCAAGCAAGACTGTCCAGTTCTGCCACCTCAGAAGATGAGAAGTTATCAAATAAGTGGTAAATCCCACACAGGGAGAAAAAGGCATGCTGAGACCAGAGAATTTGGTCACAAAGTCCAGTGATATAAAAGCATGTATGCATTTAGTAATCCGTGTGTGATGTGTTCATCAAAGATCTCCAGAACTGCACGGTCACAGGCTTGTCCCTTTCACAGGTAAAGCCCACTCATTACTCCGTATGCGCACACACATTGCAAGCAGTGACAGCAGAAGTGACCTGAATCCCTATTAAAACAAGTCCTTTATAGTTGGTGGCACAAATACACAAGTCATTCATTGACTTTTGGACACGCTTTCCCATAAAAGAATTCTGCATACCCTGTCTGAACACTGCCCCGTCTTATTAACTCTCTGCAATATCCATACAGGACTGCAGTTTCAAGTACTTGTGATCTAGGTCAGACCTGCGGAAAAGTCCAGCTCCACATCTGATGCGTTCATAATAATCTGATTTTCCGGAGGAGTTCCTGGCATCTAATGCAATCCTAGTGAAGTGCCCACTGTGTAACTGGCACCCAGCCTGCTGAGATCTGCTGAAAAGCTGGATCTGCTGATACACCACATTTATTTGAACACCTGGCAGTCTATGACTCTTAATTTTTATAAAGAGTCTCTGGCACTCCATCAGTGTCCTCATCCGTTTTGTCTTTTCAGTTTACTAACCATGCATCTGTGTGTCCATCCTCTTTTCATCTGTAAAACCTGCCCCTCAGAGAGAGGTTCTTATAGACAGGGAAGTCCTGGGTCAAAACAGCCTGAAATGATATACGTTGGCCAGACAGAAAGTTAAAAGGCATTTTGGATTCTGAATAGATAGAAGTGTTTTAGTGGACCTTTGCAGAAGGTATTGTATGCAGCCTGACTGAGGTTTGAGATATATTTGCCTTTTTTGAAGTGGTTCAGTCGCTCATTTCTGTCAACTACCAACTATGTCCTTAATTCCACTGAAGTAGAAAAGATGTTGCTAAGATCAGCTTTTAGTCTGTATCATTAAAGCTTTTTTAAAAGCAATTAAATTGCATACTATTGTGAGAAAAGGTGTACAGCAGAAATCATCCTGTAGTGTTGTCGTGGCAGAATGATTAATGAGTACCGTTTTCTTCCCTCTGCCTCTTTAAAGTGGTGCTGACTTTTGAGAGGGTGGGGTTTAGACTGAGAAAAAATATTGTTGAAGGTCTCAGCACTGGCAGTGGCATTAACATCTTGTTAAATTTCCAGTAACGTTTCGACCAGGCTCTTTTGATTTGCTTCTGGTCAGCAGAGAAATGAGTGTGAGGTGCAAGGTTTAGGTGATGCTGCCTGTTGGATGATGGAGATGTGGGTCACTGTACCTGCAAATCCCACCTCAGTGTGTCCAAGTGCTCGCTGTCACCTCACACCCCTGTAATCAGATATTACCCAGATCACGCTGATGTCACCAGAAAGTTGAAATAAGGGTAAAACTAGAATCACTGCTTCGTAGATCTTGTGCTTCTTTTCTCCTCAGATATACAGTTTCTCAGTTAAATTTAGCTAATATCAGCAAGCTATGCATGTTAAAACATTGGTGAAGACAAATTAAATCATAGATCAGGGAGACCATGATCTCCCAACCTCATTTAAAACTTGCTGCCTTGACTTCTCTGGTTTTGCCTTAGAAATGGCAAACTCACTTTTCTTGCATGCTCCATATTTCAGCCTCATGTTCAGATCAGTGGCTAAACCCAGATCTGAGCTCAAATAAATCATCTCCGTTCTTGTAGATTTGATCCAGTGGAGACTTTTCCTTATGGTAACTAAGGAAACTCCCACAAGCTGATGTCCTACCAACTGCCTTTTGTGCTCACACAGCGACAGCCTTGGCTCCAGGATAAGAACATTCCACCCTCGTCTTCAACTTCAGAGCCAGCTTGGGTGGCTTTCAGGGCAACGCGTGGTTTCCAGATGCGTCTGTTCTAATCTGAACAGCTAGTAGGGACTGACATTTGATTTTAAATTGGGCGTTCAGGGAAACGAAGAGCAAAAAACTCCCTGTCCAGATCTAGCTCCAGAGTAGAGTTGCAACCTTCTTATATATCAGCTCAATCTGCCTGGAAACAGTGGTGTTTTTCTACTCCTGCTTCTTTCCAGAAAGCCAATTTGTGGATAAATTATGCACCGGGATCAGGACATAACCCTTGGCTACTGTTTCAGACATTTATCCTCTCCCAGATCAAGTGATGCTACTTGAAGACATTAACTTTCCCCAGCTGTCTATTACCAGCCCTGCGGGTAGGAGTGATGGTATGTGCACTCCCTAATCCACTTCGGGCAAAATCAGCCAGGTTAGTTTAAACCGCCAGTAACTGCAGGTAGGAGATGGATGACCGCGTGGAACTGATTAGGGAGCGCTTGCACGCTCCCGGCTGTTGGCAGGAAGAAAAGTGAAGCTGGAGGCTGGTAAAATCTTCAATCAGTTCTGCAGATTGCAAAGAAATATCTTTTTATGCTTTTAACTTGCGCTCTCAGCTACTTGGGACTCTTTCTTCCATGAGGACAAGGCGGTGCACGGGGCCCGATGCTAATTGCACGAGCACTGCCTGGTGATAGCCAAAGTCCGTAAAAAGGTGAATGGGGCTTTCCAGGAACACTCCCTGCAGTGAGCACTTCTCAGAATCGTTTTACCTTCTCTCTCTTTGGATTTTGTTCTTGAAATTAGAGAGGATATCTCAAGGATGGTCTCTGAAATAAGAATGAGGAGTAATTTTTTTTTTTTTTTGTAGGGGAGTAAGGAAGAAACTATCAGGAGAATAATATCAGGGTTTAAAGTGGGGTTAATGACAGGTATTTTGCTGTGGATGGTGGCGGCCAGGAAAAGCTGTTCATGGGAGAGCAAGGACACACAAAATATCTAACTGTTAGTGAAAGATCAAAGGAAAGTAAAAAGCTTAGAGAGGATAATCTTTGTCTGGAAATGATATATGGGCCTGTGGATGAAGACTGGCCTCCAGAGGTAAATGTGCAGGGGGTTGATGGGAATTATCAAAACCTGGGGAAAGATATCAAAAAAGATGGAGAAAAGCATTGCCAGTTAATGGTAGAGATTTATGGATCTGTTATGAATCACATTGACCTTATGAACCATCTTTCTCTCTCCCCAGCTCCTCCTTTGCCCTTCCTCTCAATGTCCCTTCATTATTAAAAATGCATGTTTCCATCCTCAATTTCATACATGGGAACACAGTGACAATCAGTCCCATTAGTCTTTGGAGCTCCAAAGACATCGGCTGAAGGTTTGAACAATGAGCAGAGGATGCCAAAGTCTGTCCTTTGTCCATATTACAGCCATCACTGCAATCCTAGAAACATGGTCCTTGAGCAGCAGCTCTGCCCTGGAGTTCCTTGGGCTCTCGCTTAGTTCCTGGCCCTAAGTAAGGTAAAAACCCAGCCTGAAATACAGCCCAGTCTGGAAAAGCAGGCATTTACGTGACTGCAGAGGGATGCCAGCTCAGGAGTTGTTATCTCCTGACGATCCCTCCATTTGCAGATGCTTCTCCCAAGCGTCAGGTTGGTTGACAGTCCTGGAGAACAAGGGGCAGAGAAGGTGTTTCCTGTTGGAAAAAAGGAGAACAGAAAATGTGAGAACATGTTAATAGCGGCAAGAAGCAGGAGGAAGGCAGGAACAAAGAAATGCCTAGGATCTCCCAGAGACGTAGGGAAGTACAGCAGAAAACTCTCCTCCAGCTGCTTTCCTTCAGGCAGGTAAAAGATGGGAAATCTCCTATTCCAACACATGCTTTTGAATTGCCTGTTGAGTAAATTGTGGTTTTCCATCCCCATTACTCTACTGGTAGCTTTCACTCATAACACAAATATACAAAATAAATTAATTAAAAAAAAAAAAAAACAACAAACAAACCAACTTGTAATGATTTTTCCCTGCTTAAGTTTTCAATTACATCAGCTATCTCATACTCATTAGAAAGACATGAGCCCGTATTCATTAAATGCAAAACTAACTTTCCAACAGCAAAAAGGCTTGGGTGAAGAGGGTAATGATTTAATTTTCTTCATTTCAGAGAATTACATCTCTTATCCTGGGGCAATATGTCTGTAAATGCAGACAAAATGCTGTTTCAGACTTGGTTTAAATTCCTAATTTGGTGGAGCTACTTGTTAGGAAAGCCTGGGTAAGGTCCAGGCCCCCATTTTGTCTTTTACACTCAACTAAAGCAAACTAAATGTTAAAATTATTGAGGATTGCAGATAATATTTTCAAAAGCAACCATCTTCAGAAGAGTATTTGCCTATATTCTTCTATATCATGCCTACAAATATTAGCCCATGTTCATAAAGACTCTTCTCTGCCTGAAAATTCATATAGATGTCCAGTGCAATGTTCAAAACTTGTGGCTTGAGCTGCTGCTAAAGAAGATGTTCAAGAGCTTTCAAAAATCACAGTGTGCCCATATACACTTTCAGGTGCCCAGATACTTTTAAAATAGCAGTAAAAGTTCATCTCTGAGTGTGTTGATGTGGTTAGTCCCTGTCTGTTGGAGAGGAAAGTACTTCAGCCACAAGTAAAACTTTTAAAATGGTAGTAACAACTTCTTGAACTTGCCTGCATAAATCAGGTATTTAATTCTCTTTGGTTTTTAGTGTAAACTGCATCTAGATCTGTGAGAATTTTTTTTCCCTAAAAATCTAAGTGCTGGGGGGCAAGAAAAAACAGCTATTCTTTCTTCTAAAGATCTGCAAAATCACATACTAGCTTCTACATCTAAATAACTGAAATGGAAAGTTGGCAACTGGCAGAATTTTGCCCATGAGAATTAAAAAAAAAAAAAAAAAAAGCACAAATCAGCCCACGTGGTTGTGCATCCCCTGAAGTCTCCCGGTCCTGGAGGTTTCATGAACACAGACTGTGTGATAAGACACACTTACATTTTGCGTGCAAAGTTGCCTGTGAAACTGAGTTCTGATAAAACAGAAATATCAAAATATAACAACAAATTTTAGATATGTATCTACCTTTATGGAAAGATACTAATACAAACCAAAAAATCATTAGCTGTGTACTTGGTCTTTTACCTAGTATATGTGAGCAAACGTGTGCTGCTTCGTCACTTCTCATTGTGAACCATCTTAACTGGAGCAAACAGGGAGGGTGTTTTTCAGTTCTAGTGCAGTCGCTTTGCAGTGACCGTTAATATTGCTCATTAAGAGGTGACAATGGTCTTACAGTGCACCAAGGAGAAACGTCAAAAAAATCTACTCATTTTGCCTTTGATAAATCTTGCCCCAAACCTTGCGCATGAATCTCTGTCTTCTGGATGTCAGTAGAGCAAAGTCCCTTGGACTTGATGTGGGAAATTATTTGAAGAAAAAAAAAAAACCCAACCAAAACAAAAATCCTAGAAATACACATCTCTAGTACCTCTAATGTGTTAGAAAACTAATTTGTCGATTGACTAAAAAAAAAAGAAAAAAAGTTACTTGCTAAAATGTGCACTTAATTGTGTACATCACTTTTTATCATCATGGTTATTCAAGGTATAGAAAAATACTTCTGGGACCATTGCCTTCACCTGCTCACCTCATATATTATGGTCACATAGGAGGACTGAACAATTACATTCCCAGAAAATATGCTTTTATCAGAACCACTGATAAAATGGATGCAGGAAACACTGATTAAGTGTGGGTCATGCCCCAGAATCCCAGAACTTATAACCTACCCAAAGTATATGCCTCTGCTGTATTTAGTCATGAGTTATCTTTGATAACTTGAGACCAGAGGAGACCGAATTGTTGTTTGCTAGGTAACCCTGTTTTCTAACACCCCTTGCACCAATGCACATCTTTGGCACAATTGTTGTTGCTCCATTTTATAGAAACTGTGGTGAAAAGGTTTACCAGTTTATAAAAGGCCTCTGAACCAGCACTGGACAAGCCTACGTGCCTTGGCTTAGCTGTGCTGTAGCACGCAGTCCTTCATAACCCCTCTCAGCTAACGTCTTCCCTGTTCGTGGGTCCTCACAGATACAACTGTGACATTTCTATTTGCCTGTTGCTTACTATAGCTGGTCAAGTTACTGGGGAAAAAAAGGAATTTCCAAAATTCTTATTGGTTTTAAATATTTTTTCATGTATTTCCTCAAAGATGTGCGTGACTTTTATGAAATACATCAGAACATTTGCTGATTTTTTATGGACTGAATCAAATCATGAGTTGAAATGAAAAGTTTTGATGGAAATGTCACAATTGTTTCAGCAAGAAAAATGTGGCCAATGCCAAAAATCCATGCTGAAAAGTCATTTGTGTTCAAACAAAAAATTTTTCCTCAGAACAGCTCCTCGGATCAGATTCTTCCCACCTGACTTCCCTGTAGCTCTCCAATTTTTTTTTCCATTCCCTGTCCAAACTAATGAAACAGCTGCATTTTTATCAGCTGCTCTCTCCACCCCAGAGACAGCTGCATTTCACTGGAGGGAGAAGAAATTTTTATACACAGTGCCACATACAGAGCCTTGCTATAGTGTGTGGTGTGGGGGCACCACCTAAATGCAAGCTCAGGACCGCAGCACAAGCTGTGTTTCAACAAGCCTCTATATTGCAGTAACTTGCCAAACAACATCTAAGTGCAGATATTGCTTTCAAGCTAAGTTTTTCTCTCTTGAAGTCTTCCGCTCCGTTTAATAAAGGAGCAGCACCGGTTTTCTCATTTCTCTTTTGCTGGTGGTGGCTACAGGGCTCTGCAGGCAGAGGGATCGAGAGAGCAAAATGTTCTGAGCAGCAGCTCAAAAGAGATGTGAGTTTTCTTCTAAAATCTGGGTCCACGTTAATGCATAAAGATCAGCTCTAGTTCCAAAATAGCTACACGGGGCTTTGTGAAAGTCGGCAGGCTCCGGCTGTGAAGTCAGCCGCCCAGCATGGACCGAGTTAGAGAGGGCTACGCGGAGCATTTGATCATTTGGCCTTTTTCTAATGTAGCCATGAAGATAAAATACCCTCATACCACTCTAAGCCTATCACAGGGCAAACTAAGCCAGGCAGCCAGGGCAGGATTTGCTTTGGTTTGTAGAAACCTTTGCAAACAAGAGAATTAAAACCTTGTCCACATCCCAAGTGTGTGGCCCAGGCTTTATCCGTTCCATGCCATTAAACTTGCACCTTAAACGAGGCAGTTTCTGTGCAGAGATGATTTCTTCAGAGCAGAACAGGACACTTCTCAAGGAGCACCTCTTTGATATGAACTCCTAAATGAATTTTTTGAGGTTAGTTTTAGGGAGGATCATGTTCAAATTTAGAGGTCAGCTTCTGATTTTTAGCGAACTGCCCAGGTTTGGTTCTCTGGGGGTGGGATTTGCTCAGTTGAGGATATTGTCCCACATGAGAATGAGGATGAAGGATGCCCTGGAGGGCAGCAAAATAGATCAAGAGACTTCAGGGCTCATCTCCCTGCTCTGTTGTAGCCTTCCCAATGGCCTCAACACCCCCATGGAGATCCAGGTTGCAGCTCTCCCTTGATGTATTGGAAAACACTTCTCTGAAAGGCTTTGTTAGGGGAACTACAACTGAATTTTTTGGGCTGTCTGCTATTCCCAGCAAAATGAAAATAGTGAGGGTTGCAGAGTCAATCTAAAAGGCTGCCAAAGAACCACCTCCAAAACCAGTGGGAGCTCAGTGAAGTGGGTTTTGTGGAAATTGTGCAATGAGTGGGTCACCTCCATCTTCCCCAAGAGAAGAGACTCATGCAGGTCTAGATGAAGGCAGTTATCGCAGCCCAAATCACCTGTTCCCAGCTCGCAGCGAACATGGGACTGTTTCATCTCCTCCTTTCTAATGAGAACTACAACCACCACCTTCCTTCCCCGAACACGAGCTGTTCTCCCAAACCAGTTTATAAACCTCCTCTTTTCACTCACGCAGCTTTATATGGCACCGAGTGTGGAAGTTTTGCAGCTCCCCTGAGCATCTCCTGATGTCTGTGGGAGACGACAAGGGCGCAGCGGGGCAGGAGGGAGGAGGAGAGATGGAGGGAGGGAGGGAGGGAGGACCACCAGCCGCAATTCGAATCTCATTTCCAGCCTCTTGCTGGCAGTATCCTGTGACTTCCACATCACGGCAATCTTGACATAACCTTGGAGGAGAATCAAGTGAGAAATCCCAAGGCAGACCACAAACCCCCGGGGGAGAAGGAAAGGGTGGAGGGGAGGACGGGGGATGCAGCCTCACAGCTCTGTGCTCTGCCTCTCCATGTTGGAGATGTTTGTCCTGGGTTTGAGAAATGGAACGGTGCTGGGAAGGGGGGCGGGAAGCAGCAGTTGTAACTTCTTTAAAAGTTATTTCGTATGATTCAAGGTAGTTGGTTGTCATTTATTGTAGCCTAAAGCATGAAATGAATTTTGGCATATAGGCCTGTGACTAGAGGATGGGCTATTTCTCCTTGTTAGAAACGTATCCTTATGTCTGCAGTAACATTTTTTTCTCTGAATGTGTGCTGGTAGTAAATCTCAGCAGAAGTAGTGCAAGTTGGGAAAGAGCAGTAGCAAGCCCATTTTTTGCTGCATTTTGGAATGAAGATCAAATTTCAGTTGTGCTTATTTTGGATTATTGCTGTGCAGTAGAGCAGGGGGGAGGCAGGGTTTCCAGGGAAGTCCTGCAGGACCAGAGCAAAGCAGCATCCAAATGACTGCCAAAGTCTGAATTGTGCTATCTAATTCCAGGTAACTTCATTTCCTTCACCAAACTGACTCCTAAGCTAACTTATAAATAACACCCGAGATATTTAAGAATATAAATTGAAGTCCTAGATCTTGCAACTGATATCAAACAGGAAATCTGCCATCCGACTCTGGAAACCCAAAGGGTGTCCCCAGATGTCAGCTGGACCTCACTGTGCTGCATTTGCCAGCAGCCGCAGGGTATCCCAAATTAATACTGTAACACAAGCACAGGAGCTATGTGAACATGTTGCATTGTCACATTGGGCTAGTTTTGCAGAAACATCTTTCTTTCAGACTCATCCAATGTCTCAACAGTCTATGTGATTTTAAATACAATGAATTTTCTGTCAAAAATAAACTTTGGTCTCAAAATAATTAGCACATCATCAGTTGGAAATAAGCCTCATCTTGAGTGAAAGAATGGAGTTATGTGGGTTATTTTTAAATTGTACAACAATATATGCTAGAGAAAAAAAAATCGCTTAAATTATTTATACTATTTACGCTATTCTCCTGAACAGCATCTTCAAAAACATGTTTTTAAAAAATGGCATTATTAATTGAAGGGTTTTTTTGAAGACTATTTTTTGAAGTTTTTGGAGAGCTGGTTAAATACGGAAAATGACCTCAAAACATATCACAGAATTATTTATTGTTTTACTGGGGTTTAGATCCTGTGTAGAGTTTGGACCAGTGTAAATGCCTTCCCAGGGTGGGCGAGCATCTCCTCACAAGAACGGATCCAGGGCAGTCAGACTTCAATAATGTGGGGAATCAACCATCTGGCCCCAAACAAATCGACTTACAGCCTGATCCCCCAGCCCTCCGTGGGTGTCATTTTACTCCTGCAAGTAGCCCAAACGCATCTACTCATGCACGTAGGAAGATGCTCTACACATAAGGAAGTCATGCTGGAAAACATTGTGCTTGGTGATGGAAACTGGGTGAGGGACAGTGCTAAACCAGACGGTGTTTCACACCATCAGCAGGGTCTGGAGGCTTCAGCACAAGGTTTGCTGGCGAAAACAATCATTTCAAAACTCAAATCTTGTCCCCCTGGTTTACAAACTGAAACTCCCCCCTGTATCCCTGGAACGGACGCGGGGTTTGCGGGGCACCTCCATCTGCACCCCTCCGCTTCGCAGCGAAGGACGAGCAACGCAGGGTAAGATCAGGCCCGAGCTCTGCGCCGAAGCCTGACCCTTTGTTTCGGCGGTGTCTCTGTTGGTGACAGATGGTGATGCTGTCCTGGTGAATTTGTTACCTTCTCGATGACATGCAATATGTCTGCATCCTGACAGTGAGAGGAGAGACTCCAGCTGTCCCTCCAGTAATTGACAGCAAGGAGCTGTTTTCACTTTTGACAGAGCTAAGAAGCATTAGCATCATATTGGCTACTAGGAGGGGTTTTATTATTATGTTTATCATCTGAGAAAAGTCATTGTGATGTGGGACTGGGTGGGTTTTTTTTTTTACAACTTTGCTTCTGCAGCCGCCCGGTCCTCCCATTGCAAACTGTCGCATGCTCCAGCGGAAAAGAAAGGGAAGGAAACGTGAGCTCCAGCCACCTCGTCCCCAAATGAGCCCCACTCCTCTCACGCTGATCAAAATGACAAAATCCCACCTCCTTTCTTCAGAAGCAGTGGGAGAGGCAGAAGAGGAAGGATTACTTTAGGATAATAAGAGTGCAGAAACTAGGTCGCCGAGGTTTGTCGGGAAGAGGTCCTGTCCCATTTCTTGCCTGCCTGATGCATGCTGAAGTCACTGCTCGCTGACAGAGTTTGGGTCGTATTTCTGCTCTTTGGAAAAGAGAAAGAAAATAATCTGGCTTTTCTGTGGGTTTTAGGCTCTGCTGGCTGGCATTCTGGATGATTTATGTCCGGTTTCCTTCCCTGTTGCTCTTCCTATCTTGCACACATACCCCTTGCTAGCAATAAAGGGCATCTTCTCCCATGGACTCTGCAGCAGTCTTCACTCTATAATAAGTCCTTAATAAGATTGAGGGAGTAAAATCAACTCCGAGCACATAAGTCACAAAGACATCCATACAAGAAAGATTCCTCCCTAAATTAGATTCGAGCTGACCTAAAACAGAGGTTGGGTCTCATTGCAGATCTAGCAATAGCAAAGCTGCTGAGACAAACAGTGGCTTCAGAAAGAGCTGAGTAGTTCCCGTTGGTCCTAAAAGTTGTAGTTCCCTACATGAAAACCATGCACCGTTACACTGCTGAAATGATGTCAGAGGAAATAAGCCATTGCCATGAAATTTATTCAGAGTATTCACACGATCATATCTATTGCCCTCTCGGTGTCTTCCAGACAGAGCGGTAAGGGTCACCCATGCTCTTGGGCCACTCTTATGTCTTCTGTGTTTATCTAGCACCTATAGCCATTGGACACTGGTCCTGTGCCGGAGGGTGCTGATACCAGAGACTGGGATTTCATGCTGGATTGATGAAAATCTAAGTATGAGAAAGCAAATACAGCCCAGCAAAACGATCTTAAAAAGGAAAGTTTCACCTGGCACGGTAACCAGCCCAGCGCTGCTTCTGTATTTTGTGGTCCGTGGAGCGGGGTGTAGCGCAGACAGTGCCCTCACGCAGGCACCCGTAACAAGCAAGGCAGGAGGAATGGATGGTAAATGCTGCACGAGCAAATTTACCTCTGCAGGAGGAACCCAAACTTCAGCTATTTCTGGCCACAGAGCATTTATTCAGTTCTCATTTCAGACTATTTCAAGACTGGGCATCACATCTGAATATTACAATTCCACTATTTTCACTGCATATGTGACTTTGGAAATTCCCAGGGAATTTTTAAAATCTCCAAAGTGACTTCTGTGGATTTCTGAAGAAAAAATAGTACGAAGAAATAAAATACACAGGTTCTGCCAGGTTTACAAAAAGTCCTTCAAAGTTAATTGAATTGTAACTCTGAATCTTTCTTTAAAGAAACATGTCTTCAACTCTCATGTCCACAACCAGGTCCTCTGTGAAAACAAATCCACAAAGTAAAAAATGCAAGAGGTATTTGTCAACTCTGATTTATTATTAATCCAGGCATTTTAACAATGGTTGCTACAATACTTTGCGAGTTTCTTGAAATGAGGATTGATTTTTAAGTCTCATTGAATACCTTTGTTGAAAGGTTCTCTTCCCAGATAGCTTTCAATATGCAAGGAAAGCACTTGGCTGCGAGGCTGTTTGTGCTGACTAAAGTCTGAACTTATCGATCTGAAAGCATGGCACTGACCTCAGAAATTAGCTGGCTCGGGAGCAGCATCAAAGTCCTAAACTCGTATTGGTGTTGACACGAGTGCGTGACAAAAACCCAAGCCAAGTTAGTGCTACGCAGAAAGCCCGATCACTGGTCCTGGTTTGGGGCCAAAAACTTGACTCATAGCTTGGACCAGAGTTTGGAGGAGGGTAAATTTTACTTCCCAGCCTTTTCATTCAGTAATTCCTGAGATCCAAAGCTTGATACAAAAGAAATGCACATATCCGTATCTGTGCAGGTGGGGATGAATGAGTGCTGCTGTGCATTCGGGTTTAGGGACCAGGACCAAGATCCACCCTGGATACAGAGCCCCTGGAAAGCCCGCTGCCTTGTTAAAGAATGAAGTGGGTGGTTTAAGAGTGCAGTAGATGGATGCTATGGAAGCCCCATGTTATCTGTTATGCGCCTTTATGAGCTAGTATTAAATTGTTCCTATTCCTTTCAATATCGTGATATGTACTGCACCTTCCTGGTTCCAGTTGTGACAGGGAGTGAGGGAGAGGGCATGGGACCAAGAGCAAGGGGGGAATCTGCTGCGTAACCAGTATTTGTCAGAAACTGAAGTAATTGCTGCTCTTTGGTGTGATTTATTGAGGTAACAAAGGTTAATAACAATGCCACTCAGTCAGTTTATTCTATTCATTTTCATGTCATTACAACGTATCAGGCACGGTGCATGTCGCAGCTGGGGTAAGGACTGCATCTCTCCCGGAGAGATCTCTCCTTTCTTTCTCCTGTCCACCGAAGCCCCGTGCCAGGGTGAGCTGGGGACTTGGACCTGAGCAGGAGCGTGTCCGCACAGGGTGGTCCTCGCAGGTGTCAAAGGACTGTCTCGCTCTTTGCATCTCAGAAGCCTGAAATTTTAGACAAATGATGGAAGAAGCTAGCATGAGTAGAAGTTATTGTGAGGCCAACATATTGGAGTGATGCTTTGCTGGAAGCATGTAGGAGTGAGGGCAAGGGTGGGTAGCAAGGGGGTGGAAAGTTGCCTGCGACAGCAGATATCCCCACAGGATGCCTGAGAGATGGAAGGGGCTTCTGTGGAAAGAGGTGGATAATGCAAAGGAGCCGTCTGGCATGCAAATGCGGTAGTGAGAGGAGTATTCCTGTGTGAGCTCCCTGGTCTGCTCCGGGGGAGCAGGGAAGGCTTTATAGTGGGATGGATGCTGCTGCTCTGGCCCCTGGGGCTCTGCTGGGGAAGCCTCATGCAAGGGGAGCAGAAGGAGGGGCAGGAAGGAGAGCAGGGCAGGTTGGGATTACTTTGTTGTTTTGTTTAGGATTTGACAAAAGCCAAAACCCACAACTGCAAAGTCTGAAAGTGAAAGAGACTGGCACTTCAAACTAAAGAGATTCTTTGTCCATTGATGAGGCTGCCACCACCCAAACCCTCACCGCGGCTGCCCCCACCTACCTGAATTTGTATTTAGGGTGTAGAGATTTAAAACACTCTCCAAGCTGAGCCTTCATTTATCAGCAGCTTTCACTGAAACCTTCTTGTTCCTACCACGATCTTTTATTGCAAAGAGCTATTTTAGGTGATCACAGTATCTTCTCTGGGCTTGCAGAAAGAAGTCATCAAGGCTTGGAAAATAACGGCAGCATGATTCCCTGCTTTTCAGGAGTTAGGGGTTGCTGCTGAGCTGTGCACAATGTACTGTGGGAAATGCAGAGGGCTCAGGTTTCCAGAGTTGCTCAATGACCACAGTTCCCAGAAAACTTAAGCATTTCCGGAAATCAAGTCAGTGCTGTAAGAAATCCATCAAAGCTTTTTTTCCCTGGGACTGAGTATCAGTGTCCACTTGTGGTTTGGCTGCGCACACAACCATACAGATCCCCTCCCGTGGGCTTAGCTGGGATCCATCCTTCAGTTAACCTGCACCCAAACATTTGCAGTCTTTAAATCTCCACATCCCGACCCCAGATGAATGGGTGCATGGGCTGCTCTTTGTGCGAGAAAGGGTTAAAGAAAATCCAACATCTTGCTACTGATCATCCCTCCCTTCCACCCACTTCGACGCTGGCAATCTCACTCTGTTCTTTCATCCAAGTGGGCATCAGCACCAGCCCCATATTCATAAGTGTCAAGAGGTGTTGATGCACACTGCATACGGCAGTCGGCTGCTTTTGCCCACCCCGGAGACTAAATGCCTCGCACCTCCACTCAGCTGCTGGGACTTGGCTGGCTTTCAGATTTTAATTTTTAGAAGGACTTTGAAATTTTTCCAGCTCGCTCTCTGCTGTTTTTCACTGCTTGCTCAGTGAGGTACCTGGGCTGCTTTGTTCTCGGAAATGCATTGATAAATTAGCAGTCACAAGCTATGGCAAACGCTGCTTTTCTACATTGTTTTGGCCATTCTCAGCTCCTGTTATAAGGCACGAGATGGACAGCCAAGGGCAGCAATGCCTTAAAGTGCTACAGAAGTGTCCACCTGATTGCTCCTGCTACAGTTTAGGGGAGAGGATGTGGGCAGAGTTAGCTGAAAAATAGCAAAGAGAAAGACAAGCCTTCACCCACACTGGTCAAAGCCCTAATGCTGATGGTGGAGCATCCAGCTCACAAGTCAGCTCAGTTCCCAGCTGTTCAAGAGAGGTGGTCTCTCTCAGAAATCTGCCTGCTCCAGGTTTCCAAAAGGGTCCCATAACAGTTTTTTGGTATTGAAAGAATTTTTGGTGTGGGTGAAAGTTTCTTCAGACATTTTTGGAATACTTTGAAAGTCCTTGAGTGTTTTCTTGTTGTTTTCTAACCCTTTGGGGACAGGCCGTCAGAGTGCATGTTTGTTGATATCTCACAGACATGACAGCAACCCATGGAGGAATATTGGAGGCAGTTAGCACTGCCTGGCTTGGGACTGAGAGCAGAGCGGTAAGAGCTGTACGCAGACCCAAAACTCAGTCAGGAGTAGTTTGGCATATAGCCCAGTAAAGAGATCTGTGTTTTTAAAGGTATCTCAGCTAGCTCATTTAAATCTTGATCTGTCAGTCTTTGCTTTCTGGGGGTACTGGCAGTACTTCATGACTAGATCCAAAGTTGTCTGGAGAATCAAGTTTTTAGCTCTTCTAATTAAAAAAGAAGTCTCTCAGTTGTTTCCAAATATATTGGGTTGTGAAAGGTTGGGACATAGTCCAGGGTTTGCGGCACTAACCCGAGAGGCTCTAGCACCTCAGATCTCTAGGCAGGAAGGCAGAAATCTGCTCACAAACCTCTTGCTCACCCATCAGCCCAAAGCAGAACCATGAACTCTGCTGCAGGGTCCCAATCCGTGCTGACACTGTCAGGACTATAGTGACTCTCTGTAGTGCCTCTAAACCAGCCTGTGACACACTGGGTGGGATTCAGCTGCCTGAACGTAGGTGTCTCTTGCCATTGGAGGTGCCCTGAGGTGTCACCAACTGCAGTACTGATGGGTGGAGGTTACTCATGGCTCCTTTGTCATATCTGTCAGTCTCTCAAGGATGACTTGGTTATGCTACAGAGTCTAAAATAGCCCTAAACCTCCATGTTTGGAAGGCTGAACGCAACTGAAAGGGCACAGGGGGCCACAGGGGTGGCAGGGATGGGGATAGAGGGGAGGAAGGTCCTTGGGGCCAGAGCGTGCTGCTTGCTTTGCTTTGGTGTGGCTGTGTTGGTCGCCTCCATCATCATCCGTACATTTGAGGCATCTGCCTTTCAATCCTGAGTGTCTTCCACTGTCACACCGGCCATTTGGGCCCCAGTGCTGCATCTCCTATTAATCCCTTGGCATTTGAAACCCTCTTATCCTTCTCTCCATTTCCAAAGCTGTTATTCATGGTGCTGTCGCAGCATCTTTGCACCACTCCTGCTCTGCTCCTCTCTCCCCATCAGCCCTCAGATCTTACACCCTGTTTTGCTGCAGTTCAAGGCAGAATTGCTCATTTTCAGTATGGGACCCATTGCCAGATCCAGGCTCAGCACCTGTCTGGGGTGCTGGGGCTCTGCTGGGTTTCTGGGGGAGAGATGTTCATTGCACAAACCCATCCCTCACTTCAGGTGCTACGTGGCACCTCCAGGCACTGCTTTCGGATCAGAAGCCAGAGGGCTGAACAGTCATAAAGAAGAATAAACTGAAGGTGGTTTTAGTCCTTTCCAACATTCCTTTTGAATCTTTGTGTATCCTCTATACCACTGCGAAACATTTTCCTTCAGATACCCCCCAGTTCTCCAGATAAAGGAGAAATCCTTTTTCTTTAACCTCATGGCAACTCTCAGCCTCTAAAACACATCTGTGGACATATGGTTGCCTTTCCTTTAGTAGGGAAGTAAATAATTTCTCTCTCCCCCTCCGAGTCCCATAGCCCTTACGTTTCAACCAGACCTTCGGCTGGAGCAGGATGAGTCCCGCTGACCCCAGCTTGGCTCACAAATCGCTGGGTTCCTCCCAGCCCTCCCCCGTCTTGTAACATCAAGGTCTTTCTTCTTTGTAGCAAGGTTAGGCTCTATATGTCTTAACCATATGCCCCAAGTGAGGAATTCATTAGCATTCATTATGCATTCATAAGAAGCAAATGGGCAGAGGAGTGGGAGGTATTGCAATTCGTCTCAGCTGCTCCTTCACACCCAGCCTGGCAGGAGGGGTACCCGCCGAGCACTGGGCCCCCGCCAGCCCCACCTGCCCCCGCCACACCGGCCCTCACTCCACCGCGTGTGTGCGTGCATGACCGACCACCCGCCCTTGCACACCCAGCCTTGCACGCACGCCCTTGTACACGCTTCTCACACCGGCAGGTGATTTACAAGTTCTCAGCTGACAAGCCCCATCCGCCTGCGTGAGTTCCCCATCGGTTCATTTAACTCCACAACATAAGCTGATTACAGAGGGAAATGGCTGAAGCATAAATCTGGCTTCTTTCTTTTTTTTCCCTCTTCTTTTTTTTCCCCCTTGGTGGTAACACCTCGCTTCCCTCCCCTGCTTCACTTCCCATTTGTTCCCCGCATGGGGAAGCCAAGGCACATGGCTACGGGCACCACTGTCCCCCAGGTCCCAAGACATCCCTGCACAGAGGGATGAAAAGAAAATCTTGATGGTTTTAAACAGTAGTGAGCAGTTTTCACTATTTCAGAAACACAGGGAGCGAGTCAGCTCAATCCTTAGCTGTAATTAGTATCTGGATGAGAGTTCGGGTCAAAATAAAGTCAAACAAATACATTATAACAGGGTAGTGTCCTAGAGGATGGTGCATGGTGCAGGAGAGCTTGACACCCAGCTCTCTGCTCTCACCAGTGCAAAGAAGCCCTTGCTTCAAAGGCATCAACAGCAATAGCAGTTGTGGGTTATATTTTATTTTATCCCTTCTTTTCAATTTGGAATGACAAAAAGGTTTCAGGCTACCTGTCAGAGCATGTCTTGAAGACACAGGTAATAGGCAGGAGAATGGTGAAATGAGTTCTGGTTCATGTTTAAGGAGCTCCAGGATCAGGTCCAGCATCTTGCTGGTCTCCCTTAAATCTGATGGGGAACATCCACCCAACCTGGGAGAAGCTGTCTGAAGGGAGAGTTGGTTTTCAAAAAGCTCCTAAAAAGAAACGCAGCGCACTCTGTCTCTGTCCAGGATTTGGGCTCCCAGCTCACTTGAGAGGTTTTTGAACCTGCCTGGGTTTCAGCCTGTCATTTCAGAGTAATGTGGACCCATTTCAGTCTCCTTTGAAAAAGCCCAGCCCCTGGAGCAGGAAAGCACTGCTAATGCTGCCACCTGCTCCTCTGACAATTCTTTCAGTAAATCTACTGAGCAAATCTAGTAATCCAACCCAGGGAAAAATTTATAAGCCTCATCTGATGTGTTCAGAGATAAATTCCTGGTGTCTCTGGCACCCAGGCATCATCTGGGACCCCTCCATGGTGAAAGACAGCTCTTGGCTAGAGCCGTTTCCACTCTTTGCTGTGCCGTTGAGAAGCCCGACTTGCCTCCTGGTGGAAGGTCTCATTACAGCAAGGATGGTTTCCAGCTCCAGGAGCTACCAGGAAAAGCAGGACATGAGCTGCAAACACCTTCAAATCAGCCTGACAGGGAGGCGGGTGACTGGTGTGGTGCTAAACCAGAGCCAAGAAGTCACCACGTAGCCCAGCTCCATGCACACCGCTGCAGCACCACGTACTGCAGGAATGAGATGTCCACCTCACGTACACCAGCACGGGGGTCTCCTAACCCAGCAGGTGCCAAAAGCAAAGTGAACAAAATGAAAGAGCCAAGGCCCTGGGAATTAGTGTATGTCTGCTACCCTAGTGATGCTGCAGTTCTCCCCGCAAGCTCTCCTTTGGACTATAGAATATTATAGAATATCTCTTACAAGAACATATATTTATGGCCTTGATTCTGCTGAATGAGGGCAGTACCAAGCACACAGGCTCTGAGGAAGACTATGTTAATGCAGCTCAATGCCCAGCTGAACTTACAGATGCCTCATATAAAGGTTCACATGATGTTCAACCAGGTGAGCATGCCAAGCGTATTTTATTCTGCCATCAGAGCAGAGGTTTTCCTTCCTGAATCACAGTGACACGGTGTTGTGGTTTAACCCAGCCGGCAGCTAAAACAACCACACAGCCGTTTGCTCACTCCTCCCCACAGCGGGATGGGGGAGACAATCGAAAGCTGAAACCAGGACGCACAGGCATAGCCACGCACCCGTCCTCCTGTCCTTGGTGGTGGTTCCCCTCTGCCGAATCGCTCTTCCCCCCACCAGCACCTTTAAAATGCCTTAGACATCACTGCCCTGTGCACCGCTGTCCTTCAAAGGTGGTAGATAGCTGTAAGCCAGGAACATGTTAGAAATGTCTGTGATGAGCGCTTGTGCTCCCCTTGTGCACGGGCATTTTTAAAGCTAGGAGCTGCCAGTGAGCAGAGATCCTTGGAGGGTTTCAGAACTGCAGGTAATGAGTGGAAATTTCAAGATATTGAAAATCCCAGCAGATCTCTGTGCGTCTCCCAGCTCCCACCCACACACACCCGCCCATCCGCAGTTCGGATGAGCCTGCGCAGGAATCCAGAGCCACATTTGGCTGCTCCCTGCACGGATCTCTTACGCCGCGTGTACAACCTCCAGCGCAGCATCTCTGCCACTGCTGGAAACTTGCCGTTCTTTTTTTCCCCGTCTCTGCTGTCAGAGCGGTATCTCTTCAGACCATAACCTAGAAACAGCCGTAACCCAGCCGCTCTCTTCTTGCAGGCAGGTCTTCTCCTGTTTGCTTTGCTTTTTTTTTTTTTTTTTACATGAAACAAACGTCAGCTTTGACCTGGAGGGAACTTTAAAGGGTTGGAAACTGCTCATATCTATAAACCTCTAACCAGTACACAGCTCTGGCTGTCTACCTGGCTCTCCATCCCTGAAAGGGCAGCAAGGCAGGGAACAAGCATTGCCTTTGCAACGAGCAGAGCCACTCTCCAAACAGACACCGAATCAGAGCTGTGTGGCCCCCTCATTAGCAGTCTAACATCAAGGACTTTCATGCAGCAAAATTAACTATTTTTTGTAGGATGTTTAACAAAAGAAGAGATACTAATGAGGTTAGTTAAAGGGTGGCCCTCTTTCATTAGCTCTGCTGGGCTAAGTCTGCCAGTGAGGAACTATCAAGAAGATTGCTTTTTTTAATTACTCTGTTAATTGATATAAAACAAAAAGGACGCAGATTAGTTGCATGCAATTAGCAAATTAATTCTTGGCAATTACAGACTTAATAATGGAGTACTTTTGCTGCTGTGTGTTGGATTCCGTGGCCTATATTCATTGCCTGTATGAGCTGAATAATTTATTTTTTATTTATTTTTAAAAAGGAACAAGAGTTAAATATAGCCATGCACACGTTTCTTTGGAATTCTCTCAATAGCACAATGAGGAAGATAAAGTGCATTTTTCGCCCTTGACACAGCGGTGCCTTGTAGCATCTATTGCCTTGTTAACACCAAAGCCTGAGATGATGGGTAACACGGCGCTGCCAGACAGATGCCTCCCTGCCTAATTCTGACTCCTGTGCTTACGACTTCAGTGAGACAAGAAGTTAGGCACAAGTTTCAGTTTCTTTCTGAATGGGGCCGATGGGCAGGAATATTGGAAATCAAGTCCTTAGGGTCTAACCTCAGCCTAGGACTCTTCCCAGGCTGCAACACTCTGGCGGATCAAGTAGGCTGAAAAATACCCCAATTCTCCTTGAAAAGGCACAGTTTTGGGGTGGTTGCTACTGAATGATTGGAGCAGAATAATGACAGTGGCAAATTCCCTGTGTGATACACAGCTATCCCCTGGCAGTGGGATGCTCTTCTCTTTCCTGGACACTGCAGGAGGAGGGCTGGCTGGTGGACAGCGAGACGTCGGGTTGTACCTGCCTGTTGACCTCGGGTGAGCAGGGTGTTGGGATGGAGACACAGCGGTGTATCCCCACGCAAGGAGTGAATCAGCACTGGTGCTGAAATATGTCACAGTGTTTGACTCCAGACTGAGTCAATTTTATGTTATTTTGCATTCAGACTGAATGTCACTAGAATGACCGCTCTGCAAAACTGCCGTTCGGGTTACGGTATTTTGGAAGAGGAGGAGAAAGCAAAGCACGTGGGAATACTTCCTCTGAAATCTGCCCCTTTGCAGAGGAGCTGGGCATTTCCATGAACCACAATGCAGCAAGCCAGATATCCCTGCCCACGAGGCTTTCCTTGGGCCTCCACCTTCCTCCCTCGCTCTCCTCTGTTTTTTCTCCACCCGCAGCTTTTCTTTCCAAGTGAACTTGCAGAGAAGCCAATGGTCATGTCCATTGCTTTGTTTCTGTTGCTTTCCATTTTTCTTATTTTACTCGAGACCGAGCCCACGTATTTCTGCAGGCTGATAATTGGGGGTTGGGGTGAGAAAGGCTCTTGGCAGTGAGACACACACACACGGAAACAGGGATGGACACATCTGCATGGAAATGCTTAATCCACAGAAGTTTAGAGAAGAAGGATTTTCTTTCAGACATTAGTCTGCTGGGGATCATTGTTCTGGTCTGTATTTGGAGAGCACCTAGCACAGCAAAGAGATATGATGGGGGCTCCTGCTTCTTTTTGCAGTCAAATTAGGATTAGCATTAATTGTAAAATGTCAGTGAGGCTGTCAGTGCATCATGGGTTATAGAGAGGTAGCGAACAAAGGAGTTCACATCCAGTGTGATTAATTTACAAACTGAAATAGTGCAATATGTTCCATGTTTCCCACTGACTCCGATCTTTACTGGACGTATAATATGATGCAATTCCTCTGGTTAGCTGTCAAGTACTCAAAAATGTCCTTTCTGGCAGTTGAGAGACCATATTCTGCTGGGTAATTGCCTTGACTCCATATATTAAAATAGTGAAAATAGCCACTGAAGACATTATTAGTGCATCTATTCCTTCCCGTACAAGCCCTCATCTTGTAAATGGCGGGGGGCGATGAAACCCTTTGCAGAGAAAGGGCACGCAGGTATGTGTGCAACGAGAAGTCGTGGGGAATCTCTCATCGGAACAAACAGCCTTGCAAGGTTTCACCGCAAGAGCACGAGGCTTTCTGCAGCGTCTCCCTTCAGCTATTGCAGAGCTTCCCAAGTTGAAATCTGCCTTTAAGTCCTTATTTGGAGAATACCTGTTTAACTTCACTGTTACTTTTAAACTCATATTAACAGTGGGTTGTTTTTTTTTTCTTTAACCCATTCCTTTTGCTGGTAGCTGCTGTCAGGAGCTTTTCATCAAGAATATATCATTTTCATGCATATAAACCAGCCTGTTTCTATCTCATTTCTTCCAAAAACCCTCTGACTACTTTTTAAACTTAAAAATATTGGACACACCCTAAGTGACCCTCAGGCAAGTGAGAAGATCATCCAATGTGCCCAGTGTTTTGCTTCACATGAATTCTCAGTATAGACAGGGAGGAAGAAACCTGCAAAGGAATGGATCAGACTCTCTCTGAAAGGACTCTTAAACAAGAAAATAACCCAGCGGCCACTAATTAGATAGTTTCCTTACAACTTCCCAAGCCCAGAGTTTATTTCCAAAGCCTCACTTCCAAGTACCAGTTTCTCAAAGAGTTCTTTAGCAATGAATTGCTGATTAGTTCAAACTTGACGCGCTGGCACCACAAGCTTTAACATCCAAGATGGACACGGCTAGCGTAACCGTGCCAGTGAGCACCAGGACTTCCCATGGGCTTCTCCATGTTTCCAAACAGTTGTAAAAATCAGAAAGCAAAAGCCTGAAGAGCCAGCCACAAAATGATGTCAGGGACTGCATACCCAAGTGCTAAATGTTTGCATTACTGCAAATCTTGCGTTTTCTTCACATTAATTGTGGCAGCTATGAAGCTGAGCAGCAGGAGTGGGCTGAAGCATCTGCAGAGCCAGTGGCTGGGAAGTGTCAGCACAAGTACGTGACTGCAGTCTGAGGGTCAGACCCTGCCTCATTCCCCACTCCAGCCAGTCGCGCTGACCTGGAGCAGGTTGTGACCCTCGTTGTTTTGTTTTCCCCCAACACCGGACCCCAAAGCAGAGGCTTTTAAAGTGCCCTTAAAAAACCCTCACCGAAAATTCATCCCCTGATGGAGGTGCAAGGGGAGCACAGGCAGGACTGAGCCGTGACCTGGCCCCAAAACGTTCCCATGGAAATTGCCACGGGGTGGGCAGAAGGGACTTTACACCGAAACGGAACCATGGGGTTCCTCATGCCCAGGCACCACAGTGGGGCTCTGCCTCAGGCACAGCCACCAGTACCGCCCAGCATGTTTGTCCTCCCTCCCCAGTCCTAACTGGGATGAGGACAGCCAGCTGAGATGTCTTTCTCACCCTCCACAAGGAAATTTGGGCTATGGAGGCTGCTTGGTAGAGGTTTCTGAGGAAGCAGCCACGCAGGAAGGCAGCTTGCTGCCTTGTGCTTGAATTTTGTGGTGTTTTCTCTTTCCTCCTCTCACTTGTCTCTAGTGCCCAGCAAAGCCCAGCTATTGTTGAGGATATATTGCTTCCCATTTATCCAAGCTTTTAAAGGGTAATTATTCCATGCAACTGTCCTCTTTTCACTCACTATTCCTTTCCTGCAAAAACATGTGCCTTGCTTTAAATTATCTTCCTTTTTTTTAAAATGAGACATCTTGTTTATTTTTTTCCCCTGTCTTTTCTCCCCCCTTACTGCGGCTGCTTCTCCTGCTGGTGCTGCGTTGCTGGTTGCCAGAGAAATGTTTTTCTTTCACTTTTACTCTAATTTATTGATTCCCCCCCCCCTTATGGGCTCATAACCTTTTGCTTCTACCAAATAAGGCACTAGGCATTAAAAACATACTTTATACAACTTATAGTTGAATTAAAATAATGAGGGCACGCTCACGTCAAACACAGTCGGTTAGAACATGAGAAGACATAAGCCACAAAACAGAAGCCAGCAGCATTATCTGTCTGACCTCTCCCTCTCTTCCCACACATCGAGGACATTTTTATCACACTTCTGAGTGGTTTCTGCCTTCCCCTGCTCCCTGGCTCCGTAGCCAGCAGTCCCGCCTGCTCCCCTCTCTGTGTGTAAATGGTTGCAATTTGTGGGATTCAATCACTGCTTCTGACTGCCACTCAATGGTCTGAGATCTTACAAAGTCCGGATTTTTGGGGACTAACTTCTGCTAAATCTGTCCACTAGTATCTCTTCTGAGATGATTCTGAGCTTTCAGAGACCTCTGTTGACAGGAAGCATGGCACATAGACTGGAAGCTAACTTAGTACGATGTGCTAGATGTTTGGCATTAATTTAAATGAGAAACACAAATCTTTGACTAAGATTTCTGTGAAACGTGTCACCTTTCTGCCCAGCTGCCAACCTGCAGATCCCTTCTACTGCTCTTCCCTCTCACCTCCACTCTCTTGACACAGTATCAGTTGTGTGCACAGCAGAGTTGGAATTGCATCTGTTAGTGCCCAATAATGTTTAGGGCAAATCTCTTCCGTAAGTAGTTTTTGGCTTTTTAAGCTGAGAAAAACATTCGTAGAACAGAGTGCTGCTCTGGGGCTGGGTCTTCTCAGCACTGTCATAGTAACAATTATTTATATCTTGTTTTTTCCAGATTTTTTCCCCCACTGATTGCAGCAGGACTAAAAAACAAAAACAAAAAACCCAAGCCAATGTTCAAAGTATCAGCATCTTTTTTGCAGATTTTTTTTTCACATATATGAACCTTCAGGGGTAGAAAGATGCATTTGCCAGTTCATCAAGATATACATTAGTCTTCATAAGTATAGGTTCAAGAAGCTGTGTCAGATCCTCCAAGTTTTTCTTACACCTACAACCATATTTCATCAATAAATTTGCTATCTAGACAGTACACAAAACTAAAATTGGACCAGCAGCTGACAGCCTGGGGACTGAGCTAGGGACTGTCAGAGCTGGCAGTGTTTGCTAATTGAGTTAAAATAAAGACACCCTTTTTCTTAACCGGGAGAGTCTGACACATTTTCGGGGATCAGGCAAAACGGATTCCTCCCCCCAAAACGCTTACCAAAGAGTGTCTTTTTAAGCAGTAAGCCAGGCTTGGATTCAGGTATCCAAAAGCTCGCATGGCTCAGGCTGTGTTATTTGCTTTTTCACAGTCAATAGGCAATCGTACATGACAACAAAATATTGGATCTCGCCTGCAGCGCCGTATAGCCTTTTTCTTTAATGTGCCAGCACTGAGAAAGAAACTTCCACAAGTTGTGCAAATCACTGCTGGTCAAATGAAAACTTCGCTGTAGCATGAAATGCAAAGTGGCACCTTAGCTACAACTAATGGAGCTATCATGGACCTAAAAGTAACTCTCAGGGCACCTTAAAGGGATTCGTTTCTTCACATTCAGGCTCTCTGTCTTGCGGGGACATTTTTCATTGCTTGTCTCTTAGTCCCCATTTGGACTCATTGTTAATCATCAGGCACTGGGACTTCCAGGCATGTAAGAGCGTGCTTGGAGGAAGCTCGGACAATGCATCATTTCAGGTGAGGATAATACTGAGCTCATTACGACCTTGAATATACTGCAGATAAAAATAGTGTGCAGGAGGGTTTGGGGATCTGTTCTTGGAAGAAGAGTTCAGCTCAGGCGAGATATCGGGAGTGCTGAAGCAGGCATTGCAGCTTTGCAAGATCCAGGTGAGGACAATGGAGGTGTAAATCCAGCGCAGGTCAGTCTGCCTCCAAACCCAGTGCAGAGCTCACCCCCAAACCTGGCTCTGCTCCGCAGGCTGCCTCTGCCAGCCCGGCGCGGGGGACGGAGACCAGCCACCGTCCCACATCAAGGTCCAAACTGGTCCAGCAACGGTGGATGCAGTTTGACTTGCTCACAGCCATCTTTAACATGCCAGAAGCCACTTCGTAAAGAGAAGAACCTGATTGTGGAAATGGAAGCGGAAACATCATTACATTTTCAGAGTAATGAGCTAGGCCCCCACCCTGTAGCTAATTAAAACTGTGGAAGTCTTATTTCAGCAGTAATCAACCTAAATATTAGCTACAAGCATAGCAAGTATTTTTTTCAGTGTGTGTAGCTCTGCTTTTATGTTAGTAAGATAGCCGGGAAAGAGATAGAGTGTTTTCCTCCATGGCAGGAGAAGCGGTTTTGAGCTTATTCCTTGACTGTGCCGGTGATGCCGTTCCTACAGGGACAAACGCGGGCATTCTGCTCTTATTTAGGTACAGTCACCAAACATGGAGATATCTCAGTGCTTCGAGTTTTCAACCTGATCTAGGATGGGCAGATACTTTAAAAATAATAACCAAAAAGATAGAAAAGTAGGTAACTCATCTCTCTTGAGCTTCAAAAATCAGTTGGTTCAAATTTTAGGTACATTGTATCTCACTTCATCCGCACTGCCTGTTCTCCCCAGCTGAGCCACATTAATGCAGAGATCGAGATCCCCTTCCCAGTATTTCCAAATGGCTGGAGGAATCCTCCTGAGGCACATGAGAGGTGAAGATGTTTAAGAAAAACCTCAATTTAGTATTCTAATAAGACTTAGGCATCCAGATCTCTTAGATGGCTTTTGAAATATCAGACATGAAGCACAAAGGGATCTTCTCCCTTGCTCAGGGGCACGACACACTCAGTGGATGAGGCACAGCAGAACTGCTCCAGTCTTCCCCACTCTCAGCAAATTATGGTTTTCTTCCTCAAAGGCTCTTAATTTTATTTATATAATGAAATATGGAGTTGTGGAAAAAATCCTCGATCCTTTAGAAAGCTGCAATACTGGCAGGCAGGCAGATGCTGTGTGTGCTAATAGAGAAAAGAGAGAGAGACCTTTCTCTGCTAGCTTTTTTGGGAAAGAAAAAAAAAAAAAGGTATGTTCAAAACACTAAGCACACAAATGTGTGCACACACAAACCCTCCAGCCTCTGCGCATGTATTCACCAGGGGTTCAAATTAAACTCCAAATCGTGCAATCGTGATCTGTACAGATTAGAAGCAGGCTTAGATTGCAATTAAGTCAAGGGAAGTCAAGAGCTTAGATAACGATTATAATTTTTTCCTATTTGGAAGAACCAATTGGCAAGAGAAAAAAAAAAAAAAGAAAGAAAAAGATTAAAATACACTATATCTGTGCATATACACTAATAAATTGTCATTAAACAGTTCCATCCTTATTGTACAAATGGAGATACTATGAAATATTGTAATTAGCACCACAGTTTATTAACGCTACACTATCTTGGCTTGGTGCTGTTTCACAATCAAATGCAGTTTGGGATTTTGCAGCCAACCATTTTTTAATCACTGGAGCACTTCATTTTTAGTAAATCCAACCCTAATTTTTGTTATCCCCTGCTGGGTTTTACTTGAAAAAAAGTTTAATTTGGTTGAGATCCCCTCAAAATCATCTCTGCTTAATGCCTTCCAGCCTTCTGCAGTCTGTCTGCCCATTTTGTACAAAACATACAAGCAAGCAGTAATCAGCAACTATACCCAGGTCTTGCATTAAATATCAGTTTTGTGCTTTGAGATCTTTCATGTGCTTTTGAAAAGTGTGTAGCAGGATGCAGCCCACATAAAAAAGAGACATACAGCAGGAAAAGTGTGTTCATTATCGGAGAGAAGTAAGTAAATGATAAGAGATGATTTAAAGATCCTGAATGTAAAATGCATGATCCAAACGTTCAGAAATTGACTGCTCCTAGACTATTAGGAGTTGAAGGTCACGCCACATGTCATTGGAAAGGTAATTTTCTCTAGATTTTGAAATAGGATCTCAGATTTGACCTATGCTCTCTGTGTCAAGAACATCTGGGCATCCTTAATACATCCATTCCTTTTACTTTTTTCCTTTTTCCTTTGTTCCCAATGCTGGAGGACAGACTCTGGTTTTGAAGAAGGAGAAAAAGAACTCCTGAATTTCAGTTTTAGCATTGCTACGGACTTGTCTGTGACCTTGGACGAGTCATTTCATGCGGTTTAGTCCCCTTTTGTCAGTCAGATGGGTTTGGTATAGAAATGCCTAGATAGCTCATGCTTAGGTCTCAGTACTTGATTAATTACTGCTCGTAAGTTATTTAATGCTCATAAGTTATTTTGTGATCCTCACATGAAATAAGTTACTCACAGTGCATTCAGAAGTGCTTCCATTGGTTTAAGAGGTTTGGGAATGAGATTTGTTTCCCATAAATAAAACAACTTTTCTCCTATCAGTAGGAATTGAAGTGTGATCCCACAGGGCGCAAAATAGTGTGAATGATTTGAAATACTTCTATCAGATACTTTTTGCTACCTTTGTAAACGGGAATGAAAACACCCTTCTCTTAAAATTGCTGCTCTTGTTGAACTCAGCTAGATACACAGATGTTTAATGCATCTGGAAGCCAGGCCATCATTTTCTGAAGTCAAGCATCCAGAAATGTAGGTGCCTATGTGCTTCATTTTCCCTCATCTTTACATGGGAAAAAGTGAGATTTATTTATACAGACTAAAGGGAGAAAGGAGGAAAAGAAAGCAGAAAATCTTCCAGGCAGATCCTGCAGGCACCTTTCCTCAATATTTTGAAACACCCTCTCCACATAAGTCACAATTTCTGCTTCTGTGCAAAAATCCAGCTCTTCACAACACGTTGGTTCCTGATTTTCAGTCATGAACTGGAGGCCAAAGTTGCTCCAAGGCTTGAATTAAAATCTTTTACCTTCAAAAAAACCTCCATTCACACCATTAGCCGTGCTGCAGTGTTTTAGTTATCCATAAAATAAATATTTTCCCTAGGGTAACAGTGGTGTTTCAAGAGGGGGAAGCTCACTCTTCGCACCCTGATTGCTGCATGAAATCAGGGGAGCTCTGTGCTGCTGATCAGACCTAAAACCATCAGTGCTTCATTTCTGCTTTAGCATCAGCCTTGTCAGGGTCCCGGCTGAACCAGCACGAGCCTGGAGAAGTGCCGAAGCAGCGTCTCTGCTCCTCTGGGGATGCTTGTCCCGACAGCCCTTGGCCATCACTGGGTCCTCTCCTCAGCTGCTGCCCCTTCAATTCTTGTTTCTGTTCATCTTCTCCTTATGAACAGAGCTGAGCTAATCAGCTAGATGGCCAGGGTGCATGTCGGAAAACACATAAAAGCATTTAAATTGCTTTCCCTCCTTGAGGAAAGCTTTTCCCTGGAGTGGGAAAGGGTTTGGTGCTTCTGACTGCTCCCGTGGTCGAAGAGAGCAGGGGGATCAGTCGTGATACTCGGGGGCACAGCAGCTATTTGCAGACGTGGACTTGGGGTTCACGTCAAATTCCCGGCTAGACATGCTGTCTAAGGTGAACTTAAAAACAAAGTCATCTTACAAATGGTTCCCCCAGCAGGTTGAGACATGCTGTTGAGGATAATGTTAACTCCCCGCAGTCTCAGAGAGACAGGGAGAAAGCAGCTTATTTCCATATCTTAATTAAAATTTCCATTAATCCCATCTGAGGCCTCATAACTTCAAAAACTTGGACAAAAAAACCCAACACTTATTTCTGATAAATATTTTAGACTAATTGTTCTGAGGTAGCAGACATCTCTTGCTGGTGAATATCAACTAGCCGTGGGTGTTGCGTAATATTTAAAGGCGAACCGCAAGGGTTTTGTTTGTTTGTCCTCTGAAAATTACTGAACATCTTAAATGCCAAAGATAGGAGGCACAGAGAGCAAACGCACCGGGCTGGGCTGCACGGCCGTAGCTCACGTAGGATTGCTGTGATTGCACAGAAACGCGGTTCTGCAGTTTGGAGGCTGCTTTTGTGTCTTGCGGACACCTTCCTGCAGGCTCAGAGCCCTGGTGCCTCTCGGCCGCAGGGAGCTGCCAGGCAAAGGAGCTGCTAGCTCAGAACAACAGCTCTAAATGATTCTCTGTGCTATGTCTTTATTCTCTAAGAGAGGAGGTGTTTGTATAAAAAGTGGACGAGAATCAGGGTTTTGAAAGCAAAACGCACAGTTTCCTCATCCGTTCAGCTCCCAAACTATGACCCTAGAGGAGCTGCTTTTTGAGGGGAGACATGGGATTTGTGATGGGCACCAAGGTGGTGATGCCTATTTCAGTGGAGGAGTTTAGCACTTGGCATGGGACCTGGCATTGCCTTCCTCTTCTGCCCCATCCCAGCGACCGAGGGCTCCTGGCTTTCCTTACGTGCAAAGCCTCCATGTGGGATGAAAAGCCACCACTCCCTTGGACATTTATCAGGAATCCAGATGAGATCAAGACTTTCCCCTCTGGAGGGAGATAGGGTTTCTCCTCCTTTAAACCAAGATCACAAGCGATACCTAAACACCCTCTGCCTTAATTCCATCAGTCTTTCCATCTTCCCATGGCTCCTACAGCTTTTCCAGCAGTGACCTCAAACCTTCCTAAAGAAACAGAAGAAAGAGTACAATTAATGGCAGCTTCAATCACCGGCCTGGCCACAGGAGATGGCTGAGAAATAGCAGCAAGATTTAGAATGAGTAAAAGAAAAAAAGCAGTAAAGGATTTTCCTTTGCCATTTAAAATCATGCTTCTGCCCCATTCCCAGCTGACTGTTTTTAAAGTCTGGGTTGGAGAGGCTCGAGTAACATTGTTGGTGCTTCTGATCAAAATGAAATCTAACACTTTTTAATATTTTTAAATTATTATTCAGTGCACCCAAGCAAAGAATTGAAAACATTAGTTGGTGATTGCCTGAGACAGGACTCTGCAGCCACCACACTTCAGTCAGGTCTATAATTAGAGCCTTATGGGGCAAAGAACCCGTTTGCCCACCTCCAAGAGTGCAAAGTCTGTATGTGCTTAAGGGCTGCTTCTCCTGAGACCCGAGCCTGCAGCTGGACCATCACCTTCAAGCAGGGGTCTGGGATCTTCAAGGATGGGTGGTTTTCTGTTCACATCTTTGCTGCGGGAAAGGGGGAGAAAAAACCCAATACATTCTCCCCTGCTGCAAATTGGAGTTGTTCATCTTAATCATCTAAAAACTCTGTTTTGATGAAGAGAATCCAAGAATAATGGTTGTTTTACGTATTAGCAAAATTTTCTATCCAGCTCATGACTGTAACTACCCCAGGTCCAGCAGCCCTGGAGTCACAGCAGTGCCACAAAGGAGTGTCTTTTTGGAGGGATTTGTCGTTACCCCCTCAAACTCCTCCAGAGGCAACTGGAAAGCTGCAAGTGGAGACCCAGGGTCACCGTTCCCACACCTCTGCCACCGCAGGCACTGCAGCAAATTGTCACTTGTATGACAATCAGAGGAGCTTTCCTAATGCATTCACAGAAAGGCATCCAAACCGGTCTGGGAATGCAAAGCGATTTTTAGCGTTAACACGCAGGCTTTGACGAAGTGGAGAGAAGCAGGCGAGGGGAGCAGAGCACTTGGAGACAGAGCCAGCCACAGCCTGGGGGATGATTGCTAAGAGTCTTGACTGTCCCTTTTGCATGGCGCTGAGATCACCAGAGCCCAAAGCCCATCTCTTACGTCCCCACTTCCCCTCTGCTCACTTTCCTTGCTCCCCAAAAGTGGGACACTGGCTTGGGATAAGCAAACACTGATTTAGACTTTGTGGAGTGCAGATAGGCTTGGGGATTGCATGAACCGGGGCATCAGTGGTATTGGGTTTGGGCTCTTTCCCACATACAACTCAGCTTTGTAGACAACTTAACAAATTGATTTAATGATCTTCTACTTAATTTTAATTTATTAAATATTAATGTATTAATTAATTTAATCCATGGAAAGAAGCATTTATTACTGTTTGAATGCATGCAGTAGCAAGCAAAATGTATTCAGGTTTCCGTTGGGCACCAGGCTGTATTTGGAGATGCACAGAGAGGGCTCTCCATCCAAAGTGCCGTGTTGCACAGGATTAAACATGTTTAATGGCTTTTCAGGTACGTAGGTGAGAAACGAACCAGGTAACTAAGTTGAAGCTGAAAGCTGCAGTGGGAGGGATGGGGTGGAAGACAGCGCAGGTCATTCAGATCTTCTACTGGGGCAGGACTGGGAATTTGTGTGTAACCTCCCGTATGGCACAGCTGTCGGCGTATGGAAATGTGAAAGGGAAGAGCTCCTCTCCGGCTCTGCACTTATCATGTAAGTGGCAGCCAAGGAGAAGAGCAGCCATAATTAAACCGTGATGTTGAGCCCCGGTGCCCCGGAGGTAACATCCTCGAAATGAACTGAACATTGAGAATGGCAAACTGCAAGGGACGTGGTGACAGATTCCCCGTGGTCGTAGATCACCTCTGAGTGACAGAAAATTGGACACAGATCACAAGGAAGGCAGGAGAGAGCACTGGGGAGGGGGGAGGAAGGGGATAAAACAACCATTCCTAAAATGAGCCTAAAATCTGCCTGGTTGCTAGGGAAGTGGGACTCCTGGTAAGTAATTTCAATTTGTACCTATATTTATAACAGTATGAAGATACGTTTTATAATCTGTGTAATAAAGAACCTCATCAGCAACTTCTCAAAGAAACTTGTTATTACGGAGAATGACACTCTAATTGCCTCCAGACATTTAGCTTGTCTAGTGAGTGAAGTAACCTGATAAGCTATTGAGCTATTAAGTGATGTAGAATCAATTAATGTAGTTAGATAAGAAAGTAATACCCTACCCAGGTAAACTAAGTAATATGTGTCAAACTAGTCACTATTAATTCAGGTACAGAAAAGCATGGTAAACCAGTATAATTCCCAGTAACCTTCATAAAATTGAGGAGGTTTTATTTTGACCAAAGAAAACTAGTTTTCAAAAGATCATTTATGAAAATAATAAAGACAAATACAGAATTCATCACCATGCTCATTTTCTCAAGAATATTTTCCATACCTTTAAGACATAAGTAACTGAATAACAGCGCTGCAGAGATGGTCAAATTGCAAACACTGACTTCCTGAGTCTTGGAAAAAGAGAGAGACATGGGGAAAACACACCTTGAATTTTCATGCCTGCATGGAAATGCACACAGGACTCAGACAACTGGGTGTGCAATTGCTTACATCCCCTCTTGCACATGCAGGCTTGCACACCCAGCAGTGGAGGACGGCGTACACATAACTAACTGTTAATGTCTCAGTATCCTTTTAGCTTAACAGCGGAATAGACTTGCATGGCGTGGGGAAGTTGGGCTGTTAGCTAGTACGGCTGACGTATGGACAAGGTGACAGATGGGGAAGGGTCGCGGTGCCTTGTGTAGATACAAGCAAGAAATGTGTGAGGACCGAGTTCTGGTCCCAGTTAATTTTGTCCCTGTCTGATCTAGCTTCGGGTGTGATTATCCGGAGTGTGTTAGAGCAGAGGAAAGGAGAACGGGTGAGAAATTATCATCCTGTCTGTCTCACCGCTGCTGCAGGTTTCCTGTCCTGATATATTGTCTCTCTAGTTGGGGAGTGCAGAGGGAGGTTAATGAATCTTAAAACATTTGCAAGTGGCACAGTGTAGCTCCAAGCAAGCCAGGGTATGCGGGAAAGTGAGCATGAGTCCCCAGGTCTGCATCGCTGTGCTAATGTGGTGCTCAACGAGAGCTAATTAGCCCTACCTGGGAGCGCACAGCACCGTGGGGACACTGCAGCGCTACCGGCTCCGGGGCTGGCTGTGCTGCCTCCAGCCCCACTGTCTCCACATCTCTGTTTTGGGGGCTTTCTTCCATCTCCTCAGGTTTTTGGAAAGAGAAGTTTTCGGCTGTAAAATTATGATCTGATCTAGGTCTTGCTGCAAGGGTTTGTTCTCATCCACATCTCCACTGTCTAGTTATGTGCAGTATTATATATATATATATACACATACCCTGCTGCAGTATTAGGAGACCTCTGGAGTGTTTGGGACAGGGTTTAGGACTGAGTCCAGGAACATTTTGAGTCTTTCGCCCAAGATTAGGTCCGTCACGGAAGGAGTGTTGTCATGCACCTGTCTTGTTTGTGCAGACCCTGCTCTGCTGAAGGACTCAAGGCGGTGTGTCAGAGATAGGGGAACACTGCCAGGTCCTGATGGGACAGTTGGCATTAGCATAACCTGCCGTGGTTAGGTACCAAACTTGCTTAAAGCTCTTCAGAAATCCTTGGAATAGCTATTTGCAACTTTTGGAAACTCACAGTTCTTTGGAAATCTGGGCCTAAAGCTGTGGGGGAAATGGCAAACTCTTGCTGGAAGCTTTATGGTGTATTATGTTGTGCATGATCTTATGACTGAAGAATATTTGGGAAAAAAATAACATTAATATCCATCTTCCTTCCAGGCCATTTCATGAGGTGTAACCATAGAGTAAACTTGCTATTTCTTCTGTAAAGAACCACAACAGTTCCCTATGGACCACAGGGCAGCAGAAAAAGACCGATTGGCTGTGTTAAATACAGAAAAATAAAAATATCAATAGTGAATGTTGTAGTGCTTCAGGTCCAACATTTAGATGTGGTACAGGATTTGAAATTTTGTTTCTGATCTTCTTTAAACAAGAACATCTCAGAGCCACCTGAACTGATTTGCTTAATGCGCTGTTCAGCATTCACAGTGTAAATTGAATTGTTAGCCTCTCTGTCTTTGCATTTGAATGTTTTGATTCTAATATTACCAGCAGAGCAACCTTCCCTAACTGAATTGTTCTCACAAGTAATGTTGATGCTTTGCACTCCCACTCAATTGATGTCATCGTGGCTACTGACAAGAAGGTGCCTGTTAGAGCGAACAGGTTGAGACCAGATAAGAGGAGAGAGAGTGACAAATCAGAAATATCTCATTTTTCATCGATGTTCTTCATTTCAGAAAATGTTTTTCACCAATTTCTAGTTACTTGCTTCCTGCACTTCTGACAGAGATGGGTTTGCAGTTGCTTTACACAACTTTTGTGCTACCCGTCCTTGAAGCCGTACAGGAACTAATCCAGTTACATCACTGAGCGCTGTACTACCACAGCTAAAGCTGCTGAGGACCTAGCTTGGATGTGTCTGCACCTTTGTGTACAGTGTAGAAATGTCCATCACGAAGCCTTCTTGCAGCTGAGCATCAGTCCCATGATGCTCATGTGTCTGCACAGTTTTTGTACTGGGAGAGAACCCAGCTCGCCCCATGTCAGCTGGTGCAGATTGTCCATGCTGCTGGAAACTAACATCTTCTGGGGTGGCTGAGCTTCTCCCAAGTCATCTCTGGGCCCATATGGAGCCACTGTAGCTCATATACATATATATATATATATATATATATAAAAATTACTGTTCTTCAGTACATTGGACCTGAAACAGCAGAGGAACGTGCAGCAGCTTGACAGCTGTGGACTTCTGGAGAGGAGTTAAAGGCAGGAGGGCAGGAGTTGTTCTGGTAGTCGGAGGCTGCAAGACTTTGTGGGGCTGGTGTGGGGAGAGGGATTTCGAAGTGTGTCTCTGGTGCAGACATTAGCAAACAGCTGGTGCCTGGGTCTCTGTAAGTTGGATCTTGGTAGCAAACCAGCTTGGGTGCAGCAGAGACCATCAAGGACCAGAGCCTTGGGGTGGAGAAGGGGGTAGTCAAAGTGACAGTACAAGCATACCCATCAAGAGCTGAGAAGCAAAAGGAGGGGATTTGCAAAAAGCTGTAGAAAACAACGTGGAAGACTGAGTATAGGATTTTGGATATAACAGAAGTGAATTTGTTGCTACTAGATCTCAGCAAAGTTTCAGAGATCTATTACCAGAAAAAAGGAAAGGCAAGACTCCACTCTGGGATCCTTCGTACATGCGTAACTCTTGTGACCTATGCGGTTTTCAGTCCTTTCCAGAGTTTGATGTTTCATACACAGACAGTTGCCAGGGGAAATTTTGCTTACACTGTAATTTTCCATTTGCTGCTAGACTTCAGACAGATGAGTGCAAACTGTTCTTTCTGCAACTCAGGAGATAATTTTGCAGTCAGTGTGAACACTGCGAACCTTCTAATTTTTTTTTCTCTAATAACAGTTTGGCAAATCAAAGTGTCTGTTCAGTTAGTCAGTAAAAACACCTAGGAACCATGCAAAAAACTACACAGGCATAGAGATGGACTCTGAGCTGGCTGTGTCTCAGATTAAATATTCTCAGTGATTAGGGGTATTGACCATTTTTTAATTTATCTTGTCTGCATTGAAACAGAAGTGTCAAAGTTGACTATAGAGGTAGGAAACTAACACACACACATTTTCTAAGTCCTTTTATTTACACAAATTCTTTTGCCATATTTTCCAACATTGTAAGACAATGGTCATCAAGATAAATTCAGAAATCTAGCCACTACTGAGAGGAGGTCAAATGGAGGGGGGAAGAAAGAAAGAGAATACTTGTGTTTTGCAGGGTAGATGTTAGGGAGACATGATTGCATTTCTTGTCTTTCAAATAATTTCCGTTTTAAGCCAACAACTCTGATGGTGGGACAGCAAGTAGGAGGTAAGGATTTTCCCAGTGAATGCTTTTTAATTAGTTAAAAAAAAAATTGGTAAATTTTGAGACATTCACCCAGATTTGTATATCCACGATAAATAATAGTAATAAACTCTCCCCCACACTTATGTCTTGCATATATACAAGCATATGCAAGCCCAGGTTAGCAAAACCACACTTTCTTTTGTTCTCTTTGTTCCCTTTGTTCACTATGCAGTAATGAAAAATGACAGCCATATTTATTGTAACATTCCTCCAGGAATGCAGAGATAATTACCTGCCCTTAGCATGGGAGAGGAGAATGAGCGTGAGCTCCGTCTTCTTCCAGCTCCCTGGAATCCAACTGATGTGCTGGCGTGAAACATGAAGTGGAGGATGTCGGGAGCAGAGGAGATCTGCTGCCTTGAGAGGTTGTTTTTAGGGTTCAGGTTTTTTGTCACTGGCAAAAGAGCACCTGAGCTCAAACCCCTCTGTTAAAAGGGGACTGCTTTGAATTCCACCAATATCCTTACCCGTTTCTAAAGAAAAAGTCTCTGTGTGTTCTTTTGAAGTAGGCTGGACTTTATCAATAATGCCCCTGTTTTCATGTGGACTCTTGCAGGGTCTGCCCAGACAGATCTGACTTCAACCCCGGCCATTTTAGCAGCGAGTGAGTCATTCCGCTTTCCATTAAAGAAAATCCAAACTTCATCCTATGGGCTACTAAGAGAGGTCATGGTGTTTCTGAAAAGTACTAGATCAATAGCTACAGGAACTGAAACCCGCTAATCTAACGAGAAAAGAAATCATTTTGATGCTGTAAGAGTACGCGAGACCTGGTTCCTGCTCAGCTTTCGGGTGTGTAAGGTGGCAGAGAGCTCAATTACAGTGCTACAGCCTGTGCATAGGAAGGAAGGGGGAAGCGAGCGTGCTTCCCTTCCCACCGTGCAGACGGGCGACCTCTCCCTGCGTGGGACCCCCGGTCAGGAGAGCTCCTGCTTGCCTCTGCCTCTGGTTGTTTGGGGAAACACCCCTGGATGAGCCAGTGCAGAAAAGTGGGGGGGGACTCTATTGCTTTTATTCTTTTGTTCAGCAAGGACAACCTATCCCAATGAAGTCCACTCAGGTAACTAGGTGTCTCACTGTGTTTTTAATGATTATTTTCTAATATGTGTTCCCATTTAATGGGAATTTAAAAACAAGACCTATTTAGCCTTTAATAAGAAAAATCTTTTCATATCTTAATATTTTTGTCCTCTGCATTTATTTCCTCACTGGCTGGGATTTTTCAGGCTGATTATTTTTTAAGGTATTAAAATACAATCCATATGATATATTAAAATATAATTAAAAGTGTTATCATATTTTCAGCAGGATGTTATGCCTAGGGAGATTTTACAATTGCGAATACATTTTTGCATCACCCGCAGTAGTGAGGGAGACCAACTGACCATTGCTAACTCTTTTTACTGATAGAAAAATGGAAACAAAAAAAGAGGGGAAGGATTTTTGATGCTTCTAGGTGTTTCACCTTCATACCATTTTCTTTCCGATCCAGAATATTCTCCCAGTGGTACAGCAAAAGGAGATAAGAATTAAGTTCATAGCCTGGATTACCATGTTTTTCAGGTTGTGATGAAGAAGTTCTGGCATGGCAGTGTGATGGGGGTGTGGGTGGCCCAGGGATGCAGAGCAGTAGCTGTTTCACACAGCCTAATCCCCTGCCTGTGGGACAACAGCGTAGCCTGTCCATGGCAGAGCAGCTACTTTTGGTGGGGGCTCGTGGAGGTGGGAAGTGATTGCAACCCAGTGCTGCAAGTGGGAATGGATGGATTAATGGATTCGTGGGGCTGTGCATTCAGGGGAGTCCTTCTGGAGACCTTTCTGTGTTCTAAAGGTCTTCTTCACCCTTGCTACATGACCCAACACTTCACCTTCCCAAACTGGAATGGGAAGTTACTGGAGAAGCCCTGATCTTGGGTGCATGTTGTGATTGTGCCCTCATGGCCAGCTGTAGGCTGGATCACTCTGCAGGGCACAGTGGTTTGCAGAGTACGTAACATAAACTGGGCAGAACAGATGTGAATTCTGGGATTTTCAACTGAACTCCCCAAATCCCCTGCCCACCCCTCCTCTCCATCTCTTGGCTCTCCTGTGTCATTTTCCAACCCATGGGTGAGACAGAGTGCTTTGCAGAAGGCTGATATTCACGACAGCATATCCATGAGCCATGCTGGTGACACCTGGCTGTGCAGAGGAAGGTGGTCATTCAGTGCTGGAGGGGCCAGCAGCAAATTTTCTTTATGGGGAGGAAATGGGAGGAATCATGGTTCACAAGTGGGTCTTGAGCTGGAGGCATCTTGATGCAAACAAGATTGAGTGTCTAACGGGGCTCTTTTGGTGGAGGGCCCTCAATCTCTCATCGTCTCTAGCCTATACCCAGAAGGGGTTGCCCTCGGAGTGCTGCAAACCCATTTATTCCTCAGCTGCCTACAGAGAGATGAAGAATTCAGAAATGGGGGGGTTTGGTGGCTGAAGGATGAATTGGAGGGGTGGCATCATAAATGACACTGGTGCCGGCAAACAGTTAAACCTTTGTGGGAAAGTCTGCTCACAGGAGAGTTAGCAACAGGAAAGTAATTGAAAATAAATATAATCAAAGTGCCCAAATGTTTTAAGAACTTGATTTTCTTTATTCCTTCTCTCCTCTTTTTCTCTGTACCCCCAGGAACTACTTCTGTTCCTACAGCTCATACTTTCAACAGTCGTTAAATAAGTGTTTAATGGGATTTATAAAAACACCTGAGCAGGTTAGATAGGTTATAATTCCCACTGATTTCACTGACCTCTCTGTAGATGGGACACAGGCTCCTATATCGCACAGGCTTGTTTGAAAATATTATTCAAATTATGCTGGAAAATGTTAGTCATATTAGATTTGTGGTTTAAGTTCTGGGAGGTGCCATCAGAGTTGGACTGATGCGTAGAAATATAAATAAACATAAGGGTGTCTCGATGCCTGCCTGTGCATGTGCGTGTATAGTCTTTATTGGGGACTGAAAACCTACTGTCTGCTCTTTGGTTTTCCATTTTAGCTGGCCTATTATCAGAGATTTCTGGAGTGTGAGTTTCATAAGTAGAGGTTATCATACATTGCAGGCCATCTCTCCTGCTGGGGAGCAAAATGAAGGTTTGATAATGAGATCGCCCAAAGGCAGATAAGAGCTCTAGCTTGCTGAACAGTCCCTCAAGGTTTCCTGTGATGGCAAAAAGGAGGGAATGCAATTTATTATCCTTCCCTCCTTGTACTTTCCCATTGTTTGAGAAGTCAAAGCAACAAACTATGTGCATTCAAAATAAATAAATTAATAACCAGAGCAGGAGACCTCATGTGGTGTTGTTTTGCTCTGAAGAAGAAGGTCTGTGATTTGCTCTAACACCATGAAGGAAGTCTCTGAACTCCAAATCCTGAAATTGCATTTAAAGGACGGGCTCTCTCCCCTTCTCCTCCTGCCCTCTCCCCACTAGGATGGATATTCTAAAATCGAGTCAACTGCTTTATCTTGATAGAGGATGGAGGATGGCTCTGTAACCACTGCCGATAACCTCCCCATCTCCAATTCTGTTTGCTCTTCTTTCATGCTAAACGCTACAAAGTGCATCACAGTAAAGCGAAAGGTCAGGTTTAAGCCGTAAAACACGGAAGATTCAGCACTGAAGTTGCCACATCATTAAGTCACAGCATCTTCATGCTTATGTTTTCTAGCACATATGGTATATAAAATCACCTAGTGTTTCACAACCCTCTTAAATAATTAGGCACAACAGGGTTTGCTGGGTGACCACCTGGATAAAGTCAAAACAGTGGCATCTGCATCAACCAGATGGGAGCCTGCTCCTCGCTGCCATCAGGAAATGGACAGCCGACTTCCACTCGAGTGAACCAAAAGCTGCCTTCTTCCAGATAAGAAAGGGAAAGGACAGTTTAGGAGAGAGCGATAAATGTGTCTTCCTTCAATTTTCAGGTTACCGAATCTCTGCTGAAACCAAAAGGAAGAGATCCTGTTCCCCAGCCTGAGAAGCAGCAGGGAGGAGATAAGGTAAATTTGTACGTAATCAGCAAACCGTGTACGCGGCAATGGTACGTTGAAGGCAGGTTGAACAAAGGTTTATATTTTTATTTGTTTCTGTCATTTAAAAGAAAAAAAAGTGAGGGAGGGAGAATATTAGCAATTTAGTGTGAGGCTCCATTAGATCAAATCAGTGCCAATGATAGTCACTTATTTCCTCCATTTCATAATGATTTACTCTATAAATTAATGTCCGCCTATTTAAACACACTCAGTGATTCAGTTCTGGGTACCATGGCAATATGTGACAGGGAATAGGGCTGAACCCACCAGTCACACGGCTCTCCGTGCTGTCATTATGCTATATGTGCGCCGACACTATGGTAATGGGGGGCTATGTGAGAACGTAGACAGATATTATGCAAACATATACTGACTTAAGTATCAATCTGTCACTGGTGTAACTCATTGTAATGGCTCCACCAAAGTCATTACAGAGTAATATGCATTACAGCATGTTAAACATCTATCATGGGTGGAGGTTCAGAGAAGCCATGAAGAACCTATAAGAAGCTACCAACATCCAGGGTCTGGAGGATACTCAGGTGTAAGCTTTTCAGTTCAGCAAATCCCTAGCAGAGCGTTCCTTTTTTTCCCCCCTTTTCACTCCAAAAAGATGAATCTGAAATAAATGGCTTACAGCTTTAAGGAAAAAAAAAAGAAAATCCTCTTGATCTTGTATGTACAAAGCACGCGCAAGCGAACTGCAGCAGTGAAAATTCAAGTCTCTCTCTCTTTCGTAGAGATACGCACAGTCGCAAATAGGGTGGGATGGTGGGAAAGCTTTAGCCTGACTGTGCTACACAGAGGTTTTAGGATGTGATCCCGTCTCCTGTTACCGTTAGACTCACTCAGCCCAATTTTGTGGTACAAAAGTGGAAGGAGGAAGTAACCTACAACATGAAGTACACAGCTGGGAAAGACATATTGCTATTTTCTGGAAGGGTTAATTCTGTCCATATCCAGGCTAGTGAATCTGAACCTGTGTACCTCTTCAGCTGATCCATGTCCTCCACGCCCCACACACCTGGATAGTGTATTAGCACATCCATAACCTAGATCAGCCCTTTCTCCAATACAAAATTAGCCCAGTTACTAATCACCAGGAGTCTTCAGTCCCAGGTTTTGCAGTGGGTCGTTCCTCTTTTTGATGAGCAAGATCCTGCTCAGGACCAGACAGGGTAAGATACCTCTTGGATAGTGCTAGTGAGTTAAGCTCTTCCCCTACTCTGCATATTTTGGTTGTTTTTCAAAGAGCCATGCTGCAGCACTGGCTCAGAGATCTAAAGTGGAGAGTATGTGGCATGGGCAGGTGGGGATATTTCCTGGTTCAGTACAGACTTTGCTAGCATAATGTACGTTCTTCAACCAATCCAAAGGATTGGAAAAGTACTCTGTTTAAAAGTTAAATAGTTGATGCTCCATCAACATGTATGGGAGGTGACACACAAATCCAAAGTGATCCAAAGCAATTGGCTCGGTCTCCAGCCAGCTTGGTGGTGTAGCCAAGGATAAATGCAAGCGCACAGATTTCTAAAGTGAGTTTACCCACCGCTTACTGCTCAGCCTGGGCACTCAGCAGTGCATTTACTCACTTTTTTGTGTACTAAAGCAGTACTGATACAGCTCACAGCATCCTCAAGCAGTTGCATAGAGGGTCAGGAAAGAGGCTTAATAGACTGAAGGTGCCTGAATGCAGTGTTACAGTAAGTAACCGACTCTCTTAAAAAGAGAGACTGGTAAAAGAAAAAGCCCAGGGAACAAACACTGGATCTGTTGTGCTGTTACCATTTAACCTGCATTCACTGCCAATTGAAATGCACTTTACATTACTTCAGTCAGATACTTCAAAGGAAATCCTGGAGATGGGAGCACTTAAGCAAGAGCACTTCTGGTGGTAATGTGTGTATTTGAAAGCCTGGCAATTGGGAAGGTTGTGAATGCAGCAGCTATCCAAATATAGCTGTAGCTTGTTATATGTAAACAGCAAGACTCATTCTGATATTCCTGCTCCTATCCTGCCCTTTCTTCCTGCAAAACGGTGCAATTCCTCCATCTGTCAACATCTCCGGTATTTGTGTTTGCACGTAACAATGTTCGCCTGTGCACATCATCCCACGCAGCGGCTCAGTGAGAATAGCTGCTGTAGTACCAGGTTATAAAAAGCCCAAAGGAGATATTCAGGCTCTCTGGGGAAAGTATTGCTGCAGTGCTGCCTGAGCCTCGCAGGCCCACGGGGGAAGGCAGACGTGTCAGACAGAGCCAAGCGTGCAGCTGAGGGCAGGCAGGGGATGTGCAGAGTTGGTGCCACCTTTGGGCTGGTTGGGTCAAGCATGACCAAGAAGATTATCAGGTAAAGGTGTAGTAGAGCTAGAGCAGGTGAAACACTTGTATGGAGGCTTTTAGCTCACTGTAGTTAAATCGTCCTGAATGAGGGTACCCGCATGGAAGTTTAATGTGCTTTAATTTGTGCGCGCTGGGCGTTGAGTGCATGTAGCTCCTCCATATCCTGCAATGTGAGATGTGGGGTTTTGCACGCGCAGACCTTCGTGCCCTGACGCTTGCACAGGGACTGAAGAGGAGGCAGTATCTGCAACAAACAGATTTTTGCAGAGTTTACTGGGACATAACCTCTCCCGTTTCTCACCACGCATTGGTGTGTGCTGAGACTGGAGCGTGTGGCCAGGTGTGCACATGGATGTGCAAGGCGATACTAGTGAGGCTCGAAGAACTCCCTGCTGTGTAAACATTATTAAAGGGTAGATCTGCTGCAGCTCACCGGGAGACATAAAAGACACAGGACCAAGTGGGACATACAAAATGCATCATATGGCAAGGGCGGTCTGTGAAATGTCAGACAGCATGTGGGAAAATCCCAATGACCCAGGGAAAAATGTTTCAGCCAAACTTTCCTGGTTAACTTTCTTGGACAAAGATGTTGCTTCATTGCCTGCTGAATTTGGGTACAATCTACTCTCTGTCTTAATTGTCATGGTGGATAAGAGTTTAAAAGATAACTTCCTTTCGGGTTCTTGGTAAGAAATGTCTCTTTATAGAGTGGGTTCATAAAAAGTAGTTGAAAATACCTGACTATAGAATAAGTGAGTGTGATATCTTGGAGCTGAGAAGAAGAGCCACCGCTTCTCTCTTTTTTTCCAACACAAGCGGGAAGACTGTGAGAACACATTGACCTTTATTCAGCGCAATTAAATGCCGTACAAATAAATACCTAATTCTGTTCAGCAGCGTTGCTGCTTTTAGCTCCCTGTGGCCATAACCAGGTAAAATTCCCTTTTGCTGATCTGACCGTGTGTTGACACATTTCGGGCAGTGGTGTGCAAAGGAAAATGTTTGCTCTGTCCCTGAGGAAGGACGTCTTCTCCTTGCTCCAGACTCTCACGTATAATAATAAAGGCAGCTGAAGGACAGGGAGGAAAGGTTGTGTGCTGCTGGGTCCTGAGCACCATCAGTGTCTGGGATGGTTCCTGCTTTGTGGGTGGAAAATTGGAGCAGTGATCACCCCGACAACGCATACAACAAACCTCCTCCAAATAAGCGACATGTTCAGAGAGCAGCATCTCTTAAAATGTATTGCAGGCAGTCTGATAGCTCCACCTCCTATTAATTTTCTTGACTTGCAAAGACAGTTGTAAAGACTCTGATTCAGTATCTATTGATAGTATCTGTGGGTTTTAAAAGAATAATGACGTCTATTTTGTGCCATTCACATGTTCACCCATAGGGCTGAAATCTTCCTCTTCTTGAAAAAGCCCGCCCCATCCTGCGTTTCCCGCTGACGTCCTGGGCTGGAGTGTGATCAGCCTGTGGTTATGGCACAGCTCCAAGCTACTCAGGTGATTCTCTAGAGATTTTAGCTGCTAAAAATCAAAAAAATGTCTCTACTGAGCATGTGCAAATAGTAATTTCACAGATACATTTAGCACGGCCAAATTTGATCAGATTTTCACGGGAACTTCAAAAGGCAAAAGGCATATTCCCAGCATAAAATCCTTCCGCATGCCCCTGTAATAGTCAAAAACGTAAAAGAACAAATTGTCGTTCATTTTTTAATACGGAAAAAACTGCTTGTTTTCTTTTCTGCCCCCCCCCCCCCCGAAATCTCTGATCTATATTACTTGAAGTTTTTCAGAATTCACCCTCACGAAATTTTAGGCCAAACCATAAACTCCCAATAAAAGCAACTACTAAGGTAGTCCTGGATTTAAGACAGTTGTCTCTAAAGACCCGGATGATATACCCATTTCTACCTCCCTCACAGAGTTCCTACACCATGTGCTAACAGTTCTGAAGCCATCAATAGATGCAAGCTGCTCATGTCAGGGTACCACTCTGGTCTTAGAGGGGTGCTGAGCTCCCCCAGTTGCATCCAGGCAGCGTAACAGAGAAAGCACCCTGGGGAGTGAAACACCCAGTTCTGCATCATCAAAAACTGGGTACTGCAAATCAGGGCATTTTGGTGAACTTTCTTTTTATGACTCAGCACTTTCCTCTGTAAAGTGGCAATAATGTCACCCTTCTCCTAAATTAATGCTAAACTGATGAATGCCATAGACAAGCCTAACAGGAAATTAGTCATTGCCTCCAGAACAACGTTTGAGTAGTTTACTGCAAATAAAATATTGAATAGGTGCTCTTTAAAGGAGCTCTGTACTTTGTGCACATGGATTCTTTGGGAAAAAACAGCACGCGAACATTTAGCTTAAAGATCATATGCCCAGGTGTATGTCCAAAGGAATCAAATTAAGATTGTTCAGGTAAATATAATTTGACATTTCCAGGCCATGTATTACACAAAGATTGCGTACATAATATCTTTATGCTCCACGGTGACCCTGAATTCCAGATTTTGGGGTCATAACCTCAGAAAGGACAGTCTCCTGGTGGAGAGTTGCTCCAGGAACACCTACCCGTCTTCATGGCTTGCTTTCCTCCTCAGACCAAGCTGCCAGCTGGAGCACGCTCTTGGGAGAGTTTCGTAGTAAAACTATTCAAACACTTTCAAGACTAGCCCTTTCTGATGAAAGTGAGAAAAGCAGGAACAGGTTTCTACCTTGGCAGCATCACCTCCATGCAGGTCTCCTGACTTTCCTAGTAACCAGCCAGGACAAATCTATGGGCAGAATTCCTCCTTGTTCTAATCTCCAAACCCACAAAACTATTGAATTAATTTTATTTTTAATTTAATAAAATAAAATTAATGCTTCAAGTAGGAAACATTTGAGGACAAGTTTCAGCTCCGAGTACTTTATTATGGCTGAGTTTTAATCCTCGGTGCATAAGAAGGATTATGCTGAGAACACTGACATCACCTTAAATATAGCAGCATGAATATGCCACTGTAATAAATCTTTTCAGCTCTTAATTTCAATTTCAGAAAAATGTTGGTTGAAAATATCTTCTTTCCCAGTAACCTTCCCCTGACTCAAACGTGCCCGCACTCCCAGGCACCATCTGGCACAGCCTCATCGGCCAGGAGGGTGAAGGGGTGCTATATCCACTTGATATAGCATGCCTCAAAGAAATCTTTTGCAGATCCATATACAGCAGTAAAATGCTGGTTTTACCTGTTGCAATTGCCATCTGGAGAGAAGGGTGATAAAGCATCTTGTTAAGCCATAACAAAAAAAGTTTGACCAGTAAAACCTCAGCTCACACTGGGAAAATATCCCACTTACTTACAACTTTTTTGGGCAGACATCACAAAGGTGGAGGTGGCCTCGGCGCATCGCTCCCAGGCTGTGTGTGGCAGGAGTTTGCTCCCGCAGCTCAGGAGGGAGGTGGGACCCAGCGAAGTATCCAGGAAGGGGAAATTTGATTTATAAGTGAAGCATCAGCAGATGTCTTAAAAGGTCTCCTGAGAGTTTGTAATACTCTGGAAGAGCCGAGAGTAATAAAATGGAATAAAATCGATTACAGAGCCAAGTTTCTATCCTGACTGCCACACCTAGAGGAAAACGAGCACTGCTTCTCGCGGGCAGAGGGGACTCTGCAGCTGGGGTCTGAATGCTTTCCTCCCCCAAAGGCGAGAAGGTGGGAATGGTCCAACACAAGCTGAGGTCTGATGACCTTCACTGAGAGGGCATGTGCTTCACCGGGTATAAGAAACAGCCTCTCGACCGTTCCAGTGTAGCTTGGCACTTTTGTGATTACCCAGGGAATTTAATTGTCTCTTTTGTCCCTTTTTTGGGACGGCAGATATGTTCAGAGGTTTGCATGGTGACTAGAGTGAAGATAATATCTAGGTTTCTTGCAGAAATGCCGGATGTTGAGAAATTGGTCTATAAACACAATTTTGTACTCACAGAATATTTGCTGGTTGTTTTTTATGAATCAGCACTATAGTTATCGTAAATGGAGCGCTATAGAGCCAGTTACTACAGTACCTAGATATCACCAGTTCTGGCCTGCAACTGATGTGCTAGTAGTATCCTCTCTGGCAAGAGATGTGAAATGTCACAGCACTCATTTTGCTAGCAAAAAAAATTCCCAGCTATGATATCATCTATCTTTTCCTGCATACGGAGTATTATCACCAAGTGTCGATGGGAGCACCTGAAGCTTTAAGGCTGGCCTGATAACGCACCTACCATCCGAGATAGGTGCAAGACAAACATGTGGAACAGCACCGCTGATCGCTAATTTGGCAGCCAGCGTTAATGGTATGGTTACGTGGAAAAGCGCAATTCACAGCGTTTGTGGGTGAACATATGCAAATCAGCATATAAATCAGGCCAATGAAGCTGCAGCAGCCACCACAAACCAAAAGTAAGTGTCTCTCTTCCCTCTAGGCTAGCTCTAGCACTAGCTGAAGTAACAGCTGCACGAGCCTGATGAGACCCAAGAAGGCCGTCAGAGTCTCTATCTGTGGTTTCGAGCAAAGTGGACTAAGTGCAAAAAAACCTCTTCGCAAATTTGTGGTCTTACTAATTTTATTTTATTTTTATTAGCTTGATCAGCATTGTGCTGTTGCATATGTTTTCCTAAAAGGGTCTGTACTGGGCTGTTATCTACGCAGCAGGAAAGAAAACTTTTTGCGTTATAATTCCTAGTTTGAAATGAACATTGCAGTCATTTAAAACAGGCTTAGTTTAGAGTTGGTAAAAACTTTGGTTCAGCCTGATCTATCTCCTTCAAGGCTGTCAAAATGAAAGGAATTAAAATGTAGAGAAAATTGTTTAGAAAAGAAAATGCAACTTTGCAATTTAACTTTGCTACAGGGATAAAGTTTTAAGAAATGATTAGCAGTTTGGGTGCCTTTTGTCTTGGGAGCCTGAGGTTGGACTCATTAAAGAGAAACAATTTTCAGAAAATATTGAACACCCACCTTTGGAAAATCTGTTCTCTGCAGGAAGCTAAAGATGAGCCCTAAACTCACTGGTCTGTTTGAAAGGCTCAGCTTAGCCTTAAATAAAAAAAAATTAAAAAAAAAATAAAAAAATAAAAAATCAGCCAATCAAGTACAATGGAGTAACTGTGATATTCCACACGCAGAAGGCAAAAAGATGCTTTAACAGAGGGAGCACCAGTGTAAAGGCAGCAGTGATGCTCACGTTAGAAGATGAGCTGGAAATAAACATTATTCTGGGCTACTAACAGCAGACACAGAGTAGTGGTAGAACAAGAGGGAAAGATGACCGATCTTCATCAGTTCTGTAGACAGAGACCATGAGGTCTCCAGGATCTTGGGACTTGTTGCTGTTAGTTCTGAAATAATGCAGATTTGAGGACATCTGTTTGTATTTTTAAAGGGATCTGGCTGGTTGACTTCCTTTCAAGATCATCATTTTGATGATGTTGGGATTCTACTGCTTTAAGAAAGATAAATTAAGGAATTTTAAGTCTTAGATATGCATCTCATCTTTGAATTTAAATAAATGAACAGGTGGGAATAAAAACAGGGTGATTTGGTGTCACTTCCAGAGCTGAATAAAATGCTGAACCTAACTAAAAGCCACCAATGGTGAAAAGCAAGCTAAGAGTTTAAAATTAATCCTATTATTGTGCTCTAAAATATTATTAATAAGTGTAGAGATTTTGGCAAATCCTGTTATTTTAATACTCTCCTTTCTCCTAAATATTTCATAGCCAGTTTTTATTTCTTTTATTAAATAGTCACTTTAGAGGAAAGATAAACTCCCTGTTAGTGAAGTTCAGAAGCACACGACCTGCGGGGTCTAGCGATGATTTTTAGGAGGCTCTGTAGGAATTAGCAGCTGTAGCAAAGGAGTGAAGAGGAATTGCTGTGCGTGAGTGGTCCTTCAGGCTGGGCACCGCTGCATCACCCCCTCTCTGTGCGGGCCCCAGCACACGGCTAGGCATTACTGCAGTATGATAATATTGCATTTGCAAGATGATAATATCATGCTGATCAATTCAGGACCGCAGAAGACCATATTCTGTAATCCCTATGCACGCAGAATAATAACCGCACTTTGCAAGTAGGCCCATTCATTCCAGTGGGACTCTCTTGTAATCAATATATTTGTTTCCAAATTATAGTGTTATTGGTCCAACTTGATCTTTATTCCCGTTAACCAATTGCATGTGCAGAAGGCCTGGAAACGATGCCGCAGCGAGGGCTGCTCTCGTCCCACTCCCATTGTTCGAGGACTCCAGTCCTCGGAGTTATTGTTCAAGCTGCCAGTTATCTCCGAGTGCTCCCAGCAGATGTTGGGGGGGAGGGGGCAAATTTTTTTTTAATTTTTTTAAGAAGTTTGCCTCTTTAAGGACCAGCCTCGACAAGAGATTAATTCTGTTTGCTCTCCCCTGCACTGTGTTTTGTCTCTTTAAGCTGGAAAATATTTAGAAAGGAAAATGTGTTTTCTTGCTATTCAAAATAATAATAATTTGCCAGTGGAAATTTATTACTAACTGAAAAGGGAGCCCTAAATTTGCTGATAGTAAATAAGGGGCAATCCTGATTTCACTACAGTCAGCGTAGCTATTCTTGCGGGGTTTCATGGGCACTGATTTGAATGCAGAGCTGTCCGCAACACAATATTTCCATTCTGTGAGCATCCTCCAAAGTTCAGCATTTATTTTTATCTGTGGTGGAACAAAAAAACAAAAAAACAAAAATTGGGCTGGTTTTTGAAGACATAGGATTGTATCAAAAATATTAGTTTTCAAATCAAAACCTAGCTATCATAAGAAGGTTTCTTAGATTTGGGACTGTTGGATTACCTTCATAAATAGAAGAGTCTTCTGGGTCATAACCTGGTCTCTGGGGTGGTGGTCTCAGTCATAAAAGATGCAAGGTTGAGGCTTCTTCTCAAGAAGAGCTTTTCACTCTACGTCTTCTACTTGACGATCCACTCAACTCCAAACCAAATGATGGAGTATGACAGCTCTCTCTTTTCCCCTTTCTCTCATGTGCACACAAGAAATAAACAGGGAAGCCCACAGGAAAGCTGGTTCATATGGATTTATCTCCATGGAACATTTTTGTTTTAATGACCCATCCTGTTTTGGTGACATTTCATGAAGATGACGATGTCCTGGCCAGTTCTGCTTCAGTGAATGAAGTTCTGCTTCAACGAATGAAGCTTACGAGATCCACATGGAGAGCTCATCTCCTACACTTGGAAGTTCACATCCCATCCAAAGGGACCTTCTTGGCTTAGCTCACTCCCTAACCCTAACCTTATTGTTGAATATTTAACCAGAAACACAACAACAACAAAAAAAATTAATCCATGCCATGCCTTGATTAGGGATTAGAAATGTTAACTGGCCAGTGCCTTTTTCTGCAGGGGTATGCAGCCCCTATACCTTTAATTAGAGTAGCCTGTGGTACTTGCCATAAAGCTGATAAGTAATAAATAGCTGCCTTTGTCACATGCAAGTTCAGCATTGTGAAACGGCACACGGACGGCTTTAAAAAGCCTTTGATTAAACCCAGCACTACAGTAAATCTACAAACACAGAGGAAAGAAAAGAAGCTATTTAGTCTGTGCCAGTTCCCGGCATTAAGTATGCAAATTTCTCGGTGTCTTCAGCTCCCAAGAACAGCAGGCGCTGAATGCAGCAGCAGCAGCAAGCGGCACGACATCATTCATTTCAATCATTAAAACAAAAGCGGGATAAATCGCTACCTAATTTGTAAAATATGCTTATCATATAGGCTCTTTGGTCTTTAAGAAAAGCACCAGCTGAATGAGAATCACTGAATTATTTTGGAGAAAAAAAATGCTTGAATCAATTCTGGTTTTCCCCCTTCTCCCAATGATTGTTCTTTTCCTTCTTTTTCCTTTCTTTTCCTTTCTTATCCCTTCCCTTCCTCTTCTCCTTCTCCTTCCTGTTCCACTTCCCCTTCCTCTTTTCCTTTTCTTTTTCCATTTTTCCTTTGCCTTTGCCTTTTGCTTTTCCATTCCAATTTCAGGTGAAACCAATCCATAGCCTTCCCTCAAGCGCCCACCCCAAGCCACGGGAAAACCACAGTCTTTTTTCCCTGAACACGCACAATTCGACATTCCTGGGTCTGTCTTCTCTCTCCCTCTGTCAGAAAAAAGAAGGGTGGCACCAACCAAAGCCCAGCCAGGACCTCCATGCTGAGCATCACCCATCACCCCACTTCCACCATGACATCCAGCAGCCGCTGCTACCATCCCTGTGCAGCTGATCAGCTATCTCCTTTCCTCCTTGCATGACAAAATATATATCCAGATAACCTGATCCTGGAGCTGCCTGGCGAGGGAGCCCAGCTGCAGGGTGTGCATCACCCCTGCACTGAGGGACGAGGCTGGTTTTGGCCTCTCTCCCTGTTCTTGGGTGCTCAGCTCAGACACCGTCACTGTTTTACAAACAGCAGCGGTGAGAATTACTGATACACAGGGAGCATCATTACTGGATCCCCAAAAATGTTAAATTCTGCCCCATATGAATGCATGGTGTCCCGTAGATAACTTATTATTCCAGTTAGACTGTTCCTTTTACATCAACCAACTTCTCTTTGCCTCGTGGCTCCTTGGGGTGCAGAGGACACGAACGCTCTCCCCCCTGTAACCTCTCATTCCCTACATGGCTCCTCTGCCTCCGCTCCACGACGTGTGTGCGACGAGAAGCGTGGCCAACAACCCTGCTATTCTATGAAAAGTGTCCTTCGATGATTTACCAGCTGTTCAGCCATTCAGCTGCTACAGGATAGTGCCTCTGGCAGTACAGCTCCCCACTGTTGTTATGCTGGGGCGTCAGCAGATGGAGCATATCATGGTTATTGAAGTTGGATACAGTGACTGTCAGAAGCCTTACACTGCCTGGCATATGCAAATAGATCCCAGGCATCTGGTTGTGTCTTGGGCTGGCCATATTAAAAAATATTAAAAAAAACCCCCATTGGTTAGGGAAACCCACCGGCCTTAGCTTGGATGTTACCGTGCAGTAGCTATCCTGCAATTTGTGATGTGGTAGATAAGGCAGGGAAGGAGGAGTTTTCAAAAGCAGTAGGTGCATGACTGGCAGTGCAAAATGCACACCCAACAGCAGACCTGGGTGCTGCTGGGACTGGATGGGTGCAGTAGCACAGCCACGGCTGGGTGCAGCACCCACATTGCACCACGGCACCTGGAGGTTGCTAGCAGAACAGGGGGTCGATTAAAATACTCGATGCACCTCGGATGCTTGTGCCACCATTTACTTCACTGTGGTATCGATTTAGTTCATTGTTGGCGGAACACTCAAGAAAGGGCAATTACATGCTAGCTTATCTCCAGCGTTCTTCAGGGTGGCTGTGTGTCACCCATCTAGTCAGCAGATGAACAAGCCAAGTGCATGAAAAATCCAGCCCAAATTGGTGTAGTTTGCTTGTGACAGTAAACTTCGTGCCTCTGTACATGGAGTTCATAGTCCTGCCATAATTTCTACCAATTTCATGCAGTCTTCTACAGCCAGGCCTTATAAGTCTCCAGTTGAGTCTGGGAAGGGATTTTCAGCCTCAGTGCCTGTAGGATGGTGCCTCTTAACAATGATATATTGAACAGCATTGGAGATGTTCTTGCATTAAACAGCAGCGTTGCAAACTGCCTAAAAAATACAGCTTCATGCTAGAGCATTGCACTTGGTTATATCATAAGGGACCACTGCGATTAAATATTGTGATGTGCAGGTATCCCAGGGCTCAGTGCCCTGGAGCTCTCCCGTGACTTGGCAGATGCAGCAGAGTGTAACCCCACTCTTCTTCCATGGGGCAAGTTGAGAAAACGATGTTTTCTTTCCTTCCCCTGCAACGCCTGGCATTGCAGAACAGATACCCAGAGAGTTTTCTTTGCTTCTCCTCTGGAGATGAAACATGTTCTTCTCTCCTCTCATCTGCTCTGCTTCATCCTGGCTCTGTGGAGGGTGTGAATGGAACCACAGCATCCCAGCGGGCTGCGCAGCAAAGGGACGTCTCGGGCTCCGGTGCGACACATCAAATCTCCCCTCCTCAGCCCGGCAGTCTCCTGGCACTCGCTACCATGCAAATGCCTTTCCCAGCTACTGCCTGCTCCTATGCTTCATCCTTGGCTCCTTTTGCAACATCAGAGGAACATAAAATGGGGGAAGGGAGAGAAATAACATCCTGAATATTGTGCCTTCTAATTAGGCTGGCAGTGATCAAACAGCTTTTCAGGAGCGCGCTGTGTTAGGCTCGCTGGCACACAGCATTCCAGCCACGCGGGTTATTTCTAGGGGAAAAGCAAGCTCCCTCCTCGTGGAAGCATCCCTGATCTCCTGGGGTCACAGGGCAGCTTTAACTGATCCAGAAAGACCTGAAGAAAGAAGTTTGAAATCCAGATTCCTTCCCCATCTTTGGTTACGGTGTCCTTGCCGTAAAGGGACTTGTAGAAACTTCAGCAGCACAAGCTGTTCCCGCGATGTTGTTGTATAAATATGTTTTATATATAAATATGCATTTGAATCCGTGTTTGGACTCAAACCTGTCTGTTCATCCAGCTGTCGAGTAACCTCTGCAAACAGCAGGGTCCTTCGTGACAGATTGAAACCAAGAAAACCACTGCCTGTTCTGCAAAACATATTTAATTTGTTAAAGAGATGGGAACTTTGTTGAATTGATAAGATGTGCTAGAGAAGGGAGCCGCTCTCCGAAGAGCTGAATCCTGGTTACAAGTGCAGTTTGCAGCTTGCTGGTAATCCTGCAATTAAAGCTACAGTACCAGCGTATCACAAAAATGGGATTTGCATAATTTGAAATTTGAGGAAAATCTCTAAATACTTTAATTTTGATAGAAACTGTTTCCACTGCTGACATGTGTCTACACCTATAATTTCAGTTGATAAATTGCTGTAATTTCTCCTCCATTTCATGTTCTTTCTAACATTAATTGTCAGTTGTAGAGTAAAACACTAGAAAGAGAGAGAGAGAGGGAGAGAATAATGTCATTGTGCTTTTGTGGTGTGAATAGCCTTCCGAGGAATGATTATCTTCCACACAGATGCAAATAAAAAAAAAAAAAAAAAGAGAGAGAGAGGGAGACCTCTTGGCTTGCACAAAACTACCACGATGGGCATCGATGTCCCACAGCAACATGGAGAAGCAAGGGGTTAAAGCCACGTAAAAGTACCCAGGAGTGGATGTGGCCATTTCCCAGGCTGCTGGAAGGAAGGGTGGACTTTCCACTGGGATGTGGAGCTGCGGAGGATGCGTGGTGATGCACAGCTGGGCAGGAGGAGGCCTGAGCTGCAGGGTCCCAGCTGTCTCTCCCGTCCCAAGCAAGACCCTCGTGGAGCCATCAGCAGCAGTGGACTCTCCTGGCTGGTGAGAAGGAGGTCGCCCAAACTGAGGGGAATAAAGGCAAGCGGAGAGTCCCTGCACTGTGCAGCCTCGGAGAGACTCCTCCACCCCAGGTCTGCTCCCCATCCCACCTCCCCAAAACGCCACTTTTCAAGCTACTTTTAAATAAAATACCCTTTCAAACAGAGGGGTAGTGGTACTAAATTATTCTATTAATTTATTATTCATGATGAAAAATTATTCTAATAAGCGGTGAAAAATTATTCTAATAACATTCTATCCTATTAATATTCTGCAGCCGAGCAGTTAAACTCACTTCCTGTGGCTGCTTTCCTCCTTAGTGCTGATCTATTTCTTGCAGAGTTTATTGAAATTAAAATCTGCTTCTTTGGAAATGTGCTGCATTTAACAAAACCAGTGGGGGGAGATGAGCTGTGAGCGCGGAGAAAACCAGGCACCGATTTTTCCCTGCTGCTGACAGAGCAAGGGTTTGCATGGGGCGGCGCGAGCAGAGCGAATCCGTACAGCGGCAGGCAGGAGATGGTTCAGCCTGGGTCATTTGGATGCAATCACCCTGCAGACCATTAACTTTCAGCAGCAAGTATTGCTAATCCAGTGTCTCCCTGTATTTCTCAGTGCAGGGAGATGGCTCCTCGCCTGTGCCTTTCCCTTGGCCGCTGCCCTGCAAGCTCCGCTGCTGCACCTACCTCGAAACCCTGAGCTCGCGTCTCTTCTCACGCCCGTTCCTCGCTGCGGAAACCTTCCTAAAGCCCCGGGAGCTACGCTGCCGTAGCCTGGATATCGGCATCCGCGGGAATGAGTGGAGCTGGTAGCCAAATCAAGGACGAGGCTGGGGACCCTGCTGTCACCCAGACCTCGGGGCCAGTCCGGGCAGCATCCTGCCTCCCCTCCTCCCCGCAGCCGCCCCGTGCGCTGGCACCACACGCTTGCCAGGCTTCGTGCCAGAGATATTTTCCTAATGGTTCCTCTGCCTGCTTTGCTTGCCGCGCTCCTCGCCTGCCAGCTGGCTGGTGTGGTCCTCCGCCGTCGCAGGCAGCTGGGGAGGGGTTTCATGGGTATGCGGGGCTTGGGAGCCCTGCGTACAGGTGGCAGAGCATCCCCGGCATGCACCGCAAGGTCCCCCGGGAGCCCATCGCTCTCCAGCAGGACCCAGGGCACTTTCTGGGTCCCCACTCAGGGCAAAGGGATGTAGGAGTCTGTGACGGGGGATTCCTGGTCCCCAGAGCTTGCAGGTCTGCACAGGGTCAGAGGTGCATTGAGGAAGCATCCTACAGAGACGTTGCAGAGAGGTAACTCAAGGGCTGCAGATAACTCAGGGTTTCTCTTGCAACTGGACGCACTGTTTGAATGGTTTTGGAGAGTGGACAGCAGGTACCGCTGGGCACCTCTGAACCTGCCTGACCAGCCACTAAGGTACTGTATCATCTGGCTTTGCTCTCCCTGTCATCCATATGACTTAGAGGAAAAAAAAAATCTCTAACTTTGCAAAGGAGCAGCATGTCCACGCCTGTGGGTCTGTCGGCCGTAGGTGTTACTTCCCCAAAGCTTCTCTGATCGTCCTTGGTTCTGTCTGCACAATATCTATTCCATGCCAGAGCCAGATCTTCTGACCTTTTCTTTTTCCCATCTTTTTTCTGATTGTCTCTACAAACCTAATCATTCCTTGCACAAATACATCGGCACCTCCCCAACTGGCACAGGTAGTTATGCCAGTTGCACGGCAAATTAGATGCACAAGTGTGTGTTAAATGTTCTTGTGACTCTAAGTCCTAATAAAAAAGCTAAGCCCCAGGTGACGTTATTACAGCTTTAGCAAGTAGAGTGCCTTAGTAAAAGGACTTCATCTCAAAGGACTTTCACTGAAGCCATCTTCTTCTTTGTGTGTTCCTCCCTCACAGCATGGGTAATTAAAAGACGAACCACAGCTCAGAAGATTCCTTGGCTTTTGCATTTGAGGATATCTTTCACTCTATTTTTTCCCCCTTCTCTGATGGCATTTTAGATCAAGCCATTAAGCAACATCCTCTGTTTCCCCTGAGAATATTCATCAATAATAATGAATAGTACTTGCTCCAGGGCTGCCCCCTCCTTGCCCAGGAATATCGCTGGCACATGATACAACCCTGTTGGAATGACTATAGCATTTGTTTTTATTTCTGAGATTCATTTATAGTGTAATTTTTTTTTTCGCTCTGGGACTGTGGAGGCCCCACTTTGTTCTGGGTTTGGAAGCAGACAGTCAGCTGAAGCTGAGATTTTTTCCAGTCCAGTGGGGAAAAGGGTTTACTTCAAAGTAATGCACAAGTGGAAACTCCTTAATACCAATTGCACCGGTGTACTGTTGCCTTACATAATTACACACAGACCCGGCTGTATCAATGAATATCTCATTTTGCCCCAGTACAATATACTTATTTAGCAGGCTTGTATAACAGCAGAACAGAGCCAAAATCTTTTAAAGAAAGTTTCTCAGTATTGGGTTACATTGTCCTAAACCCGGATGACAATCTCGGAGCCATGCACTGTGCTGCCTGTGAAGGGGCACTGTGGGGAAGCGCAGCTTCTCTGAGGGATTGTCCTGCTCCTGTTCAACAGGTGATGGATGAAACCCTGAAATCATAATTCAGTGACTAAAATAAAGGATTGGATTCAGGAGCACTCCAGAATTAGGAATAGGAGCACACGTTTAAAGCCTCTCTGAGCACCAGAGAAGCTTGTGCTGGTCTAACTCTGAGCACGCCAGTCGTCTTTGCCTTGGTAATTTCCTAGATTGCATCAGACCACGAGCAGAGTAGATCTTGCTTTGCACCTTTGCAGCACGCCTGTTCCATAAGGGATTTTCAAGGAAGTGCCTACATCAATTACACCACGGGAAATTATTGTAGACAGTACCTTAAGCTCCATTTACCTCATACCGCTTATTTCTTCCTTCTCCGAGAAGTTAATCAAGAGGTTTAGTTCATTCACGTTGGTAAAGTTTTTCGGCCACCATAGAACACGTGCAGCTGCCCGGTCCTGCCCATTCCATCACCAGGATGGTCCACGTTACTCGGGGACTTGAAGGCGTGAGGGGTGCAATCGTTGCCTCAAACCCAGTTGAAACCTGCTTGTGCACGTAACTAAGCAGCTCTCACTCCTGACCTCCCATGTTCTTCCCGGCCCCTGTTTGCCCACGGTTTTTGCACGAGCAATTGTTGCAAACAAGCAACTCCACCACTCCCTGCCTGGTTCGATAACTGGGATCAGGCACTTTGGGCAATCTGGGGTTTTGTTAGGTTACTGTTTGGGCTTTTTTTTTTCTTTTTTTTTTTTTTTTTTTGCAAGCATGATTTTAACTTTTGCAAGGTGAGCACCTATCCCCAAGATGCTTATCGCAGCGGTGAAGGGCAGAACCCCACTTTGGTGCTGGAGACTCCCTCGCTGCTCTGGGGAGCCTTTGCGCGTCCCTCCTTGCTGTACCGCTTTCATGCAGCACGGCGCCTCTTGATGTGGGGATGTTTATCTTCTCTCAGTTCTTACCCATTGGTGTGTCTCTCAGCTAAAGTGCTTTTACTCAGATTGTGAAACCCACTGTAGTCCTGTCTTTGTTAAGAAGATAAGCAACAGCAGGAAAGCAGGAGAAAAAAGAAATATTCCTCTAGTGTGTTATATCTTTTTCTCCCAAGGAATATCACACAACTTGGACAGCTACTGTAATGCTAATATACAAATCAAAACTCTAAGGAGCAAAATAGAAACATCCAACCATATTAAATAAGTTTTTTTGTGTGTTTGAAAGCTCACAAAAAATCTAGATATTAAATTGATGTCCTGGCACTTGTGCAGTGTAACGGGCAGATTCAATTAAAAGAAGAAAATATGTCCAGCCTGTAGTGTGGGCTAAGCAGCAATAAAAAAGCAAATCAATTTTTCAGGAGTTTCAAAGCCTGGTGCAGATTTCCAGAAGGCAGAAGCCAAAAATATATTTATTAAAAAAGACCCTAGGGGCTCAACAGTGTCATTTTAACCAAACTACTGCACTTTCAATATGATGAACTGTCACTATATTTTGAGAATACTTTGTAAATAATCCATTTATATGTATAGATATAACATGTTATATATGTATAGATAAATGCATATGCTTATGTTGCATATATTCAATGTCATTGATTGTTTGATAGGTGCAATGGTGTACTGCAGAAAAACACAGATCAAGCTAAGTTGTAGCCATTTGTGTTCTCAGATACCCAGTTTAACATTAGCGTTAAATTAGGGAACTGAATCGTGTATGTATGTGTACATATATACCTCTGGGCGTGTGTATAGAATGTGTATATATACACGTCTATGTATATGTATGGATGCACACACACAGATTTAGATACATGTGTTGATGGATTATTTACAGAATATTCCAGATGCAACTATACCAAAACCTGAGGTTCAGGGTTCTTGGGTTTGTCCTCGTTGTTTCCTGTAAGTGAAGAGCACCTACGGTGCTGCTCCACGTGCAGGGTTGAAACCAGAGTATATCCGGCCAGTCCAGTGCAGAACCAGGAATGGCAGCTCACACTTCCCTGCTCTCCTCCAGCAACCTGCAGGAATCAAAGGGTGGGAGAGTCCCCACCTCCCTTTTATTTTTTAATCCTATTCCAGCAAGATGTCTGCAGCCAAAGCACAGGTGTGACCCCATTGAAATCAACTGCACAACTCCTGGGTAAATAAAAGAAGGGTTTCCACCAAAAAAAAAAAGCCCAACTATTTTAAGGGACCATTCGAGCTTTTGGTCACTAGTTAGCAGGACCAAATCTTGGCATCGAGAATAGCAAAGCCCACTGCCAGTCAAGAAGTCAACCTGCTCTTGGATAATCCCTAACAACTTCTTCTGCATGTTCGTCTGCCCATTGTAACAACAGGCAGGCTCTGCCATCCAGCCAGCTTTTAACACTTGCATGAGGGATTTTTACTGTCTCTTTTCTTTCCCCCTACGTTTTTTGTCACCATTGTTGCTAGAAACAGGTGATCATAAAATGTTTCACCGTGTTCAGGCAGCTAACTGAGAAAAAATAATTTTCTCTTGTTACACTGAGCCACAGATTTATTTCCCTGAAGAAACCCAAGTGTGACTGCAAAGATAAAAAAATAAGGGGGAGGAGGAGAGGGGTAAGCAGCCTGGTGGTGATGATTAAGGTGCCCTTCCAAGAAATAAATAAATAAACCCAACCTCCTGACACCTTCACGTAGGTCTGCATTGCACCCTGAGCCATTACAGGGAAAGAGCTCAGCTGAGTGAGGACCTCCCATTTCAGACCCTCAGTGCTAGAGACAATATATACCCAGCTGGCAGGGTGGATGGGGGTTTTATTTAAAACACAGACAAACATGCACACGGAGGGAAAGAAACCCTGCAAAGCCAAATTTGCTTCTATTTATGATTTGTGAGACTCAAGATCACCTTGAACCATCTTTGCTGTTTCCTTTCCTTTTTCCTTTGAAATTGCAAGTTCTACATAAGCCCCTCAGAAAAAAAAAAAAAAAAGAAAGAAAAAAAAAGAAAGAAAAAAAAACAGAGGGAAAGGTAAAAAAAGTGTATAAAGAAGCTATTTGTGATATGTATTTTTTAATACTGACATTTTAAAAGGTTGAAATGTTATGGCGTCTTTTGCAAAGTTGTGCCATTTAAACAAGATAACATGGCATTTTACCATTAAAGAAAAGACCCTCTTTTTCACTCGTACCTTTGAACAGTTTATCATTTTGCAATAATATCCTTCAGCTATGTAGCGCTCTGTTCTTTTTCAAATGGAGGACAACATCTCTTTTAATTGTGCTTATGATACCAATTAGCATTGGGGTTTTCTGCATTTATTAATAAACAGCCTTTCTAAGAGCACTGTGGCTGTCCTAAATATTTTTTTCTCCTATATGGGATTCAGGAAGAAATCGTAATTAATTCCTCTTTCCGTGAAAAAGTAAAGCTATTTTTAAATTGCATGCCTGATTGAATTAACAAAGTGTTAGACAATTAACAGTCTTTCTTTTTATTTTTATGTTCTTTAAAATGCAGATTCAGTTTAATACTGTTTTCCCCTTCATCCTTTTCATGTGTCCTAATTGTTAGCTAAGTAGTGTCAGGACTGCGTGTTATCGGCCAAGGCAGGTGTCAGATTTAATATTATTAAAGATGCAATTACTCCTTTCTCAAGCACAGCTTGTCAGTTTAGCTCATCAATGTATCTATCAATACATTTTTAAATGAAAAAAAAAGAAAAAAATCTCTGTTTCCCATCCATAATTATCTCCTTGGTATCTTGCCCCTTGTTTTGGAAATGTCTCTCTAACTTTAGTACGCAGGAGTCCTGGGGTATGTAATGATGTCTGACTGTCCAAAGGAGCTGCATAGCTAAATTCTCCAACTTAGAATCATAGAATCATTTAGGTTGAAAAGACCATTAAGATCATCCCAAAATCCAGCCTGCAAGTCTCCGAGGATGCTCTCTTCTGCATCATCTCCTGGGGCTGATGCTTTGAATGAGGGCACCCGTGAAAGCTTGGCGGGGGGAACAATAACTGAGGAGTTGACTGATGTCTTGACATTGCACCAGCGTCATGTGAGGGTGCCAGGAAAGTTGTAAGGGAAAATGTTGGTTTATGGTGCCAACATCCATAAAAGAGATGAGAATGAAGGGCTGGGAGTTCACGAGCTCTGGAAGTTTTGCAGGGGAAGCCCTCAGAGTTACGTGGAGCCACAAGCTGAGTTCCTCCTCCTCTGTCCTTGCAAAGCCAGAAGGTTTGAAATGCCACCGTCCCCAATTGCGACTTTCAGGTTTGGGTTTTTCTCCAATCACCATCACAACTGACCATCCCAGACAATGCACTGGATGGATGGTTTAGTTGCTAAAAATTGGATTTAACATTAATCAAAACTGTTCGCTAAATATGGCTTGAAATCATAAATCATTTTAACTAGCAAAGGTGAAAACATTGAAATAGGATTTTTTTTAAAAAAAATTCCAAATTTTATACTTCCAAAATTTCAAATTCATGTTTTCTTTTCAGCTCTGGCTAAATTTTATTTTAAAGGAAGATTTAGGAATCAGACGTTTCATTTTGGATTGAACAACATGCTCTGTTTGACCCAAAATGAAGTACCGATGCACACATCCCTGTAATTTGGCCACCATTCAAAAAATCAATTATTCTCAAAGCTTACACTGTGCCCCTTGAGGGAAATTGTTCTCTGACCATTCCTGGTCAGATGAACCATGTTCTGAAGAGTATATAAGCCATGAACAGATAACAGTTTAACAGATCAAGTTATGGTTTATTCACACATCTTCCTCCAGCACCAGCACACCAAAGGTATTTTCACTCTGACACTTTCCTTTCCTATTAGTCTACAGCAAGCTCTTTTTCAAGACAGGCGCCCAGAAAATCCACAGCCCATATTTATTAACATCCCAGCTTGCATCTTGCAGACTGGTCATTTCAGCATGAGGATGATGCACATTGCCAAACCAGCTTCCATTTATTCTGGAAATTTGCAGATATTCTTTGCTGTGGGACCTAATTGCAGCCAAAGAGCTTCTGAGAAAACCCAGCTGAGAGTTCTCCAGTTTAGAAAAATACATAAAATGCTGTTTTCTCTCAGAAGGTCATGATCAAAAAGCATTTTCAGCAAAGGAAACTTTGAAAATAATTGGCCAAATGTCTGAAAAAACAGCTAATGCCCCTCTCCTTCCCCAACTCTTTCTGCTTTCCACTAATGCACAAAAGCTTCCCCAGCACGATGCTGCTTCAGCACATGCTGTTCCCTCCACCCTGGCAATGTCACGACAGGTTTCGGTGCCACAGCTGGAAATCAGCTCATCTGCTTGTCCGTGTTGCACATCAGCCAGCTGCTTTTGGGCTGGAAGCAGAGCGGGAAGAGAAGTCCTCAGTTTTGGATCGTTACTCGGTTATTTCCAGGTATCCTTGATTAATGACAGTGGTTCCCTGCTCCCATGGGTTATGCGTGTCCTCGCGTGGGCTCTCCATGCTCCTGCGAGCGTGCCGGTGGCTGCGTGGGAGCTGGGTCGTTCCTGGAGCTGCCGCAGGATCCTCCGGCTGCCGGCTCGGCAGTGCATGGCTGGAGACTGACAACTAATGGTTAGTTTGCAAATAGCTGCATAAAAGATCAGAGGATAATGTGCAAGGGGTGGGGAAAAGAGAAGGAAGGAAAAGGAATGACTGGTAGTACTTAAAGAAAATTGATTCTCATTTAATTTTTATTTAGTTCAATATTAATTCTCAACAATAGGGTTCTTAATGCAGAATTTTGCCCAGCTTTCATGCAGTATCAGGTAGAAGCTGTGACTGTAATTAAGAGGGCCACCTATTCGTCTCAAATGTAACTTCTCCAAGCTTAATTCTCTTCTCAACCCAGGACAAATCAGAAATAATATCATTTCCGTTAATGCATTTCCCAGCTGTGTGAATCTGTTGCAACAGCATAGCCCTTCAAGTCCTCCATCCCCTGTATAAGAGAAGACATTACTGAGAATAGGAAACATGAGATCATGAGATCCAAGTGATGGAGCTTTGTGGTTTAAGTTTTTGAATGAGAGAATAAGGAAAAAAGAGAGTGACCCTTTTAATGAGAGCCTGTTAAAGACAGGGCAACTTGGGCAAATTTACCTTCATGCAAGTAGAAACTCTAGTCCTTTCTCATGTTGTTGTAGAAGAGAGGGGAAGAAAAGGGAAGAGCGGGATGTCTCCAAGGGGAGGTCTCCGCGGCTCCTCACATGCTGCCCAGGATGCGAGAGCATCTGTGTGCCCTGACAGGTTGGACGGATCCTTTAAGCCTCCCACCTACCACCCCTTCCCCAGAGATGCTGCAGGAGAAGCTCACGTAGGTACCATGGCCCGGCCACCTCCCAGGAGGTCACATCTACCTCCCGCATCTGCGGGTGGCAGCGGGGAGAGGGTAGGGACACTCCCAGTGGATCCTGTAAAATGGGACTTCTGGGAGAGCGTAGGTCATTTTGGGAAGACAGGGCAGGAGGAACAAGAGATCCTGTGTCCGTGGGCTGGTAATAGAGACTGTGTGTCCAGGGAGAGTTTAGAAAAGGGGGAGCTGCTGCCTGGAGACCCTCTGAGCTTCTGCACCAGAGGCTGAGAACAGCAGCCCTGGGAGTGCTGAAAGGAGTAAGGTGGAGGAGGAGAAGGCACTGAGGCACTGAAAGCCTTCATTTCTGTGGGATCTACCTGGCTAAATCCTTTCCTCACTTCTGAAAACTGCCACCCGTGAATTTTAGCTCTGAAATTTGCTGTCACAAGGCAGTCGCGTTACTGCTCTGCTATAAGACCCTTTTGCGTTATATTGGCAATAGCATTTGATTGTGGCACTTTGATATAACTGAATAGGTAATCAGACCACTCTTTATTTTAGCCTGAGGATATGCCTTTGATTTGTAGAGGTTGGCCATTTCTTATCTGAGTTTGAAAATGGGATTATTTAAATGTGTATTGATGTTTTTCATGTGGTCTAACTGTGCAGTTCAACATGGTAATTCAACTCATAGCTGTACCAGATTGTTATCTAATCTGATAAGATATGAACAGCACAAAGCCGAGATGATGAAACAATCAGGATTGTTGACTCACTGGGGTCCTGCTAAATCCAGTCTGCTTTCATACTTAATTATCCTGTCAAGTTCCTCGAATCTTAGCTCCTCCAGCACTGCGATGGTGAGAACGGTGGTAGTGACACCACTTGGTGAATACATAAGTTGATCAAAATAATTTCAGCAGATACAATGGCTATTTATGCCTCAACTGCAATATGAAAAGCTACTGATTCAAATACCCTAGACTGCAAAATTGGCCCTCTTAGCATTTCTAGGATCGCTGAAGGCTGTTATTAAAGGCCTCTGGAAGTTAATGTTTTCCTAACGTAAACTGCCACCTGACTATCTCATACCAGAGGGAGAAAAAGAGCAAGTGAAAATTCAGCCTTCCTAATTTTCTTCCTAAACTGGGCTTTTGTAGCTACCTACACCAGGCATTTTACCTGACCCTGAAAACTTTGCTAGAAATCTACAGCTCGTTCCTCCTGATGCTGCTTGCATCGTATTTTATTCTTGTTCTGACTGCCACTTTTATTAAAAGATAATTAAGCTGCATTAATTAGATCTAAAAGATAAATTTTAAAGGCTCCCCCCACCGCTTGCGAATAGCTCATATTTTCAGTCTTTTTTCTTGATCATCTGTGGGAGTAGTCACAAGAGTAAGTGTTGCGTCATAAGAGGTGAGGACAGAGGTAATGGTGTCTGTAGCAGGTGAAAACAGGTATTCCAGGTATTCAAGAAAACAAGCACTAAGGATCAAGCAGAAATAGTGGAAATATTTTAATAGTATGAATTGAAATCATACTCCTGTAAGTTTTACAGAGGTCTTGTCTTTGCTGTTAATTTGAGGTCAGCATTTTGCTATCAGGCAGAATTTAGTTGTAGAGTAATCTGGGTATGAAGGAGACCCATTGATGGTGATGTTTTAAATAATCAGAGAAAGAAAAAAGGACCCATAAGTGTTCACGGAAATCCCAAAGATCAAAATATCACTGTGTCAAGCATCTTTTGCTGATTAACTCACCGGCAGATTCACCTGTGGATGTATCTGGAACAATCGTTAAGAGCTTTGTTGTGGTATAGAGCAGCCAGTCAAGCATCCTTGTATTTAAAATCAACATTAAAAAAATATCCAGATATTGAAAGACGCTGCTTTATCTACCAGGTGTTTTTTAAAGGGAAAACCACAGCTTTTCAGTTAAAAGCATTATATCTGTGAGATTGAGTGATTCAGATCAAAGCCGTTAATGTTCCCTTCGAGAGGCAGCACCAGGTAAAAATACCCGATTTTCGGAGCTGAGCACCTCGCCACGGAGATCTGTCCTACCACGCTTCTCAGCATCTAGGCCGCGGAAACTCCTGGCCACAAATGGTACGGGAGCCTCAATCCACTAGCCTTTCATGTTGGTCCTCTTGAAAATTGTAGCTATTATGTTTAAATTAATTATGCTATTTTCTGTTGAAATTGCAGAGTGCTGTGCGAGAGAGCCTTGCCCAGCCCTGGTACACACGGGGTGACAGGAGGCCCTGCCCTGGTCTTTCAGAAAGGCTGTAATTAGCATGGAAAGGAAAGACCAACTGTTGTTTGAAAATGTTAATGCTAAAGGTCTCGTTTAAGCCGGTGTCTCTTGTAGAAGCCCATGTCTCTCATATAAGCTGATGAGAAAAAAAAAATTACTTTTCTGCTCTGGCTTTTTCCTTCCCCCCTGGGGGGAACTGTGCTTTTCAGGGGCTCTTGGAGGTGGCTTTGGGCATCCCCTCCCTTTCCCAACCCCTGCTCTTCCGTCCCCTCCTCAGTCCCGCTTCGTCCTTCCACCGAGACACCCCTCCAGTGGAGGCTGCAGCTGAAACCCAAGCCAATCTCATAGGGAAAATCAATGGGGACTGATAATAGCTGCTCTGAATAAAGATAAGATGATGGGAAACCACCCTGCCTGGGCACATTTTGAAGCTGCGTGCCACCCTCTCTGCTTGAGACTGTCACCGCTGGTTGGACCCCGACCTTATGTTTGTCCATAAAGCTACAAAGACACATTCGACACCACAGACAGACAGACAGCAGAGCAGGCAGATGCCGCAGCTGCAGAAGAGGGTGTTTTCTCTGGGCTGTCTCTGGGGATTACAGCCTAAGAAACCCACGTACGTGCACGTATATGACAAGGTTTCCGAACTAGATGAGCAAAGGTGTGTGAGGGGACAGGGTTAGCAACATGCTTTTCTCTGCTTGTTCATATTCTTTGCGTAGATTTCAGAGTTTGAAAGCTGAGGGCTGTTCAGTGCAGGATCCAGGTCCTTAAATATCGTCTGATGTAGCAGAGCTACGCCCGCTCATACCCCTGGAGCATCCCTCCCTTGCACCTGCCCAGCTCTCAGATAGATGCAGAGCATCAGACCTCAGGGTCCACATTAGTGTTCGGGCTGACCGAACTTTGCTCATCTGGGGAGGCGTTGAGTATTTATTTTCCTTTTTGCAAATAAAAGCCCTCTCCTCGTCGGACTCATCTTCCACCCCAAGAGTTCCTTTGCGTGGCTGCCGCCTGCCAGGGCTGCTGTCACGTTCCCCCCGTGCACGTGGACCTGGTGGTGACCCTCATTCCCAGCCACACCTGGGCTTGCTGATGAGGTTCAGAATGCCTTAAAATAGGTTAATTTGTAGGAAAGTGACAGAAATAAATTGCTGTCACTTTTGTGTGCTGATAAGTTTAACCTTTTTTTTTTCCCCAAGCAGCTAAATTGCCAATCATCTGGAAACACACTGGAGTTCACCCATTACATAAAGGAAGCTGTTAGTCTCATTTAAAACAATATTGACCTTTTTCCTGTCCTTTCCATTTTGACTAAATTACAGGGTACATTTTTTGAAATGTGGCTTTTGTCTGACTGAAACCAGGTGACCCTGATTTTTCCTCTCTTTTTTTTTTTCTCACTTACAGCTTTCAACCTTTCCTTTCTACTTCTAATGCAGTTCTTAGTTTAATCACTGAGATTTTCAAACCCAGAGATATTAAAAAAAAGAGTTTGCATGATACATATATTTTCCAGTTACAAAATTCTACACCTGGAAACTAAAGAAAGCTTAGCTGGTGTGCACTGAATTACATGGTGTGGGGGTAGCAGGGGGCAGTTTGAAAATGATTGAGAAGTGTCTCTGTTCTTTGAAATTCAGATCAGTGAGTGTGTATGAGCTTTCAGCTTCACTTAAAATTAATTTCAGATGCAACATTGCCCATAGATTATCTTCTGGGAGAAAAAATATTCCTGTTACCAAAGAATCAATTTTTTTCCTTGTTTTTATCTTTAAATCAGGTTGAGAGTACGTAAGGCTCCGTGTAAAACCAGCGTAACTCATTCTGAGAGATTTCTTCCTGCACAGAAACATTTTTTTAGTTCATTTGGGGCCTTGGGCTGAGCCTCCGATGTCAGCTTCTGAGGGCATTGCAATGCAAGGGTGAAGCTCAAGTTGTTTTTCTTGTACCCAAACCCTCTGATAGCAGTGTGGCCTTACAGATATACTCTACTTATGTTTCCTTTGGTTTTTTTCCTGAAGAAATACAAAGAGACAAAATCTCCCTGCTCTGGCTTCCTTCCTTCCCAGTTAGTGCCTAGTGGCTACTTGGCATCAACAATATTTCCATAGACTGAGGTGAAGCCTTGGCTGGAGTAAATCCCTGTATCTCCACTGCAACAAATGATGGAGCCTTAGTTCCATCAGCTGAGGATCTGAACCATCCTCCCGTACGTTCATGAATGTGCTTATGGCATTTATTTCTTGTATTAACTTTTCCTGGATAAAAACTAAAAATAGTCCCATGTACGTTCTGCTAGCTCTTGGCTCATATAGAAATGTGTCTTCTAATGCCAAACTTAAATTAATACAAGCTTTTTTTTTAATTCAGACGCGTGTTGGTTCTTTATATTATTTTTTTGAAATCACTGAAGTGTGGGGTTTTTCCCCATTCAGTCCTATTTTAGTAGTTCCAGTGCTTTTTGCAGGAACCTGAGCTGTAGGAAGCTTTAGGAAGCTTTAGGATTCCCTGGCAAGGGAAGCATTCTTACTTCCATTAAACTTAGAAAATACAGGCCTCTTCTGTGGGAGATTTATCCCAGAGATTTGATGCCACAATACTGAGAGCCCAAACATGATATCTTCTAGCTTTAACCCCATCTCTTCAATATTTGATTAATCTGAATCAGTGGCATTGAAAATGGCTTGAAATGTTTAATCGTCTTCTCTAGGAAAGAGATATTCAGAAGCCAGAGTGCCTTTCAAATCAAACTGCCAACAGAGAAAATCATTTCTTCAAATTGCTTTACTGGTACAATGTTCAATCCATCTGTGAAAATATTTGGGTTACATTGCTGGGATTTGATTGACTCTCCTGCCAACACCAAAATTTTAATAAGCTATGAAGGGACAAATTATTGCAACCATTGCATCTATGTTTTGTGACCGGGCTTTGGGGGGAGAATGAAACGCTTGCACTTGATTGCAGGTGCAACTGTGTGGCTGCGACGGCTACGTGGGCTGCAGGCAAACAAGTTCCTGGGTTAACTAGCACAAGCTCCTGCGGTGTGTCCGTGCCTCCGCTTCTCCTCCTCTCCTTCCAGACCCTCCTCCTTCCTCTGCGGGGCAGGAGCATCACATTTTCCCTTTGGGCTGGCAGAGCTGCAAAGATGCTGCCTTGCCAAAACTTTTCAGGTTTGCATTTAATTCTAGTAATGCTGGTGGAGCGATTTCTTATCTTTCGGTTCTACTTTAGAGCATAGGATCCAAACATCCTTTTATAAGCCCACAATGCAATGATGTGCACACTGGACTAGCACAGTGATAGAAATAAAATAATCCTACCTGCTGTGTACAGACTTTAGATTATCTGGTTTTACTCAGCATTAGTATGTGCCTGCATGTAAAATTGCCCTGCACAATTATTCAATCTCATGACAACTATTCAGTTTGCAAAGCAAAAATAATCATGTGATTACCCTGTAATTAGCTGATAGTTACTAATCAATTACATCTGCGGAGTTTACCTTCCATTGAGGAGGTGCGTTGTGGTGATTTACGGGGAAGGCACGGTGCCTGCCCCGAGCAGGATACAGATGTCCAGCTTTGCTTTACTTAATGGCTGAGCAGTTGCTGGGGCTGGAGGAAGAAATACGGGACTAAACCCTTCATCAGAGCTGAATGGCAGAAGTCAGGCATCTCACGTACCAGCTACAGCACCGATGGGGTCTGGGTAGGGCATGCATAATCTCGTTATGGGGGGGAGTAACGCTGAACAGGTTGGCTGCAAAAGGGTGTTTGAATCAGGACTAAGGAAAACAAATGCATTCCCAAAACATTTGGATATTCCTGTTGTCACTTGTCTTCTCAAGGCTTAGCTCAGCCAGGGCTGCTTCATTCGCTGGGACAGCTTGACCCCGCTGCATAAAAATAAGCACAAAGGTGGATTCTACAGGTATTTATTAACCTTGATATTCCTCCTTTTCTGAAAGGGTGAGTGTGTGTGGTCTACACACAGGCAAAAAGTAAATTTTACTATCTACATTGGCAGTGTGGGTTTGGTCTTCTGGTGTGCAGCTGGAAATGAGACCTGTCCCTTCCCCGCTCAGCGACACGCTCCGAGTCTGGAATATTTGCAACCGGTGAGAAAACGGGATCAGCAAATAGCTTTGAAGAAAACCAAAAATCTGGTGCAGTCCCTAATCTCTGGAGATCACTCACGAACTCTCCTAGAACATCCTTGGCTCGAGCTTGAACGTTCAGGGCTATTTGGCGCACGGAGGAAGGGAGGATTTTGCAATATAAGGAGCAGCACTGGAAAAACTGAAGGGAGAAGGGAGGCTACAGGGGGGCTTGAAGAACAGTTTGATAAATATTTCTGCTGTAAAAGAAGAAAGAAAGAGGGGACAAGAATGTGCCCATGAGAAGTTAGGCAGGAGTTTCAAGGGAAGGCTGAAAAGCTGGAACTTGATGTTGCAGGGGAGAAGCTTATTTTTGAGAAAGATGGGGAAAAGGGTGAAGATGTGATGGAAGAGGGAGAGGGAGAAACCCTGAGGTTACAAACTAGGAAGAGCCGTGCTCAGGGGAGCAAGAGGGGGAAGAACTGAGGAGCTGTGGGCAGAAAAATGTATAGTCAGGTGCAAAAACATGTCACCTGCCCAGCCAGTCGTGAAGCCTGGCAGGACTGTGCCGTGCTCCCATGGCTCTGATCCCAGGCGGCTGCTTCCAGTGCAGCTCTGCCAGCGCCGAGGACCATGCTCCGGCCGGGAAGAGCCTCGCCGTTGGGGAGTGGGGCTGGATGCGTGCACACTGGTCCCTCGCACCTGCACAGCGCGAGGGAAATTCATCCTCTTCACCGGTGCATTCCTCCCTCCCTTTCTATCATCTGAACCTCCTATTAAGAAAGATCCCGACAACACCATTAAAATGTCTTGCGTCGATTGAAAATTCATTGTTCGCTAAAAGCTAATCAAAGCGCGGGTAAACACAATGGTCCCCTTTTCCCCCAGCCTGACGTTTCATTTACACAAGAGCTCAAGCCCGTCGCACCGGCGCTCTGCCATGCAGCCGTCAAGCATTGATTGTGCTATTCAGCAGGATGGCTCAATAATTACAGCCCCGGATCTCCAAACCACACCAAAGAGCAGGCTTACCACTGCTAGCCTTTGTTACTAATTGTCCTTCAGGATACTTGAGATGAATTACCGTGGCTTACATTTTCCTGTTTTTCCTTTCTCTTCTATTGGGTTAAAAAAAAAAAAAAAAAGAGAAATCTTTCCACTTGGCGGAGCTGGACGGATCAGACAAGTGTAGCGTTGACTGTTGACAGCACTTCATAAGAAAACCCTCTGACTGCAAACTGTCTCATTGATATGTTCAGCTTGACACATCGGATTGATTTTTGATTGTTTTACAAAGCTCGCTTGCGCATGTTTTCATTATCAAGGCTGGGCAGTTTTCATACTAACACTTACAAAATGTTAGAGCTATTAATATAGTTTGGTATCATCTATACCGCATCTAATTGTAACAAGTAATCCAAGAAATTAAGCCTCTTTTGCCAAAGCTCTCCAAAATGGATTGCACTTCTGATTATTCTTTTAGTTTGTTTTGTTTGGGAGCCCTTGAAACACTAGCAAAATTGGTTTAGTTTTAACTTTTTAATCCTGCTAGTTGTGAAGACAGAATTAGAGCTCAAAGTTTTAAATTCAAGACGGGCGAGTGCAATCAGTGCCGAATCCATGCTTATTCCCAGCGACTTCATCGGGAACTGGATCGGCTCCTGTGCAAACTGTGCCGGGCGATGGCACGCTCAGGGAAAGGACACTGTCAAACATTGCCCCCCCACACAAGCCAGTTGGATCGATGTTTGTCCTTCATTTATGAAACCTGCTGTCCCCAGCCATCCCTGCACTCACCCCACCATCCAATTCCCCACGCCCAGCCTCCAGGCTCTCATCCACCCTCCCCCTTGCTCTTTCTCATCTTTCTCTGACAACGCTACTTCATCTCTCTGATCCTCCAGAAACCCCAGAAAGGAGGAGGGGTGTTGCTGGGTCTTCCCCGTACACCCATTGTGCTCCTGCTGATGACCCCAGGGAGAGTTTCTGCACAGCAGTGGCGGAGCCGATCTGAGCTCCCCCAGAAATTTAGGAGGAACTTTCTTCCTCATGATACAGATTGAAGACATGGCTTATGGTTGAGTAAAGTGACTGCTGTGGGTAGAGAATAAGCTGCTTCTCCTAGTCCTGTTTAGCAGTTATCCCTTGAAAAAAACACTGCCTGCACTGCCTTTGCCTTTTTTAAATGCGGCATGTAAAAAGGAGGAACGTAACTGTCTGAGCTGAACCTTAGGAGGAAGCCCACAGTCCATATGCGAAACTGCAACTGGTTTTGCTCCCGCGTTTGCTTTATCTGTGTGTGCAGCCGGCGTGACCACCCACTCACGGAGCTGAGCAGCACACGGTGACCAGGCGTCCTATATTTCACAAGAAAGATTGTCCTTTTTTCTCCATTCATAGGAGGGAAAAAAGAAATCATTTCCCATCACTTTTCCCCCCATTTTTTCTCAACAAATGAAATTCAATATGCCTTGGTGCCTCACACCATTTCCCTGAGCCCAAGATACGATTACCCCAGTCTCCATCAGCTGGGCAGGGGGCTGGGAATTTCCACTGATGAACAAGTGCCCATCTTGGTTTGTTTTTTTTTTTTATTAAAAAAGCAGGGCCCTAAATAGTGTGTAAGCACTCTCCTGCGACTGTGCACCCTCTTCATAACCCTTCCACTCGAACAAAGTGATTGTCTGAACTGAAATCGCTTCACTGAGATGATTAAATTAGTTCCTACATGCCAGAGATGTACAGAGGTCTTGACATTTATATTTGGGTACTAGAGTCTGACATTCAAATGTATTCATGTTTGAAAACAGTGTAATTTAAAAAGCAGCATAAAATCCATTAATATAGTAGGGAGAGAGGGCGATGCTTTAATTTGTTTGGGGCTGTGCAAAATGATCATTTCCAGGGGCTGCAGCAAGGGCAGACCAGGCTGGCTGGGGTGGTGCAGGCAGAGGGGACGTGCCCTCCCCAGCGTCCCCCAGACACACCAGCACCCCGTGTGCAGGGGTGAAGTGTTAACCCCACAGGGGCCAGGGAAAAACCAACCTTGGTCTGCCCATGGCCGAGACGTCTCTAGTGGCTATAAGTTTATTTTGACATGATATAATCCCCTATTTCTTCCAGGAGCTTGGAGTACACCTGTGGCTGGGCTGTCAAACCAAGCAGCACACGCAGGTTAAATCACCAAAAAGGCAAAACAAACAATTAATGACGTTCTCAGCGATCCCAGCGAGTGAAAAGCGACAACACATGTGCAGGCAACTTATTCCAAATTCACCCGGCACCCCTTTAAAGAGAATCTGACTCGCCATTAAGTTCGGTATGATGTGATGAGGATGCTGTAGGCTGTTAGTTGCCGTTATTCAGAAATGAAAATTATATGCTTTTTCAAATCATTTTTGGCTCAATGCTATACGTATTTAACATGTATATTAAAGACCTTTATCAGAATCCAAATCCTATTCTTTTATCGTGGCTTGGATACCCAAGCAGACACTCTCTTTTGCCTGGAAATATGATTTTTTTACTTTAACAGAGAGCAGCATTGCCATTTTTCAATGTTATTTTGAATGAGTGAATGCAAATGACATTATTCAATTTGCAGAAGTGGTTTCATTCATGATGCAACATTAGCATCTGGTACCTAAAGGAAACATTCTTCACCAACTAAAATAAAAAAAGTCTGATTGATACATTCCTGAGAGCAAATTCCCTGCTACACCAGCAGCGAAATAGCCCGGTAGTTTCGTTCTTTTTGCATCAAAACATAACTCTGTTGGGATATTCATATTTTTCCCAGGATGTCCCTGAAATATGGGGGGAAGAAAAGAACTTTAAAGATCTAGGCTGGAGCGCATGAGCGTGCACAACCCAGCAGAAAGGAAGAAGGACTCTGTGATAAACATACGTGCCCACATTTTGTGTCTGCACATATTTATTATTCTTATCTGCAATATTGATGACCAAGGACCGATCTCACTGCACATGCGTCTTTCTCCCCGCATCCCTTTTCCTTGGCTCGCGCAGCTGAAAAAAACGTTTAGATTTTTTGTTGCTGTTTTGGTTTTAAGCAGTGAGCAAAATGCCCTGATGTTAATGCCAATTCATTTTTTCCCAGGTGGGAAAAAAAAAAAAAAAAAGAAAGAAAAGAACAGACTCAAATCAGGAAATAGAGGAATCGGGGCAGGCCAGTGCAACCAATAGTGAACAGCGCTGGGAGACGTTGTTTGGGGTGTTGGGAGCAGGTCAGCGGAGGGGAATATATTGTGAGTGCTAAATGTGAGGATTTTATTATGCAGGGGAACCTTCATTTTAAAGGAGCAGGACAAAACCGCATTCAGGATCAAGATCACTCTTCAAAACAGTGAAAATTGCTCACATGACTAGGACGACTGGTATGTCTTTTTTGGAAAAACAACTCTTAATTAATTGGGGAAAAATTGGCACAAGAATAAGTGCGAATATACATATGTATACATGGGTGTATGTACATATACATAATACACTTATTTATTATGCACGAGCTGGAGCGTGTATATGAGTGTGTGTATGTATGATAAGAATAATGAGCTATAACAAAAATGAGGGGACAATTATTCTGATCTTTTTAACCCATCTTGGCTATGCAAATTATCATCTTGAGCAGTCTGAAAACAGAAAACTAAACATAATAGACCACAGGGAGGCATATTTAAAAAATAACTTAAGGAATAAAATGCACAGAGACAGAATGCCATGTTTTGTTATGTCATTCCCTGCCTGCCTTTCTTCAGGAAAGAGATTTCAAATTAAATTCAAAGAGTCTACTTTTAAATAAACAATGAAAATTGAAAATAGACTTCCTTCTTAAAATATATATCTCTCTCTTTCCTCTCTTTTTTTTTAAAGTAATGCAGTACTGTACAATGGTACCAAAAAAAAAAAAAAAAAAAAAAAAAAAGGGCATTCAGTATTAGGATTCCAAACGGGATAGTACATCTTTAATGATACATATGATAATTAAAGAATACAATAAACACAATTAGCATATGTTTTAAACAGTTTATTAGTGAAGCTTACCATAAAATCAGAATATATAGAGCTCCAGGGTTTGTTGGGATAACAGCTTCTAATCCTTAGAGTCATAAAATCCCTGGCTTGGAAGAAATGGGCATCTTTAAAATGATTGAATCAGCAGGCCTCGAGTGAAAACACACAAATTAGCAAACTCCAGCAGTCGGGCACTGTGCGATGCTGCAATGCACGGAGGTGAAGTCATCGCTGACACTGCCCCAGCAGCTCTGATAGAGCACAGCGGGGATGTGGTGCTGCTGTGGACATCCGAGGAGATAATTACTTTAACTCCTTCCAGACCAGGGATACCCAAAAAATAAATAATAATTATTAAAAAAATTTGCCTTCGTTTTGCAAATAGTCAGCATGGGGAGAAACGAATGTCTGAATAAGCGATGGGTGTAAAGGAGATCATGGACTTCAAAAGAGAAGGGGGGCTTGCTGGGTTTGGTTTGGTTTGGTCTGCCCTCCCTCCCTCCCAGCCCTCCGAGGTGTCTCTGCAGGGCAGAGCGCAGCGCGACGGAGGGGGACGACCGAGGGGACCCGCGGGTGGGTGCCCTGCACCCAGGTGTGTGCGGGCGAGCGGGAACCCAGGGGGCTGGCTGCGGGAATTACCGGGAGTTTGAAAGTTGACTAATGTAGTTAACCAGTCCGGACGGGGCTCTAGCAGCGCTCCCGCACAGCGGACAAATAATACCCTTGGCAGTGGCACTTTGTATCTCCTGCTCTTGCCTCTTTCCTTTTCCCAATGTCCGTATTCTCCCTTTATCTCTCCCTTTCTTTCCTTCTGACTTCAGGGCGCTGCGAGCAGTTGGGATTTTTTTTCTGCTAATGATAAACATATAAGCTCTTTACATTCATCGCCCTACCGTAGAGATCATTTCTTCCCCCTTTTGTTATTTGTTTGTTTGTTTGGAGGGGGTGAGGATGGATTTAATCCCGCAGTTCAGATATTTTAGGTTTCTTAAGAGCAGCAGGGAAGGTTTCGGATGAGAGTCGGTGGGGGCTGAAAGGAATGACGCTCTGCTGAGTTTTTTTGAAGGCAAGGGGCAAATTGTCAACTTTATAATGAATCCTCATCAGACGTGATGACTTCCCAGCTCTGCAGCAAGGGAGAAGAATAGCAGTCAAGCGGTGTTTGAACACATTCTTATGGGGAAATTGGAGTGTTTGGATCCTGAAATTAGATCTGAAGACAGCCAAACATCTCCATAAAAATGGGAGCTTCACTCAAATGAAGGCATTTCAAGTTTGCTCAGCTCCCGGTCTAATCTGAACAAATTCAATCACGGCTCAGCACAGAGCGAGCGTTTTGCTTTTCTTGCTGCATGGCAGAATTGGTGGGCATGGTGCTGCTTTGCACGAAAAGAGGCTGCCTGCTAATTTGGGTGGTCGGGAACAAATTCTTCTGAGTCATCTTATACATGCAAGGAATACTGAAAACACACAGCATGTGTGCATGCATGGAGACAGTACGTTGCTTTACATTTCTCCCACAGCTTGGAATATTTGTGGTAATATTACCTTCTTTAACTTCTGCCTGAGACCTCAAGTCCAGGAGATGAACGCTCTACGTTAGCAGCAATGCCAACACACAGCATGAGCCACGTTTTGCCCCACAGATATTAGTTTATTCTTGCCCCATATTAGTCTAAACACAAAAGAAATGAGCTGGAGGAGAAATGAAGGTCCAAAAAGATGAAGTGACTTCCCCAAGGTCAAACAGCAGCACGGTGGCAAAGGCAGGGATATAAACATGAATTATATTGTCACTCTGCTAGAGGAAAAGGTTGAAATGCAGCTCATTTTTTTTCCTGTAGTTTAGACCCAGCTTGACATATTTGACCTCTGTTCAGCTGGCCAAGGTCCAGGGAAAGAAATATGAAAAATAGGATTTTCTGTCTACTATGGGGAAAGAGATGAGGGTAAACTGGCATGTGTTTAACTGAACGGCATCGCTTGGTTTAAGCAAGTCAAATGGAGCGCCAGGGACTAGTCAACTGGTTTTTCTATCATCACCTTCATCGGTTTTGGGTTACATTTGGAGGGAGAGGGGAGAAAATGTAGCTGCACCCATTTTTTATTGTAATGTTTCACTATTGACATTCCCGCACTGATTCGTAGCCGGCAGTGCTCCCCCCGCACGAGAGTCAGCACAGTACAAGGAGGTTTGATCGCAAGACCTGAATTTTAGCTCCATCTCCAGTTTTTAGCAGAGGAATTCAGCATCTAGTGGAACATTCACAGCAAATTGACAGGGAAGTGCAGAGCGAAAGCAGCTTGGTGTTCTGCTTAGGGTGGCTATTTCAGCCTGTAAAACCCTCACCCAGGGCTTGCCCTTACCTGGAAGAAGGTTCTCCAGACCTCCATCCCTGCCACAGCTTTACACGCGCCGTTGGGGGAAGAGGTTATCGTCTGGGAGGTGTAATGTCGTATGCAGCCGCCTGATGATGGCACCTAAAGCCTGCTGGCACACAGGTGTTAAAGAGCAATAACAGCATCAGCTACAACTCGCTCACCCGGAGCTGGCTGCGCTCTTTGGTACCAGTCGCTCCTTCCTTTGTGCCAGTTGCCCACCCATGTCCCCTGCGACGGGCAAAGGGGCACTAGGGTAAAATTGTGAGAGTCGGGAGCAGAATATCCTTCAGAAATGGGTAGTTATATCAGTAGGAATGAATCTGGATCAAAATCAGAAACAAAATTTAGCAAGGGTCAGCTACGCCTCCCTGCTCTCAGCATGAGAGAAGGGCACGACATTTTCTAAACCTGAGATTTTAAAGAAAACGTTTTAAAGAATGTGTGCACTGCTTCCTTTTTCAGTCAGGTGTAAGCATTAACTGTATTTTTTAAAATCAACTAAACATGTGGCACAAGCATTTTTGCCATCAGTACTTACATTTTGAATATTTTCCTGTTCACTTTCCATTAGCATTTTATATTTATTAGTGAGAAACTGAGACATGGTTGATACTGAATTCAGCTAAAAAAATAATTCTGCACTATTTGACTAAGATGCTGACTTTAAATTGTGTTAGTTATTTTCATAGGTATTTGAAAAATAATACCATAGGGTTTATTGCCTAACCCGTATCACACATAATTTGACATTTGAATGTTGAGGACTCATACATATGTTAAAACAGTGAGAAAATACGCACAGAAATTTTTCAAGACTTCTTTAAAATAAAAATGAAAAAATCAGAAACTGTGCCCAAACTACACTGGAAATTGAAAAATTGACAGTGGTGGGTAGCCTATACACTGACATTTATTAGCTCGGTTCCTCTGCACAGACTTTTAGGATGCTCTATCATGGATTAATCTCTCCCAGCAAAGAAAGTGCTATAAAAAATAAGGAATGCAGCTGATAAAATTAATGAAACAAATCATCGTTGAAAAGCATTTGGTGAGGTGTGAATTTGAAAGCTAGTTTCCTAATACAATATTTGTAAAATAAACAGAAATTAATATCCATTAATATTAACATAATTATCTTAACTGAGAATGTTGAACTGTTGCCTGTTTTGTTCTTTCAACTGCAGCATCTCACTACAACTGTTTTTGTAGCTGGGGAATAATCTGCTTGTGTACGCTGTAATGACACAAGAAATAAAAAGTAATGAAATCTGAATTCCCATCTCAGCAAAGAGGAATTCCACAATCCATATATTTTTTGGTGGCTTTCCTATAAGGTGAATACTTCTGCATGGCTTTATTTCCTTAGACCCATTTTCATTGCCACCTCGAGTCGGGCTGACACAGCAAACTCATTCTGCTTAATATAAAAACCTTTCCCCAGATCTTCAAACAGCTCTGAGTGATCCTAAATTCCCTAAAACCCCCGGAGAGCGGCGTGCGGGGGTACAAACACAGGCTGCCCTGCTCCCCTCCTTCTGGCCGGGCTCAGGAGCTGGAGCTCCCTCCGCAGCGATGGTCTTCCCGTGGGACGCCCCCTTCTCTCCACCTTTCCCACCAAGGAGGATGGGTTTCCAGGTAGGCATCCCAATTTTTGCATGCACATCAGAAACAAACTTCAGATCTTCGCAGCTCCGTGCATAGCTGCCTTTCGGACCCGCTAAAATGTGAAAAATACAACATTTTCCATGAGAAATTGTTTATTTTTAGTTCTGCAGATACCGCAGTAGCTTGCTAATGAAACCAGGCACTGTGTGGACTGAAGTAAAAGTACCAATACATCACAAAGTTAAACCACACACGGAAAAATGGTAATTTGTTCTTTTAATCACCAAAGAAATATGTCACAGAGTCATTAATATTAATATTAGTAGTTTGTTAGGCTGTAATTTGCTGAACGCAAACGACACGGTGCCAGGTGATGCCGATGGGTGAAGGAGTCTCGCGCAGTCCAGGAGGCAGGACAAGCCGAATCCATCCCTTTGACTTTCAAACATCTCGGTGCTAAAATCAGAGAGCAGCCAGCTCTATTGCGAGGAAGCCTCAGCAGGCAGGATGGGAGAGTTTTTAGCTTTGGCTTCAGTAAGACTTCAGCTCTAATTTGCAGTTTGTTGGGTCCCACGTTGGTGTTTGCACGCCTGCCCACACAAAGAGGGTAGCATATGTTTTCTACAGGATCCTCTCTTCGAAGCAAAATGAACCGCTGAAGATTTTCTTAGCAAATGTCTCCTTTTAAAAACCTTTCCTCGTCCATCTCGTGCAGATGTAAGTGTCTGTCCATCGCATCGCCGCTAACCCTTACGTAAAGCATCCATCAGGTGTGATCCGGAGAGACTGGAGCTGTGGGAGTAACCGACTTTTCAACTCACTGGCTCAGCAACCTCACTAACTTGGCCTCAATCAAAATATTTCCTCCAACTTGAAAAAAAAAAAAAAATTATGTTTTACCTAGACATTTCTTAACCACCTCTATTAGTACTATCAAGATTTTAAATGTTGTTTTGAGGAAAAAAAGCTCTGAAACATTTCGTTTTGGAAGCGTGGAAGTGAAACTTTTTTTAGTCTCTTTTCCAGCCTGCCACGTTGCCATATTTACCACGGCGCTAACAGTTGTCAGAGATTATCTGGCTGAGTCACAGCTTTTATGGGCTCGACTCCGGTACTAAAGACGTGAAGCAGCTCCTCTGCAACCCAAGGTTTATGTTGGCATAAGCGAGATCAGAATTCGCCCTTCTGTTTACCATTTAGCTGAATCACCCCATCACAGACCAACTGTCATCTGTCACTCCATACTTTTAATGGTACATTGCACTGATGTTGTCTATTTTTTCCCCTTCCTAGCAGCCCTGTCACTCTGGTATGTGCTAATCTCTTCTTCCAGGCTTCTGTTGGATCTCTTAATGATGCCGCCACTGCAATTTAGGGGTTTTATAAAATAAAAAAAAAAAAAAAAAGCAAGGAAGACTTTGGGGAGCTAATGGCAGAATCAGATTTGCCCTGTAACTCAGGCTGCAGACTTAAACTGCCCTCAGTCTTTTGGAAAGTGCCTCCCAAGATGTGTTTTACCTGTACAGTGCCAGGCATCGCTGCAGCTGGGGAGCGGAGGAGGTACCCCTCCCACAGAGAGAACGGTGCTGCTGCTCCGACTAAGTGCGTTGCAGAGAATGAATTAATTTTAAGATTACATTCTGTTCTTAATGCTAGGGCCTCGCTGCAGCTCTCTATTCCTACGGCCAGCCGACCAGAAATCTTTACCCCGTGCTTGGCTTCCTTGGGGCCCCGGTGGTGACAGCACTTCAATGCGTATTAACCCTTGCGGTGACAAAGGACTCGCACGGACCTGGCAAGCGCCTTTGCACAATGGCTAGCGCCCGGTTCGCATCTCCAGATGGGAAGGTGCTTTTCTAACATCTGCAAGGCGAATCACGTATTCCTTCTGTATTGCCACAAACAGAACGGGGGGAGCAGTGCCTTGCAAAAGGCAATTCAGCTGTGGGAGGAACTGCCCACCCAGGCAACACGAAATATTTCAAGATGTTATTTCCTGCCCTCACAGGGGTGAGTGTGGATGTGGGTGTGGGGGGAATTTAAGCTACAACAATCTTCAGCAAGTTTTTCTACCTGTTTTACATTTCTATACAGTTAGATTATTCATCTAAGAATTTTAGCCTTTTTTTTTTTTTCCCCAACATCTACAAAAAATTCCAAAGTTTGTTCGTGGCCTTTCCAAAATTACCCATATGTATGTGAAACAGGCATTAACACTGAGCAGCGAATTTAGTGTGAACTATCACTTCGCTATTGCGGGTAGCGCCTGTGAACATTAACCCATTTGGGGGTCTACACGGTTTTATGTTGGCAAAGGTTTTTGTCCCTGCAAAATATAAGTTAACATATGTACCCTTTTGATGAGTCCAAGTTCAGGATAAAAACTGTTTTGCTAGTTCTGTCGCTATATGCATGCGACATATAGTATACATAACTTGTAGAGGTCCATCTGGTAAGAGAAATAATACTGTATCATCGCATAATATGTGTCTGGGTGTGCATGTATTTCTCTGTACTCCTTCTTTGTCATGATTCCACGGTTTAATTTAAATACGTGTTTCACTTCTCTCCATATTTCAGGTTTATTACAGAGTATGAAAATCAGGAAGCTTTTTGTTCACTTCATACATCTCTTCCAACAAAGCCAGACATCGGAACCCAGCGCAGACTCCAGAGTGATTATTGTTACACATGATCTATGGAGCAGATAAATTACAGCTTGATTTTTATAAGGTATGTTGAGCCTGCAGGCTTCAGCAGAAACAAAAACAAAACAAAACACAAAACCTTGGTTTAACTAGTAATTTGAGGAAATATGACAAACCTGACATGGAAGTCACAGAGCAAATAAATATGCACATCCATCATTTTGTAAAATAATGCCTTCGCTAGAGAGACCTCTGCTTGCTGCAGTCTGCAGTGTAAAATTTCTTTGTGGTTTACTAGTCTCAGATCCTGCTACATGAAGAATCAAGTTAGTTATAGTTGAAAGAAACAATTGCATGCGCAGGAAAACCAGTGCCGTACAGTAAAATAGTGCAAATATCAATCCGTGTGAATCAAAACTAAGTTGATTTTAGGACATATTATAATATTCCCAGAATGTTTAGATGTGTTTTTTCTTCATAATACAATTGCTAAAATACCAATTGGAGAGTCTTTTCTTTTATTGTAAAATAATCTAGTTCCTAGAAATAAAATCACCTGATGGTTATTGCAGATATAAAATCCTACTTCATACAAAATACAACAAAAGGCAGTTTCAGAGTCATCATCTGAGCACAATAGTTTTGCTGGTGCACTGAAAAGAAATTATGTATTAAATTCTCACTTCAGGAACTGGCTTTTGGTACCTACTTTTTTTTTTTTTTTTTTTTTTTTTTTTTGCAGCCTGCCAATATTTGGAAGGTTTTGTGTGATGCCCAGGAACACGGTCAGTGCCCTTTGTGTGAGATCTGCCTCTGGAACAGCCCCGTCCCTGCGGAGTCAGGGAACTGCAGTTGTCACTGAGTTGGTCTCAGCAAAGCATACCTGCACAAAGAGGAGGCTGTAGTGAGGGCACCGATGAGGATGTCGCCTTTGACACTGGGAGGAGGGTTTTACTCGTAGAGTTTAAGGGCTAAATCTAACAATTTATGTCAAACTGCCTCTGGATGAAGCACAAAACAGAACCAAATGCTCCACTTCTTTAGAAGTGTCTTCATCAAAGCCACGACCCCTTTCGTGCTCCGTTCCGGATCCAATGAGTCCTTAGGTTTTTCTCCATTTCCAGGAACGCTTCTTGGACAGGCAGGATGGAGAGGAGCCAGATCACCACCACACATACACGTGCACATGTTCAAAATACCTGCCAACCTAGAGAAGAAGACACTGTGCCACATGCAGGGCTGTGGCTCTCGGTCCTCCCAGGCAGCGGCAGGACTTTGATCTCCAGCACCCTGTGTCTGGCCTCTGCCACGTTCAGAGAAATCCCAGTGAATGGTGCCTGGAAGGGTGGAAGAGCCTCTGTGTGCAAGTTCTCAACAGGGCGGAAGTACAAACCACACACTGAGTGACCCAGCCACATCAAAACTGCCATAACAGCCAAAGCTGGAGTGCCAAAAAGTAAAGGATTTCAGGTTAATAGGTTGGGAAGTAGGGCTGAAGTCCCTTTTGAGGTGTTTGCCTTCTTTATTAGATATGATCCGCATAGCCTGTCTGGGAGGTCTGCAGGAAACTGTCTACACTGGACTACAAGCCTCGTATCTTCCACTCTTAACCGCGAGACTATCCTATATATCTCAGCAAAGGCAGTGGTCAGAAAAATAAGTCTAAGTTTGATCTCTACAGTAGCTGTTTTGGTCTGGTCTTGTAGGATTTGGTCCATAGGCATGATCCTATGTTTTGGTCTGATCCTGCAGTTGTTGGTCAGGCAAACCTTACTTGAGTCACTTGAAGCATAGCTTATGTGAAGAGTCCATCATCTATCTATTCCACTGCGTCTTCCAAGTTGCATCTTGCAATTTAAAAGCAGAATGCATGTTCACTACTCTTAGCATTGCAGAACCAAAATAACTGCTTTGTGCTTCATCCATAAAATTGCCAGATAAATTTTCATTCTGGAATTATTACTCCAGGTGTTTGTCAAGGAAGATGTACAAAGCAGACAGAACATTTTTAACATTTCATATACCAGGTTGAACTGCAGGAATGACAGGTGAAAAATCTTGTTTGGACTCATAGACTGAAACCGTTTAATATAGAAGTCACTGGTGGACTATAAATATGGAAAACCAATGTGCCATATTTTTATAGAATCCCTATTCTGCATGTCTTTTAAACATATTAGTACTTGCGGAAAGCTGTAGAATCTAAACTCACCGATTTTTGCTTTGAGCATCTACAATTCTTCAATGGGTGAACCTTCGGAAGCCCAAAAGTCTGCACAATACACAATTCATTTGAATGTGCACTTATATTAACTGACCCTGCAAAAGCCAACTGTGTTCATTTAGGCTAGGAATCACCCAATTTGCTCACATAATCTCAGCAATTACATGTTCATCTTGTTTAAATATCAGACCTATGGTGTCATTTACGTAGTGTGTGATCTTTCTACTTAACCTCAGAGATATTAATCTTTATTAAAGGGGGTGAGAGGCAAAGAGGGGGAAGAGATGCTGGTGACAGATATACTGACAGCTAGGAAAAGTCATTTATAAAGTGAACATCAGTAAACATTAGGGGTGACATATTGATATCAGCAGCAAGTAAACGGATGGCCAAGCTAGGATGAGGTATTACACCTTAAATTGTGGCAACCATTTTTTTTTCCCAAGGTTGATCTTTTATATTTCTTAAAGAGAAATTTACTGTTATGCCTTCTGCTTCCCCTATGGTAAAATGCCAGAAATTTGACTGAGATTTACTTAAAGTGACAGCAATGCCCCATTTTGTCCAAGAAAGATGATTACTAAATGTCACATCTATCTACTCTCATGTGGATCACTTATTTGACATGTTCGTGTCTAAGCTTCATAGCGCTTTGCAACATGTTTTCTGTTGCTCTAAGGCATTTTGAAATCTTTGTGGTGAAAACGTGAGCTGGCCAACGGCAGTTCATTAAAATAAATAAATAATAATGTTGGGATTTGTTCCTCTCCATCCCAAGGGTGTCTGGCCAGAACTAGGCATAAGAAGCCCTTACAAAACCAGACCAAGAGCGTATGCTTCTGGTCAGGCTGCGAGAAGGCCGTTGCTGGTGGGATGCTCTTGCCATCTTAGCTGAAGTAGAAGCACACCAAGAAAAACACTGATGTTTAAACACAGAAAATAACATCGTACAATTTGCTCTTTTTATTTAATTTTTTTTTTAGAAATCTGTGAAATGTTACAAAAATCTGAAACAGGAAAGAGCGTGGGTTCTCCCGCTTTGCTGCAAAACCGGCTTCTTTTTTCCCCATTTTGCTCAGTTCTTGGACGGTGAGATGTGAAACCCAGCTGGGAACAAACGGACCGATGGAGTCACGAGCACAAGCTCCTGCAGTGGGGAGTCCATTTACATCTCCTGCTTTGCTGAGCCTCGGAACTGACCTAAGGAAAGAGAAATGGAAAGCAAGGTAGAAGGCTTTTTGCACAAAATGGAACAGTAGTCATGAATAACTAATGGCTTTCTACCTTCTTTGCCATTTTAGCTTGTCTTTTTTAGTAGTTATTGCCTTCCAGTCCAAAAGCGTGTCTGTAGATTGATAAATTAATTCATGCATGTTTTGGAGACCATAATGCAGCAGCCTGAAGAGTCAAGAATTAAGGTGTGTGCTGGAAATGCGACGTCCCACCAGACCCGGCTTTCTTCAGCGGTACCCACAGTCCAGAGTGAGGGAATGCTCTCACACAGAACCAGGCTCTGGGACCCTCTTAGCAAGGCCAAGCGCTCTTTTTCCCATCCTCTTCTAAAAATTTCTATCAGTCTTGTCCAAATAGAGTGGTTAAGAATAAAAGAGAGGGCTTAAGTTCTGAATGTAAGGACATAAAATACTCCTAATGAGAATTATACACCTTTGTGTTTGTTTTAGCCAACACATGCAGATGCCCAAATATTTATGAATTTTGAAGCAGAAATACTACAGTCACAAAATCTAGCAACAATATTGAGTAATGGCTTATCCTGTTGACTGCCTGTGCTATCTGTGCAGTCATAACCTCAGTCATGTTTGCATGATCAGCCTACCCCAGACTAACGGCAGCTCTACAAAATTTTAAGTGTTTTTACTTGCAGATATTCCTTTAGATGCCCAGTTGCCAGCTCGCACGCTGCCACTCACTTTAGTTAAATTCCCAGAAAACCTGCAGGAGCAACAAAACCAGCTCTAACTATATCCTATGTAATATGAAAAGAGGGGATATTTTTTTTTTACTGTACGGTGGAAGATTAAAGCCATTCTAAATGAAAGTAGAGTGTGTAACTGGGTACAAGATTTCTAAATAGGTGGCACATGTCAGCAGGCATTACAACAGTGTCTTTAGGTGAGCCTTTGATACAGACTGCTGAATAGTTCAGTGAGATAGATGCGACCATGAGAGAGTTTCACAGCCTTGATTTGTTTTCCAGCTAAAATAAATCTGAATAGAATAGACTTAAATTACCTATGATTTTTCTGTCTTTAAAAGGACACATAAAAGCTCATGAGATCACTGTGCTCCCTGGGAAAAAAATGCAAAGGAAAAAAAAAAAATGGGAAAACTATGAAAGATTCATTTTAATGGAATCCAGGTTTAGCTGTTTCATATTTAATAACGTTTAATATTTCATTTACTACTGGGGACTCACCTTTTTCAGAAGAATGTAAGATTCAAGGCGCTATCATGCATTAAGATTTTATATCTGACTGTAGCAATATTGTAAGGGTTGGCACTGGAGCTGCTTAAGCCTGATGCAGAGAGCCTGGAAGCAACAAGGTTTCCTGCTTTTTTCCTACAGCCAAAATAGGAGCCGAAGCCCTGGAAAGCGGTGGGGTATAGCTGTGAATCCTAGCAACAGGCGGAGAGAGAACTGTACGTTTCTTCACGTCCTCCAAGTGTTGGTGCCTTCTGGTACGTGATTTACAGGGAGCAACAGAGACCTTGGAAAGGCCGTTCATGGCATCGCATCCAGAAAGGGCACGAAAGGACAGAGTTTTTCCAGTGGGGTGGGTGAATTATTACAGTTTTGGGGGGAAAAGCAAACAAAGCAACACTCCAGAGTTCATAGTGTTGTTGCCATTGCACTTTCCTTCATCATAACGCACTGCCTGTTGCTGAGGGTTTTTTTCAGTTTTCTGTGCTTTTAATCTTTTTTAAGCCCTTCTCAGCGATAATGTGGGCTTTTCTTTTTGAGCAAATGCTGAAAATTTACACCCAAAACTGTGAGCATAGGGCTCTGCAAGAAAAATCCATAATTCTGCGGTCTGCAATGGAATTATGAGCGTTAAAAGCTGTCACCTGCATCTTGCAGAAAGGAAGCTTAGACCTGAGCACATATTTCCTGGAAGGATGGGCTCCTTTTAAATATGCAGCAGGTCTTGTCTCGCCAATATTAAACTAGCTTTTCTTCCTGGAGAGTCTGTCAATACAGTTTGACCTCTCTCTATGGATATTCTTCAGAGCCTGCAGCACTCAGATAATCTCAAAGGTTCCCCCGACACCATCCTAGGAAGGTGGTTTTCAGTCAACTGGCTTCCACAGAGCCTGGGACAAAGAGCAAGATGGGACTCCTCGACTCCTTGGTCCCATCACCCCATTCAGAAAAGTACCATTTCCCAGCTGATGCCAGTTTGTTACTTTTTGCCACCAGTTTTCCTACTGGGAGAAGCTTGCGGACTCAGGATTTTTGCCTGGGTGCAAATTGTGGGAAGAGGGACGTTGAGAAGAACTGGGATGGAGGGCATTTTGTTATGCAACGGACTGCTGCTTCTGTTAAAAGATTAATTTTGTAGTAAGTAGCACTAATGGGTTGTTGCCTTGGACTAGACCAGCTGCTGCAAAGACGAAGCACAGACTCAGGCAGAAGGTTGCAGCAGAAGAGAAGGATTTGGCTCCCAGCTAGCACCAAAGCTGAAGAAGGGTCCTACAAGACCTTCTGTCTGGGGGGGGGGATGTTCAAAATGCACTCCCCTTATGGAGCAGCTACCTTCAAGGTTTTCTAAAAAGATTTATTGCTAGGAGAGGGCAAGCCTTTTTTTGCTAGCAATTTCAGTTTCAGATCTCATCGAGGGGCTCTGGCATTTGCATAACTTCCCACGGAAACTGAATCAATGTTTGACATCATGGAACAGAATCTCAGGCGTGATTTAGCATTAGTAAGCCACTAGTCATCAGCATACTGTCATTCCCCTATATCTGACATCTTAATATAGTCAACCCCATGCACACACATGTTCATCAGCAGCAAATTCTTATGCTCTCGCCATGCATGAGTTGTTTAACATGGGCTTGCACATACAAACATCCAAAAGACATCGGTCTAATGTGATCAATTCTCAGTGCTCAAAATGCATTTTCCTTTTAGGTAAGAAGGGAATTTTAAGTCCTCTTAAATAATTGAAGATACTACTGATACAATCAAAAGTCAAGCTCCCCAAGATGAAAATGTCTAGATGATGAATAAGTTAATGGAACTAAAATCCCAGTCGTAGCTGATTAGGGGACCAGGAGAGTTTATCAGAGATGGGAACGTACAAGCCCAGTCACAGCCTGACCTTGTAACGAATGAGAGCTGAAAAGCAATTAATTGAGAAATTATCAGGGAAAAGCGAAGTTGTATGGTTGGTTAGGTAAAGCAATATGTCAATGGGCCAGGGATTGATTTGGCTGGAATACCTCAAGGTCTCTGTTCTGATGATTCAGGACTTGAAGGAACTGGCCCGAGCCAAGCAATAAAAATAAAACAGGGTCAGCAGAGGGAGTCATCAGTCAGCACGGTGGATTAGTGTTCATGTATTATTTAGCTGATAGTTAAGGGAAGTTATCAAACAACAGCAGTCTTTAAACACAACTTTTTTCCCCAGGGGAGGTGAAATGAAGGGAGAGAAAAGAAAATCCTCCATTGTGCAAACACTCGCTGTCCTCAGCTAAAACACTGAGCTGGGAGATGGGTCCTGGGAACAAGAGGTGCCATGTTCCCAGTTCACGGTGAGGGGTGGTCGTTCTTGCTTGGGGCTGCAGTGGGGCTGCAAAGACCCCCCACGGACTCTCAGTCCAACTGTCCATGCACAGCCACTGAATCCCAGGAGTCAGCACTGCACCAGCCTCTTCCCTTGGCTTTTCGTTCCTCCCTTTGCCTGCCAGCTGACTTTCTGGTGTGCATTAGAGTACAGGCAAAGCTCGATGCAGTTATTCAACCTCTTCTCTGCTTTGGCTTGACAGTGGGCATCATTTTGTTCCTTCCTGTTGCCAACAGGCTGCACATGACTTCTGCTCCCATCTCCAGCAGGTACTGGTACCTCTCCCAGGCCACCAAACTAACAGTGACCTCCTGCCCCCTCGTATCTTGATTATCGTCCACACATCAGCCTCCCATGTCCTACACACTTGGGAAGCTATTGGCAAGACCAAGACTTTAGCATGTTGATCCGAGCTGCAAAACGTGGCTGGAAACACAGTTCCTCTCCTTTACAAGATGTTTTAGGATGTGAATATGAAACAACCTGAATGAGAACGTAGTATCCTGTGGCTCAAGAGAACAGCAAAGCAAAACAAATGATATATAAAGTCTTCTAGAAAGATCAGTGGGTTGGGTGAGAATAGCTGTCTCTTTGCTTGACTTGTGACAATTCACTAAATAACACTAAACTATGTCTCTCTCTCTCTCTCTGAAGACGGGAGAAAACCCCCGCAGAACCAGCCAGCACATGTTTCGTGGCAGGATCAGGGCCTCAGACACCACAAACTGTTCCTTTTTGGGTTCAAGATCCTGAGATGCTGCAGAAAATTTGGGCTGGAGGTTTGCTGGAAAACTACAGCTACCTTCCCCATCAGGAGAATATTTAAAGTTATGGGTTCTTTTTCAGAGAAAGGCTTTCTAAATATTTTCAGATTTGATACTGGGTCTTTTTGTCATTTCCTTGACAAAACCTAAATGACAGCCGCCTCTGTGGCTGAAAATAGGAACGTCATTAACATCATAGCTATAGTGCGGCAAGAGACAAAGGTTTGGCAGATAAATATAAAATGTCCAGTGATGCAGATATAGGATGGGCGCTTTAATGTCAAGGCTAAGGAGCGCTGCCTGGAGATAACAAAATAAAGAAAGACTATAGCACGAAGAGAAATTTGCGTATCTCCACCACAGCAGAGATGAGTTGCACTGGGCTCTGCTCTTTGCGCTGCAAGGATGTGGGTGGGGAGGGTGGCAGAGGTGTGTGTGGACCTGGTTTGGATGTGGGTGTCTTGTGAAGGGGGACCCTAAATGGGCAGTTGAAGGAATGGAAGGAAACTAAACTGCTCCCTATGGGAAAACAGTTTCCTTGCTGAGACTGGGGTCTGACTGCAGGGAATGGTCGGAGTCCAAGAACACTGGAGACGGGGAGCTAAAAACCCCACTAATCAAAATTAGAACAAAGCTGTGATTTTAACTTGTTAAATCTCAGTATATAATAAATAGAAGCACCTCCAATATTTCGCTGCAAATAGCCATTGATGCCACAAACACAGGGCTTTAGAAAGAAATTCCAGCAGCAACTTTGAGATAAAGGAAGGACTTTATCCCACTGCCTGTGGACATATCTCAACATGCATTCATTTCTGGGACTCACAGTATGTCTCGCTCCATGTAATGCATTTTCCATTTGTCCTGACTCGAGAGCTTTGCATTCAAGGAGCAGATCCCCCAAGTGACTTCATCAGGAGTAATAACCAAGGCACAAGCTAGGAGTTGCTGGGCCAGCAGATCCATCCTGCAGTTCAGTGTGCTGAATTTCAGGGTAGCATAAATGCAGTCTCCCTTAAGGACCAGAAGGAAACAGCAATATCTTTCTTTCTCTTGAAATGAGAGAGAAAGAATAAACATGAAGTCTAAGCAGCAGCAAACAGGACTAACTAGCAGTGCCCAGCAAGGGCGTCATCAAACAGAATATTTTTTTGTGAATAAAGGAAAAAGGCTTAAATGGTTTCTCTCATTCCAGCAGATCCTCTCGGTGTTGCGCAGGACAGCAGACGTGATCTGCTCGGGGGATGTGGAGACGCCTGGCACAGGATCCTCAATCCAGCTGGGCAGAATGGGACAGGTGACCATCAGGTTCTTTTATTTTTTCCTGCCTTCAGGAGCTATGTGCAGTCTTGGCTGTGTAAATCAGAAAAGCTTCCTTGGATTTGTGCCATTTAATGCCAGGAGAGCGTTCAGTCTGATGATCGACTTGGGAGAAATGTACGCACTTTATAGAGTGATTTACTACTTCACCTCCCTGAGCATTTCCACACAGGTGACTAAGGCTCAGAGCCACTGCTTACTGTTAACAGTGGATCGCTCTGAGAAAGGAAAATGGGATTTGCCCCACTATGAGCAACATTGTCCTTTCTGCTTTCTTTCCTTTTTGGAATGGCATCATTCCTCTCCTCTGAGGCTGCGCAGCCTCTGTACAGCGTCTGAGAGTTTATGAGGTGGTAGTGGAAGTGCTGGCATGTCCCGGCACTAATCACATATTATCACCTTACGATAATTATCAAAGCTGATTCCAAATGAATCCTCTTTGGAGAAGGTCCTTGGCCTGCCCTCTGCTCCGCAAAATGCACGAGGTGCCACTTGTGCAAGCGCAAGAATCGCCAACAGTGACAGCAGTGAAATCCAAAATGCGATATTACATTGCATGAAGCAGCTAGCTAGATGTTATTGCTGAGACATAATAAATTCATGTTGTTATGGTAGGTATCAGGAAGCATTTGTAGATACATATAAAAATTCTGTCTGAAAGAATTCTGTGATCCTCTGACATGTTGCGTGTACACTTTATAGTTGGGGGCATGATCTTGCTAATACGGGCTCGTGCATTTGCAAGCTGTGTAGCTGCAAGAACGCAGAGACCAGATCCTTGCATGATTTTTTTTTTAGCTTAAATGTACTGATACCTGAAATCCTTTTGTACTCCAAATACCACTAGAAATAAGACAACAAAGGCAAAGCAGAGGTACCCTAGGACAACCTGAGGATTCCTGTCTTTCGGAGCATCCTGCTCCGCAGAAGGTGTGCTGGACTGCGCGCTGATCTCACATGGCTGGGATGAAAGTCACAGATTTGGCCTCTTCATTTTCTTTATTGTTTTTACTGACAGCCAAAGACTTTCAGTATAAAGGCTGTGATACGTTAATATTGTCACAACTTGGAAGGGCAGGAAAGTGTTGGCTCTGGAGTCTGATGTAGTTTCCATTATATACTAAAGGGAGAAGGCCCACCAAATGCATGGGATGCTGCACACCAGTAGTAGACTGGTGAGTACTTGTGTGTGCATGAGACCACCAAGGGGGGGAAGGATGGTCAGGTACTACTGACCCATATCTAGGACTCAAAAGAAGTGCGATGTGTTCCTAACTCTCCCATAGATTTCTTATATAGGTTCAGACAAGCCATTCAGCTCCTCTTTGTCCTTCGAATCTTGTAAAATATGGAATGATCATATTTTCATTCCTAACATCTGCCAAAGCCCTGATGGAGGGTGGAATGATAATCCCAGGCATCACTGGTGTGGGGGGCTCTGGGACCACTGGCGTATTTGCCGTCCGTATTTGTAGCAACAAATCGATTTATATTTGTGATTCTCTGAAGAGAAGGAAATCATTCAAGCAGGTAGGCTCTAGGTGTCGAAGGGGACCCAAAATATTGTGTACTAGCCTCAAACAGAGCTTGGTATGAGAGACAGGCTTAGTTGAATCTGTAACTCTCCCATTTGGGCTTGTTGTTGTTGTTGGAAAGGGTTAACAGACACTGCAAAACATTTCTAGGATGAAGTGCTGAGATTTAGTGCACTGAATTAATTCTTAAATTAGAACAGGGGATTTGCACATGATTTCTAAGGGAAATTATCTTCTGGGTAAAATTAATACAGGAGATGTTTCAACATCTGGGATGGCATTATTATGAGCAATGATTACCCAGACATTGCCAAAAGAAAGAGATCACAGTAGACTCTTTCTTTTCCTACCAAAATAAGCTACTCACCCTGAAGGAAGAAGACTATTTGCGAAAGCACTGGCTTATTTGGAAATGCAGAAGAAGTAGTAAATTCTGCATGAAAAAAAGCTGCATGCTTTGCTAATGGACAGTTAGGAAACAGAACTGCAGTGACGGTCCCCTTTTATAGGTGGGCTCCGGGCGTCAGTCTGCCTTGCCTTGGAGCTCTTCAGCAAAAAGGGTGCTTAATGCGGTGCTACAGCTGTCCAGGTGTTTAACGTTCGGAGGGTAAAAAGGAAACGCACTGGCAGATGTGACCTGGAAAAACTCAAAAAGGGATGGTTGGTCCGTCCGCTCCCCACCCAGAGACCACAAAATTCATCCAAATGCCTCATCTTCCTCCAGCCTTCAGGCAGCTGGTTTTACCCTGCCTAAAATTTAAATAGGGCAGAGAGTAAAGCCAAAGCAAGACCTGCTCGAGTTGTGTTGTCAAAACAATCACACACCAGGAGGAGCTTATAAATATTTATTTTGCTTCAGAGTATTTCATTTTGTCAAGAAAAGAGGAGGGTGCTTGAGTGGGAAAAAGAAGACCGGTGGCATGCCTGCCCCTGCTCCTTTCATAGAAAAAACACCAATATTTAATTTAAAAGGGCATAAATATAAGAGAAATGCCTCTTTACTTTCATGTTAGTAGCTGGCTATTAAATTACATCACAAGTGCTACGTGTGGGACTAGGCGAGTGCATGGTTATTTCTGTCTTCTAAACCAGAGTGCAAGTCTCAAGGTAATTACTTTGGATCCAAGTGTAATTACCAACTGATCTGCGGGAACATACACAGTAGTGACATCCATTCAAGGCAGCATTAGAGCCTGATGATAACACAGCATCATTAACGCAGCTTAGCACTTCCACATGTGGCTACAGGCCATGGTTTTCCTCGGGAAAGGGCTGGCGGTTTGGTCACCGAGGCTGGAGATCTCATCAGAAGTCACCTGAGATCCTGCTCCCGGTCATCGGGTCTGTGTGCACCGATACGTGTGAACAAATCAGTGCAGACAAGAATAAACATGATATCCTCGTCATGGGAAATTAAGCCGGAACAGACTTTTTTCCAAGATATATCTTCTTGGTTTGGTATTTCTGCAACCTGCCTTTTTATTTCTTTTTTCTTTTTTGTTTTTTCTTTTTTTTCTTTTTTCCCAAAGCATTGAAGCCCCTGAGAAGAAGGAGAGTGCTGAGTCCTGCTGCCACTCCTGGGGTCAATACCTTTTTGTTTAGCTTTTCTCTGGTTTACTCTGCTTTACTGTGACAGCATCATGCTCAGATTTTGGAATATTTTCTCTTGAGCTCACACCTCATCTGTCTCCTTTTGGAAGACAGCAGGTATAGGGATTTTCTTTTCTTTATTCTTTTATCTTTTTTTTTTTTTCCAAGGCTGCAAGCATCACAGTAAACAACCCATTTATTCTGATGGTCTTGAAAGCTTTCCCTACACCTCCAAGAAGGTCAGAGAAAAGCTTCAGAAAGAGAAAAGGTGAAAAAAATTCCTCCTTTCTTTAGAAAATCGCCTGGTTTGTTACCACACCTTCCTAGCGATACGGTGCTCCAAAGACAGTGCGATAGACCAGTGTTAGAAATTAGGACGTATTAAAGAAAAACAAAATACATTTTGTCAAAGTTAGTGTGTTCAGGTACCTTTAGCTGTGTCAGTTCCAGCTCATAAATACAAACAAATGAAAAGATGACAAAACACTGCTTGACATCATTTCCCGTAAGAAGTACGGGACATAAGATTATACAAATAAGCAGGAAAATATCTGCCAGCTCCTCTGGGTAACAATATATTCACGCACAGCTCAGGTTCGGTGATGGTAAAGTGAGATTGACAGGGTAACTAATCCCTGAAGGAGGTTTTCCGTTTTGGGCACTCCTGCTAAACCATGCTTGATGCTTGGAATGAGCTCAGTTGCACAGAGATATCTTTTTTTCCCTGGTTTTCCTCATACGCTGGTTTTATCAGAGCAAGTCCACAGATGTCAGCGAGACACATTTTGGTTTCGGTTCCATCAGTGTAAATCACAACTGATCTAGTGAACTCAGAGATACCCACTTTACAGTGATATCTGTGACATTAAGAGTTTGGTGCCGTGGTATTATGACAGCTTAAAGCCCCTCCATGAAGAAACAAAGTCAGGCTCAACACTGTCCTGGAACGCATTACAAAGCATGTTTGTTATTGCAAAGACGACAGCATTTGCCTTGGCTGCGAAAAAGAAAACCAGATCTATAACAGCTAAGATTTCATCTCTACCATTTATCCAACGAGGTTTCCAATCCCATTGCACAGATACCCTGCTGCTAACATAGCAGTCAAGATCAGAGCACTTAATCAATCATTCACTGAGGACAAATATGCGTAATCTAAATTAGAACAAACCAAGGCATATTTTATATGACAGCCGTACAGATTTTTAAGAAAAAGCATTGGCAAGAAAATTGCATGAGAACAAAATTGGTTTGTGTTTATGCTTAAAGTGGTAGAATTCCTAAAAGCTGCTGCAGAACTAGGTAGCCTTGAATATACAGGGGCAAACTCTGCTCTCACTGCTTTCACATCCACATTTTCATTAATAAACTGGAGTTGGATTTGGCCCCTCTAGCTCTAAAGCAGAAAGCCTGCTGCAGACCTCAATGTGATATAGAGTCCTTCTTAAAAACCTTTCATATTTTATGATCACTGTCGATTCTCATATGATCAGTGTTGGTTCAGGCTCTCATGAATCAAAAATCAGCCCGTGGCATGCATCTTAGAGCAACCTATTTGTCTGCAGGTAGCAAAGGAAAGTGGCACTGTGAAGAATAAAACCCCTCTGCCTTCAGAACGAAGCACAGGCTGCATGGGGGGGCTGGAGCACGAGCTGGCAACTTAGACCTCCTATTCAGGCTCAACTCTAGGCATGCTGGGTGACCTCGTGTTCTCCCATTTTCCTCTGGGTGAGATATTATTTATCCATGATAATAAAACACAGGATTCTTCAACTACAACTCATGGTTTAATCTATTGTGTTAACTTGCACAAGCTCCGTTGGAAAAAAATAATCACAGGCATTAAAAGGAGTAAAAACCTAAGCAACTCCAAGTGAAGCCACATAACTTTCATCAGAAGTCAGGCCCTTGTTGCCCGGACTCTGCAGGGTGAGATCTCCATAGAAGAGCATCCCGCCGATGGCCTTTGAGAGTAGATGATAGCTACTGCACAGCCCACAGCGCCCGCTGGTTTTGGATACCCTTCAACATGAGGTACATACCCAACAAGCAGCAGGAGGGCTTGAGCCCAGCCAAGGGCAGCCTGCACTGCCTCCTGAAAGGAGGACTTCTGCAAAAATGCTGAAAATATCTCTGCAAACATCCCTTTCCCACGTCCCTCTGCAGACTGGGCTCTAAATAGTTGTTCTGTCATAGTTCTGCCTCTGCTTCTCCAGAAGGAGAAAATGTTCCCACAAAAGTTCACGCATCACCAAAACCTCCCGTGGGGAGTGGATTGCAATTTATTGCCATGTTTTGGGACTTTTAAATAAGCATTTCAGTCCCTGCATGAAAGCGAGTCTGATCTGGAGTGCAATTACATTCATTTTCTTTCCTCTGACTCCAGGTTTTGGAGAGACTTGTGAGGTTTTTCAGGGACAACTGTCAAGATGTCAAATTTTTCTACCAACCAGCTTGCAGAGGCACAGCGTTGCCATCAGTGCTGCTGACATTGGCAGGTTTGATCAAATGGGTTAGGGAGATGTTGGTGGAACCAATGACCCAACATCACTTAAATTAAAGGCAATGGTGAATACCCCAGAAATGCCTGGAAAAAACAAGTCAGGGCAATACTGAGGACTTTGGAAAACTTTATCTTGGGTGTCTAAGCAGGAATTTATATGCCTACTCACTTATTTTTGCATCCAAAGGTCAGATATGGATTTTACTAAGATCTCTAAGCAGGAGAACCTAGTCTCAGCTTCAAAGATCAGAGTTGAAAGCGAGTTTTCTTTATGCTTAAGAACAAGACAGAGCCTCCGTTTTGGTCTAAGTTCATCTAAGTGTTGAGAGAAACCCTTGTTTCTCCAAAGCCTCCTGGAGTTAAACCCTAAAGTGCAGGAACCTTCCTGTTAGCACAGTCACGCTCTGTAAAATGTGAAAATCCTGCCTCTCTCTTGTCTCCAGGAAATGAAAGAATCTCTACTCCTTCCCATCCAAAACTGATATATTTTGTAAAGTGCTGACTTCTTCCTTGTTTGCCTCAGTTTCGGTCCGCCAGCTGCTGACAGCTCCAGTCAAACATCTGCCCAAACCCAGATGGCCCAAGCAACTGGCATGGCTGAGGCACGGTTTAGAGCGGTTGGAGCGATATGGTTAGCATCACATCTTGGATTCACCGGCCCGATTTGTTGGGTACCACTGACAGCCCAGGGGACTGGGGAATGCACAAGTCCAAACTGACATCATCTCCACAGGAGGAAAAACAATCACCATGTCCTTGTGAGCGTTGGGCCTTTGCCTTATTGTCCTCCCTCCATTTCATGGAGCATTTATGCAGGCTGGAGTTGAGTATCCAAAGCAGAGAGGAAACTCTGCAGGTACCAGCTCTGCTCCCACTTTTCAGCATCTATACAATTTCCAGAAATCACTTTGAATTACGTTTTAAACTTCGATGCTCAGTTAATTCCTCCCCCAAATCCCTGCTAAAGCACCTCAATGCGTGGCCTGTCTTTTTTTTTTTTTTTAACTTAGCTTTATTTTTTTTTAACTTCTCAAGTTTTGACTCAGTCTCTTGAATGGGAGGCTGCTGTTTGAAGGTGCACGAGGATGGACTGGAGCATCTAAATGGAGGCCCCCAAACGTGAACGTTTTTCCCTTAACCTTCCTGCACCGTTGGGAATAATAATTCCTCACAGGGCTGTTGCACAGCTTGATTCATTAAGGCTTATGAAGTGCTTTTAGCTCCGGCACTGGAAGGCTCTGCGCGAGTTATTTTGGACTGCTCAGGTGTTAGGAGGAGAGGCGCTGCAGAAGGAATACAAATAAATCAAGAAGAGAAACTGCCCCTTTCCTCCATCCAGCCCCTGCCCCCCGCTGCTCTCCATCACTGTTGGTGTCAAACAGTTAATTTACAAGCCCAGCACTTTACAAAGCCCCTGGAGCACCAATTGTCCCTTTCTCATGCAACATCAGCTCCTCAAAAAAGCCAGCTGAGTCTCGAGGGGTCACCCTGCTCCTGCCCTTCCCAAGGCAACTTCAGCCCCTTTCCAAAACCGCCTGGATATTTATTTTCGGACAAGTCAGATCCAGCATCACCCCCTTGCAGCACGACGCTGAAAGCACTAAAATAACCCGGGGTGCAGGGTGGCTGCTGTCGGGGCTCTGAAACGTGCCGTGTGCCTGGCCAGGGAGGCAATATTCAACTGGCGAAGGAGACCCAGATATCCCCCCCCAACCCACCACCCATGAGGGCAGCATCCCCACGCACCGCACCAGAGCCACGTACGGACAGGGGAACGCTCAGCCCGGCAGGACAAACCGGGAGAGCAATAGGTAAAGAAGCAGGCTTGTGCCTTGGGAAGGTAAAGGCGGTGGATCTCTCACATGGCTTTTTTTTGGTTTTTTTTTTTTCCTCCCTCGCTCCGTCTCCCTCCCCTCCTCCAGTCTGTTGCACGGGAGCTGTCAGCCATGCTGTTCCAGTTCAGGGGCTCCTGCAACAGAAAAGATCAGCTGTTGGAGAACCCATGGAAAGCCCTGGGGGAGAGCCATGGCCGCAAGGTAATCAGCAGGCAAAGTTATTACCATTATGCTGCTAATTAATTCCCAGCTCATTACGTTTCCTGTGGCTAATTTGTACTCGCCGCTGATTTGATTAAACTCATCTCTATGCTAATAAATGTGTTTTCCATTTGTTTTAGCGACTGTAGGAAGAGAGCCCGGTATTTACATATTTTGACGTTTATCAAATAAAACGCGGCGCCTGAATTAATTCTGCTCTGATTTATAAGGGGCGGGGGGGTGGGGGGGGAGGGAGTAAGGGGATGCTGAGGGTCAGGCGTACATCGCGTGTGCGTGGCGGTGTGTGGCGGGGAGGGGGCTGCGCGGATGGGCGATGCTCCTGGGCATTTAATCCCCCCCCAGCCCCATCCTGCCCCGGGGACGGCTCCTGTAAGGTGTACGCCACCTCGCCAGCCGCTCCCCTGCCATCTATTTCCCTTTCCCAGCTAAGATTTGAGACGTGGGGCTTTGATTTGTAGGTACGTCGTACGGTTCACCAACACCTCGTCAGGTGGATTTTTCTTTGTCTTTCAGAAATTGCTCTAAATGAAGATTAGATTTACACTGCAGCACCTAATTATAAGCAGTGACTTTATATCCCAGTTCCCTTTGGCAGGACTCACTACAGTAATATTGGATGGCTTGGATTTCTAATCCGATAGAGAGGCACAGACACCTTGCAATGTATACATAAATATATATATTTTTAGACACTTATTTTACCCTCTCTCCCCCCCTGTACACAGCAGGGCAGAAAGTTCTGTCTGGCCCTCAAGGAGCTGCCTTTTAAACCCAAGACTAAATCTTCAGGACAGATCTTCAGCAAGTGAAAGTCCATTCAAAACAGTTGTCCTGTTTCCTGTAACTAACTGCTGCAGTATCACTCTCCTCTTCATTTGGGGCAAATTCTAACAGAAGAATACTCTGAGAGTGTAAGTGAGTGGGATTTGTGCTTTTATATCACTTAAGGGTTTGTGAAATCCATCCTTTCCTTTTCCTAGGAAAACTGGCAATTGTCCCCAAGCACATCCCCTATCTCTACCTGTGCGTGTTCATATGTGTTGTATTATACTGGTGCACGTACATATGCATCACATAGGATGGAGACCAGACCCTCTGTATGCAGCACGGCTCAGGGAGGGCTGGGATGGGGGCAAGGCAGGGAAATGCCCCTCTTCTGGGGCTGGAAGAGGTGCGCCGGCTCAGCAGGGATGCCTGGGAGCCCAGGGTAGGTCTGACCCATCCCAGTCCTCCTCCCTGGTTTTGTCTGGAAGTTCGATTCAAACCAAGAGGGAATTTTTTTTTCCCCACGTGCTCGCTTTCGGCTGGTTTCTCTCCCAGGTGCTTCACATCACACCAGTGGCCCCGGGACAGCCCACAGCTTTCGTTCACACTCCCAGCAAACGTTTCCCAGCAAAGAGGGGCCCCGATGATGCCACTTCTCACTCTGGCAGTAAGACACCTTCCACTGCCGCTGCTTCACCCCGGGCAATCTGGAAACAGCTTGATTGCTTAAGTAACAATTAACAGCCTTGTCTTTTGGGAGTGCTTCTGCTGCACTGCACGCATCCCCTGCTCCGGAGCCTGCACTCTCCTGCAGTGTTACCCAAACCGTGGACATCCCCCAGCTCCTTCCCGCTCCTCATTATTCCACGTGGAAGGGCGGTTGTGGGCTGCACCGTGTCGCCGAGCCCACCCCAGGCTCGACCGCAGCTGTGATGATGCTTTTGCTCCTCTTGAGCTTGCCCTGAGGCTGCGCAGACATACCTGTGCTGCTGCCCAGGATGCGCGGGATGAGGGTGTACCGCTGGTGGGTGATGCAGCACGGGCCTCTCGTAGGGCTGGATCCAGCTGTGCTGCCAGAACGCGGCACACAGCTGGAGCCGAGGGCAGCGTCGCTCCAGACAGGGCTTTTCCAGGTCCTAAGGACCTGGAAAAGCCCTGTCTGGAGCGACGCTGCCCTCGGCTCCAGCTGTGTGCCGGAGCGATGCCTGATGCTGAGCATCACCTTGGCCGTGCACCCAGGGTCCCAGGCGTTACGTAGTATTGTCTCAGTATCACTAGAACAACCAGCTAAGCCATGCAGCGGTGCGATGACTGGACTTTTCTCTTCCTATAAAAGGTTTTAAGCCTTTGCAAACCCAGGAAGTATTACCAAGGGGAAAAAAAAAAAAATACCCGCCTCGTTTCGCATTCACAGTCTTTGCTTTTCCTGGCGAAGGTGGGACAATAGCCACGCGCTGCATGGTATCAGTGTCACAAAGAACGGACCCAAAAGGCTTCAGCTCAGGACAAATAAAAGTAACATTGATTCCTTTTTATTTTTCTTTTTCTTTTTTTTTTTTTTTCCAGCTGGTATCAATACATTAAACAGCCACGCTGGAAAAGTGAAATTGATTCAAGGCCTTCAGTGCTCCCTGCCAAAAAAGCCTCCTGCAAGGATCTATTCTGTATTGAATTACAGTCTGGAAAAGTTCAATAGGTTATTGTACAAACAGAGAGCAAAAGCCCGTCAACAATGGAGCCAAAGTGATTGTGCGGCTCCTTTGTGTTTGCCAGCCCCGTGCCCCTCGCAAGCTCGGATGTTAAATCAGTTTAATTAAAATGGTGGGCTTCAAATGCTTCGCATTTTTTTAATGCACGTCCCTGCACAAAGACATGTAGGCTGAGCGGTTTAAAGCTGCCTGCCTACGCTGACAGCCCCTCGGTCCCTTTCTTGGTCCCTACATTGCAGCAGGTTTTTACAGCTGCGGAGCACTTCAGGCAGCACCGGGTCTGAATGGCACCCTGAGCCTCAGCCGCATCCAGAACTGGTCCATGCCCGCCCTGCAGCCTGTCCTGCGAGGAGAGGTGGCCCCAGGGCTGGTCGTGTCTCCCTTTAGCAGAAGGTGTTGGTGACATGTGGCACCTGCGAGCTGGGGACGCGCATCGGATGGGCACCCGAGGTCTGTCACCCTTTGGCCAGCCTGATCTCTGCAGGCTGGAGCTGTGCTTTGGGGCAGCAGGTGGGTGGGTTACTTGGCTGTGGGACCCTCCAGCACCGATGTCCTCCCCGGAGGGACTGAGTGCTCCCCAGGGAGCAGCAGCAGGTGAGGTCCCCGATGAGGCAGCAGCTTTGTCTCGGGTCCCACCGCAGGGTCTCCTCCTCCGAGCAGGCAGGAGACACTCACAGCGTTGTGCTACATCACGGTTGCTAAATCCCCCTCTCCACCTCTAATTAAGATTCAAACTGAGTATAGAAATCATGTGTAAGTAAGATGCTAATTATTAAAGTCATTGATCTCCCAGACAATAAAGCAGACTAGTTTCTCTGGCCTGCCCATGTTTTGAGGCAGCTCTGAGCCCTCGTGATCGTAAACGCCCGGGATATCTGGAAGCTGCATTTGAGAAGTGTGTAAGTGATTGATTTTGCGGGGAGGTGAAGTCCTCATCTTGCTTTGAACAAAACCTCTTTACGGCATCCCCAGCCCCAGCTGACCCCGACCACACATCTGGCTCGCTTGATAACTCAGCTCCCAGTAATGACATGCATTAAACTTCTTCCCCCGCCTCGCTGGACATCTGCCTGATGCCCTTGTCCACGCTGCGCCATTGCATTTATTTTCTCATTGGGGTAAATGGGATTTACTACTCAGTGTGCACTCGGTGGCTTCCCGTGCCGATTTCCCATGCTCCAGCTTGGGGCCACCCAGCAGGAGGGGGCCGTTGTTTCCCAGGGGTGCGAGGCATTTGGGGTACACGGTCCCCAGAAGCACCCATAGACAATGCATGTGCACGGCTGTGCATGCACACACTGAGCGCAGCGCTTTCTGGAGACACAGCGCTTGCTGTCCCTAAGGACGTGGAGCCCGTGCCCGGCACCCCAGCACCCGGGGCTGTGGGCACTGACCCATCTGGCCGCCGTGCCCCCGCGGCTGGGTGCAGCTGCACGGGCAGTAGGCACGTTTCTCCTGGGCTGGCAGGCAGATGGCAGCGGGTTCAGAGCTCCTGCTCCAACCGGACACCCTGCAGCCCTTCTCCTCTAGCCATAAAAACAGCCCCAGGAGCAGAGGGTGTGGTTGGAGAGACCAGAGCTCGGCAGGCGTCCTTGTGAGGATGCTGTCTGTCTGTCCTTTCCATTCCGTCCCCACCATCACGGTGAAGGGCGGCAGCACAGCCTGGCAGGGCTGCAGGAGCAGGGCTGAGCAGGTTTGTTCTTGAGCCATATAGCAGACCCACAGGGCAGGACGGACCGAGGTTTCATTCCCTTGTCCCCAAACTAGACAACCTTCCTGGCTGAACATCCTACCCAGGAGTCACGGGGCTTGGGAAAAAGGTGCTCATAGTTTGAAAACAATATATGAAAGGGTGGCTGAAAAATTACAGGGAGAGAAAATTCTATGGAAAGCAGAGCACAACCGGTACGGGGCCAGGCTGCGAGGTCGGGGGCAGAGCCGCAGGTGGGGAGGGTGAAGGTGGCCGGTGCTTTAGTGGCCGCAGCAAGGGCAGGCTCAAGAGAAGGAAAAGGCTTGGGCTGCAGCAGAGAGGGATTCTAGCCTGGAAACACAAAGTGCAGTACCACACTGCACCAAAACGCTGGAATTAACATCAAAGCAACCCTGGAGCAAATGAGATTACAGTATGCATGTTAATGAGGCAGCAGCGCTAATCAGCAAGGATGCCTCGCTAGGAGGGCTGCACTGCCAACTTATGATTTTTGTTGTCAAGCTGGACTGGGCTTTCATTTGGAGTGAAGATTTTGTTTGGTTTAAAAAACATCAGTCTTTTTGTGGGGTTTCTGGCAATCTCAGATTTGATTTGATTTCTTCAAGTATATGTCTGGCCCTCCAGGGTACAGAGAAGAGCTTGGAAATGGGATTGAAGTGGTCCCCAGAGCCAAACTGAAAACCACTCCAAAGCCAAGGAGCAGATGAAAGTTGCCCAAAATGTATTTTACTCTATTTTTAAACCTCATTATTTTTAAGCCAATCTGACCAGCTTGCAGAGAGCTGAACGCATGGCTTTTGCACAGTGTATTTGTGTGTTAAGCTTTCCCAAGGAATATGAAGTCACTCAAGATGCAAGGGGTCCAGCTCTGCTCACACTTGTAGCAGGTTTTTTTCCAGTGCCACAATGCTGATGTCAGACTTATACTTCACCACTCCAAAACTGCAGCTTTTTAAAGTCAAGAGCCCTAAAAAAAGCACTTGCTTGGGAGTCATGTGGCTTCAGGCAAAAGCTATAAAAGGGGCAACCCCTCCCCAGGGAGGTTTAGCCGGGCTGGGGAAAAAGATGGTAGGAAGGTTAGGGTATGAAGGGCATCATGAAGAAGGAAAGAATTGAGATAAGGAAAGGCAGATAAGCTACTCACAAGCATTAAAAGGGCAGGACCCACAGCAGAAGATAGGTGTGAGCCGTATCTCTGCTACCACGGAGCTGCCTGAAACCTGGGATGCTCCCAGAGGCCAGGGAGCAAATTCATCTTGGTCAGGGGAGCTTTGCAGTAGGGTCAGGAAAAGCGAAACCTTTCTGGAGCTTTTCATCTGTCTCTGTAGCAAACTAACCCCTCGGGAGCCAGAGGGAGGTGGAGAAACAGTCACACCAGGGGATGGGGACGCTGCAGCGTGTGCTACCGAGGTGCAAACCGCCCTGGGGAATCAGCCCCAGCCTCCTCAAGGTCCCTCTCGAACCCTTTTTATGGAAAATGCCATCCTGATCAACTCCCTTTGCGAGGAAACTAGGCTTGTTTTGATCTGGTTTTCAAACAGCCTTTCTTCTTGATTGGAGAAATTGGCTTAAATGGGTCTTTTTCCCTTTTCTTAAGCAAGGCTGCAATTCATTTCTGCTTCCTTCTCTTTTCACTGATAATCATATTTGCTGAAATTGTGCATAGACCCAAGTTTGAGATATTTGAGTGTTTATAGAGCAGAACGACATGGTTTATGTTTAACTTCGCCATGCAAACGTGTATCTTCTGCAGGTGGCTCTGAGTAAGGTGCAAGGGTGGGTGCCAGGAGAGCTGATACTCATTTCCCAGCTCTCGTCCAGCTCTAAGAAAACATCTTCTCTCCTTTTGCTTCAGAGAGGGCAATGATGTGGCTCAGCTTCACAGAAATCTTTCATGCCTTAATGCAGAGGTGCTGCAGGAAGGGGTTCCCAGATCTGTGTTTCACTCGCTGCATCTACCGAGCGAATAGATGCGGGCAGAGCAGCAGAGGAAGGGGGGAGTAACCAAACACGGCTCTGAGAAGGTGCAGATGTACCTCCCTTCTGCTGCAGATTTACATGGCTGGGAAAAGAAGCTGTTCAGTAGTGCTTTCCATGCCAGGGAAATCATTAACAAATTAATCATTTACTAATTAAACGGCAGGATACCCATGTAAAGGGAGTGTGATTATCCTCTTTTGTAAGTCAGGAAACTAAATGGAGTTTCTGATTTTGCACCAAATTTGCCCTTCTTGCAACCCCACAGCTTCTGCTGCCACAACCTTTGCTCTGTGGCCCAAGCAGCTGCTTCAGAGCACCCGTCTCTGCACACCGGTGGGAGAAACCACCTCGATTTGCACCATGCCAGGCACCGTTGCTGCCCAACGGCTGCTCCCAGGCTCCTTTTGGAAAGGGTTGGAGGCTCGGTTGGTTTTTTTGCATGTCCTTTCAGTGTAGTGTGGATGACAGAGGCTGGAAGAGCCAGACAAGGAGATGCGGCTGCATCCTCGCTGGGCATCACGAAGACTTGCTGGGTGCATACACACCCTTTGCTACCCCTCCAGATGAATCACAGTCTGCAAAAATCTGCAGAGTCAGGAGAAGCAAGAGCAAAGTAAGAGCCAAAGCCTGACCTGCTCCTTTTCACTCCTCTCATTTTCTTTAAATCACACACGTGAGAGTGAACCTCTGCTTTATCCCAAATGAGCAGCCTCCGGCAACAGGCGGGATAGGTGAAACTTCATCTGCGGCATATGAGCATAATTTTACTTAAAAAGTGAGGAGTGAAATTGGGAAGGCAGAGCAGTGGCGGTGCTGTTCAGTGAAGACCATGGAAGTACTCTCCTCCTCGCATGTTTGAAGCAAGTCTTTGGGATGCAGTGAAAGAAAGTCTATAGTCGAAATGCCAAGTTATTGCATCACAGGAATGTTTGTCCTTGCTAAGACCTCTCATACCACCGCTACCACAATGCCTTCCAATGAAGTGCTCAGATATAGCAGAAACTCCCCAGAACTAAAGTCAAAATGCTTCCCCTTACTTTGTGATCTCGAGGCGTCCAGCCCACAGCGGCTGACACGGTGCGGCAGCCCGAGCCCTGTGCACCCACATGGAGTTATCTCAGGTATTTACTTTTGCTAAGTGTAGCTCATTATTATTGCCTCCTCTGGAGCTGTAGTGCAATGAAAATTAATTCCCCACGGCCTTGCCCAATACCTTTTGGAACAATATATTTTCCAGTTTTCTTTACTTTGTGTTATGGTTTCATATACTCAATCAATTGTGGATGTCATACAGCGAAGTGGTCCTACCGGCCGCTGAGAGAAAAGCTGGACTTTGCTGTGCAGTTGTTTGCTTTGTGTTGTATACACAGAATAAAAGTTAATTCGGGAGCAGCTAGAAAAAAAACCACTGAGATTAGGAGCACAGAGATCTAATGGTCTGAAAACTAAAGCTTTGCTGACTCCATGAAAGTAAGAGACATCTAAGACACTTCCTTTCCCCATCATAACTCAATACAAATAACTGGAAGAAGGTGGATGGAAATGGAGTAAATTATTTCACTGCCTAGAGCGACAGATGAGCAAAACCAACTGGGCTGGCTTCTCCAGGCTTCCAACACTTTTTCATGTCTTAAAAAAAATACCATATTCAGCCACCTGCTACTGAACTTCATGGTGGCTGGCCATCCAAAGGTTACAATAACCAGGCAGCCCAGTATGGGTTTCCAGCTTGATTTCCTCAGCAGGATTTGGTAGGCATAAGGTGACACAGGGGTGATGTCCGAGAGCCTCCTCTTCCTCACCCGTTCACTGCTCCTGGGTACACAAGGAAGCTTTTATCCTTTGGGCACGACAGCAAAGTGCAGTTTGAGTCGCCCGTAAGGAATCGGATTTGGACTTGTGCTCCTTTCGGAGGCTCCTGCCCTGCCACCGAGTGCCTGCGCACACTGAGGACTAGTTCCATTTGTCTAAGTCAAAGCGCATCTCTAATTCAAACACAAAGTGAAAGGATGCTGGAAAGCCACTGGCCTTTATGATTTGTTAAGCTCTTTGTGCAGGCATAATTTTAGACCTTTTTTATTTTTTTCCTCAGACTAGACCATTTCACCTCTGTGTCGCACGTCACAAAACCCACCAAGCCACCATCCCTCCTTTAAAACGATGGAAGAAGTGTGGGGAAAATCGTGCCTTTGTTGCTGAAAGATTACGCGACTCTATTTTTTTAAAAAAAGAATAACAATCACATTTCTAAACAGCTCTTTATTAAACCATCCAAACATATCATCTGCACTGGAGGATGTAAGGGCTGACACCAGACAAACCCATCAGATTGCTCCAAGAAAATGCATTGGCTTGTCTTGACAAGTTAGGACTCTGTGGAATACCCTGTTCATATTTGCTGTTGATTTTAAGACTGAAATTTGCAGTATGAAAACAGACATGTCCAAGAAAGCATTGCTCAGCTTAAACTTAAAAGGACAGAGATGCAAGATTACAGCAGAGAGATGCAGCTCCTGGCTCTGAGCCCTTTCTTAGGAACCAGCTTTCACTTTGCCTTGGGCTTTTGGTCTATCAGCATCTAATGAAAGATGACAGTGCAGGCTCCCTTAGGGGCTAACGTGGGCAATTTCAGTTCTGGCATTTTAATTTATCTGTAACCAGCAGTTTTCAAAAGGGTAGAGCTAAAAAAGAACTTGGCTTGGTCACACACACACACAGACAAAAAAAGGGGGAGTTGTGACATAAAATGCATGAGGAGGTTCGCTTCATTTTAACTCCTTGGGATCCTGCTACGCAGCCGCTGCCCGGCGGAGCCTGTAGCGATGGCTGCGGTTTCTTAGCAGTTGGCTTGATGCTATTAACCCTATACACCAGGTAGCCGGTTCTTCTGTAGCTGAAGTGGATTCCTCCATGGTTTATGGCTGTTGGTTTTAGTGCCGGGCACATCTACTATATTCCTGACAGTTAAGGTCCCGACTTTTCCCATTTATTAATCCCCAAAGTTGCATTCAGACACTGTAATGGCAAAAGGTTAGCTTAGGATCAGTAGCAGCCATAAATCCAGAACTAAAGGCTCCGGGTTTGTCTCCAACCCACCCATGGTGCCGAGGTGCTGCAGGGGGTCAGAGCCTGCTGGAAGCGGGCATGAGCACTCACGCACTCGTTGCACGTGTGCGGCTGCTCCTGCAGCATCGCGGGCAGCCCGGGATGCTCAGCCCATGCCCCAGGGAGAGAGGAGCAGCTCAGTCCTCGGTCTGGACTTCCCATGGCATTTTTCTTGCTGGGTTTCCTGAGATCCCACGTGCTTGGGTGTACACGCAGAATGGAAGGTTATCATGGCAAGCTCCGTGCTGACGCAGCCCGACGCTGCAGTACTGCTGATGATAGTGCCTGGCTCTGGTTCATATCCGAACCTCATCAGTAGCTTTTGACACTGCCATTTATTTGTTCCCTGGCACGTTCAATACTCCCTCCAGGCACCTGGCTAACCTCAGGGCACCCGATACCATCCAGCCTCTGCCTGCCCTGGGTTGAGAATGGGAAAACTTCATTCAGGATTGAATGGGTTAATTTAATTTTTTTTTTTTTTTTTACTTCTTTCCATGGAAGAATTTCACTTTGCCTTTTTTCTCCCTGCTGCCTCTAGAGGACCAGGCGATCCAAGGCACAACTCTAGCAGATGGTTTGGGTGATGTAAAGCACAAGGGGATCGCTCCCAAGAGCTGCTGAGGCAGTTAAGTCAAAAATGAACTGATGCATGCAGCATGCCACAGCCCCTGTCCCGCCCGGCTTCAGACGCTTTCTTCTGCACAGGCAGCCTGTGCTGTCCCCACGGCCTCCGCAGCGATTTATACACAGAGCTTTCTCTGCCTCTGATCCAAAATCTGCTGAAGTGGGGGATCGGCCTTTTCCTGAGCATCCTGAGCCGGTGTGAGTCAGAGCAAACGGCGTGCGCTGTTCAGACGCTCATACGGCGAGTGAAACCCGGCTCGGCAATCCCTTTGCTGATCCCGCTGACCACCGCGGCGCGCTGCACAGCCCACCCCGAGAGCTGCACCCGATGCCGGGCAGTGCAAGCTGCGGTCTTGCTAGAGATCAGATTATTTTTTTTTTAATGTTTACTTATTGTAATGTAAAACCTTAACCTTTTGTCCACTGCAAATAGTGCCAAAGTTGTTAGAGAGTGAGAAAAGCGAATCCATACGTTGTCAATATTAGTCCAATAAAAAAAATTTGAGAACTAAATGCATTCTGTGCTTAGCAAATGAAAATTAATTTCTGATACGTGAGAACTGACTTTCTCGTAACAACATTTCCCTTGCTTTAGTGAGGTAATCTAGAGCTATATTAGGAAATGCAAACATTTTTCAGAAGAACTATACATAATTTATAGAGAGGCAGATCTGAATTAGCTATAGCATTGCACCGAGCTTTACTACAGCCCCTACATCTCTCGCCCCTCAAGCCCAGATCTCAGCTGCGCACAATGGATCCGCTCCGTCTCTCTGATGAAACCCTCTCCCAGAAGCAGTTAAACACAAGAAACCAGAAATGATCCATAAATTAGGTCTGGCTAAAGGTTCAAAATCATAAGTTATGGCCTATTGACCTCATACTCTGAGGGGAAATCAGAAGCATTTTTCTAAAGAGCCACCACTGGAGGAAGGGAGGTTTAATATATGGCACAGCAGAGCACGGGTACAAATAAATACAGCGCTGCATAATTGCAGGGAAAAATCAATAAATAGCATGGCGGTTAAAATAAAGATATGCATATTGAGGCTTCTGGTTTATATGTGTGAACGGCTGTTTCCCGAGAAGTGGAGGAAGATTTTTTTTCCTGCATAGAGCCTCTAAACACGACAAAGGCGACGGCTCCTCCGCTGCCCCTTTTACGAGGAGCAAGTTTCAGCTATTGTCTTCCTCAGAGCAGCTATCTTGAGTCGTGATTATTAGCATAATTAATAAGCGCAGTTTGCTCATTTGAAAAATTCCGGCAACATTTGCCGCTCAGGCATCACGTCAGCGCAAGACACAAAAAATTGCTGTGACAACTGTTTTGTGAGTTAAGGTTTTATTGACGAACACCACAAAGAGATGAAGCCCGGAGCAAGTCCCTTTTCACTTTAATATTTAAACCTCTTTTAAGAGGACGTCAATATTAACTCCCGTAATTGATGCTGACAGTTGACTGTCTGACCATAAAAAAGACGAGCGATATAATTTAAAAAAAAAAACCTAATAATAGCGATTGCAACGTGCCGGCCACTGTAGCGAAGGACGCTGGGTTGAGGGGCTGAGGTCTCCTGCATCCCTGATGCTGTCGAAGCGGAGCTGGTGATGCTGCCCGGGAAAGGATGGGACCCTTCGGGTTCGGCTGATTGCGTTTCCCCAGGCAAAGCCCGGGATCTCCTGCACGAGAAACCCGTCCTTGCTCAGCCTCGAGACCGGCCAATGCTTTTAAGAACTAAATTCCATTTGTAGCTAGTTAACCTCAGGATTTCCAGCATTAAAGATATTTCCCACAGGAACCAGAGAGCACTAGAGGAATGGATAAATGCAAAGTTCATGGAAGTCGATGGGAAAGAGCACACAGCCCTTCGCAAATCCTGACACGCAGGGAAAATACCCAGCAAGCGCACTCGCGCCAGGCTCCGAAAATAGTTACGTATTGCTCAGAGCTTTCTGATTTTCATTGACCTTATTCTGAGAAATAGGTCTACTGTTTGTGCTTAAACTGTGGGCTAAAAGTAGTCAAAATCTGAAACAAGGTGAATCCGAATTTTAATGCAAACAGCCAGATAACCTGAAGTACGGTTATTGTCATTGCTCGGTCGGGGATACAACCAGAAGGAACTGCGCAGTAGATCACCGTCTCCGTGGTTTTAAATGGACGTATAGAGTGGTTTTGCTGGCTTTGAGGTATACTCAAATATACGGCATAAAATCAAAACCGGAGAGAGAATGTGGTTATTAAAGCTGATACAGTATTTTGAATTTTGACCTTTTTTTAACTTTTTGAAATTAAAGGCAGTGAAACAGCTAAAATATCTTGTATACATTGAAAAATTGAGCTGAGTTCACTACAGGGAAAAATATTTCATGAATAGAAATTTTGGATTTTTAAAAAAGGAGGTTTAATAAAAAAATTACCGGTGACAATACTCTTTTTCTCCCCATCAGGTTGAATGGCTGCATAGACAAAAATCTTTCTGAACAAACCCAAGGCACTCCACTTAAGCCATTTTAGGTACTTCCACTCTTACATTCAGCCTTAAGCTAAACCCAGCAAAACTCCTTCTTAGCAACCCTCTCCCAGCAAACACGCTGCTATTTAAGCAGGATGTCCCAGCCAGCCCTTTTCTTTATGTTCTTGATGTTTTTTTCTCTGTGCTTTGGGGTTCTCCAGGCAGTTTTTGCTCCTCGCAGAGGAAGATGCACAACAGAGGAATTTGGATTAAAGAGAAAATGAGAAGTACTAACCGCTGCCGTGCGGCAGAGAGCAGGTTACAGATTTAGCGCTAACAACAGAAAATAGGAGAGCTTTGTAGCAATTAAAGCTGGACAAAACTCACCAAATGCTAGAGGAAAATAAGGGGGGGGGGAAATCATTGCGGTATTATGAGTCTAAAGAAAAATAATCAATATTCTTATTGTTCCCTGCAAGAGTCTCACAAGGGGGGGAAGAGCAATGCCCAAGTCTCAGGGCTGGCTGCAAAATAAAAGATTAGCAGTCAGATCCTTATCAAAAATGGCAATGGGAAGCTTTTGTTTAAAAGATCTACTTAAAAGAAAGCTCCCCTGACTGATTACTGCGTTTGTGTTTAAAAGAAAGACGACCACTGACATGAACTAGATGGCAGTAAACGAGCGTGCTTTAAATAATTATATTAGTTTCTACAACAAATAATACTGAGTTAAAACTGTATCCGTGTGCGCGTGGATGTGTGTGTGTGCGCACGCGTGCGTTAGCAGGTTTCATGCCAAGGAAAAAGGCTGCTGGAGAAAATTTGGTGATGCAAATGCATCAGCTTCATCCTAGAGTCATTCTTCTCCATTCTGTCATCGCAAATAAAATGCAATGTGTACTGTAAGCTGCTCCTCTGTACAGTCATGCATTTGTTACCACTATGGCTCTTATTTAAGCATCTGACTACAGTAATTGTTTTATACATTAACTATACTCCCTGATGGTTGCTCTATTATCTTTTTTTCAAAATGGTATTTGCAGATATTAGCAGCTTGATTACTTGTTTTATTAACAATTTCAACACTGTGTCAGTGTTGATTTGGGAAGCGGGGTGGTATTGTCAGCGACGCGGATGCAACGGTGGGTTCGAGCTTCTGCGACGCTTTGTTAGTTAGCTCGCCGATCCGTGCTGGCCGCCCTCACCCCAGCAAACCAGGCTGTGCAGCCCAGAGGAGTCCCGGTTTCGATTCGAGTTGCGTGTTGACAATCCGTATGATCGAGACACTTCCCTGCAGATAAGTGTTTGCATGCAGCTGGCCATCACGGCCAAAGCCGTGCAAAAGCGATTTGGGAAAAACAGGCATAGAAATGATGGATTAGGGAGGGGAGAGGGATGCGCAAAATCGCTGCAAGGCAGCAACACGCGCTCCTGTAAACGCTGCGTGTGCAAGCGCCTGCGCGCGTGTGTGCACATCTCCGGGTCAGAGCTGAGAAAGGCAGGAGGAAATTTTATGTGGCTGTGCAGCCGTGCCTTTTATAAGGAATTCCTAGCGGCAAGTGGAAGGGGAGGAAGCCGCTGGATCAGGCCCTGGAAAGGGGCAGGCGAGGTTTCTGCAGTGCAAAGCGCTCCCCTGCCTTTGCTCATGCGTCACTTCTGTCACCGAAAGGAAAATCAGAGTCTGATGCCAGTTATTAAATATCTTCATTATAAGGGCATTCCTTCCAGCTGACTTTCAATTTTGTTGTATCTAGGGGCCTCGTGTTAATAACTGCATGCTAAGGACGAGCATTCTTAAAAAACACTGACTATTTAAATTCTTATAAATAATATGCAGTTTCCCGCTTCTGACTGATAGATATATTGTGCAGCCAAGCCACCATAAAGGCAATAAATATATGTACTGTTATGGGTCATGAGTCTAAAAATTAAATCAAATGCAGAAATTGAGTCTTGACAGAATCTGAAGGGATAATGCCTTAGCTTCTCCAATTACGCAGTTCAACATTTGGATAAATCATATGAAAGTAAGTATTTAGCCCCATTTTTCATAATCACTATTAATGAGAACAAAATGGGAGCTGAGGGCAGAGGGAGAGAGTTCTGACAAGATAAATAGCATATGGGGTGTGTTGTCAGCCACAGAAAATCAAGGCTGTTTAAACCCCCTAAACAGCAGGAAGGAAAAAATGCAGTTAAAAAAAAAAAACAAAAAAAAAGAGGGAGAATAGCACTCATGTGTTCTTATCAGCGACAGCCTCTGTCAGGGCTTTTGAGATCCGGCTTCCCAAACACCACTTAGGGCACAGAAGTATCACCTAGAGCTCCCCAGGATGGTGTGAATGACTGATATCCAGAGCACACAATTTAAATATCGCCCTTTTTCACTCTGTAAGCAGCACTTAAAATGTTGCTAAAAACATTTCATTTTAAAACCCACAGATTTTCCCCCTGGACTGGTCCCTGTGGGTCCAGGACAGGCAGCTATCCACACCTTCAGTGGCCATTTCTTGTTCCAGGGCAATAAAAACATAGAAGAAATCATTTCGTTTGCACCGCGGTTCTCTTCAGCTTTCGTGCCAGGACATGCGCAGGATGTGCAGGGCTTAAACGAAGGAGGGGAAGGTATAAATCCTGTAGTCATTTTCTATCATCTTCTCTGTCTTTCCCGCTTTTCATGTTGAAATCACTTTAAGCATCTGCAGTAGAATTATTCTTAGAGAGTCTCTCATGAAATTAGATGTCTCCGAATTGAATTCATTTCCACTCCATTTTGTCAGATGCTAACACAGTGAGCACCAGATCCTGCTTTAATTGGCTTTGAGATCCGGTCCCTCTTTCTGCCCGCAGAAGTCTGGGATTCACACTTGTGCCGAGTTTTTCCCCATCCTGAGTTCATGCCTGGCATTTCGGTAGCTCAGGGAGCATCCAAGCGAGAGCAGGCAGCAGCTGAACCCTGATGTTAGACATCCTAACTCGCTAGGAACCGAATTATATCAGAATATTCCTACAATATAAAGTACACGGTCACCTTCTGGCATCGAATTAGAGTTACAATATCCCCGCTAATGTCACCAGTGGTTTGTGGTATTAGACACACGTATGTATCCTCCGCTGCTCTGAAAATTAGCATTATGCCGTACACCTCTGCATTAAGCTATAAATACCCCAGCAGTCCAGGGGAGAAGGGACCATTTCGATATCTCATGCAACATTAGAAGCTCACAGATTAAGCACGTGGGGCTTGGGAGATTATCTCCTTGAATCAATATAAAGCAGGAAGCAAGCAAACAAACAGCTGGCCGGGTTCCCCCAAAATAAAAGCGTTTGATTGTGGCAAGCTTCAAAGCGACTGGTTGACACGAAATAGGTTGGGTGCCCTCCCCTGCTGTGCCCGAGGGGCAGAGGGTAGCGTGGAAATAAATAAACATATAAAAATTACTGCTTACTCCTCCCCCCACCGACAAACCACCTCCCAAAGAAAACCAGGGAAGCAACGAAAACCGCCCCAGAACATATGGCAGAATGAAGCGCAGGATCCCCGTAGGTTTGGGTTGTACAAGTAAATATTAATCTGGGGGGGATACTGGGGGCTGAGATCAAAAGAGCTGCTCCCGTTTCTATAGGGAAAAGGAGTGCTTTGATGTCACAGCGTCTTCCCTGCGCCGCCTAATGAACTGAAATTGTGACACAGTGACATCCTGCAAGGTTTGAAAGCACTTAGCACAATGACACATCTTTGGGGTTTGCTGCTCTCTTTTTCCATCAGCCTCCTTTGCGAGGCAGCCGGCGGCGGGGGGAAGAGGTCTGTCGGTGAGGGTGGAATCGTGGCGGAGGACACAGAGGGGGTTTGGGAGCGAGAGGCGGGCGTTTCTCCCTCGATTACACGCAGGGAGAGCAGAAGGGGACTCACTCCATCGCAAGCCCGACCGGGGAGTATCAGGCAGAGGTGCAAACGGGAGGGAAGCAGCACGGCGGGGCGTGCGTGAGGCGGCGGGCGAGAGAGCCCACATCCCCCGGCCATCACACCCATCCAAGGCTGGCAGGACCGGAGTCATCTTCATGCCCTCCGTCCTCCAGCACCCAGCTCGAGCCACAGCACCCTCACGTGATGATGGATGTGAAAAGGGTGTCAGGAGGATGCAGAGTCAGGGGCAGGATGAGTTTTTCACCCGGGTCCTGTGGAGGCAGAACCTCCCCCGTTCACATCAGGCCAAGCGGGTAGAACAACTGTGGCTGCAGGCATCTTCCTCGCACAGGTTCGTCAGCCTGGTTTTGGCCAAACAAAGGGCCTGAATATTTCACCCAGGGTCCCAAGAGACAATCACTGAAACGAAACCCTGTGCCCCCACCCCAGGAGGGCAGGGGAGAGCAGGGAAGCCTCTGCGGGATTTTGGATGGATCCCCTCCAGCTTTTCCCCAGGAGGTGGCTGACCTGCCGCAGCCTGCGGAGCGAGGGATGGTTTATTGGGCTTTTCTGGGAGCATCTCTGTACCCAACCCGTGGCTCCTGGTGAGGACCCGGAGCCCAGCAGACGCAGGGCAATGCCACTGGTCAGGGCTGCACACAGCTGCTCAGCCAGCGCAGGGTTAAATCCAGTTAATCCCAGGGATTTACTCCAGATTAACCCAGGGAATCGAGAGCAGCGTTTGGCCCTATGTAAAAAGGTCGGGTTCTCAATGGCAGAGGAAACCCAACAGCATTACCCGCTCGGGGAGGTCGCAGATCTGGGAAAGAGACTTGCTGAGGCCAGAAGTTAGGATATGTAATATAGCAAGGTAGAGTTGCTGAACCAGGCAGGGGAAAGAAACTTTATTCAATCATCTGTTTTACTTATTTCATAGCTGAGGAAATTCATCTATTCCTTGGGCTTGTTTGTACTGTGAAAGCTCCGTGTTGTCACGAGGCAAAGAAACTGTTAGAGAGAATGAAAAGGGTGATGCCGAGCTGCAACCTGCCTTAAAACGTTGCGCCCGGATAGGAAGAATAAAACCACGAATTAGGGAAAAGAGCCCCATGGCTTTTCCGAAGCCAAAGATGCGGTCTGATCACTCATCACCGAGTCACTGGGATTAAGAAGGCATTAACGGGAATAACAACTTGATGGGGTTTAGCAAAGCGTCATGACACTGTGACATCGCCTTTCCAAAAAATACCACATTTGGGGGGGGGGGGACATGCACAGAAATACATGTATGTACACAGCCACACGCACGGAAGGAAAGCCTGTAAGGACTCAAGGTGTCTCTAGAGAAGTGTGAGCACAGGACCGAGCTGTCCCACAAAGAGCGACAGCAATGCACCTACATAATTGCGTTGGCTCAAAGGTCCACGGAGGAACTTACTGTCGGGGCGCTGGGGCTGGGGCGACGCAGCAATAGGGTTCAGTGGGAGCTGGGGCACCTCGAGCCACCCCTATCCCCCAAATCTGGGGGAGAAACACAGAGTGGTTCCCAGCACATATCCACCCCCGCAGGAAACAGTTTCTGGAGCAAGGAAAGGGATCAGTCACATGGAGCTTCTTTTACATGAAAAACTCGCTGCAGCAGCAAGAGAATTTGATAGCACAGAACACACCAGGGCTGGATGCAGCTTCCAGGTGCAATAATAATAATAATAATAATAATAATAATAATAATAATGCAGTGGGGAGAGGCTCATCTTGAGCTGATCATTGAGGCAAATTAATGCAACTTTGATACAGCCTTGGGGTGAGTGGCTCCAAGCAAGATCACATTGCGGCATTACAGTGACCAGGACAGGGCACCAGCACCTGCGGGCAGCCCCGACGGCCACCCATCACCCTCCTGCATCCTGCCTGCAGGCAGGGGGGGATAAGGGAAAAGCTGAAAGCACTGTGCCGGGAAGTGATAAATAACCCACGTCTTGTGGAGGGATGTTTCTGCGTGTGAATCTGAGGCCTTGCCGGCTTCCAGCGAGATGCCCCTTACACAACGCTGCAGCTCCTATCTAGGGCAGGTTTCCCTTCAGAGATGCCATTCACCAAATGCCACTCAGCCATGATTTCAGCTAAGCTGTATTTCATTATTTTTTCCCCCAAATCAGCCTTATGCAGATTCCACCCTCTCTGCTGGTTAACCCCCGCAGCGCCAGCACACTCCAAATGTCTTTAAGGGCTTGGCGAGGTTTTTGGGAATTTTTGGGAATCCTAAAACTTTGTGGCATGGCACAGCGCCTTAGTGAGACCACCTGGCTATTTGCTTAGAAAACCCACCACGGAGGCTGGGTGCCTTATCAGCCGTTTTCCCCATTTTTCTCTTATCGCAGAGCATGTATGAGTCAGATTAAAGGAACGCTGTTAGTATAACATTAAGAGTGTTGTACTAGTCTGTACTAAGAGCGTAGATGTTTACCACAATTTTCCTTAGCTCATAGCTGTATTTTAGTAGTAAAGTGTGAATTAACCAACATCTAGGTTATCCATGAACACCTTTGAGTAACTCACAGTTATTCCATGTTTGAGTCAGGCGGGTAGCAGTTGTGACCGTTCCCTTAGCTGGGCAGAGGGACAGACCAGGGGAACACCTATCTTTCTGTGAGCTTCGCTCGCTGTGTTGTGATGGATGCCCCTAAGCCTAAATTAAGGCTATGATGCTTGAATTAAAAGTTCAAAATGAGGATGGAAGAGAAAGTTAAGAATTTATGAGAAGCAGGTTGCATCACTGGATCCTGCCAAGCCAATGAATCAAGCTTGGTTTAGAAATCCTGAAGATGATTTAGGCTTCCTCAGAGGGATATGAGGTCTGAATGGGAATCCTGCCCATAATCCCTGCTTCGCTGCATGGATAGCATCATCACCAGCCAGCCTCAAATGACAGTCCTTCCACGGCTGGGACTGTGGCATGCAGAGACACGGGCTGCTCCTGATGTGGGCAAAACACCACCCACCTCCGCTGACATGAGTGGGATGTGGGTGCAAATGGCAAACTAACCCCGTGCAGCCAGGGCTGGCTCCAGGCCCTGGAATGGCATTTCCCTGTGCAGGGCAGCCAGGAAGGGATGCTGGTTGCTGAGGGGTGGGTTCAGCTCTGGTGTGGGAGGTGGGCGTCCTGCCTGCACGCTTCCCGCACCGCAATCAGCCTGTGCACAGCCTGCACCCTGCCTGCATGCTGCCTGCACCTTGCCTGCATCCAGCCTGCAATCAGCCTGTGCACAGCCTGCAATCAGCCTGCACCCTGCCTGCACCCTGCCTGCACGCTGCCTGCACCCCCCGCGCTCCCCTCCTGCCCCCCCGCGCCCCGGGCAGGCCCGTGCCGGTGCTGCCCCCTGCCGGCGCCGCCCGCCCGCTGCAGCTGGCCCGGGCCGCGGTTGCCGCGGCAACGGCGGGGGGGGAGGCAGCGGCCCCGGCGGGGGCACCGGGGGGGGCCGGGGTGGACGGAGGGGCCGAGGCCGGCTCCGCTGGGGACGTCCCGCTGCCGGGCTGCTCCGGGGACCGTGCAGGGCCGCCGGGGCGGGGGGGGGGGCGGTCGGGTAGCAAAGCCCCAAACCGGGCAGAGCCGGGGCGCGGGGGCCGCTCCGCTGCGGCGGGACAGCGACAGGCACAGCCCGCAACGCCCCGGGATGCGGCTGCTGCAGGGGCGGGGGGACAGAGCCCTCTGCGCTGTTATTATTTTTTAGCTGTTTATCAGGGCAGCAGACGGGGTTCGGGGCAGATTTTCACCCTGTATTAGGTATTTCCTTAAAACCGGGCCGGGCCACGGATACCGCCGGCAGAGGCGGAGACACCACCGCTCCGCAGGGCTTCATCCCCCGCTGCTGGTCCCCCCGGGCAGTTCTGCCAAGCCCCCCCCCCCCCCCCCCCAAAAGACCGGCCTGGGATTGCCACTCCCGCCACATCCGCAGTGTCCTGCTCCGCCGCGGAGCGCTGGGAGCCCGATGGGAACTGGCTCCCGTGCTCCAGCCAGCGGCTGCCCCGGCCCCCTCGCCCAAAGCGGGGTGCCTGCGACCGGCAGCCCCCCCTTCCCGCTGCCTGATTAGGATTCACCTCACATCCAGACGGAGGAGGGCTACGTATCCCGGCATGCACCCGCCCAAAATTGCAGACCATTGCTCGTGCTGCAGCGGCCATCTGGTTGGAAAACAACAGGCCGAACAGTTTCAGCATCACGTCATGTATCCTCCAGCGGGGAGAAGGGGGTGGGATGCAGAAATGCCAGCGAGAAGGAAGGTGGTTGGCGTGGTCGGATGCGCGGGAGCGAAAGGGACGGGAGCGGTGGTTCCCTCGAGGCCGCGGCCGTGTGCCGCAGCTCCCGGCCCCGCCGTGCGGGGATGCGCAGCCCCGACGGGAGGTCTCTGCTGGGGAACGCTCCCTGCTCCCATCGCTCACCGCAGAGAAGCATTACGGTTTGCAAGGATTTCCCCCTCATAAATTAGTATCTTCCAGCTGTTTCCTTCCACATAAAATCTCTTCTATTTCTTCTCTTATTGCTTTATATAAACAAACATGAGAGCGACTCGTTCTAAATAAAGTTATTTGTCTACGTAAATTAATATATCATATTCTCTCCTGAAATATAGAGAGCTATTTGTCTCCAGAGAAATCATGTTAAGAGTGACATAGTATAACCCTATTCATTTGCATATGCAGATATGTCTAATTATTCAACTTGCAATTAAAGGCTTGTGTGTCAGCAAATGAGACTAATTAGATACATTTATCTATGATAATCAGCTTTATTACAAACAAAATAGATTTCCCTTCACTTCCCAGGCAAGTGAGACATGTTGACTGGAGGTAGCTGGTCAAGGGCCCATGGACTTAAATCGCTGACGGAGTTTCCATCTGCATCAGACCGGGCAGAGCTGCACGGTAGTTCGTTACATTTTTGTGTCCGAAGCACAAACACATAATTTTTCAGCTTTTTTTTAAACTTGCTTTTGAAAATATCCTGCCCGTGCGATCTATTCTTTACCACAGAGCGGGGCATAAATAATTATTAGAAAACAAAGTCTGGCTTCTAAGTGATTTAGGTTCCTATGTTCAAATGAATTGTCTGTGTCCTCCTGTGGGCTGAGAGAGCAAGTAAGGGAGTAGCGAAGATGCGGACATAGCTGTCACCTTTCATTTAAGGCAGGTAAAGATACCTGAGCTTCTTCAGGTTAGCCAAAATGATTGCAGCCCTCATCCAAAGCACAGTCTCGTCCTACCACTTTCAGCAAAGGGTTAGCGAGGTGTGGGCTGCAAAAATCCAGGCTCTGTGGGTTGGTATTAGGCTGAAAAGTCCGGGGGCATTGAGGAGAAAGGTAGTGAGGATGTGCCAGACATCAGCTGAGCAAACCCTGGTACTCGGGGCAGCAAGAAGGATGCTCAAAAGGGGCTCAGAGCCTGGTTTCTCCTGGCAGTTCTGCTACTTTCAGGAAAACATATTTTTTTAAAATCTTTTGTGTGGACCAAATCAAAGACACAAAATAATATTCAAGGCACCCATTTTTTAGCTAGCTGCTCAGGCGAACAGCATGTGAAACACTCGATCCCAATGGCTGCAACAGCAATATAACAAGTTGTCCCTTTCCTTTCGTATAAGAACATTTCCACTGATTTGTTAGATCGTCCATCTACTACAGAGCAGTTGTTTTTCACAGCTGCTTGGCCTACAGGTGATCTATTGAGAAGAACACATAACCTCTCCGGACTGGAGTTAAGAGCCAGTAATCCAGAAAAGACAAGAGTGGGTTGGAAAGACAACGTTCTCTGAGCTCCTGCTCTTGCACGGTGGGGTTCCCAGCTCTCAGCCCCCTGCTCGTGGCCAGTGATGGACACAGACTGGGGGGTTTGTGGACAAGAAGCTCAACATGACCCAGCAATGCGCACCTGCAGCCCAGAAAGCCACCCGTGTCCTGGGCTGCATCCCCAGCAGCGTGACCAGCAGGTTGAGGGAGGGGATTCTGCCCCTCTACTCCACTCTGGTGAGACCCCCCTGCAGTGCTGCATCCAGCTCGGGGGTCCCCAGGACGAGGGGGACACGGAGCTGTTGGAGCGAGTCCAGAGGAAGCCACAGAGATGCTCAGAGGGCTGGAGCACCTCTGCTATGGAGACAGGCTGAGAGAGTTGGGGTTGTTCAGCCTGGAGAAGAGAAGGCTCTGGGGAGACCTTAGAGCCCCTTCCCATCCCTACAGGGGCTACAGGGAAGCTGGAAAGGGGCTGGTGACAAGGGCAGGGAGTGACAGGACAAGGGGAATGGCCTGAAGCTGAAGGAGAGATTTAGATGAGATGTTAGGAAGAAATTCTTTACTGTTAGAGTGGTGAGGCCCTGGCACAGGTTGCCCAGAGAAGCTGTGGATGCCCCTGGCTCCCTGGCAGTGTTCAAGGCCAGGTTGGATGGGGCTTTGGGCAACCTGGGCTAGTGGAGGGTGTCCCTGCCCATGGCAGGGGTGGGACTAGATGGGCTTTAAGGTCCTTTCCAACCCAAACCATTCTGTGATTCTATGAAAACAGTGGCTTGTTCTGTTCTTCGATTTTCTTTCAGTGAAAGGAAAAGGAGAAGAAAGAAAATTAATTTCTAGTTGATACAAATATATTGGAAATCTGTTATATTTCTCTGTTGGGTGGAGAGAGAAACACGAGGGGAGCAAGTGAGGGAAAAAAACCACCTCTCTCCAGAAGTAACTTCCTGAAAGTGCGTTTTAAAATTATCATTCTGCATTTTCGATCTGCTCTGATGTTTCACGGGTGAAAAAGCACCAGCACAAAATTGTAGGAGCACTTTATAGGTCTACAAATCTGGGTGAAAGAATTAAGATCTTTACCTTTTCAAGAGACCCTAGATCCCTCTTAGGACCCCGAATAAGAACTATACTTTCACAGGAGCTCAAACTCATTTCTCTTATTGTGATGCTGATGGTACCTTTCAAAGCCCAGCAACTTTGTGGGCGCTTGGGGGCTAGAAATGTCCTTTTTGTTCTGTGTTTCTTTATTACCCAGTTTAGTGGGATCTCATGCATCACTCGGGCTCTTAATGCTTTTACAGTCGTAGCTGGCCTTTTCCCTCTTTAACGCACACACTGTAAAGGGAAATGATCACGCCACAAACAGGGCTGTGGGTCCTGGCCAGGCTCCTGTTGCCTTCTGCATCATGCATCTGGCTGCAACACAGCGGGGTTAAACTGTTTTTAGCATCTAGGGATCGCTGACAGGAGTAAATAAGTATGATATAACCTTCCCCAAAAAGCATAACAAAATAACAACAGGAAAATGAGGTTAAGTGAAACCATTTCAATAATGTTATAGGCCTGCTTTCAATCAATGAAAGCTGGGAAATGCAACGTCTTTAGAGGCTATCATTTCATTTCAGCTCCCTCCACTGCTGAACTTCTCTTCACAAAGCAACGAGTTAAAGACTTAGCAGCAGATTCATAATACGTCTGAAATGTACTTTTTGTGTTTAATATTCACTGGAATCGTTGACTTTGCTGGGTTTGGTTATCGAGAGGAATAATAGTTTTCAGTTTCATTGAAGCATAAGATATAATTCCATTATCTTTTTTTTTTTTTTGATAAAATAATCTGCAAGAAGTAGAGCAAAATGGGAGAAGAAATGATTCTATAGACCCTGTTAATTATGTATCCATCATATAAAATAGCAATAATAGCATAATAATTTTTCATTAAATAGGCCACAGGTATATTTGCAATCTCATTCTGTCAAGTAAGAAAAGCCTTAAAAAAACTCCCCTTACTCTATTTCAATAATGCTAACTAATTTGGGGGCAATTAACACTAAATTTTGGTGCCTACTGTGTAGGAATCTGACAGTTTTGCAGTTCTGAATCAATTTGTGCATTGCTCCATACACATTAAGCCCGAGTTCAGCCCCTGTAACTTCAGGGAATTAAAAGTTAAGACTCTTGCTCTAAATGAGGTGCCTGAAGGAGCAATATAGTTCAGGGCCCGGGACCTCAGACTTGTACCTGCTCCACAGCTTTGCCACCAAGCTGCTCTGTTTTCCAGCCTGCATCTGGATGCAGAAGAATTGCATCACCGTATTTTAAATTAATATAATTGAAAGAGGTGTCGTTCTATTCTCCCTGCAGGGAGCAGCCATTTAAGCATTGATCTTAATTTCAGGAGGTTCAGGATGGAAATGAACTCACTCCAAGAAATCGCCAGCGTTTGATCTGCAATGCAAAGCTACGCTCCTGGTAAGCTATTTAGATAGCAGGTTCAGAGAGCAGCACCACTCTGCAGTGAGATGGACTCTTTTCTTCGGTCTGCTTTCCTGTGCAATACGCCAGTTTTTGAAGACGCTCTCAATTACAAAGTCTAGCTGGTGTACTGGGTAACTCTGAGATACCTCAGGTTTTTCCCATACGAGTGTATCCCACGTGTCTGTCAAGGAATGCCATGCTTCATGTTACGGGAAAATCCCCTTGCAGACACAGGGAGTTGTTTTCCCGTTCAAACGAAACCCAACAGCGAAGAGCAGACCCATGCTGCAAAATGCAGAACAAGGTTTGATCCTTGCAGAGGTGCAACGTTAGAAAGGAAAAAGGTTGCATGCTGAAAACACAGACAGTTTGATAAAGGACATGAAAAGAAGGAAAAAAAGCTGCTGCTGCTGCTGCTGCAGCTTTAAATTAAAATGCTGCATCAGCCAGTCCCTCAGGACTTGATAGAAATCTAATTAGTCAGACAATCTGGCACCAAATGTCCTAATTTCCCCAATCCATGTGGGATTTGTGTATTCTCTTATTCACTGCAGTTCTAAATTTCAACCTGAGCCTTTCTAACCCCTCTCTTTTTTCCGTGCAGACATGGGACTCAAGAGAAGGTGATCCCTATCAAAACCTAATTGTTTTTCATAAACCTTTAATTAATTAGACTCAGGCTCATGAAAGACACTTAAAATATTAACAATTTGTTTAGAGACAAGTGCTGGATGAGGATTGCTGCAGCGATGTATTTGGGTAAGAAACCCAAATGTAATTAATGTTCATGGGTGTACGCTCGGCGTGGGGTCCGGGAGGGCGGCTGAACTGGGAGTCCTCCCCGAAACGCACTGGGAGCAGAGCGAGGACCACGGCTGGGCTGTGCCGTGGCCAGCATCGCGGCCAGCTCAGGATGGATGGATGCAGCGTGGGGCCTCCGCGGCCAGCAGGTAAGGGCAGTAGCAGCCCTGGGGTGGTGGGTTTTAAAAAAAGCTCCAAAAAGGCATTGGAGTCCCCCCAGGTTGGCTATGTAGGGCATGCTGAGAACAGCAAACTTGTAAGGCAATTAGCCCTGTCCTAGGGGATCACAAAATCCTGGAGCAAGGTGCTGAGCGCTCTGAATCCCCTTGGCACCCTTGGAGAGTGAGGATCCCGGCTCACACAGGATTAAGCCATTTGGGAGTAACAGATTTGATTTTTTTTTTTTTTTTCCAGAGCGGCTATGACCTGTCATGTCAAAGCTTTTTATTAAAGTCTCTTAATCCCCAGATTACCACCACAATAGTTCCACAGGCCCATTCCAGATAAGGCAGGGCCCATTGTGGAGATGCACATTGGAGGAGTTTTAATCTGCAAATTATTGGCATGCAAGACCATGAGGGGCTGCTTTGCTGTGTTGCCCGTTGCGTCAAGGGGAGTTGAATATTTATGAAGAAGACTTCAAATGGGCCATGCACTCCCACACATGTGCAATCCCCATGCGGCAGAGGGGCCCTGCTGAAAGGAAAAAAACCCCACCATGCAGCCACAACACACACGTGGACTCCCCCAGAAGCCATGCAGCCTTTGTGGCAAGAAGGTGAGCAGGGCTAACGGGAAGGGGTTGGTCCCCTCCTCCAAACCCCCCATTTCAGCCACATGGGATACATGATTTGATTTTTAAGAGAGAAATGATAAGAGCGGAAAGGCAGAGCTGGTGATGGAAACTCCATTTCTCTCTTGAATACTGAGGGAGGACAGCAAACAGATAAAGTCCCTGATAGGGATCCTTCGCTGGCACAAAATATGCCATGTGGAGCGAAGGCTTGTGCTGTATACAAAACTAATTAGCAGTTACCTTCTAGATTAAGGAACAACTCAAGCATCTGTTTTGCTGAAGTGGCCATTTTAAAAATAGCCTGACAGATTTGAAAATGTCATCGCTTGGGTCTGGGGGCTCCCAGGGGAGATGCTGGGGAGCCCAGGAGAGACCATCCCCTCCGCAAAGTGTTTCCAGGCTGCCGGTGAGCTGGCAGGGCGAAGCAAGACGCGCTCTCTCTTCCACCCCCCGGCAGCGTTTGTACGAGCACCTTGTTGCACCTCACTGCAAAGGCCACCAAACAAAAATTAACAGGGAAATGCTGTATAAACAAGTATCGACTGGGAGCATCGCAGGGCTGAGTGGCGTGGGAGCAGAGCCCGTGGCACTGAGCTGAACCTCTCAGTACATATATATACTCATATAACCTCTCATATATATATATTTATGCATGCATCATATATATTTATGATGACCAGCTCCTTCAGCTGTCCCTAGCATAGATGCTGCTGCACAAGGCCAAATCCTGGCTACCACTCATAGAGATGCTGAGCCCCTCTTCTTCTTACTGAGATCCAGCCCTGCATCAGGCTGCAGCATCCATCCGTCAGGGCAGATCAGCCTCAGCCCTCCGCAGCAATTTGAGCCCTTCTCTGTCAGCAGATAAGGCTGAGGACAGTCCAGGACACGGCTCGGCTCTCGGCGTGTAATCTCCCGTTGCTCGCTAGGCAAGGATGTCGCCCAGTCGCTGGGGATCTGGCTCAGGACCTGCAGACTTGGACTCAGCTCCGGCTCTGCCACAGCCTTCCCATGCGACCTTGGGCCAGCTGCTTAGGTTTCCTCCGTACCTGATTCCCATCTGTTAGAAAATGACTGGGTATATTAAAGGGTTTGTGTGAAGATAAGTAAACTGTGAGGCTATTATTAGCTATTACACTGCTAGGGCCCAAATGTTCCTATTTTCTGTAACAGCTGAAGAACTTAAACAGGCAGAAAAAGGCTTTGGAAAAATAAAGCATTGCCTTTCTGGGGTCTCCTCTCAAAGGAAGGAGGTGTGTCTTTCCTTTGGAGCCAGCTCTTCATGTGTTTTATGAAATTGCAATGCCCACATTTTCCCTAACGGCCTTCATTCCAGCCCATGAAGTGGCCCCCAATAGCCTTTGGCTCAGGGAAACATTCCAACGTGCTTAATATTACTTGCAATGCCTGTATTAATCATAACGCGCAGGTGCTAGAGCCACTGGAGGGAAGAAGAAGGGAGAGGCCAGGTAATTTATCGCTATACGGCCCCAGCATGAGCATTTGCATTAGTCCAAAAATTACTTTGCTTTCTGGTTCCCAAAATTCTTGGGAGTACAAAACAGGAGAGGGGGTTATCTGTGAATCATCTGTCATTTCTAAAGCTTTTGGCTACAACCTTTTCGTGACTCGTGGGGAAAAAAAATTATAAATAAAGTGTGGGGGTGGGGGAAGTGACTAATTGAGTGCAACAATTAAACACAGCTCCCAAAAAAGCTGAGCATGTTTTTTTCAGCGATCAGCACCCTGAGTGAGGGGTGAGAACGCCTCCAGGATTTGCCAGGGCTCGGTTGCTGCAGAGTATTAGTACAAGGGGCAGCGGCATCTGGCAGGATGTAACAGGGCGTGTTTTCATGTGACGCGGTCAATGCACAGGCGAAATACTGGTTTTTGATATGCACAGGGCTGGGCGGTGGAGCTGAAGCAGGCAGTTAGCTCTTGTTGTTGCCCTGCTTGGGGGGAGCCAAAATAAAGGAGTGTTTGGTGCTGTGAGGAAATGTAGGGCAAGGACTAATGCCAGCAGGCAAAGTCAGAGCATTATGCATTCACCTGGGCCACCAAATTCACAGGCAAGGCTACCAGCTTCCCCCAGACACGCGAAGGCACTAAATAAAACTGGTACCCAGCTTGGAAAACTTCCACTCCAGCTAATAATACTTGCAGGATAAAATATCGGAATCAATATATCCCGTGTGCCAAATGAAACCATTTGTATCCACTTGTTCCCTCTCTGGTTCAATTAATAAAGGCAGCCGAAGAAATACTGAGCACATTTCCTTTCAGAAATCTCCCCAAACTTAGTGACATTTGGAATCACACAAGACAGCTGCACCGTGAGATAAGTTAAATGATGTATTCAGAAATGGCTCGGTTCGGAAGGTTGCATCTTTCATAGGAGCCAGGCGCCGAAATCTGTGTTGTGTTCTTCAAACGTGGAATAACTCTTCTTCCTGGTTTACATACATTGATGAATACACTTGAAAGATGGCCGGATTTCTGTATACCACGGTGCTTTCTTTTCCTGACACATGGATCCATCTGCCAACATCACAGACCTAATTAGTACTCTCTTATTTCTATTCACCGGCTAGTAAGCATGTGGCATCTTTCCACAAGCCTATAAATCCTCACCCTACGCAGACACTCACCATATTGCGATGGGTGGGTTATAACCTCAGTGAAACTGGCAGTTGCAGTTGCCTTCCCGTTGAGGCTTAATGTCATGATAGCCAAAACAAGAGAGACCATCACCCAAAACACAGGCTGGCACAGCAAGGCTAGAGATGCGGTTCCGAGTTTCCCAGCCCTCAGCTACAATGTCCCCATCTCCTAAGAGCCACACAAACTGCTCCTGGGTCAATACAATTGTCGTTGAAACTGGATTTGTGTAATGGTCCAAAAAAATAATCCAGCATAGAGGCTTGGTCATAAAGGCAGATGTGATTTGTGCAGTTCAATATAACATAGCAAATGCAAGGGCTAGGAGAAAGAAATGGCAGGGATATGATGAGTCCCGGAGAGCCAGCCCTGAGAACAGACAATTAGGAAATCCCTTAAATAAAACAGAAAGAGGGTAGAGGCATATCTGCCTTCAGGTCTCCAAACAGAACAACGTGCATCCCCTCCCAAATCTGGTCAGCCCCGCAGGTCAAAAATATTGTGTGAATATGCACTAGAGGTTATTGTTCTTCCCATGCTGGGGAGAGTTATTTGGAAGCCTCCTGCTGGTGTTAAATTAAATTACCCATATAAATAGCACCGGAGGTGATGGACAATAGATCCCACTGGTTTGCACGCAAGCTGCTCTATAATGGGCTGAAAAGTAGAGCTATTGTAACATGCCTTAAAAGGCACCTATTTAAGTTAGAGCTCATCAAACTTCCACCTGGTGTAAGTTACTTTACAGACCTTGCCCTGCAATGATATCCAACTGCTGCTGTGCACGAGCCGAGCCTATCAAATACCTAAGGAGTTAGTAGCAAAGTGCCTTAATCACTGTTACGGTCTTATTTTGGGGTTTCCACTAATTGTGCCAAAAATCCACTTGAGTGTCTATATTCAAATTTCTAACATTTTAAAATTGTGTTTCTTGTGAAAAAAAATTGCCTGCTCAACAATGACTCTCTTCTTCTTTCTTTTTTCTTAAATATCCTTCTTGCTTTGCAAGGTTACTCCCTACTGCTTCTTTTTAAGATTAAAACAAGCAGTTAAAACAAGTGAGAGAATGAATTTTCCCTGGGGAAGCTAACAAAATTCACATCCCATCAAGCCTACCAGCAAGCAGTATCTCAGGGACCAGCGATGCCAGATATGTATGTATGACGTAAAATACTTGAAATGCAGCATGAGGAATATATATAGCGACCGCGTTGCTAGAAAAATAGCAACAGCAAAAGGCTTGGCAGTTTTACGTTTTATCAGGGGTATGGGTGTCATTACTGGATTGGTACCCACCAAATAAAGGCACAGATAGGATGGGAGAAAAATTGGAGCCTTATTTTTTAAAAACAGAATCTCTCTAAGCCAAATTAACCCCTGACTAAGCCCACTAAAGTTAATGGGGCTACTGGGCAACCAAAGTTAACTTGACTCTTTTGCTCTGTTTTCTACTTATTTTAGAGGAGACAGCCTGTTTTTACATTGCTGGCCAAGAGAGAGAGCGTGAGGATTAATACTCAATTCAAGGCTGTAAAGTGCTGCATTGCTGTGAAGTATTTAATTTAGATCCTTTTTGCGTTTCTGGGGATGTAGCCTAAGCGGTCTACACGAAAAAAGGTAAGGTGCAGCGCAGAACTTGCAGTGATGTAAAAAATTAGCAAAGGAAAAAAAAAAAAAAAAGACAAGAAAATGAAACAACAACAAAAACCTATCAGAGAGTGTGAAATTCACCTGGATCCCTCCTAAGAGGTTTGCACATTTGTGTGATTAGAGTCATATTTATAGGAAAATCTTGTCACTTCTCCTCACACTCTGTGGGGCTGTAAAACACATCACTGCAGCTCTCAGTTTTTGGAAGAGCTGCTGAAAACAGGAGAACGTGTTGTGCAGGAGGGACAGAACCCATCATGCAGGAGGGTCCCCCAGCCTGAGGTCCTGCCTCTGCGCAGCCACGGGCTGCGGGTTTTAATCACAGTGAGATGCCAACGTCCATGTGCCAAGGGATTGCTGGAAAAACACAAGCCAAAGTGCTTTTGGACACCGCTCCAGAGGCTTTGCCCACTGTCATGGGAGGGAGCTGGTCTCATTTTGCCTCTGGCCATGGTTTGCAGTGCCAAAGCACTGCAGAGGGGCCAGGGAGGCACCCCCTTTCTCACCTAAAGGGTCCTGCATAATGTACAAGAGCAGGATTTCCTCCTGGCACCAACCTGTAAGAAAACAGCTGGCATTGAAACAAACAAGTAAACAAACAAACAAAGGCTCCATTGAAACCTGACATCCTCAATAACAGGATCTTGTTCAGATGTCAACTTAAAAATCTCAATGATCTTCAAAAGAGTTATAAAATCTAGTTGGCAGCAATTGCTGCAACCAGTGATTTCCCACGCACTTTGTGTGCTGCTCCAGCACAAATGATTGCATGAATAAATGGGAGAGTGAGGGAGAACCAAAGGGAGTGGGAAAAGAGGTAAAGAAGCAAAATGCAAGAGAAGAAAAGCCCAAGTCTGTGCTGGCAATCTTGCCTGCTCATCTAAATTGACATTTGATTTCTGAGCGTACCACAACACAGCATTGACAGATCTATTTCTCTTGCAGGGCTGTCCAGTTTTATACATTTCAGGTTGCCAGTGCTACATTGTGAAACCTCACCCAACCCATTTTCCTCTGCAGGAGCTCCTCAGGCAGAAAAGGGGGTATTTCCTTTTCCACTTGTCACAGGGATGTGTTGGGCAGCTAATATATATAAATTAAAAAAAAAAAAAAAAAAAGGCATGCAGAAAACAGCCAGAGCCCTGAACCAAAGATAAAAGCCTAAACAAGTGCACTGAAGTGTAAGGTTAAACGGAGAGGGAAAAGCCATTAGGGACAGTAGAGCTTTGGAAAAGAGTAGAAATAATTCTTAAGGAGAAAGGGGTGGTGAAATATATCTGAAAGACAAAGAAACAGAAGTCAGAAAAACATGGAGACCTACTGTTAGAGCTCAAAACAATACAAATTACTTTCCCTGGTCAAAATTGACTCTGGCTGAGATCTCTGGTTCTGGAGTAAGATGCTATTTCTGATTGTATACTCCCATGCAAGGCCTGGCTGCCTGAACACAAACAGAAGCAATGATGTCACTGCAAAATAATAAAACAGCAATCGTTTTGTTGGCTTGTCACATATTACAGCTAATTATTTAATTACTCTAATTTAAAGTTTTACTAGATTCAGCATCAAAGCATAAAAATCTAGTGATTGCAGTGTCAGAAAGGAATAATATAATTAACGTATTTAGTAGTAACATATTAAACTGTTGATTGCACTGCATTAATCGGCAGAGATGATATGATACATGGAAGCTATATGAAATACATGTCTGTATGAGCCTGCGTTGTCTTCCTCCCCGTGCCATCACTGACACGTCTGTGGGGCGGGAGGTGCAGGTGTGGAGGAAAGGAGCAGTAGTAGGAGAGAAGCAGACCCATTTCTGCAGCAAGTGTCTATGGAGGCAAGCTGTCGATGAGCTGACGGCATCGCCACCGAGGCACGTGCCAAACACAAGGCTTTTGCAACCAGGCCCAAAGCACAGATGACAAAGTTAGGGACATGTCTGGCTGCCGTGCACCATCACAGCTCTTTGCCCCGGAGATGTGCTGGAGTGCCCCTGAAGCTGCTAAGATTTAGAAAGATCTGAGCCCCACAGACCTCAGCTTCACACCGTTTCTCCCACATAGACACATACCCCACATCAAAGCATTTAAATGAATCAAGGTTTAATTCCCTGAGTTACCCACAACACACCAAATTCACAAGCAGTTGGGTAGTCAAATTGTTGATGCAATAGGCCCTTTACTTTGATAGTGCCCTCCAAAATTGGCTCAGTGGTCACCAGGCAATTAGAAATAAAGAAATTGTTTCTGCCTGACATAACCTAATAACATTTATTTTTTTCCTCCATTGCTCCAGAGCCAGGCAGCCAACAGAGGGAGCACAAATTCCTGAGCAGCGCTACATGCCTGGACTCTGCGATCCCCTCGGCTATCTTCGGTTGCTGATCATGCTGGCACACAAACTAGGAGGCAGCAAAAGGCACCAGCCTTGGAGGAATAATGTGCTCTGACCTCCCTTCCCCTGCAACAGGACACGGAGCAGCTCAGCTCTTCAGAGGACCCTACTCCGAATAAGCATTGTGATCTGAAAATATGAAAATGAAGAAAGACATCAGTAAAGAAAAGGCCAGTCAGGAAAGAAAGGATGCAAAACAGTGAGAGAGGATAAGAGTTTGTATTTTTAAGCTTAAGCTCTTCTACAAAATAATTCCCTGGTCAGAAAGGGAAAGACAGCAAGATGGAAAAGATGTTAAGTGAAACATACGGGCAAAACCAGACACACGTCTAATAATTACAAATTACACCATTTTCTCAGATTAATTTCTGTCTGAAAAGAAATTCCTTTTTCTCCCTCAGTAAGCACAGTGGCCTGCTTGCCTTTCTTGAGACAAGTCACATTCTCAAGCATCATGCAAATACATGCCCACAGCAGAAATGCTCCCTACACCAGTCCAGTTTCCAGACCCACATCTATTCAAATGCGGTTTGCTCTCCAGCCACCTCTGGGATACTTAAGTAAGTGTTTTTTATGGTAGAGCTGTTTCTTTATCCCAGCTGAAAATGCCATTACACTATAGTTTTATCTAAAAGCTATCTAAAAGCTAGAGATTCTTGTTAGCATTCACAGGCACAGCCAGGTGTGAACTTCTCAGGGTGCTGCTTCTTAAAGACAATCCAGCGCCGGGGCTGTGATGCTCAGAGCGGAACAAACTTTGCAGGGTTTCACAACAGCAAGTGAGAGATGCGTGTGGACAGCAGAAGGGCGCATCTAGCTGATCCCAGCTGCTAAATTCAAGACTACCTCAGCTGTGTGTGACTTCTGATCCACGCATAAATGGGGCATTGTTGCAAGACTAGCACAAACTGTATTCTTCAAATTAAAAGAAATGATTTACTTAGGTTTTTTTCTCCCAAAATAACAGAATTCAAATATATTATTTGAAAAAATACATTTTCGTTTTCCACCTCACTGCGTCCAATGATTGTGGTGTGATTATTAAACACTTCATAAATAATAATGTGACATTTTCAGATTGTGTGTCTGATTAAGCAGCCATTCTTCTCTCTCTGACTGCGACCATGGACAGATGAGATTACCGCAGACGCGGCAATCTTTGTGGCTCCTTCCCTGGGGATCAGGGATCAGAAGTCGCCCCTGTAACCCAATTAAAACCAAGAGGATATGAGCTGATCACTTCAGGCCAGCTTCAAAACTCATGACCATTGATGGGGAATCTTGACATGAACTTCTCTGAGCTGCAGATCTGACCCAGGAACACTGCTTGATGCATTTTCTAGGGAGGATATTTTACACAGTGAGTCACTTTCTCTGCAGTGAGTAATGATTTTACTCAATCATGGTTCAGTATTAGGAAGCCTGCTCTAAGAGCAAACAAGCAGTTCCAGATGAAGACAGAACTAAATCCAGGGAATGGAAGTATAAGAGAAGACAGGTTTCATCTAGGAGCAAAAGGGTGAACCTGAGAGATAAACAGTCTCTCAGTGAGGGGTCAGAGTCCTTTGAGGATCAACGCGTTGCAGAGACCCTCCTCAAAAAGTTTACTGCCCCTTTTTCACAAAAAACCCCCACCATTTAGTAAAGTTACTTATTAAATAAAGAGCCAAAATCCAGTGACATATCTCCCCTGGTTATTCCAGTGCCTACAATGCAGCTGTGCCTCTCAGAGCTGTCATATAGAGTAGCACAGATGTCAGTGAAAGGGACAATCTCCTAACCCAAATTCTCTCTTGCCTAGTATAGCATTCGGATGAGTTAATCCCAGTCGGAAAACCCAAATGCTTTCTTTTTTTCTGAGCACAATCACCATTTCAGAAAAATGACCAAAGAAAGCAGCCCCTCTCCGTAAACCCTCCCAACCATCTGTCTGGATATTACTGACCTTTAATATTATGCAGGCGGGAGGTGGAAAGGATGGGATAAGAAGGGGGTGGGGGGGGAGGTGTGGAAAAATGTCATTGCTGTAACAATGGCTTATTGCATTTGGATAATCTCGCTTCTTGTACCGCTGCTAACACGGTAATCTTTCTCCACCTACTGTATGTCAATAATGCAATAACCTCGCTCTCCCCCTGCATCAATAACACAACAGCCGCTCTCCGCTTTCAGCGGCACTGATGAATTCTAGAATTGCAACAGCTCAGATGGTCCACGCTAGCTCATCCCTGCCTCCCACCCTCATTACATTTTAATTTCACTTTAAAGACAGTTGCTATCAGCATTGTTTAGCTACAGCTTCTGCAAAATAAGATCAGGCTGTATTTGAACTCAGGAGGTTCCTCGGCTCAGCACAGGTGCCAGAATATTTTCTATCAGTGTCATTTCTTTGCATATTCTCAGTCGAAAAATTAAGGCAAGATTTTCCAAAGACTTAACTGGCCAACAGCTCAATGTATTCTCCAAAGAAGCTGCTCTAAGCTCAGTACTTCTGAAAATCTGTTACTTATGCTTCAGTGTACGGACAGCGGATCAGATTCTCAGTTCGCTGTCCCCATTGCAGCCTTCAGATGTGTGCCAATTACAATTATACCAGTCCACCAGTTATTGATTAATCAGTGTTGGTTTAAAGCATAAACATACACAAGTGCTCTCCACATGTTAGGAAAATTCTGGTTAAAAAAATGGGTATAATAACAACAGCTAAAAAATAGTTAAAGCCAAGTGATGTGACAGGTTGGAAAAAAAAAGATCTGAAAGCATAATCAAGTAAGCTTAATATCAGAGAGCATATGGTAAAAAGATCTTGTAAGAGAATCCTTAATACTACAGTGGGCCTCACACACTGATTAATATCACCTCCTCTGTATAGTCTAGCATGGATGGATTCAAGAAGCAGCTGATAATTTTCAGAAATGCCGCTCCTCGTAATGATAGAAGATGAGGTTTTTGAGTTATGTTGAGAATTATTGGCAAAGGTTAGGTGATTTCCCACTGGTGCTAGAGGGAAAACATTGCTTGCAAATTACGGGCATTTGTCAGTACTAATACCACATCCCCCAGCCACCTAAACTGTCAACATTAATAGGTGTCTTTACAGCAAAAAGGGGTGACGATAGTCAGACTTGATCAGACCTTGAAATGAGAAGAGGAGCATGATACAGAGAATAAAGAAATGGAAATGCGCTTGCAGTGCCTCTTGCCTTAGCTCCCAACATCCCACCCATAGCTGTGTGGGTGGCACTGCATACCACGCTCTGCCAATTATCACATTTGCTTCCCCCTTCACTCTCCTTCCCATCTCTCTTTCATTCGCTGGGTAGATTTCATTAAGCCTCTTCCATCCTCTCTCTTTCCAGTGACTGCTCTGTTTTCACCTGTCTACCATTCGCACAGTGTGTCTTTTTCCAAGAAGCAAACACAAGATGCAAGAAGCTAATGCAAGATGCTAATGCAAGATGCTTTCCCAAGAAAAAAAATGCAAGATGCAAGGCAGGAAAGGTTTTCTGGCACCTGGGTACTGCCAGGCCTTGGTCATTCTCCTGCCAGTCCTCTGTACAGCCCTTGGGCAAGCAGTGGCCCGGAGCCCACTGGCAGGGAGCCCACAGCACTGCTCCCCAGGAGGGAGGTTAGAGACAAGGGTCCTTGCCAGGCTTCTGGTTACCTCTTTCCCACCTGGGCACAGCAGCAGCAATATCTAGCCCTTGCAATATCTTACCCTCTATTTAAACCTTGAAAACTTTCAGTATGACTTAGATTGCAAGGTTTGGGTGAGTCTGGGGATCAGCCCAACATGCAACCTTGGTTACCCGGTCTGGGAGTGCAAAGCCTCAACAGCCTCCTCAGGTAAAAACGCAGACAGAGCTATGGTTATAGAAGTCTATGCTCCTGGCAGGATAGTAATCATCACTGGTGCCCAGCAATTAATAAGTGTTTTGCTGAAGAGTTGCTAAGGTATTTTCCCTCCTCACTTTCCCTCTATACATGCCATGGTAAAGGACCTGCCATCCACTCCTCCAGCACTTGCATTTCAGCTCTAGTGACCTGTCTTTGTTTCAAGCAGGCAAAACAAACCGTGACTTCACTCCCTACATCTTCATCTTCCAGGCTGCCTAGCCCAAGCAACCAGGGACACGGCTCAGCTTTGTCCCGAGGTTAACGCATAGTTTGATGTGTGGTTTGGTACCCCCACCAAGGAGAGCATATAAAATACAAACATCTGCTCTCCTGAGCCTTTCAGCACCAGAGGTAGCATTAATTTAGGTCGGCCACAACCAGAGATAAAAATCATTTCCATTTGACTCCTCCTTCTGTCAAACTGAATAAAATATAGTTCACTTATTCACCTCGCCTGGCCCCTTGGTGATTAACATTAGCAAATGCAATCAGGCCGTGGCCACATCGCCACTCTACATTAATGCAAAACTGGGGGAGGGCCTCGTCCACTATCAGCACAAAAAGAGAGCCTTACCTTTTAATGTGCTCATTCTTCACATGGCTGCTAGTGATAAAAGAAGCTGTCAAAACAGATGGACAGGCCAGCCTAGGCAGAGATAGGAGATTTCTGCTGATTTTTCAGGGAAAGAGAAAAAAAGCATGCAGTGAGAACTATGCACGTCCTCAGTAGTTACCACTCATGGAGCAACCAAGTCTCTGGCAGGGCCCCAGAGGGTCATAAGCTTAGCTATCCTAACTCCATTTTTGTGTGCGCTACTGCAATCTCGTCTGCTGACACCCCCTCCCTGTTGCAGCATGGCTGCTCTCCCTGGAGCACAGGCTGAGTTTCCCAAGCAGGTCCCACTGCAGATCCTGTTGAGAGGAGTATGGCACTTGGAAAGGCACAGAAAAGGGTCACTGCTGGCATATCGTGGCCAGGAATGCTGCTAAATTTTGCAGTCTGGCTCACTTGCATGCCCCACCAGAAGCCCCACCAGAAGCCAACTTAACTTTTCCTGGAGGCAGGATTATTAGTACTTCAGACTAGTATTTCCAGCAGTTTTTCCCACTGTTGCAGGTGGCTAATACACCATGAAGTGCAGAATCGAAGGCCCAGACTCATTTCTCCCTTTACTCGCTAGCAGTTAAGGGCAGGCTGACCACATGGCATTCCTCACCACATCTCAGCTCAGGCAACTTCGAATGCAGATGCAAATGCTGATTCTACCCAAACCCCTGCATCTAAAGGACCAACCCCCAACAACCACAAAACGGTTTTGGTCCTTGGATTGTAAAAACCCCTGATGCTGTCATCATTGAGCTATGAAAATATGAAAATAAGTGCCAGGTTTTATGCTAAATACCTCATTCTAACCCCACCTGGGATACCATGGTTCTAGGGCACACACCATCCACACAAGCATACATCTGGATTATCCAAGAATTAATAATCTGGTCTTTAACAACCTCATTCACCCTCTGTGAAAGGGGGTGAACTGATACAAGGTTGGTTGCCCTTGGAGCTGGACTGTGGGTGTCTCTATGTGCAGCAGTATGACTCGAAAAACTGCATGCAGAATCTCAGCCCACATTCTGAAGACTTTTTTCCTTAAAAATATTTTCTATGATCCATACTTCGGTGGCAAAAGTTGTTGTTTTAAGGCAGTTGAAATCATTATTCTTCTCAGATAACATTAAATGCTCAAATACATTATTTTTTTTCTTATTTTCCTTTCTTTCACTACACTCTCCTCTTTGGCAAATAGGACTACCAAGTCCCTTCTGATCACTAATAACATGGGCTTTCATACCCTCTTGGAACAAGTGAAATTTCTTTGACGTCTTAACTTTGCACAAATAGATTTTAATGAGGGAATATCACCTTGCCTTGAGCTAACTCTCTTCCTTTGCTCTTCCAAGGCTTTTGTAGTCATTTCCTTACAACTTACAGAACATTAAAGTTCAGCAAAGTGTTTGAACACTGCATACCATTTCCCCAGGAACTTTGTTTATTCGCTTCAGACTGTCACAGGAGGGACACGCTTTCAAAGATATGATGTAAATCAGGCAAAGGAAGAACATCTTCAGCAACCCTCCATTGTCCTGACATGGTCTTTCATGTCTGCTTGGGGGATTGCATACAAAAGCACTTCCCATTGGGTGACAACCAGGGTGATGCTACTAATATAAATAAGGCTCTGAAGTTATGGTGCACTCACAAGGGCTGTGGAAAGCCTTAAGTATAACTTGAGTAACATGCATTTGTTGAAGGGATCGGAAGAGCACAATAGGTGTGGAACAGAATATCTAGCTACTTGCCAGAGAATATATCAGTTCATGTTCAAACTCACCGTAGACTTAAAGAAGACAACAGACAGAGAGGAGATCAGCCTGTAAGTTCTGAAATGAGAAGAGGATACAGATCTGGAGTTAGGAAATATTGATCCTGTTGTCAAATTCCTCTCCATGCTCCTGCCAGAGCACAAAGTTGAGACAACAGACTGAGAAACCAGCCATTTTCCATGCTGTCATTTCGAGAAAGGTTTCCAGCACCTTTCTCCACAGAGACACCAAGGGATGGACTTTTCTCAGAACAGTTGTTCTCTCGGATGGAGCAAAGTGTCACTGTGAAACGTGGCAGAGCACTGAGATCCTGGGCAGACGTTCAATGAACCCATGAGTGGGATTCAGCTGTCCCCCTGCAAACTCTTCCCTTTGCTGATAATTTACTGTAATTAAACCATATGTAAAATTCTTTCACTCTGTCAGAAGCAGAGACCTTCTGCTGCCCATATGCCAGAAAGACAAATGAAGGGCAAAGCTCACACGAAGAAAGCAAACTTTTACTTCTTGGTTAAGGAACAGGAAAGGCACCTTCCATAAATGCGTCTGCTGGAGTTCAGATGATGTTTTGATATACGAGCAAGATCCACAGTGAGACACAAGGAGTCCCCAAGAACAGTCAAGAAACAGTTGGTGACCACAGACTCTATGTTTCCAGTTCCCCTACTGCTGCAGGAATGGGGTGTTAGCAGCATCAGGCCCTATCCCTGGCACAGGTTACTGCTGCTCAGGGCCCATACCGTGCTAGGGTTTGCTCGCTCCCCAGGCTTACACCTGCGTGTAAGGGGACAGCAGGTGTGTGAAGCTGGGAAACAGCCAGACTCTCGTCAGTGGTGCCCACGGAAAGGACAAGAGGCAATGGGCACAAATCGAAGCACAGAAAATTCTCTTTAAGTGTATGGAAAGAAGTTCTACTGTGAGTGTGAAGTACAGGAACGAGGTGCTCAGAGGGGTTGTGGAGTCTCCATCCTTGGAAACATTCAAAACACAAGTGGATGTGGTCCTGAGGACTAGGTGGCCCTGCTTGAGCAGGAGGTTGGACTAGCTGATCTCCTCAGGTCTCTGCCACTTCATCTATTCTGAGTCTGTGAGATGAATTCATGTGCTATAGAGCATGAGGGAAGGAGCCTGAATTTTGAACGCTTTGAACTGTCAAAACTGAAATTATTCCAATTTCTTAAAATACAACAGAAAGGCAGGTTCTCAGCTTATAGACAATTTCTTTCTGCAGACTTGCCAGACAGGAGAGACAAATATTTTGCTGTTGTTGATCTAACTGTACTTCAACAAGTACAACAACAAAAAACTAAGTAAGCTCAAACCTTTCACAGAAGCTACAGTAAATCGTAAGTTGATGTGTTTTTTAAAATTGTAAACATATAAATAAGGCAAGAATCTGGAGTTTAGCGCAATAGAAACAGAAAGCTGATTCAGCAGAACAAGGCATAGTCATAAAAGATTTATTACGCTTTATCAGCAATATCCACAGTGTTTCTGTGATTAGAGTTGCATTGTGTGTAATTATCTTATAGAAATTCTGTTCTTTGATGTGCTTTATCCACCATGCTGAAATACAGTTCAATTCTAGTGGGTTTTCATGGTTGACTGGAATTTACATTAATTCCTTTGGGCCTGCAGGGCCAGCCTGGTCTGTCACTAGCAAGCTCTTCATAAATATTCATATATATATACATATATATATATATAAAAAAAAATCTGTAAAGACCTAGACACTCTGGCCTAAAAAAACAGGGGAAAACAAAGAGTCTGACTTCCCAGGAGTGATCTTTGATTAGTATTCCATAGTCCAGCCTTTCCTCCCTTTTACCATGAATTAGTGAGTGATTGAAATGTTTACAGTAATTTTCAAGCAGAGGTTACACTTTGCTTTTAATTTAAAATGTCCAAGCAAATTGAGGAAATGATTTCATCTCAGTTCATTAAGCTTGATTTTTCTCAATCAGAAAAATGTTCTCTTTTTATTTTGCTTTTTAAAGTTCACTGATTTTTTCCTTACCCCCTATGCCCATAAATGGTTTCTATCAGCCAGAAAAACTACAGGTGTTTGCAGGCCAACCTGTATAAGATGCAAATGCTTAAAACTACCTTGGTTGTGTACCTGATTGTGCTTTTGTGGATTTCAGCATGGGGGAAGTAATCACCTTCAATGGGAGCAGAATCAATTTTCTGAATAATCGCTTAATCCTTGGGGGATGCTCAGCACCATGCAGGAAGGAAAAAAGAATGGAGAGCAAGGAGGAGCACAGGTTTACAGAGTTTGGGTTTTTTAATAAGCAAAGCTCATTTTGCTCCCATGTTTGATAACTAAATGGAGGCTACTCTGATTAAATATGTCCAAATAACTGTCAGAATTGTAGCACTCTGCTATTTCAGGCAGCAGATACAGTTACAGTGAATGTAGAAGACATAATTATGTCTGTTTCGCACGAATCTCACCTCTGTCACCCATTTACAGGTGTTCTTCTGTGGATACGATTTGGTTTTCAATTCAGTATCTGATATTAGAAGAGATGGAATTTAAACATTTTATTTGGAGGTGGAAAAAAGCACAGAACTATTGAGCAGAATCCATCATTGCAAATTGAAGGTCCAGGCCACCAGTGGGTCTGATCACCTCCCAGACCTAGAGAAGTCATGAGAAACCAGTAAGTGTGGTCCACAGAAAGCAAACTGCGTCATCAAAGGCAAGACCTGCAGAAGCCTCACTCATTCCCTTCATCAGGACCAGAGGTGGATCACCATGTTTCTCAACCAAAGATGTGACTCTCCCTGTCTAGCATAACTCCAGCACCTTCAAGTGTTGCAGCTTTGCAGCTTATTCCACAGTCAAATCTCACCATCAGGAACACATGCCCAACCTTTTCCTTTAGAACTGCAGGGAACGCATCATCATCTACCCATTGATTTCTAAGGTGTACATTGAATTAGATTAGATTCCAGGTCAGTTCAAGGAGGGAATAACATCTTCCATTACCAACCTGACCTGATCCTCACCTCTTTCCAGCCAGCCCTTCTGGGTTCATTATGTTCTTCTTTTCAACTCTTCCTATGACAGGTTTCCTTAAAAACACAAAATCATCAACACCCAGATAATTAATTTGTTGTGGTGGTGTTGTTCACAAGATCTTGACTTGCTCGTGGGAGGGGGAATTGTAAATCCCATTTCCTAACTGTGTATCCACGCTGCTTCTCAAGAGATGAGGGGTGATGGAAGGAAAAATCGGCTCAGGTTCTCCACTCCTCCGTGGTTTTTTATCTGAATGGAAGTGGGTTTGAGGAGGCTTGACATAACCATACAGGCAGGTTTGGGGAGAACAGGCGCCGGCGAAAACCCTCTGTGTTGTGAGAAGAGAGGGAGAGATGAAATCAATACATTTGAGTAAGAATTGAAACAAGTTAAGAGCTGTATGCTTATTAGCTCCCCACAGCAAAATAATCTGCCATTGAAAGCAGACAGGGAAGAATATCAGAATGACTGTAATGGCACACAGATTGGTTTAATAGTATCAGAAACTCTTTTGAAGGAAGCTGTGTAGCTTAGAGCAGGTGGGTGCAACTCAACAGGGAAGCCTATCTCTAGGTAGAGACTTTGTTAAAGAGAAAAAAGTGGGGGGAGGGAGAAATTGAAATTCTGTTGTCAAGTAACATCACGCTTTAATTTCATGCCACATTATGACAATCTGGTCTGTAAGGCACTCCCAGTGTGTGGCTGCAGAGCTGCTGTATTACAGCTTCTGCTTGCAAAGCTGATAGGCCCGGGAGACCTGCAGCCCTCAGCTAATTGTAAACCCGATTAAATAGCAGTGTGAAGAAGTTTGATTAATTCAATCTATCTCCATGCATCAAGACCAGAACCAGACGTGGCACGAGCCCCAAATCTTTGGAGTATCAAGTTCTTTGTTCTTTGCATTTAAAATAAAAAATTAAAAAAAAAATAAATGAAGCGTAGGAAAATAATGAAATTGTAACATTATGACATGATGAAACATAAGTGACACTTCTACTTTTCTTCCTAGAAAATCCTCAACCTTTCTGCTTTTAAAAAATAATGCATTAAAAAACATTTCAATTAGCATCTTTATGCGCTTACCCAGATAAATTACCATACTAATAAACTTCTGATAGACTTTCAGGGGCTGCTTAACCAAGGGCTTCTGATCCAGCTGAATTCATGGTCTCTTGGACAGGAGGGATTTGGACTTGATTAATTTTAGTTGTTTCAATTGCAATGAAACTGCCGATTGTTCTCTCTCTTCTGAGTGCACGTGAGACAGAGAAAGAGGATGTAAAGAGGGACTATTCCTGTTAACTTGGCTGCCCTGACTGACCTTTTGCAAACCACAGCATGCAATGCACTCTGCACTGAGCAGTGCAATTTTGTGCCGTTCCCCAGCAATACATTGAATTCAATTATTTTACACGACTGATAAATGCTTACGATACTGCCTTCCACTTCCTGAAATACTGCGAGACTGGCAAACGGTATATCCAACTTACGAAGTCATGCGTTTGAAGAGCAATTTTGATCAAGAAAAGTGTGAATATTCTTAGGGAACATCTTTACTTTGCGTGTTCCTATTTGGAAACAACTGCAGCTGCACAGGCTTGAAGTCTTTGGGTCTTTTTCCCCACTAAACCCAGTCTTCCTATTTCATACATTTCCAACACCAAAGGAATTGAGGGATTTTCCCATGCTCAATTTGCAGAGAAAAAAGAGATAACTAGTCAAGTTGCTCTTTGCAGTTTCTTTTAAACTTTCACTACCTACAGAAACTAATACAGGAAACGGTTCAAGAAAGAGATACTCATTTCTGTGTCTCGTGATCTGCACACATGTGCCTAATGCTCCCTTTCACTCTGTTACAGCCTACTGCATGTGAAGTGGCTTAGTTCCTACTGCATCACGTATTAATAGTATGACTTGTAATAACACCGGTAACACAGCTATACAAAGAGTAATATTAGATTATTTCTGTTATTCATCAGTATCACGGTTGGACAGAGTCCTCTTAAATCTACCTAAAGTGGCTTCCCATGGATGCTAGTGCTACCACCAAAAAATAATATATTATGCATATATGTATAGCTTCTTAGCTACCCACCGACTGCTTTTTGTGTACGATTATAAAATACCTGCATGACCCTCCTAAATTGAATATGATTTGATGGCAGAAGCTGAGCAACTGCAGTACTCAGAAGCCTTAAATATTTCAGAAGCCTTCTCCCTCCTCTTCCTTTTCTCCCCCACTAGCAAACGTGGAGGGCTTCCCAGGCCCCAACACACTCCTGGAATTCATTCTCTCAAAAAACCCACTGAACCTCAAATTATTATTCCATGGTGAGAAAAGCAGTGAACAGTAGAAAATGACAGTTTACCCAAATCGAGGTGAAAATGCACTTTCTCCTGTACTTAAGAGAAATAACAGCTTTCAGCAAAGATCTAAATCCTAGCAACAAGCACTACATAAATGCAAAAAGGTCATCTCTTTGTTAGAGAAAGGTTACTTTGCTGAACACATGCTTTAAAAAAAGTAATCTACTAAAGGAAATTAAGCTTGGTAACATTTCTGTTGTATTTGCACATATAGAGAACAGATCTGCGCATCCATTTTCAGTGCAAGAATGTGAAGGAAGGTGGATTATAATGAACAATTTTCTTCTTTGAGAGATACAAGGAAGAGAATCAAAGATGTGTTTCAAACAAACGGCTATTTAAAAACAAAACTTGGGCTCTGCTGAGCAAAGCACTAGTTGTCAGCTGTGAATTCACCTGGATGGCAATAGAGAGGGACTTTACGCACCGTGCTAGAAATGGCCAGAATGATGAGTGCTCCTGCAGCCCTGATGCAGTCATGGAATTTGTTCCTTGTCTTCTCCTCTAGCCAGACCAGTGTCTGCCTTGGCTGAAAAAATGCTTGGGATAAAATTCTGGTTCCAGTAAAGACCACAGTAACCCCCCTCTTTGCCTTCAAAATAGAGAGAGGACCCCAAAGTTTGCGAGATGGCAGGCTCCGAAGCCAAGAACTTTCTGTTTGAACAGACAAGCAGGCAAGGGGTATAGAGAGAAACAAAGGCACAGAGGGCTGATCTGCATAAATCCTTATTAAGTAGGAAAGTACATAAGAATATGTTTAATTTTACTGCTAGTCAATAAAGTAAGAGGCTGTGCAAGCCAGGTTGGGTAAGCTTGCTGTTCAGAAAGAATCATCACAAGGAACAGGGAGGAATAAGATGATGAAGCCAAATGTTGAGGGGAGAAAGGAGGGAACACACAGCAGAAACTGTCTCAGAAATACCCAGAAAGTCTTGGTCCTGCAAAGGAGAATACGATAAATGAATGAAACGACGACTCCAAAACACTTGAGCCTGATGCAGAAGGATGCTGGTGGGGAAACTGAAATAAGGAAATGTCCCCACGGTTTATTATCCTGGTCTAGATCCATTTCATTCTTATGTGATTCAGTACAACATCATCTTCCCTTGACCAAGCTCCATCTCCAAGATTACAACTGGTTAGAAATAACCATGTTTAAACAGACATATACAACAATGGTCCAGGCTTCTTCTCTAGGTCTCTTCTTGCCTTTGAGTGAAACTCTGCCCTGTTGAAATCAGTTGGAAACTCCTGCTGACTTTACTGGGAGCAAGGATTATATTGTCTTCTGGGGAAATACAAACAGTTACCTTCAGAGCCATTAAAAAAATGGAGGATAGAAATCTCTGGTCAATAAGAAGCTAAGCCTAGGAAAATAAAAATACAATTCTATGTCACCTTGGAAAGATCAACATCATTTGTCATGTGGTGTTTATTCAGCAGAACAACAACTGCATTTGTGCTTTTAAAGGGAAATGAAAGGAGAAAGTAGCAGGAGGGGGGAATGGGGGAGATCTGAGCACAGGAATGTACTGCCTCTCCAGCCTGCTATCATTAAACCACATCAGAACTTCATAATCATGGTGTTTAATTAAACAACAGAGGCATGGGTTTATGCATTAATAATGAGGCCTAGCACTTTAGCATGTCAGGCTAAATACAGTTTTAAATTAATAATGTAGCACCGCAGCATTAGTGAGAAAATGAAATCTTATTAACAACTTAATAAAGTCCCTTATTTGCTAAAGTTCTAGCTCTCGGGGAACAGTGTTATAGCAAAGCATTTGCGTCCCTTAAGGGGGCAGATGGGAGGAGGTGCTGCTTTCTCACACCCTCCGTAATTCCATTATATATAGCTCGTGTAGTCACTAAATATTGCCTAGTGTCTGCCAAATAATGCCGTATGTTGCTTCTAAACCTAGGTGTGAAGTGCTGGATAATCTGCACACGCTCTTTTTATACACCCAGGAAGGGCATTTACTCACTTTTTTCTATTACTGTACCATCTTACCAGGCAACACTGCAGAACATATATAGGACTCTAGCACTATCTACAATATCAGTGCTTTACAATCATTTGTGTATGATCCTCTCAGGCCCCAGGACTGCAAACACTGCTATTTTGAAGACGAGGAACTGAAGCACAGAAAGCAGCTGAGAGCGTGAGGAATAACAGAAAGCAATTGATTTACTGCGGCTTACAGGGTTACCACCCATCAGCTGATCCCTAATAACTGTCTGTATAAGCATTCTTGGACCGCTCTCCAATTTAGGCTGTTTTATTTTCAGTGCACACAAGTAGGTCCTCCAGCTCTGCTGATAGGCAGTCACTTGTTAAGCCACAGCAGCTCTAGCACTTTATAACCAGGGTTTCACAAGCCTTTAGCTTCCTGACTCCCACTGATTTCAAGGACACGGGCCATCTCAGGCACACAGTGAATCGGTAAAAGACTAAAGACTGGAGCCCCATCTGCTCAGCTGTACAACAGAATCTGAAGCCCAGGGCCAGGTTTCCATTTGTCCATGTGTTTGGCACAAATTTATCTACCAAATTCCCTTCAATCCAGAGAAACAATTTTTCCCCCTCCTCTACCAGCAGTCAGCACTTTTGCCATCCACGTAAGGGGTCTCTCTCCACAGGCTTGGACATCTATCTTGAAAGTCCCACCTAGGCTTGCTTTGCTGAGGAAACAAAGAACAGGCTACAGGACCATAATGAAATGAGTAACGCAGGGACAAGATCCAAAGCCAATGAGCTGATTTCAAATGGCTGAGCATTAAGGCCATGAAGAACTGACAGCAGCAAAGCCACAACTGGCCACAGCCACTAAATTCAAGGAAGATCATAAAAAAGAAGATGAACAGAGACAGGAACAGGCAATGTATATCCAGCTGTCTGTCCAAGAAGAGCCTCTTTGGAATGTAAAACACTGATCGTACATCTTGTGCAGCTTGAAAGCTATTGAATTAGAATGGAAAACAGCCAGCAACACCGCTGACTGTTGCAGATGGGAGTGGAGAAAAGCAGTGGGCCAAATCCTGCCTTTGGTTATGCTCATGCGACCTAGAGCTATTTCCTCTTCCTCCCTCTGTTGTCTCCACTCACTAATTTTGCTTTGAATTTGTTGGACAATGTACCAACACAAGTAACCTTTTAGCATGCCAGGAGAGAATGTGAATGATGAGTGGCAGACACACGTACACTTCTGCAGCCTTTGGATAAGACCCTAGCAAGCCCCCTTCTCATGTCAACAACTCCCTTAAAAAAGAATGGTCTTCCATTTTAAATGCCTCCAAACTTCATTTGCATTTTCCATGTGTATCCTGCTACGGAGAGAAAACTGATCTTGCAGAAGTTGGATGGGAGATTCTCATTTTGCCCTTTTTCATTCAGTTACTGCCCAGCTCTCTGTGTTCAAAGTGGGGACCAGATTTCCTTGCAAAGCCTGTGCGCGTTAGAAGTCCTGATCTGCATGCAACGGTTGCCTGTCTGCTCCTCTCCTACTTTGGAAACCGAAGGATGTGGGTTTCATTTGGGAACCACAGAGTTCATGGAAGTAGCAGCTTGTGGAATGTTTGTGCAAGTGAAATGTCTAGGACGTAAAAATCATCTTGGTGTGCCTTGTCTTCCATCTCCTGTGTTAAATAATAAATAGAAACCTAATGGAACTGAGTATGACTGCAGGATGCAGTGTAAGTGAAGCCAGAGTAGACCTGCATCTTCCCCCTTCATCATCAGTGAGTAAATGGGTCACTGGTGAATGGGATCTAAGTAAATCTCCATCCTTTTTATTCTATCTTTATACTCAACCTACTGCAATGGGATGTGGCTCAAACTCACACACCTCTGCTACAAAACACTAAATAGAAATATTAGAAATGATATCCTCAAACCGCCTTATGTTTCTACACTGAGCTCAAGAAAACTTGAGGAAACAAAGTTTTTCACTCTAGAAATCCTTCATTTGCTATTTAATTGTGCAGTGGGATGTCTTGGGATCTGGTCTTTCCCCCCCCCCCCTTTTTTTTTAATTTTCTATTTATTAATATTTAATCTCTGCATGGTGCAGAAGAAAATCATTTCTGCAATAACATCAGAATGGGAGGGTTAGAAATCAATAGTCAAGCTCTCACAAGACACATTCAATCCCTTCTTAATCCATTTTCGACTGCTCCCCTGTCTTATTAGAACAGCCAAGTTTTCCCACACTCGTTAGGTTGGGATATTCACGTTGCAGGAGGGAACTGAAAGCACCCAGAGAGGCAGAAACCTCCTGAAAGGCAGGCAAGAGAACACAGCATTTGTCTTAGGGAGAGGAGTCTAGACTTTATTCTGAACCCAAATCCCTGTTCTAAAAACCTCCTGATAGAAAGTCTGGCCCCATTTCTGTGAACCGTGACACGTCCTGCATCCACTGTCAGCCCTGACCCACACTGGAACATCTTTACATTTCAGTTTTTCTTCAGGGCCATCTGTCACATCCAGATCTCTCAGGCATCACCTTCTCTAATGCATGGGTCAGTTCTGGGGGAAGAGCCAGAAAGACGTACTCGATGGGAGAAGACAGGGTGTTAGAGAATCAGTTAGCAGAAGAATCCCCTGCACCTTTCTTAATGCCTCTAAGACTTGAGGATATGACAACAGGGACTCATTATTACGCTTGAGCAAGGAAACCAAAGCCCACGATTGCCAGCCTGAACCAACCTGACCATGCACTTATAGTCACACTGCACATCCCACTAGCCAAGCCATGACTCCATACAGTCCTTCACCTCTGAATAGTCAGCCCATCCCTTCCTTCTGCATCCCACTGCTTCCATCAACACCTTCTTCTTGGCAAACTAGGCACCTATGTGCTGGTGTCACGCAACCCCCCCTGTACCAGGACAGGACCATAGAAGGGCTTTGTCCTTTGCTTTGCCAAGGAAAGGGACTGCAGCTGGCCTTGCACCCAGCTGTGGACAGTTACCAACATGCACAGGAACTTTATAAGACAGTTGTGAAGAACAGAGGAAGGCAGATGTTGAGCCTTTCTTCTAGCTTAGAAAGGGGCTATGTTTAGCATTTGTTTTAATTTTGGTGAAGGAAGGCAACATTTTTGCTTGTACTCTGAAGGGGCAGCTGGGGTCCTTGTCACTCTCTTCTCTTTAGCAGGTTTCACGCTCTGGGATACAGCTCTGCAGAAGAGTATTCAATCAGTCCATGAAAACATATGATTTCTCCTCTCTGTGCAGGACTCGATGGATATCCAAGTACATCCCTTCCCTTAGCAGAAGTAATGATGACAGCTGTTCAACAAGTTTGTAGAGGGTGTAGCCAGAGCTAAGGGCCCTCTATGCATTGCTGGCAGCCATAAAGAACTTTTTCCTGGTGCTAAAAGGCTGGTAGTCTCAGGGCACTGGGAAGGAAGAAAAGGAGAAGGAGACTGAGACTTGGAAGAAGCAAGAACTGTATATCCAGTTTCAATATCCAGTATCCCATCTGCGAGCTTAAACCAGAGCTAGATGGGAAAGAGAGGATGATGCCCACTTGCTCTCGTAAGGGGCAGGGACTACTGTGGCCTTGTGTCCAGGCAGCACATCACTGTGGCCCTGTCCCTCCTCCCCATGCTGTCTGGTCTGCTCACCCCCCTCAGCTCTACCTGTTCGCCTCAGTGCGGGGCTGCTGCACCCTGAGCTCCGCCCGTAGCTGCCTCCGAGCCTGGCTGATGCAAGAAGAGACTTTGCCAGCAGAGGGAACTGCAGACCGGATAATCGCTCCTTCCATACTGAAATATGCACCGAAGTCCGTAGCTACACAGTTTCCTCTCCTGCCTGGAAGAGAGATGTTCCAGACACCTCTGCTAGTGCTTTTGACACACTTGCTGCTGGTTGGTTTGGTTGTTGAGGGCTGTGTATGTATGGGGACAGCTAAAGAAATCCATTCAAACAGAAAACCAGCTGAAAACTCTCTGCTTGCAGTATTAAGAAAAAAAAAAACCAAAACACCACCAACAACAAAAAAACAGTCCTGCAAATCCTTATACCTATTTTCTTGCTGCCATCTAGTGAAGGGCAAAAAGTATGACTATCTGACTGACAAGCAGAGCAAAACTTACCCAGGAGTCTTGTACTTGTTAAACTCTTACTTTGAATAAACTGCTACAAAATAACCTTCAAGGTTGCACAAAGATCTGCTCCTTCCCTGTTGGAAGTCTCCTTCAGAAAGCACCCTGCTAGGTCCTTGAAGGGGCAGCTACTGATGGAGGCCTCACTTCATCATTTCTTGTGTCTGAAGAGCAACACAATATTGACCATTTTGTCATACTGAAACTCTTTGGGATGCTCTTATAAACTGTAGGAACTGTGGTGGTCTTTGCAGGATCAGACAGTAAAGGAAGCTTTCACTGTCTTGCATATTACCCTGAATAGGTAATTAGTATAGCCACTATGGCAGGGAGGATCATAAGCACAGACTCTTTATATATTCACTTAACTTCTCAGGTAGGTTTTGTAATCAGAATCAAACTCCTTGTTAGTACCTGAGCGAGCTTCAGCTCAGGCTAAGAACAGAAGTGTTATATCCAAAGTCCTGTGCCTTAGCCACAAGATCTTCCTTCCCTAAAATAAAAATGGTATGTTCCTGCATTACTCGGATTTTTTTGAGAGGAGAACCTCAGCTGTGTGATAGACAAGTGATAGACAAGAAGTCAGCAGAAACACTAACACTTCAGCAGCTCCAGTTCTTCTTACACTCCTGTCATGCTTCCAGGCAACAGTCGTGACCCCTAGCTAGTCCTGACCTAAATATGTGTTTGGCCACATGCCTGCCAGACTGAGCTCTGCCTGCTTTTCCCTGCCTCGAGTTTCTGTCCTCTACCTACCCATCATGTCCATTGCCATCGCTTGTGCTCTTTCTACTCGGTGGTTTTGGTGATTTTCTACTATTACACACACGGGAGTAACTATTCACCCACTATTTCCAGCAGTTCCAGTTGAACTTTGAGTAGAATGACTCCACTCATCCTACCATCATTTTTACTCAGCAGAAGATGATCCATTCACGCCTTTTAATGCTCAAACACCTCTTCACTTTCCACCCTCCTTGCATTTGTCTGAATAAAAGGTCCAAAGACTGCCAGGCTTGCTGCAGTGACAGCTGCCACCAGGAACAGAGTTGTATTTACAGGGCAGGTATCCAAAATACAGCGTGTGGAATTACAACCCGAAACCCATAAGCGCTCACGGGTCTTATTGTGTTAGTCTTTTGGGTTATTTTTGATTTTTGTTTTTTCGCTTTGCCCGCATGCCGCAGGGGAGGTGGGTGCCCGCTAACTCCGGGGCTCTGGAGGAGCGGTCGCTAGGTGTCAGCATGGCACCGCCACACCGGCCGCCGGCCCGCGGGGCAGCCTGCCCGACCCCCCCGTCCGAACAAAAACCGCCCGACCAGAGCACGCTGGTGTCTCTTAAACCTCCCTCCTTCTGATGTTTTCAAGAGATTTGGGATTGTTCTACTTTTAATATCCAAATCTGGCTGATAGGGTTGGAGAGGCATTTCTCACGGGTGCCCTCTCCTCTTTTCTGCTGGAAAAAAATACATTTGTGAATTGGTCCCTCAGTCAAAATGCTGTTATCCAGCAAAACAAACAAAGTTTTTAAATGAATGTGGCAGTCTTTGCAACTAATTTTCTTATACATTTCGATAATAGGTACACCCCAAACGCTGAGGTCTTTATCTTCATGTGATGGGTAACATGTAGCTCTGAGTAAAGGTTTGTGCTTCATAGCTCAATCCTATCTCGTTCCAGTCCTCTAGACATTCAGACAATCAGCACCAACACGGTAAGATGCATTGTTTGATTCACGTGCATGGCTAAAACTGAAATTAAAGAAAATATGTAATAACTTTGATCCTTTTCTCCCTCTCTTCGCATCAAAACTGAAATAAACTGTATTCAAGCTCTTCTTGTAGTAACAGGTGCTACAACCTCCAAATTCACTTTTTTTTTCCCCAGAAGGATGAGAGCAGTCTCCAAGCTGCAGTTGGGAGCTGCAGTCCTGAAACAGTCCCAGCAGCAAACGATGGTCCATGCAGCCCTGGCAGTCTGTGCTGCTGACAGCTTGGTCCCCCTACGCAGTTAAGCAGCAAGTGTTTGTCTTTGTAGGCAGTTTTGCCTTGTCAAGCTAGCAGAAACACCTTGAATTTATGGAAGCAGATGTGGGGAATGCAGTAATCAAATCATTGATGCTGCCTATTATAAATCGTTTGTGACTTGAAAGAGTCTTGATAAGGTATGGGTCCTGCCTTGAGGAACTTAGTTACAATAGCTATTATAATTGCAGTGAAAATGGTCTGCTATTAATTATTAAATATTCACACCAAGTTCTGAATATGTAAAACAGTAGAAGAAAAAAATCCCACTTTAAAGCTGGCAAATACTCTACAGCAACTGATAAATTTATTTTCTATTGCATATGTCCATTTTTCCCCAAAACACTTGGAAGAGATATTATTTTCTGCCATGTTCTTCCCTATGAGTCACTCCCTTCTGCTATTTTTTTTGTCTTCCTTTTTTGTTGTTCTAGTCCAACATGTCAAAATCCAAATCAGATGTTCCTGTTTCTCAGTTTTCAGTGAGAAAACAGGTTGAATATTTTCAAAGATGCATATTCACAGCTGAAATTTGAGGGAGAAGTCCAAACCAAATTCTTCTGTGTGCATTTTTGGTAGCACATTAAGTCTGATTTTGTTTCAGATTCATACAGGCTCCAAATGATTTCTCTCAACTATGTGTTTTGGAATCAGATATAAAGCAGCAAGTCGTTCTGCTCTGTTCTCTTGTAGTTGATAGACATCCCAAACTGCCCTTCAATATTGAAATAACACTTGAAGAACTCATCTATTTATTAAACCACTAGAGAGCCTGTATGAAAAGTCTTTTCTTCTAATTTTCAGCCCACTGCGTTCTCCTGGCATTAGCCTTGTTAGATGCACATGACATACTTAGAAAGCCAGCACTATTTGTAACGTGTCTTTACAACCAGAATTCCTCAAACGTTATAACGCTGCTAGTCCTTCCTATTGCAAGATCTCAACACGTTACAAAAAAGGTAAATCATTTCTAGCAGGGGACAATCCTACTTTTAACAATCCCTGCACATCTTCCTCATGGGAATGATTTATGCCAGTGATAATTTTCTAGTACTTCCCTCCATTTGTCTACTATCACTTGGAGAGTGAGACTGATTCCAGAGATGAGCAGAAGTTATGCTGTGCTCACCTGTATTTGAAAGTCACCATGAATGTACACAGTGATCTGTCCCAGGAGTAGTTAAGTGGTCCAATTCTCATAAAACAATTAAGTGACTAAAACCAGTAATCAGTCTTCACAGTCTGATAAGCCTGATAAGGGTAGCAAAAAAGAGATGTGACAATATTGTAACATGTTCAGACACTGGAGGTGAGATAAGAGATCAGTGAAAAGTACGATGGTCAAACCTTGTGCACACTCTGATGGCCAGGCTTGGACAGCAGCTAGTTTTATGTGCTCCACCATTCCGAAACATGGAAATGCAAGACTTACATTCACAGAGGAGGGGAACAGCCTTATTCCAGCCAGCAGCCCTGCAACCACGGGTGAGGGTACATGTGTCACTGCAGATCTCAGCACTCTGGGCTCTGATGTGGAGAAGGAGGAGAGACAAGCTCGTCATTTCACGTTAGCGCACTGCATAAAGGGAGGTGATGGGAAGAGGACAAGCTAACTACACTTTGTAGAGGGCCTGATAAAAACAAAACATATTCTGGAAAAAGGCTCGTGTCACCTTAACACCCAAGCTATTTACTACAGCAAATAACCTACCAGGTACATCCGCATCAACTGGTTGCATCTGCCTGTAGGCAATATCCACCTGCTTGCATCTGTTTGTCACTGCACAGGATTGATCCCACCTTTCTAAGGAGACACTTGAGGGGCCCGGACAAGGCATGTGCCATGCTTGGAGAAAGCCTGGTATGCCCTTAGACTGTCTTTGTACCAAAACTCAGTACCATGAAGCAGACTCAGAAGCCTTGGAAAAAAAACGAGACCAGGAACTCTTTCTGTTGCAATGAAAGTTCAGGCCCTCTCTATCATCTCAATGCAGGAATATGGGACAAAGCACTCTGATTATCCTTCTCTATGCAGCTCTTGCCTTTGCCAGTGGCTGCCTCGAATTCTCCTTGAGATTTCTCCGTGGGCCAGACACTCCACCAGCCACAGCGAGGATTCCCCAGAGTGGTGAGTTCTCACACATTGCAGGCCATGATGTGGAGCGGTTTGTTTCCTTTCCGAACTTAGCACTCAATTACTGGTACCCACAACTGGGAAGGACAGAGAGCCCCTTCAGAGCTGGACTGAGTCACCAAGGATCACATTCCTTTTTCTGGCACACAGAAGGGAGGAGCGAAGTGAGCCTCTGAAGAAAATGGAACTAGACGGGGCCTTTGCCTCGGAAATCTCTCTGTACAACAGGTGCCTCCTCTGCCATCCCCACCGAAATCAAAACGACCTGATCAGCAAACCATGCTCACGGCTGTCAAGACCTTGCATGCCTTTGCCTCCCATCACAACATGTACCATGAGTGGTTCGTGGTCCCATGTCAGGGGGAGGAAAGAGTGTTCACTTCTCCAGCTTTTCCTGCAAAAGTCTCCAGGAAATGTTTTGGTTCCCTAATCAAGTCTTTATTTGCTTTGGGGCTAACAAGGGCTGAGGCAGAGGCAGCCTGAAGCATCAGCTCAACCACCTCGTTCAATTCAGAAAGGGAAACTCTCGCTTGTAAAAGCTCCTCCAAGCGAATTCGCAGGCCGGGACCTCAGTGCAGTCACCTTGCAAGAGCTGAACCTGCCCTCACGTTTCCAAAGAGCTCAGCCGGAGACTGAACTAGTAAGTCACAACACCTTCCCGGCCCTTCCAGCGTCCAGGGGCAGCTTCACTTAAGCAACTTCGCTGCTGTGCTCTCCGTGCCTGGCAGTTCCTGCCGTGCTGCCTTGTCGCAGCCAGCAGACAGGAGCCCCGAGAGTGCCACAGTGACTCATTCCCATTCCCGTCCACTTTTCACAGCTGCTTTGCCCTGCCACTCCCGAGGCTGCGTCTCCCTTCGTCCCCAGGTGCGCATTGAGGGGCGTCTGTTGCCCCCGTCGGACCCCAGGACCCCTCCCGCCGGACGCACCTTGTCTCCCCGAAAAGGCGGGATGCCGCGGTGCCGCGGTGGCGGGCGGAGGGGAGCGGGAGGCCGGTCACGAAGGGCCGGGAAGGACCAGCCCCGCTCTCCGCGCCCCTTCCCGCCCGCCGCCTCAGGCGCTGCCCGCGCCCCCCGCGAGCCGCCGCGGCCCCTCTGATTGGGCGGCGGGGGAATCCCAGCGGGCCCCTCTCCGCGATATAAGGGGCGGCGGGGCCGGCACCGGGCTCACTGCCCGCCCCCAGCCCGGGCGCAGCGCGGAGCGGAGCGGCGGGGCCGCCTCCTCTTCCTCAGCGCCGAGGTAGTGGCGGCGGAGCAGCGCGGCTTCCCCCGTCTCCTCCCCGCCAAGGCGATGGCCGAGCTCAAGTCGCTGGGCGGCGAGGCGTACCTGGCGCTGGCCCCGGGCTACAGCCCGTCGGCTTTCGCCTACGGAGCCGTGCGCGGCGGCGGCGAGGGTCCGCGGGGGAGCTACCCGGGGGGCGGCGGGACGGACTTCCACCCCGGGGCTCTGGGCAAGTCGGCGGAGAGCAGCGGCGAGCAGAGCGGCGACGAGGAGGACGGCTTCGAGGCCGGGGAGAAGGGCGGCGCGGCCTTCGAGCGGGAGGGCAAGCTGAAGGGGGGAGCGCTGGGCAAGAAGCCCAAGGAGCAGCGCTCGCTGCGCCTCAGCATCAACGCGCGGGAGCGGCGGAGGATGCACGACCTGAACGACGCCCTGGACGGGCTGCGCTCCGTCATCCCCTATGCCCACAGCCCCTCGGTGCGGAAACTCTCCAAAATCGCCACCCTGCTCCTGGCCAAGAACTACATCCTCATGCAGGCCCAGGCCCTGGAGGAGATGCGGCGGCTGGTGGCCTACCTGAACCAGGGCCAGACGCTGAGCACCCCGCTGCCCGCCACCCTCAACCCCTTCGGACAGTCGGCCGTCTACCCCTTTGGCGGCGCGGCCTTGCCCGGCTGCCCCGAGAAATGCACTGCCTTCACAGGAGCTGCCCTCTGCAAACACTGTAATGACAAGCCTTGACTTCTGGCTGCTTTGGGCTTTTTGGGTTTGTTTGGGTTTTTTTTTCCTGTGCACTTTTCTTTCCACTATCATCAGCCCTGGCTTCCTACCATCAGTTAAGTCTGGGTTTTCTTTTTGTTTGCCTCTCAAGTACTCCCTTCCCCATACCCCATTTGGAAATATTTGCCAGTTTACATGGACCCCCAAAACACCCACTTTCAACTTTCTTTAGTTACCCCCCACATGCAACTTCATCTGTAGAGTTATTTCCTTCCCAGCCTGTTAGTGGACAGTGAGCATAACATTGCTTTTCTGCTTGCTCTGATCTGCAAAGCCTTTGAGCAGTTCTTAAACTAAACTATAGAAAAACAGGGAGGGAGAGAGATCTGGAAATGGAAACCTCAGTGAGTTTTCTTTGGCATGATCAACCTGCATTAAAAATAGTTTAAAAGAGGGGGGGGGAAGCAAAATCCAGCTGCAAAACTATGCAATGTTTCAGCGTTGTGGGGGGGTGTCCTATGTAGCCAGCTGGGGTTGGACTGCACCTGCAAATCCAAATGAAAATATCATTTGGTCAGTTCACGGGAGGGGGGAAGTTTGGTGCACTTGATAAAACAATAGATGCTTCAAAATAAGATGCTTTTTTGCTCTTAAAAAAAAAATTAACCTGTTCTTGAACTGAGAGGAACCTGTGATTGTATGCTAATGCTTGCTTTTTGCCTGTTTCTCAGCTTGGTTAAGTTTTCCAGATGATTTTTCCAAAGTCATTGGTCATCATGATAAACAAAACAAAAGGTCACTTAACATATTTATATGTATTTATAATAAATAAAAGATATGAATAACCACTTTCTCTGTCCTACATGTCTCTAAAACCAGCTGGCAGTCAAAGCAAAACGCCTGCTGAAGTAATGTAAAGAGGAGACGGATGTGGCAGTCCTTTGCGGAGGAGCGGCATCGCGAAGTTAGGCGAATGATCGGAATACTTGGAAAAAGCTTGTGGATGTTCAGCTCCTTATCAGCAGGGATTTGTTTTTTCTCCAGTTTCTCATGAATCGTGAGCATATGAAAAAAATGTTTATGCCTGACATTTTGAGTGAAGTAGGCAAAGATTTAGCTTGTGTGTTTTGACACTTGCTGGAGAATGCCGTGCCCTGAGAGCGGTGTTTAGGAGGTTATTGTAGCATTGAGCTTAGCTCTGGGGGCACCCATATAAAACATGTCAGGGAAGGAAATCGCTTAAAGACTCTGCTTATCCCTTTGGCTTGGTTTTCTGTTGTATCTACAGCTTGACCCTACACCTACGGGGGGGGGTGGGGTTGGGCCACTTAAAACCATGACTAAACTAATAATCTCTTGCCAAGCATTGCCTGTGTTAGTACAAGTTACAAAGTGAGTCCCTCGCTGGCTAAGTTTTTTGATGTTGCTTGTGTTGTTTTACTCTGGGTTTCTGTTTTATGATATTGAACGCTTTGGTGCCTTGTATGCTTTACTAGTCATTATATAATAATAATAATGAGGTGCATTCAGTGATTTCTGTTCAGATTGGAATACCCACCCGATGTCAGAGCAACTGTGTAAACTGGTACAGTCGCAGCCCGAGGGGCTGGAGCTGTCCATGGCCATTTGTGTTAGGAGTGGGGTGTAACTGTTTAGGGTTATTAAAGCAATTTCCATGCCTGTCGCTAGTGTTATGCTAATTTGAAAAGGACTGCCATCCCTCTAAAGCCGCTTGTCTATGGCACTTAATTTTAATTAATACATTTCCAAAAGACTTTTTGTGTTTGGAAAACGAAGTGTGTGATTAAGCCTCATTCTTAAAGACATATGTTTAAAACTGGTTTCTGCTCATTTCCATTTGTGTATCTTCATTTCTTTTTTTATTACAGAATAGTTTTACAGAACATTTTCTGTTGTACATTTTTCCATAAAGTAATATCTTGAAAGTATTCTTAAAAGGCATCTGATGAAGCAAAAGCTGGCCAAAACCACTACTGAAGCAAAAATGACTAGAAACTGCAAATCAGCAAAGGCTGCCTCACATTTTGCAGACTGAGTTGTTGCTAGATAATATTTTGGAAAAAAAAGTCAGTTTAATGGAGAATCATGACTTTTAGGTAAATGTTTATTACTTCTGGTTAGAACTGTAGAAGATACAGGAGTTGGGAATATTTAAATGGAGATCAGTTTAACTGTTGATTTTTCACCAAAACTAAAATAGTTGGAAGATAAAGTATTTAACAGCTTAATATTAAACATGAGTTTGGTTTGGTTAAAGACTTACACTAATAATAATGGAATTTATAATTACTTCTTTCTTAAATAATTACGGCAAAAAAGTGGCTTACTAATTTCAGAGCCTAAAAAAGTCTTCATAGTCTTAGAGACAAGCTATTTTTGGAACAATGGTTTTTAGTACAGTGATTGTTTAATTCTTTTCCTATAATTTACATGAGTAAAAAGCTTACTCATATTACCGTATCTACCTAGAATCCTAAAAATCCACCTTCTGAGAGTCCTTGAAATATTCAGAAGGCTCTTCGAGAGCCCACTTTGAGTTGAACGATCTCAGGAGGCTAAATGTGGAATTTCAAATACAGAAGATAAAACCTGCATTAAAGAAGATAGAAAAAATAGCAAGTTTGAGTACCTAAATACTGTTAAAAAGCTAGGTATTAAGAACAGAAATGTAGAACTTATCAAAGTAATCTAGAGGAACATGTAAATCATTATTAAAATTGACCTTAAAGTACAGGGGTTTTTAATTCAGAAGTAAAAAGAAGTCCAATCATAACTCTTCCTGCAACAAACAAACGAATATTAAACTAAAGCAAAGTTGACTAACTTCTCAGTTAATCCTGTGAGTTGTTTCTAGCTGCCACAGACTGGTAGGATTTTAAATCTCATATAGAGTTGAAACCCATACTGAGCCCCTCGCATTTCCTGCTGACAGGAAGGCATCTATTTCGATGATGTGATTTATGTTTTGTGCTGAGCTGCTGCTAAAACCGCTGCCAAGTGAATGCCTAATACTGCTGGAAAGATTATTTTGTTGAGAGGGGGTAAACTAGCGTCCGATTATTGCATTTGTGTCTGTGAAGCATTGGTGCTAACCTTGCAAATGTGCATGGTTATCCTGGGGATGAGATCCTGTAACTTGTCATTTGTTTTTCCCCTTCTCTGGCATATGAAAACAAACTTACTTTGTGTACCATGTAAGGTTTTAAGTGTCTGCTTCCAGTTGGTGTTTCAGAGAATGTGAAGGGAAGGACTTCAAAATGCTGGAGACCTTTTTTCTGCTCAAATGTTCTTGTTACAATGTCTGCTTTTTCTCCAAGAAGGATTTATGATGTAATGGTCAGATGGAACTGAAATACAGATCATGTGTTCTAATGTACTCGTTATCCTGGTATGTTCATACTTTGAAGAAAACGTAATGCCAACTTTTAATTAAAGATAATATATTGTTTTCTAACCCCATTTAGTTTTTCTTTAAACTTCAAGAATAATCAGCATGACATTAGGAAGAGATGCCAAGAGGAGATGCTGCTCCACTGTCTGTTGCTTTTAAGGTGTGTAATTCTAGTCACTAACCAAAACTAACGTTTTACTAACCAGTATAACCTTACTAATAGGGAGTTGGAAACTGCTGTCAGTTTGCACTGCATCAGTCAAGATTTAACATTAGCAGTCTGGAGTTTGCAAGGTAAAATCTTGTTTAACCAAATACAGGGAAGCAACAAGTTTGAAGATGGAGGCCCCGGAAGGCAGCTATCTACTTCAGATACCAGCAAAAAGTTAAATCAGTTGGAGTTCCTAGAAAGAAGCCACGCGAATCATGTGGTTGTCCTTGTTCTTTAATCTGTGTAGCTGGTTTTCTGACATACTGTCACAATATGTTAGTATTGCTGCATTGCCGAGCCTGTTTCTGAGACTTTAAAGTGATTGTTCTCAGATCACTTTTCGGGATTGTTCTTTACATATACGTTTCTATAACTTTGATTTTAAAATAGGAATTGACATTTTACAAGGGTGAGATGAACACAGGGTCCAATGCTGCTGCTGTTTTACTAACTGATGGCATTTCTGGTGATACTAGTAACAGCAAGAGTGGGGCCTGATGCTCCAGAGCACGGCGGTGGTTTCCGAAACCAACTAAAGGCTGCCTTATTTAAGAGGCTCCAGAGGACCAGAAAAATCTGTACAAGCTTTATCCCTTTACTGTATTAGCCTGTAGCACAACAGTAGAGCATAGGGCACGGTGGATAAAGACCTTGCTTAAAAGCTTTCACGGTTCTTCAGACCAAACCTGCTTATTGCCAGCTCAGCAGCAAGAGTCGCGGTGCCTGTCCTGCAAGGCTGAGTTCTCACGTACAGCAGGTGTCTAGTTGGGTTTTCCACAGCTCTGATTATTTAGTTTACAGTTTAGGAGAACAAAACCAAGCATTCCACGTTGTGTTTTTCCCTCCCGCTTCTATAGCATGTGTTCAAACAAGTGTGTTTCCTGAATGCGCTCCTGAAAATAAGAGATTGGGCTTTGCAGCATTATTGAAATTTATTTTTACCAATGTTTGTTGCCTGCCATGTGAATTATCAGCAGAGAAATCGTTGCTCTGATCGCAAATAGGTGAAAATACTTTTAAAGAATATGAGAATACACCAAGCAATATTTTTAATTTTCAAAACAGCTTTTACTGTTATCTGTTTCCATAGAATTTTGATTAGTATTGCACAGTACAAAAGTTGGGTTTTTTGTTTTCACTAATCCTGATTAAGGCTAGAAAAGACTCTTGATTACAGTAATTTTAATCATGTAAATTTGTTTTTGATATGTCTTTAGTCTTTAATCCCCTTTGGCATTCTGTTTAAAAGAAAATGAAAAATTCAGGGATTTATAACATTTAAATCAGTCATTCCATGAATGCTTCTCAGGCAGTTTTTCTCCTACCTGAAACAGAAAATACCTAATGGGTATATAACAAAATATTTTGCTATCTAATTAGAAATATGCTTGCATGTTTTTTGTAGAAAAATAGCTTAATATCAAGCATTTTCCCTTTACAATAAAGCATATGTGCATAAGAGAAAATGGAAACAATTATCAAAACAAAGAATATATTTGAGATTTTTGCCATTCATTCATCTATTTCAAAGTATGATTTTCACCATGAACTTTATATAACCTTTTCATAATCAAAATTCACATTAATTCTTTTACCTGTTACCTCAAATTCTTATTTCTATTTGTAATTATAAATACATATAGCTTTAAAATGATCCGGTTCACTTTTTAAAAATATTCTTACCTTCATTTAACAATAGTAAAATTTGAATTAATGTTTATTCCTGAAATGCTAAACAGTTTTGAGCATGACTCTCAAAATTTCTTTAAGTCCAAATAGATTGATATTAAGTATTAGTGTTAAATTAATTTGTAGGGGTATTTAGCCAAGCTGTTTCAGAGAAAAAAAGGGAGTTGATTTTTTTTTTTTTTGCTGCACTTAAGGTACTGAAATTCCAGAACAAAGACTTGCAGAAAACAAACCACACGTACATAGCATCTTACACAACAGAGGAGGAGAAGATGCTGGTTTTCAAACACTCTGCTCTAGTGAAACAGTTAAAATGTACATTTTTTAATTATTATTTAATAGCTTATTTTCATTTTGAAGTCTTTCATTTAATCAGCGATTCATGTTCATTACAATCTATTTTGTTAATGCCATTTGTATTTGCTTAATTTCTGTTTCCCCACGCCAACACTAATGTTTTGTGTGTTTATGTGTATTGATACGTAATTGTACTATGAATATAACCCAGCCTTCCTCAGCTACCAATGGGGGGAAAAAACCCTATCTGCTCTCTTGCCTTAAGTATTTCAAAGGGAAAAACATGGCTGAGCAAAAAAAAAAAAAATCACCCCAGTTTTTCCTCCAAGCCCACTTTTGTCTAAAGTAATGAGGCCATAGTCAGTTGGCTCCAAAAAGCGTTGTGATTTAGTGTGACGTACAGTGAATCATTGCAGATCCATTCGGACTGCATTCGTTATTTTAATGAGACAGAGGCAAATCTGGTTTTTGGCCGCAAACCTTAAGATGCAAGCATAATGCGAAATGTTTGTTGATTGCCACAAGGCAACTGACATTATAGATTTTTATCGCCATCATTATGTGGCTTAAAACTTGCCGCGTCCCAAGATATTTAGCCCCTTCCCTTTTCTCCTGCAAATGACAGGAAAGTTGCAATGCTGACATTTAAAAGCAAGAAGCTCATTTGATTTCTGCACTTATTAAAACCTTACGTTGCATCCTAGGGTCTGCACTTTTTTTTTATTCACGCTTTCCCAGAGGAGTAGGAAAACCCCCCACCGCAACGCGGTCACCCAAAAAAGGTCACGTTCAGTTGGGCGACAGCAGTACTAGGTCCCCACCAGCCTTTGCTTGATGTAGTATGAGAAATGACAATGAGGCGGGCATATCTTTACACAAACAGTAATCACAGTAATGGTGTTCCTCAGACTTTACTAGTGCTGAACTTTTCTATAGTCCGTAGTAATGTTTCCTCTTCCATGATACCAGTCAGGAGTTTATTGTGCTTGTATTTGCCTTCAGGCAAATGGCAGTCAATTGATTATTGAAGGAAAAAAAAAAACTTTCAAAATTAGGTTACACGGATGAGGCTGGTTGTATGTGCAGGCATGTTTATCCGTGTGAAATGCACATCCATGTGCACATGTTGATGTTTGGTTACAATGTCTTCACATACGTTGTACCCATGCCTGTGTGCATGCATGAATGAATATTTCTACAATTTATTTACCCAATGTGTCTTTGTTTTTTTCCTATCAATTGTTGGTGGCTTTACTGGAATGCTTTTATTATGTTTTCATGAAACTTTGTACAACATCATTTGGCTGTAGCACAGAAAGTGTCATTGCATGAAAACCACTGGTCTCCTGAAAAATTGCTTTGACCTGTTCAGCCTGACAAACCCATGAATAATATTTTTCATCATTTTACTTTACCCATAAAAAAGGAAGCGATGGCTGGGGACAGGACAGGGTGTTAGTTTCCCATTCTGCCATTGGCAGCATCGCGGGAAGAACGATGGAGAAGCAGCGTGTCTTTGCTTTTACCGGTTTCCAAAAGCATGCATCCTGGTTTTATTGATTTGCTAAACGTAAATGTCATGCATTGCACTCTTCACAGAGATGTCATGCCACCAATTTGAGAACTACATTACCTTAAGTATTTTTTATCTCCTGGCAGCTTCAGTGTAAAGCAAACTGCGCAGCTGACAGCCGTAGTGGGTGCTCTCAGTGTTTACAGCAGAACTGAGGCTGTAGGGGAAAAAGATGAAAATCTCTTGCAAAATGTTAAAATGGCTGCTGACTCGGAGGCCTCTGGGTTGGTTTTACATCTTTTCCAATGTCCAAGAAAATACAATTTTACTTCTAACAAGTTTTTCTCCCCTTGGCTTTTTCCCTCTCTTGCCTCCATCAGTTTCCTGGAAGATTTGAGGACAGAAAACGCTTTAGTTACAGGAGCTCTATTACTCCTAACGGTCCTTTTTGCAATTGAGTGTGACACTGTATAGAATAATCTTGGTACTGGGAGATTGTACAACATAGACAAGCTTATTCCTGTATGACTTGACTCCTCTTTCAGGTGCTTGCTTGTGGCAGTTCACAAATACCCTTTTTTTTGGGGGGTAAGCATTGCTGCAAAGAGCACCTTTTCTCAAGTGTTTCTCTCCTTTGCAGATGTTTGGGGTCCCGCTTACATTTTATTTCCTTGAAAGCAAAATCAAAATTCCATGTCGGGCAAGAGATTTTTTCCTTTCCTTTTTGAGCTCTTGTGTGCACTTGTTAGGATCAGACCGCTTGTTGAAGTTCCCGTTCTTGCAAATTATCTCCCCTGTAAATGCTTATGCCCTCGGTGGGATTCTGATCCAGCCTGCAAAGAGAATAGTTTATATATAAATACGTGAAAAATTAACTCCTGACCACACTGAGTGTGCGTGTCTGTAGATAGTCACTTGGTTTTGGTTTTAGAGTTAAACCAAATTTGGAAGCAGCATCTGATCATTTAAGTGAAATTCTGTTGCTTTTGACTTCCTTTCCCAGTTGCCTTGCCCCGAGGCACAGAAAAGATCAAGGCAGTTGCCCGTGGACACACACTGACTCGAGTGAGCGGCTCACCATATATGAATTCAGATGATCTTAGCTTGCTGCTTTCCTAAATAAGCCCCACGTTACGCTGCCTCCTCGGCAGCATCTGTGCTGACATTTTCTCTCTCTCCCCACGTGCTCGGGGTCCCTGGGAAGATTGAGCCTCTGTTGTGGCGGTGGTGTCACCCAAGTCACCTCCCGGTTCCTTCTGGAGCAGTGACAGCCAATGGAAGAGGAGGTGTAGCTACATCTTGGCTATTTTCTAGCGATCTCCTGCCGCTGCTCTAGCCCGAGGCGACTTGAACCTACCCCAGGGACCAGCCGGTCCCCAGCTGCTTCCAGAGCGGAGAAGCATAAAGGTGGCTTGAAGCCACCTTTGTTCTCCAATCCTCATCTTGCGCTGAGCGCAGTGGAGTCGTAGGGGAGAATCTGGGCCAGAGTTTATGAAATGCTTTGCTATAGAAACATGCCCTCGCTGCAAAACGCAGCTTTCTGGTTCTCTGAGCTCCTGTCTCAACGCCCTTCGCTTCTTGCCCTGAAACCGGGGAGACGGCAAAGACTCCAGCCAAGATGCTGGCTCTGTCTGTGAAAGCGCCAGCCTGTAATGTGAAGTGTCATGGCCGGGCTGTCCTTTGCTGCTTTCTCTGCGTCTCTGTCACTGGTGGAGCCGCAGGCTCCTGCCTCAGAGAGGGTCCTGCACGAAGCTGCTAACCCCAGGAAACCAGACTGGTACGCAGTGGGAGGAGGAGATGCTATCACTGGCTGAACTACTCTTTTTCTTTTTGCAAGGAAAACAGGCTCTTCTAACAGGGATTTTTCTGTTCATGTAGTCACATCCCTACTTCAGCCTAGCCTTTGGTTTTGAACCAGCCCTGCTTTGCTCTCGCTCATCCTGAGGTGACGATACTTACACACCTGCAGTTCCGCTCAGTTTTACACCCAACCTTTGGGTTTCAGCCCAGGGAGCTGATCTGTGTCTTACACTAATATCTCACCGGTATCACTCTCATAGCCTCGGGGAGACTTCTCATTTTCAAATGAGACAAGTGCCGGCCTCATGAAGTTCACTTTTTGTGATCAGCGTTGTTTGGGCAGGTGACTTCCAGCACTTCGTTTCTATTCTCCGGTCCTTCCCAAGATTTCCTGTGTAACACCAACACGGCTGATAACACACACACGCGTTTTTGCTCGCTGAAACCCTTTTAATAGCTGGTTTTAGTTGTCTGAAATGAAAGAACTATTTTCACCTCCCCAGTGGTGTTACAGACTCTCCTAGGAAATGCCCCGAGGAGTGCTCTGGTCAGAAGGAGACAACCCAGGTGACCAGGTAAGGCACAGGAGATACTTTATTCCACCCAGATGAAAAGGTGTGTGTCTGCTCATTCGCTGAACGTGGCAGGTATGCTTCACAGGAGCGTAACTCCCATCAGATCCTGCAGCAGTAGTAATGCTCATCTTTTGCACTTTAATATAATCTAAAAACTTCTAAAAGCTCCTCCAAGGGGCTGCGGGTTGGGGTTTTGTTGGGATTTGGCCAGCAGAAAGTGGCTCAGCCTGGTAGTGATGTGAGGGGTATCTGCTCGGACAAGGATGCCCCGTAACCAGTCCCGTCATGGAAAAGGCTGATATTTTTTTGTCACAAATCTGATGATGATTCTCTCATGACTTCCAGTCTGTTTACCACACTGGCTTATGATTCATTCACCACATTATTCCAGCTGCTGGCCTGAAACGCTGTATTTGAGTTAGACCAAAAGTTTATTTTGATCTTGATTTCCATTCAGATGTGGTTTTGCGCCAAGTTCGGGGTTTCATTTGGTCCAGCTGTTAAAATTCAGGATTGGCATACCCGAAATACGGAGGCACAGGATGGTGGAGTTTAACCCAAATATGAAGGAAAAAAAAAAAAAAACCCAAACCAAAACCCACAAAAAACCCAAACCACTGTGGTTATTAATTTTGAGATAAAAACATGAATAGCTTGGGATGGACTAAAGACCCTCAGTTCACATAAACTTGGTCATCACAATTCAGTGATCCTGATTTCCAGTGCCTGTCTAGCCATGGACAGAGCAGACAGAGTATCTTCATTCATTCAGGAGTTGAGAAGTGGAAATTACACATCTTTCCTCTTCATTTTCTCTGGGAAAATCTTTTAACTAATTTATGGAGTAGTTAATCTGGTTTTGCATGTGTGCAAGTAAATGAGCATGTCATGTGTCTTTGGGTGGAGGAGAAAGAATTATTTCCTGATGGCAAGATAATGGGAACATATTGGGGGTGAGGGAAGGGTTTTATTAGAAAAGCACAGCTTCACAAATACGATTCTTGCATATGAATCATGACTCATCTGCACCTACTGAAAAAAAAAAAAATCACTGGGAGTTGGATTATTGTACCTAACTCAACATCTAGAAGTCAGACAACTAATTAAGCCCGGGCTGTCTCCATGCTGAGGAATAATAGATAACGGTTTCCCAAGGGTAATTCCTGTCACTACAGAATAGGTGGACAAGTCTCCTTCTGGGGATGCTTATCTCTTGCCATTGACTGCAGGAGCTGCACAGGTAGCTTAGAATAGATGCCTGGTTTTCAGACACATAAAGACAGTGAAAGAAAGCCTAGTGCTAGGATCAGGACTTAAAATGAGAGCTTAAAAGGTTGCGGTTTCCTAGCAGTTAGAATAACCTGGCCCCAATAAGCAGCAGCCCATCAGCAGTCGGAATAACCCAAGGCAATGTGAAATTAAAAGCAGCTTTCATTAAAGCTGCCAAGGGAAAGTGTTTATATCTGTGGGAAGCAAGTGTGGTCACTAAATAATATGGGAACAAAACAATGAAAGTGTTAAATGAATAGGGGTAAATGGAGTAAATTATGCTGACAAACCTCAGAGTTAAGCTCTTAAAATTGAAGGTTGCAGACAGTGTCTGTGTTCAGGACATGTAATGAGGTCAGAGCCTCTGTCAGAGGCCCGTTGAAAAGACCTACTGAATAACACAAACTGAATTTATCACACAGGATATTTGGGTGGGTGAGGTCAAATTTGTACTTCTCTGTTGCCCAGGAGCCGTGAGCCGGACACGGTGATGTTATTTGCTGTAAGAAGATGCTGCACAGACACACTGCAAAAATCAGCCAGCACCGACCTAGTGAAAAGTCCCGATTCCATAGCTATAAACTGGAAAAAAGCGCTGCGCATACAAGATGGCATTTTGTACCTGAGAAGGCAGCAAACAGTCACGTGTTTCTGAAATGCATAGCATGGCACTGCATTATCTGCTTACATCTGATTAATGTAATGTGAAAGTGGCCTAATGCAGTATGTTATTTGTCCTGATATATTCTGGAGCTTCTGTGAATGAATATTAAGGAAGCCGTGAAGCTGTCGCACTTTGTAAACGCTACCCAAAGGTTGTAGATTTAGTGGCTAAAATTCTAAAACACAGTCGTGTTTTTAAAGTGTTTCTTTTCCCAGGGTGGAGCCTTCACAGACTCTCAGAATGTTTTTTTAATTGACATCCATAACTCTTCTCTGGTTCAGGTAGGGCAGCAGGGAGGGCACTGATCCATAGTTGCGCTGTGGTTTGCTATCAAGGCTTGACAACAGTATTCCATATATATCTAGTGGAAAACACTCTTAATTTCCCCTCAACTACAGCAAGTCTGCCATCCAAGATCGCTACAAATCCTGAAATTCAGTGATGGAGTGAGGGCGGAGAGAGTCATAACGTTTAACCCGTGACTACCACATTTTTCAACCTTACAAGGACATTAGACACAATAAAATGAATTCTGGTGGAAGCGTGTGTCTCCCTGAAGTGGGCAAACGATAGGTTAAGAGAAAGCAAATGAAAGGTAAGATTAATAGCATTTATCGTGGCAGATAGACTAGCAGTTTGCTAATTAAAGATGTTAGAACATAGAAGCAGCCAAGGATCAGTGGCTTTTAATGAGGATGTTGTAGGGTGATTTAGGTCTAATTTTCTGCTTAATAAGGCTGGTTTAAAAAGTAATTTTGTTGGGATGTGACTCTCCTAAACCTGTTCATTATCAGTGATGGGACTTCACTTCAACACTCCAGGAAATGTTGTGTTTAATTAATATTGTGTCGGCAAGTGGATATGCTGACAGATGAGAAAAAAATTGATGAAGAACTTTCAAGGACATTGACTTCATTACACAGCTTCATTATAGCCTGAAAAACTGGCTAAATATGTCATTGGAAAGATAATGGGCCACTTTTAACTCTTCTCTGTGTGTTGTTCATGTAAATAACCAGAATCTATTTTCAAAATAGTCACTATTGGATAAAAACAACATCAAGGGATCAGTTCTACAACATTTTCTCATTGCTTCATTCTCTTTATGAGATTTCTAACTGATGGTGGACTATTTAAAGCAAAATACTGTAGATTATTTGCATTAATTTATCAACCATTTTACTTGGACAGAATAAAACTTTAGTAACTGACATTCTTCACCATTGGGTAATTTTGCACAGCACTCCTGAGACAAGAGTAGACATTAATTTAAAAGATTATTTTTTTTCTTTTTCACAAAATAACAACATGAGGTATAGTGATAGATTGATCAGTGTCTCGATGTATCTGTTGATGGAGATATATTTACACTTTTGGCCAGTTTATCAGCAGGACAATGAATGTTCATTTAAATCCCATGATCTTGTATACAGATATAGACTGGGCTTATTGAAGCAAAATTAAGTGTCCCAAAATGTCCTAACTACTTTGCATCTACATGGAGGGTGATCGGTTTTAGCAGTTTGAGCGAATCCCGACAGGGTTGCGCATCGGCAAGGAAGACCGCCTTACCCCGTGGTAAGGAGACACATCCTGCCTGGCACCATTAGTTGAGCCAGGAATGCTTTTAGTATCTGCCATGCAAAAAATTGGGTACCTGGGAGGCATCTCAAACAAACATTTTCTTCTCAGCTTGGAAGAGCCACACAGCAATCTTTATCACCCACCGGGGAACGCTAGTTTTAGCCCTGAGGTAGTGGGTTGTGTATTTGCATCCTCAACTGGCGGCCCGTGCTTCCGCAGCGTCCTTTAGCTCCTTGGCTATTGTCCGTGCAAACAGATTCGTCTTTCTCCTGGCTAGGATTAAGCTGTGAGAAAATCACCGCATGAAACAATTTGAAAAAGAGAGTCTACTACTGTGTAATCTGTATTATAAGACTTTTTGCAGCAAGAAAAAAACCCTTCAAATCTGATCTTTTAAACTGGGGTTGGGAGAGAAAAAGTGCTGAAGGCAGGGTCTGGAGCAGGGGTTACCTGGAGGATACAGAAAAGCACCCAAAAGGTGTCTTGCAAGCTTTCTAGAGAAAAGCAGGTCAAGCAGCAAACCGCTGACTTTTCCTGGGTTTCAGTTGCCTCTTCTTTGAGAAATAAGACTGTTTAAAGAAGGGATGGAAGAAAAACAAAGATCAACATTTGAGGCTGAAAGCAAAAGAAGAAAAAAATGTTTTCAATCTTAATCATTAGGGCTATTAGCCAAGAGAAGAGGGCCAGACAGGGGAAAGAGAAGAGGCGCTGACTGGAGGTGACAGCTGGAGTTTATCTGATGCGTCAGTTCTCTTTAACACCTCCATTTTGTGGCTGCTGTCACCTTCCGATGAGTCCTTTTACAGAATGGGACTCACTAAAGCGTTCTGCCGTATCAGCCCTGCGACACACCGGAGAGCTTTGTCCCCAGAGCGGAATTTGCATTTACATTCATGTTTCCCCTAGCTACAGGGAGACCCACACACGGGAGCACGTCTGTGTCCGCACAGCCATGGGCATGTGTGTTACTTGGCCCTCACCCAACACCTTTGAACTCTGCCCGCATGCCAGCAGCCATTAATAATGACTCATTATTTTTTTACCCTCGGTAATAAGGAAAGCAACACTCAGCCCAACTGTTCAATGAAAGAGTAGCAGATAGCATCCTGTCATCACCGCAAAGCTGAATCCACTCCAGCACCGTATGTCTAGAGAAACTCGGTAAGGTATCCTGGGTTTGGAAAAGAGAAAGGCACTGATGAAAGCCATCAATCTCCACCCAGGTTTGCTGTGTTGGTCCCTGTATAATGACCTCCCTAATGGGTAATTGCAGGATTAGAACCTCGGAGTTTAAATATCACACAGGGACATCTGTCAGTGGAGCAAACCATCGCCTGGCAGCAGTACGATGCTCTTAGACGCTTATATGGATCAGCCCACAGGAGAGAAGGTGCCTGGGAGATGTAGCGCTGGCTAAGCCTGTTAAGCACGCAGATCCCAAGAAAGTGGCTGTAACTGTCCCCTTGCAGGCACAGCTGCCCCATTCTTGAACATGAGCATGGGAAGATGATGTGCAGAGCCCACGTGTGTTGGGTACACATCGCCCTGGCCATGCACACCTTGGGAAATCAGGGACCTTGTTCCATAGTGCAGCAGAGAATAGCTGTGAGGTGGGGTTTCAAGGTGCCGTTAAATGTGCCGCTAGATATGCTGTCATCTGTCAGTGATCTCTGATGGAATCACACCAACTGTGGAGGACAGCAAGGACCAAACAGCTCCTAGATGAAAGCTCAAGTCCTATCCAACGTACCTCCTATGGATATCCACCTCAAACACCACAGCTTCTTCTCTCTCCTGAGTCAGGACAGAGTCAGGGTTGTGCACCTTCAGTAGCAGAAATTTTCTCAATTGCTCACCTTTCAGCATTTTGGGTGGCATGACAAGCACAAACCCTTAAGCATAGAGGAGATTACCCAGTCCGTTCCTTCATACTAATCCCCATCAAAATGCTATTGGCCAATAAGGGATTAAACAGTCTGTAAATGAGGCTCAGGGAGTATTTTGTGGCTTTAGTGGAAAACATGTTTCTTTTTAAGTGCTGGAGTAATCTTTCCAAGAAACCTTTCCATGGTGCTCTGGCGATTTCAGAGACCACCTCATCTCGCAACAGTAGCTTTGGGCCATCCCCTTCAAGAAGTCTGTGTTGAAGTGAAGTTATCAGACCGGTGTCATTGCCTATGGGCTTCCCCATCTGTGTGCTCTGCCAACACCCACAGATGGAAATCGCTGTGTGCTCGAGTGCTGGGGCATTACCGTTTATGTCTAAATAAGAAACGGAGTCCACCCCATTGTTAGTCGCTTAGTGCACTTTGTCTCCTGTGGTTGAGTTGGTTATGTGGCATCCTGGGTAAAATTCCACCCACATGGGATTTGATCCTTGGTTTTCCAATGGTTGGACAGCTGGAAATATCACAAGGACTTCTTCTAAAATAACATCCTCTTACCTTGATCCATGGAGAGATATGCCTTACTCATTTATCTGCATTTAATTGCACTGGTTATGTATTAGTGCTGGTGCATGCTCTGATGTAAATTAGGCACAGCGTATGGCTCCTCATTCTCTGTGGATGTCTTGTTTTTAATAGCTTTATCAGTGCTACTTGTATAAATAATGAAAGCTGGGGTCCGGTCACTGATCCGGGCTAGCCAGCCAGAAAAGACTCCATCTGTGCTCCCTCTCTCCTGAGCCAGCTGTCAGGGCAGAGCAACCACCCCATCCCTGTTCCAGGACCTGGCACCCTGGCATTCATCTCAGGGCAGGAAGTTCAGCCTGTGTTTTCCGACAAGCCCTGTAGCTGCAACTTGCAGCATCCGTTTTGTCCGCGCTTGTGTCACAGTACCTTCTGACCTAAGCCAAACCGCTGTATAAACCATGCCCGAGGGCAGTGGCACTGATGTACCTGGGTGTCCATCAGGCTGCTCCGCTGCTTTCTCCAGTTAGATGTTATACTTACCTACAGCAGATCCATGTTTTAAATACACAGCAACTTTTTTTCTGTGAATCCTCAGCCATAGATGCTGGTAAATGTATCAGACCTCAGGGTTACACATCCAGCGTCGAGTGCCAGCCTTTTCCCAGGTTTAACCTTCACCTGCAAAGTGTGCAGCTTTTTTCTACCTCCTACTTAATTGCTGGTCAAAAAATCTGGCTCCTTCCACTTGTGGTTGCCTGCTGCAGTCAAAGCAGAGCGCAGATTTGCTTGGAAACAAATGATTTAAGGAGGGGAACGTCATTCCTGGCAGAAGCTTGGAAGTAAACGCAAAAGTTTTTCGGAGCCTGTTAAGCTCAACATGGGCTGAGATCCACTGGAAACTTCAGCTCTCTCCATGTGGGCATGTATGTGTGTAAAGCTGTTTAAAATTTGGATAAATAAGTGTGATGTGGGGAGTTGATCCAAACCTTTGCTCAGGGCTGCAGCGACAGAAAGACCCAACTGTCCGGACGCCCCACCGCGGGCACCGCTCTCCGGCTCAGATGCGAGATGCTCGTCTCAGGGACTGCTGGCTTCTGTCTGACAGGCAGGAGACTCAGGTTTTTATTCTGCCTTGGCTTTTCTGGCTGCTGAGCTTGCCGCTTAATTGTTCTCTGACAAAGGGGCTAATTAATTCATATGCAGGGCAATTAAAACACCTCGCGTGTGATCAGTTTTGCAGCACTGACAATGAGGAGGCACAGAAAGCAGCCCCAAACAGGAGAAAAGAGACATTCCTGCTTGCCTTCTGCTCTTGACCCAAACAGAACTGAATCCCCAGGGCGTGTGACATGTTCAGACTGAGCTCAGGCAACTTGGAGGAGGAGGTCACGTTTTTGGAGATGGGCTCCTCAGATCCTCCTCACTCCTGCCCTGGGCTTGGCAGGGAGATGCTTAGTTTAATTGCTCAAATCGAGATCTCATCTGTGGGGCCAGAAAATGAGAAACCCCATCCTCCATGCAGGGCACTTACTGGTTCTGCTAACGGCGTCTTGGGCCATCTCCTGTGCCCACGTACGCTGGCTGCGTGGTACCATCTCACGGGGAGGAGGTGACATGCCCAGGGCCAACAGGAAAGTCGGTGGCAGAGCAGAGCAGCGTCTCCCGACTGGACCACGTAGGTATGAACTAAATAATGAAGCAGGTGTAAATCTGGAAGCAAAGGGTAGTAGCGACACGTGTGTCGGCAGCGCTTACACTTGTTCACCAGAGGAGCCTGTTGCTCGTTTCCGTGGCTTCTGGAGCATCTCAGCTGAGCATTCACCTTCAGGGCTGGAACAGAGAGTCCCTCAGCACACGTTCTATAAATATTGAGGTGGACGTTTCAAACCAAATCCTATTAGAATTTTGGCTATTTGTAGGCTGTTGTATAACTCAGTACAATGCACAATTATATAATTGTCAGATATCCAAGAGTTTAATATTTCGTAACATGCCAAAATCAGAAGTGTATTCTTATTACCATCCCAAATGTATGAAGTGTTTAGTAAATACTGGAAGATACATTTCTTGCCCCGGAGAACATACAGTCTGAAAAATTAATATTGATTCTAGACAAATCAATGTTTGCTTACTAAAATCATGTGCTGAATACTTTATAGCACTCACACAGCTGCAGGGATATTGCAAGCAATGTCTCCCTGCGATGCCACGAAACACGGCACGAGTCTGTATTCAAGGCTTCACCTTACCATGCAGCATGAAAATTCTGGCAATAATGTTACTTGGTAACATCTCCCGTCAGTAATAGTGAAGGTAAAAAAAAATCAGACTTTTTCTGCGGATCCCCAATGGGTTTCTTTTAGGCAAGGGCTATGTACATTAATACAAATCATATTTTATGTTACCCACAGGACATAGAGATAATCAGAAAGCTATCTTCATAAACAGAGGGTTATTCATAATCCCTCACATGGCATTTCAATTATCAGTCTGATGACGATGTGACATTATGGATGAGGTTGTGATTAAATTTTCTTGTGTAATGACCCTAAGTAAATCTTTGCAATTTTCATTTTGCAGAGATTTAATATAGATTGGTGGCCTGTTGTTTGGCCCCTGTTTAATCCAAAATCGCTCATTAAATTGGGACCAGTAAACATCTGATGATTGCATTTCATGGGCTGAGCTATGAATTTAACATATTAAATCTGCATTCCAGATGGATATAAGCATCTGTTCTCATTATGGTTATTGGTGTTAATCTGAAACCCTGACCTGTTTCTCCTAACATTACTCATATTAAATTCCATCCCAAATTCTAACAAATATTGGCATGAGGGCAGAAGACAGCTAAAATACCTTCACATGCACATAATCTGGTGAAAGATTAACAGCAGAAATTAGGGGACAAATAACATGAACTTGTTTCTTGTTCTCAGAAGATGGCTTTCACTGCTGCAGCATGTAAAACAACTGCTTTTGTTTTCCTGCATTGAAAAAAAAAAAACCCTGAAAAAACCCAGTAGGCAATTCCATTCGACCATGTACTTGCTAATCACCAGGCTTGAGCCGTATCCTTTACAGAGCGGCACATCCCTAATTTGTAAATCTGATTTGTCACTAAATCTCTGCAGAGTTTGACCCAGCATCTTGCAGGCACTTGTCTGGCAGTAGCCAGGCTCCTCTGCTTCAGAGCCAGTCAGCTGAAAGTCAAATTAATCGGTGACTTCCAAAGACCATTAGGAAGAAGATATGTGTTACAGGGCTGCTGAGAGCTTCTCCGCACTGAATGATTCATGTTTATTGCAGCCGGGGCATTTATTTATTAGATTGCTCAGTGTAATGGGAAATTTAAAATGACACACATTGTATTACAGGGAGGCTTAGCAAAATATTATCTCCCTGTTATTGTAAATCAAACAATTCTCAATGTCAGTTCAGATCACCTTTGCTCAGTTTTTTCAGAGGGTTTGTTGAGTTCCTTAGGCTTTTTTTCCTTTCGCTTTGCTTTAAGCAAACATGCCCTCTTCCCAAGCTGATGTGTGAGACAGGCTGCGCGGCTCAGTGCCGCAGACTGTTGGCACGCTGACTGTAGTGCTGGACTTACTTGGGTCTTCACGCCCAGGTCCTGCGTATAAAGAACCGGACAATTCAGCTCCATGGTAAAAAAAGATGAGCCAAAAGGGTGGATATAGTTTTTGCCTTGAAAAAGGAGGAAACCGTTCAACATTTTAAAGGAGCAGAAGTAGATCTGTTCTACCCACCTTGTACCAAAAGGCACGACCCCCCCGCTCCCAATGCCTCATTAGCTGATGCCCCAGGGTTTTCCTGGCTCGTTGGTGAGGGGGCAGGAACGATCCAGCCTCTGGGGTGGTGGGAGAGCAAAAAACAGCCAAGAAAATTGTAAATACCAGAAAAGCCTGGCTGAATACTAGTAAAGCTGGGCTGAAGCCAAAAATCTGAGCTAAGCCCGTCACTGGAGTTTGCCCTCCTGCAGCACCTTCCCTCGGTCAAGGCTCTCTGCGTGCAGGCCAGAAGTGGCTAATAGCAGGAATAAGGTTTTTAAGCACCAAATATTCACCTGCGACATATAAACGCTGTCCCTGCAGGACAAAGTGTTGGCAAATGTATAAAAGCTCTGGTTATCGGTTAAGCAGTGAGACGCAGTGTTTCCCGATAGCTGCTCCTCGCGATGCGCAGTCGCTCATCCGTAAAATTTCCCTGTGATTTTAACAGGTTGAAAAGTGCAGAAGCACAAATATATTATTTCTAATATGAACTGAAGTTTGCACATAAAACAAGGGGAAAAGATGTACTAGGTATTAGTGAGCGCATCATCAACACACAGAAAACTCTGGTGCAGCCTCCTGTACCCATTTCATAACGGTAAAAAAAAAATCTGATTTCTCAAATACCATCTCAAAGACCACAAAAAGAAAGGGAGGAAAAAAAGACTGCCACATTCAGTGTGTGAAAATGCCCACTAAGGTGTGTATTTACTGTCACTTGTGGTTGTAACAGAAGGACAAAAAAAACCCCCAGCCCTGTCATTAGTAATTAAGCCTGCATCATTCATGGGAGAGCTGTTGTGTATATGCAATGAGGCTAATTATCTCCAAAGTACGGTCTGATTTAAAAGAGTTTGGTTCACGGAACATGCAGAGGGGCTCACACAGCTCGGCTGGCCGCACTTCAGTCGGAGCAGTTTGACTTCGGCTCCTCGCCCTGACGGTGGGGTTCGGAGGCTGCGGAAAGGGTTGTTACTGCTCATCAGCGTCTGCAGCTCCTGACAGCCGCAGCCGCGGGAAGGATGGAGCAGGGCGTTGGGATGACGGCAGCGGGTGCACAAGTGCAGCTTGAGGAGATGCTGCCTGAAACAATCGACCCAAATTCATTTTTGCTCTAGTGTATTTATTTTTCATATCCCAGTGTAACCGGTTGCACCAGGTTTTTGCCTGGTTGCTCCCAGGATGGGCACGGCGGCAGCAGTTTGGGGTGTGGACATCACCAAGAGGGTCATCAGCTTGGGGGAGTGGAAAGCAGCCAGGGAGAGGGGTCCTGGAGGAGCTTCTCTGGCAGAGGGGATCACAGCAAAGGTGCGTGCACAGGCTGCCTGGGCTTAGCCACGAGGCAAGGCGATGTTTGTTTGGGTCACTACATCTAATGGTGCTTCCCACTGGCTGCAGACCATGGCCACAGCACTATGTGCGTGCGGAGCAGACACGTAAGCGGTAGGTATCTCTCACCACCTAGAGACTTCCACAGCGTAACTGTGGAACGAGTGGAGCTAGGTAAAATCAGAATTAAAAATACCCTCCCCAAGAACAGATTCACACCATTTTAAGTAGAGGAAGAAACTATCTATGCCAGGGAGGGCAGTTCCTGAAATTCCCCCCAACCTCCAAAATGAGGATTTTTTAAGAGAGGCTAATGCTGAATGATGACTCCGGGGAACTATCCCGTAGCTTCCAGCACAATGGACCAAAGATTTTAATTGCTTGTTAACTACTATTGTCGCACACAAGTTAGCAAAGCTGAAACCGTCTGACATAAATCACATGTATCAGCCCAATAAATCTTCTCTCGAAATGACAGCTTTGCAGACAGCACTAAATTAGAGCGGCCGTTGCACAGACCTGTACTTACAACTGCCGCCTGCAAACCGGTGACAGATCTGTCGAGACCAAAACACTTGGCATTCTGCTAATGTCTGTCATTACCGTGATTGATACAGCCCCTCTATCACATTCTGCAGTTGTCTACATTTGCAAAGCTTTATTAAATTACCACGTCTCCCAACTGTTATCCGGCATCAGTACAAGGAAATGACCAAGAGCAGTCAGGGACAACTTGAGGTTTTTCAGCTTCAAAGACCTGGCGAGGTGGAAGGGGTGAAAGCTGAGGGTTTGCTGACTTTTCTCTAGCTAAAAGACTGAGTGCAGAATTATCTTTATGCTTACGGACAGGAGCTGACACTGTCCCCACGTTTGGTAGCGGAGGGATTGCTCCGGATAAAAGCAATAGGTTACAACTCACTCTCTACCACTCAAGGCTTGGCAGGACCAGGGGACTTTCTGCTTCCTTCTATGTATTATAATTATAAATTTTGCGAGCCCTGGTGCTCTCGGGCCGGGGTTATCTTAATGACTCTTCTGCCAGTGTTCCCCTTGACCTACCTCTAGTGCAAGCCCCAGTAACAGGTGCCATTACAATATATTCCGCCCCACTGAAAGTCCTGTCTTTGTGGAGACTTTAGGAGGAAGAATATACAGATATATTGTTTCTATAAATCCCCTGATATTATCTTTTATCGGTAGTAATAAATGTCCATATTAATTAACTTAATGGTTTTAACTGCAGTAATGACTTTGTATTAAACTAGTACGCTTTCATGTCCCATATAAAAGCTGCAATAATAAAATTCGTCTGCAGTATTTTTTTCAACTTCTATTGTGCTGAAACAAAGCAAACCCATTGCTGGAATATTCCAGCTGCCAAGGCCAGCAGATGAATCAAGCTTGGTGTAAATCACTTCCATTTTAAAATGGAAGTATATTCAAATTTGGAAAGTTTTGAGCATGCCACAGATAGAATAGAAACAAAACAGTGCAACCACTTTTCTTTTTTTCCTGTATTTTGCTAATAAACAAGCGAATCTGGTATTCAGTCTTCTTTCATATGTTGCTGTGAATATTCTGGGTATTCCCATAAATATTTGAGAAAAATTCATCGGCTTTTGCAATCATTTTGGAATATGTGTTAGTGCCAGAGGAGGTGTTGACTACCAGCAAGGGAGCAGGAAATACTGTATGTGATGAGAGAATATCAAGGAAATAAACTGAAAGAGGGTAAATTTGGATTAGATATTAGGAAAAAATTCTTCCCTGTGAGGGTGCTGAGGCCCTGGCACAGGTTGCCCAGAGAAGCTGTGGCTGCCCCTGGCTCCCTGGCAGTGTTCAAGGCCAGGGTGGATGGGGCTTTGGGCAACCTGGGCTAGTGGAGGGGGTCCCTGCCCATGGCAGGGGGTTGGAACTAGATGGGCTTTAAGGTCCTTTCCAACCCAAACCATTCTGTGATTCTAAATATCTTGAAAACTTCATTTTCATTCTCCAGGCTGAAATTTCTTTACGCTAAATGTGAAATTCTGCAACTGGAAAGGTGGAGAATGGTGATTATCGGTAGCCGGGCAGTGGTGGAGCCAAAAAAGAGCTTATCTCCACAAATTGACATCTGTGAATAGTTTTTACTGGTTCACCAGAGCTATGTCTGAGCCAATTTTAGTCATTGGGTTTGCTATGGATTTAAAACAGCATGGCTGTCCACCATCTGTGTGAACTGGCCCCATTCTATAACTGACTGTTATAAATGTTTTCCCCAGCTTTAAAACACTCCGGCAGACGTGTTTGTTCAGGGCTCCTAAACCCTCCTGAGAAAGCCTGAGAGCCCTCCTGGCATCCCAACGCCACCTACATGATTCCTTTCAAGCAATCCTTACATGCTTCTGAAATTGGAGATGAAGTATCTAAATTAGGTTCTTGACACATAGAAAGTGCTGCTTTCCAGTAATAGTTTGCATTTGATTTTGGGGATGGAAAAGGGGGTGCACCAAAGGGAGAGATCAAAAAATGGAACCCAGCATCCATTCACAAGGACTTCTTTCACGTCTGAATTGCACTGGAGAGTGAGTAAGGCTGTGTATAAACAGGTTTAAATTTTGTACCATAACAGCAATGGATCTTTGCGAATTAAAACTTTTCCCCTAAGCTTCTTTATGCTTTCTAAGAACAGCACATTGCTGGCACAAGCTGGTTAAATCAAAAGTGGAAGCTGTGTTCACAGCCAGGTCACAGTGAAAGCTTTCTAGTCTGGTCAATAATCCCAAGTTTTTAAAAATTCAGGTTAATCTCTAAAGTCTTTTCCAACAAGAAATTGCTAGGTTGAATTTGTCCTTACAAGCAACAAAGTGAATTGAGAGGCAGCTGCCAGCCCTTTGCATGGCCACCTAAAATCAGATCCTGTTCCTCCTGCTCTAACCACCGGGCAGAGCTGCTCTCCATGTACTTCTTCCTGGATTTTAAGCTCAGAAAGTCCCAATCGTTGTGTGCAGGGAGGGTATTTGCCAATAAGCTCATGGTGCAGCAAACAACAAGGCTGTCCTGGTCTATTAAGATGCTTTTGAGCTTTTTTGAGCAGCTTCCAACAAACTCACAGTGGCTCCAGAGCATCTTCTCCCATCTCCTCCAAGAAAAAGGTCAGAAAACATTCAAGCTCTTGATAACTTCTTTAGGTCTTGATACTTTTTGATCCCAAGAGCTGCAGCTGTGGTTGCAGCAGTTTGCAAATCTAAGCCATGGTTGCGCTCTGCAGACGGGGGCAGCCGAGCTGATTTGGTGGACGTCACCCCAAAGCCAGCTCTGAGTCACGCTGCCCGTGGCTGGGCTGCGCTGGCATGCCGGGAGGCTTGCTTGATGGCTCCCTCTGGGAGTGCTGGTTATCCTGCAAGCTTTATGTAAATATTTTTAAGTGGCACATCTGTCTGAATTACAGCCGTGCCCTCCTGGATTGCTAATTGTAGGTTTTAATTCAGCTCTGACGACCAGTTTACATAAATTAGGGAGCTGGCAGTAAGCAAGCTTTGAGGAGATGGGATATGGATTTAGCGAGGGCTGATTTTTTTTTTTCTCTCTGAAATGCTTCTCCTCCCAAGCTAGTGCCTCTTCCCTTAGCTTGAATCATTCCGGGGGAAAACCAGAGAGTAATTCACCTCTGCTTGTTGAAGGCATGCAGCACTGTGTTGTCTTTACCCCAGCGCTGGTGTGCCCAGATCACACCAGTAGTCTAATTGACTTTAATTGGGTATATAAAAAGAGAAGGGTTTGGCATTTAATTTCTATGGCACAGCCATTTGGCAAGAGTCAGAGCCAGTGTAACTTGGCATGGCTCCGCTGGCCTGCCGAGGTGAGGCTCTGGCCAACGCGAGCACGGTGCGCGTGTTCCCCGGGCAATCAGTGCTGGATCGAGGACGCACCAACTAACAGGTTGCTAAATGATCAATAAAAGTCTTCCAGTCCTTCTTCAGCCGCACATGCCACAGCACTGGTGTGCCCAAGCCAGCCCTGGAAATCAAATAAAGCACAGCCAAACTGGTTCATATACAGCTGCATCCCTTCTGCAAAAGGGACTGGGACTACCCAAAAAGGCTTTAAAATCACCATTTGTTCTCCTGGCTCTTGCTTGTGCTGGAAGCATTAACACTCCCTCATGCACATTCTCGATGTGGCAAACTTTAAATTCAAAAATTTTTGCACCAATTTCCAGCAGTCAAGGTAGACCTTCTGAAATTCATTTGCTTAATCCGAGGAGGGACTGCTGCTCTCTGCTTGGGAGCAGAAGTTTGCTCAACACAGGGGTTTGAGAGGGGTGTGGAAATAGCCCTCCCTGCAGCCCAAAGCTCAAATTCTTGGGAACCAGATTTCACCAGGGAAGGTCTATGACACTTGTCAGCCCCTGAGAGGTACCACACCCCTGGGATGGATGCAAGCTGTGGACCATCATAGTCCTTATTCTCAAGGAAAATACCTAAGCCCTTTTATTAAACAACAGCTGAGGTCTTATACCTGAGTGGGGAAATGGCCCTTTAATATAAATTACTGCCCAAAATACAAGCAAAGACTACAACAGTAGATTTCTTTTTCAGAAGCGAGCTGTCTGATCACACGTCTTACTACCAGCAGCTGAGCATGCAGAAAGCTTGTGAGCTGCAATTGCATGGTGAGTTCCCAGTTTGCATATTGGGTAATTTAAACTTCAAGCAGAGATTAATCAAGCAGGTGAGCATTCACTTTATCCGAACTCTGGCCTTAGGACTGGAATGTCTTTGGCTGATGCTCTTATCCACGTCATCTCCTGTCTTCTGTCTGAAATGAATATGGTCGCGAGCCATTTTTCCTCTGTCACATCCCCCTGTTCTCCCAAGCAATCATGCATTTAACACCACAACCACTGACACAACTGATGCAGCCGTTTAACCATCAAGACACACAGAATTTGTCCCAAAGCCTGTCAAGTGTCCCTTGCTTGGATAGAAGTTGTACTACAACTGTAGACAGGAAAGTCAGAGTTTCCTTTAGCAGCATGTGCTTGCAGATAAAGTATTGCTGCCTTCAAGCAGCGGTAAACGTGTATTGCCTGCTGGGGGGAAAAATCAATGCCTTTCCAATAAATGTGTGTATTCTGCAAATGAAACAGAGATGGTTTTTATTATTGTCTGCCTCTTGCTTTCTTGAAACTCTCCTTTTCTTGGATGTTTAACAACTTAAACATGAGACTTACAGAAATATCCCCAAACATGCACAGTAGAGATTCCTCTTTCTCAGTCGAGATGGGTATGCAGTCACCTACCCATATACTGTGAAAGCCCATCATGCTGCACCTATGAAAAATCCATCTGCCACCTGGCATCTCCCACCGTCAACACCGTAATATTCACTGCATCATTAGAACCAGCTTTGCAAGAGAAACAGAGAAACCGATGATTAATAACCAACTATTTTATGGGTGGCTCTTTAGAAAGGTCAGTGGTCAGGCAGGAAGAGTTCCGGAATGGATTCAGATTACAGGGAGGAAAGAATATGAGAAGGACAGTCTGGGAATCTACTGAGATAGTCAATCTGGTCAGATGCACACGTGCTTAAAGTGTAATTGTCTAATTAGCTAAAATAGTTGCTGCAAGTGTATCTCGTGCTGTGACTTTGTCTTGTCTCAGTTAGACACTTCAGATCTTCTAGATGGTTGGAGAATAAGAGGAATATAGATCCTGATCCCCATCCTTGCTGCCACTGTATGTTTTCTTGCATCCCAGACTGAGCCTCAAAGCAGAATATTGTCTTAAATCCAAAAAGCCAAACCTGTCACTGTTGCAATGGATCTGAACGGGACTGCAGCCGGTTGAATTTTTGACCCTTTCTTCCCAAAATGTACACTAAGAATGATGAATTTCATCCACTTTGGTGACAATTCAGCTGCATCCAAGCTGGTCCAGAGCTCATTAAAGCTGTCAGGAGTCTTTGCATTGCTTCAGCCGGCTGCCGTGTGCATTGCAAGTGGGTGCCACCGTTGCTGAAGCACGATCGCGGTACATCACCACATCCAGCAACCAGACTTCCCAGAGCAAAAGCTTTAGGGTGTTTGGGGTTTTTTTTTTTGCTCTGGCTGATACTTTTTATGGAATTACTCAAGGTCCAGGTTGTAGTTCTGTAATTGCACAGGGCTGTCATCCTCATAAATATTAAACACCGCTGCCAAGTGAAACTGCAGCTCCTTTTATTGCACAAAGCGATGGATATCCCAGCTGAAACCATTCTGCTTCCTTGCTGGTGCCTGCTGAAAAGTGACTGTGGTTCAAAATATTTATCGATGCTTTGTTGTATTGGGAGAATGCTCAGTGACAGATGGACACTCTCTTTAAAACCTCAACGTATGCAAATCTCCATACAAAAGAACCCAGGATGTTTTTAATATCACACACTTGCCTCAGGACATGTTTTTAAATCCCCACTTACCAAGGGCCCTGGCTTTTTATCAGTCAAACGCCTTAAGCACTATGTCAATGTGGACATCTGGCCGCGTGTTTAAAAAATTTTTTATTTGCTAAAATATTTAGTGATGTGACAGGGGTTTTAACTGGGGACATCAGGTCTAATGGCATATGTTTCAACCCAACTGCTCAGAGAGGAAAAACTAACGAGGTAGCCATTTGGGGCAGTTTACCATTTGGTGTGTAGTAAGCCAAAAAAATAAAAGGGAGAGGACCAAAACCAGGGATTATTCCCAACTAGTGCAGGGGCGTAAAGAATTGGGGTTAAATACACTGAAATAGCTCATTGGGATTATTCTGATTCCTCTCCATCACTCTGACGTGCAAGAGGAAGTCTCGTAAGGATGTGTGTGGGTTTTAAGAGCTTCTCCCTCATTTTCCGGCTGTTGAGGTTGACCAAGGAGACTGACATGAACTGTTCCCGCGTGGGAGCCTGAGCAGCAGTGATAAGGGGGTTGGGACTGGTGGGAATGGGTGGGACAAGATTGCCAAGGAGTAAATAAATGAAAAATAACAGACAGAAGTGTCGTGAGTCTTTCAAGTTTCTTTCAGACCTCTTACACTGAGCATTGAGCTACTCAGCAGTGACAATTCCCACCCAACACCATCTGGAGAGCGAGTCTCAAAGTTTCCCACAGGTTTTGGTACCCCATCAGCACCCAGACCATGAAAAGGAGTTGCGATCGCGGCAATACCAAGCATTGACCTTTCTTTGGTCCAACTATTCCTGGCAAGTACTCTTCAAGGAGACCGCCAAGTTGGGCATTGAACAGAAGGTATTGAACAAAACTCAACATCCTACAGCAAACGGTGTCAGGGTTATTCACTGGACTCTCCCGGGGCAACGAGTGCTAACGCAGCACCCCAGCCTGGTGCCAGAAGCCCTTTTGCTTCCAGAACAGCCATCTTTTAGCTATAAAAATTGGATATGCAAAAGTGATTTCCAGCCTACTATGCACGGATGTGCCATGGCATGTTTTGTAAAAGCGGGAGCATCAGCTAATTGTTACTCACCTGCTAGAGCTAGTCTGTTCTCAATTAACACCCCTATTATTAGTAAGTCACCACATGTGAATTGAAACATTAGGCATGTTTGCCTTCTGCATGGGCAACCAGGCAGCCTGAATTGCTTAGAGAAATCCAGGCTTCCTCACCTCAGTGCTAATGCTAAATCCAAGGATAATGATTTTACAGGGCCGTTAACCGTTTTGTTGCTGTCATTTCAAAAGGAGCTGATGTGACGCTGCTGCTGCTAAATGAGCTCAGGAAGGAAGAAAGTAATGTGGGTCACATCACTGTTGTCATGTTTGATGGTAGGGATTGAAGAATCACTTCATTTGAGGGCAAAAGTTTCCTCTTCCTTCATTCAAGGAGAAAAATCAACCAGAAGAACCAACCCACCGTCTGACCCTTTGTCTTGTATATATGTGATACCTGCATTTTATGCCACTGCATTATTCATGTTTACATTTGATTAACTAAGACCCCTTGGGGTTTAATGGTATTCGGTGCAGCTGCAGATATGTCAGCGTGCCACAGAGTTTCAGGTCAATATGTTAGAATAAATGAGGCCACTTCCTCTTAAAATAAAGTGCTGCCTCTTGTACGGGCTGGCGAATGTTGCAGCGGTCTATTTCTGTTGCAAAATTAATGAGAAGTTAAATTTGGTGGAAGAACTGCATATTACAATGCAATGTGATGATGTAAGGCTAATGAACAGTGAAATCAATGAATTTCAGCTCATTTACACAGAAAAGGCCAAACTGTGCTGGAGCCAAGCTCCATCCATATTGGCATCCTGTCTCCAACGGTGACCAGAACTCTGCTGAAGGTCCAACAACCCCCAAAATGCTGATTTGGTAAAGCCAGGTGATGCAAAGCTGGTGTGAAATCTGAACACACCACCACCAGAAATAGGTTTGAATCCTGGAGCGCAAGGTTCTTGTCTCTTCCAAAGTGCTGTTTAATGTGATCATTGAGGGAAAAAAACGTGATTTAAATGGAGTTTATTAAAACTGTTTTGACCTGGGAGGTACATAGATATTACAGGGAAGCCTGAAAGGTCTGACAGGAGATACCCGGACCCTTATCTGGCACTTCTTGTGCCTGTAGAAAAGGGAGGGTTTTACAGGGATGAACCAGCAGAAGACAACTGCCTGGAGAGCCGGTCCCTGCTCCACGTGGTCCCCATGGTCCTCCAGGCACCTTCTGGGTTTGGTGCCTACCACTGCGGACTTCCCAGTTCTGCATCTGCTCTGCCCTGGGAGAGAAAGATTTCGACTTGCCCCCTTTTCTCTTCTGGAACGAGGCAAAACCTCAGGTCTAGATCCAAGGCATATGGAAAGAGTGAGACACCATGGTAGGCATCAAGTGCTATGCTAGTTCTGCTGCTTATTTTCCAAATGAGAAGATGATATAGCTCTCCTAGAGTTAAAGCTTTTTAGCTAACCCCTAAATTACTTCTTTTTTTAAATAAAAAGTTATTTTTTTCCAGCATATCTTACTTTCTTTGTGTCATGTGCTTGTATTCACTGCATTTCTCCTGAGAGCAGCTGGTCACTCTATTTCTATGAAGTATTAATATCCCACCAGTGATATTTATGTACCCAGATCTTTTTTTTTTTTTTTACCTTTAGATGTTCAACAGCATGAATATTCTTATTTTTTATTTAAAACTAATTTGGAGTTCTCGCTCTCTAAGGGGTTTCTAATCACCAAAAAGTGCCCGAGGCTAAAACTGATTGACAGGAAAACGTTGTGGCTTCTGAAAAGTAAATTGGCTATTGACAGAGCAGTATACAAAGGAAAATGCTAAATGCTTATTATTTATGAGCTATTAGGGAAAATGTTATTAGCATCTGTTTCCCACATGGGCAAAAACACCTGTCAGACATCAGGAAACTATAAAACGATGCACAGCTAATAGTTACTTTGTTTAAAAAGTCATTAAAATTGAATGTCAGCTAAAACTTAGGAAAACATTATTCTTCAAACAACTTTTAATCTCGCTGTTCAAAAACAAAAAAAAAAAAAGAAAGAAAAAAAAGAAAAGACCTTGCCACATTTTGATTTCTGGGAGCAGAAAGGAAGAAGACGTTTGATTTGAAAGTGATGAGGCGACTTCTGGTACACAACAAACAAGGTATTAAAAAAAAAACCAGAGGAAAAAAGGGACAGGTTGGCTCCCCTCCTGGAGTTGTACAACAGAGGGAAAGCAGAGCAAGGTCAGGCATTTACATGGGTTTTCAGCGCGCGTCGCGGGGATGTTTGGATTTCACTTAAACCTGTAAATAAGATACGTCTATCTTTCTCCTGCCATGACGCTCTTCCCAGGCGGAGCTAAAGCACAGAGCAGCGTTGGCTTGGCTCCAGAGCCAGCTTCGGCATCGGCCACAGACCGGGCTGTTGGCATCCCCTGGCTGGGGGCAGGAGCCGTTGGGTGGCCTTCCTGCAACGATACCAATTATCTTAACGAGTTGCACCTAATAGACTGACTAATGGTAGACTCCAAGGTGGGAGAAACCTCACAAGCGTCATCAGACCTGAATCGCAGTCGCCATGAGGCAAGGCCAAACTCTGCTCTGCACAGGGTGGGTCATGTCCAGGTTGAATTTTCTTGCTGTGTCTGCAAATAAAAAGGGAAATTGTGGCCAATCTGTCTCGTGGAGACCAGCCACACTCCTTTCCCCCAGTCTGCGTTGCATCTGAACAGGGATTTGAGTGTATTTTGATGAATTTTCCAGTTGCGAAGAGCTGTGTCTATAAACACCCCGAGCACCTCTCTGCCCTACAGCAAGGAAGGGGATAAGGCTGGGATGATCCAGGCATTTCATGCTCAGTATATTTAGGTTTGCTCTATCAAGACTGACCCTAAATCAGGATTTATTGTTGGAACTGTTGAAGAAAATGAAGATTCCTTTAGGGTTTTTTCTGCTAAGGTGAATCCAGCCAGCATTACAGATCAGGTAACTCGGAAACAAGAGAGTTTGATTCTTATCTTTACGAAAGCCATAGCACCTTTTGCTGTTCTATGTGCCACCAAAATTTATTTACCTCGGGAGCCATTTTCCTTTTTAAAATTCATATATGATTTTTCAAGCAGCCTTATTCAGGAGGCAAACCTGATCTCCGTGTTTTATACACAGCTGAGCACACCACCAGCATTTTAACAATCATGTAAGCAATCATGGTAAAACCAAAAGCTTTTTTTGACACACGTTGTGATGGCACTTTTCCCTCCGGCTTGGTCGCAACTGTAGCACAGGTTGTGAAACCAAACCCAGGGGGTCTTGAATGGATGTAGGGCCTAAAGGTGAAAATATGCTTAAAATGTGTTGTTCTTAGTGTCTGAGCGAGCGTAACAGCAAAATGGACGCACATAAGCCTTAGTGGTGAGCAGAAACATGGTCCATCTTCCCACAATTACACAAAATACCTGCTGTTGCAAAGTAAACAAATCATTTGTGTCTGTACAAATTAAATTCCCACCCGGGTAGGAATTTCATACCTGGAATTTTACTTTGGGAAATAGAAAAAAAAAAATCTTTAAAACAATCCCTCACCCCAAAGTCACCCTTGGTTTTACTCATGGTAAATGGGATCTTACTGATTCAGGAGACAAGGACAAACCCAGTGTGACACCAGTAAAAATGCCAGAGAAATATAATATAAAATATTGCTTGTCTATTTAAATTATTTAATGTTATTAACATTAATTACCATACTCGGATACCCTGACTGATTCACACATTTTCCCTCCCCCAACTTCTCCTCCAAAGTTTAACTCTGAATTTCAACATCTGCTTGTTTTCTTCATTCATTTCCTTAGGGCAGCAGAAGGGATTTGGCAGACAGTATCTCGCCATCCCAGTCCACTTTGCTCCAAACTTTACTTCCTTGGCATCCCCTTCTTTTGCACCACAGCCACCAAGTTCTCGGTGTGTGTCCCAGTTTCCAGCTATCACATCCATGGGGGGGTCTGGAAGGGTTTGGCTTGTGCCAAGACCCAGGGTGGGCTCAGTTAGTGCCGTTGGGTATCAGGGACTCGGAGGTCTCTCTGCACCCTCTCCAATGAGGCTAAAGAGCTACTTGAGGAGTTTAGCACTCTAGTGCAATAAGAAGGTCATATTTTAGTATAAATAGTAGTATAAATTACCTTCACCTGGTGAAACTATTGGCTTTTATGACTAATTTTAACAGAATATCTTCTGTAGACCATAAATTGAGACAACGTCTAGTCTGCTCAAGGGAAACGGCATCCTCGGTCACGCAATGGACCAAGGGATCTGCCCATGCGCCTGGTGGGGTTGGCTGTCCCTGAGACACGCTGGCAATCTAACGGCAGGGTAAAGGATGCCTCACCCAAGACCTTCTGAAAATGGCCAGGTGGGGAGGCAGAAGATGCTCTTAGTTAATTATTAAATTAATTTCTGGGGTTGGTTAAAGACACAATTACACTGTTGACATTTCAGCAGCACAGGGCAAAGCGGTGACTTTCCAACTGGCATCATTAGCTGGGAGAGGCAGATGTGTTTTCCAAAATCTGTGTTGGCCTGACCCGCACCTCAGCTGCCTTCAGAAAGACGTGGGGCTGCCTCTTGCCCTTCGCACCTTCTCTCCTAGGGATCTCAGCAGCAGCGACCGCCTCTGCCTTGTCCAATCCTCCAGGCAGGAGCCCTCCTGGGTGGGTACTTCAATATCGGGCTGGAGCCGCCTTTGATGTGACATTTTCTCTTTGAAATGCAATGTCTCACTCATCCAATCCTCATCACATTTGGGAAGCTTCTCTTCAGTCTTTCAGATCGGGATGTCAGGGGAGTAGAGTTTATTTTTGAAAGGGGCCAGTTTGAAGTTTTGTGTTTTTAAAATATAAATGCTTTTTTGATCAAAATGTAAAGGAACCCTTTTGGTGGTTGTTTCTGGTTGGGTTGAGGTTTTATTGTTTTGTGAGGGTTTTTTTCTTGAGACTGTGAATAGCTCTCGGGCACCTTGGATCTGTTTTCCTAAACTTTCCCTTGATGTTCATTGTGTAGTCCGTATATTTCAAACCTCCAAATTGTCTTTCCGTCTATGCGTGGGATCACTCCAGAAAGAGCTGTACTAAAGCCAACAGAAACCAACGCTGTGCCCACTCCAGTCCCGGGGAATAAATCCTAACCAGCAGAATATGCAAAGACCAAAATCTGCTGTAATTTATCCCATCTGGCTCATTGAAATGATCCTCTCCAACCCCTGTGCCCGTCTCAGGAGTGACGGGTACTTTCTGCCCGAGCAGCCACCGTGACGGACGGGAGCTGTGCTCGAGCTGCTCCAAATTCCCCCAAACCCGCATTTTCCCTCGGTCAGACACGAATGTGGCCGCTGTGTCAAGCACGGTGCAGGGCGGCTTCCAGCAACTCCCTGGGTGCAAAGACGCAGTTTGCTTGGACCCGGCTTTACGCAGGGATCCTGCAAGCGCAGCTGCTGCTCCTCACCTGGCCGGGAGCCGGGAACCACGCTCCGGGCACGGCAGCGGCGGGGATTTAACTTTGAAACGACTCGCACTCAGCCTGTTTTTCCCCACGCTAACCTTTCCTCCTCCCAGTCTTGAAAGTTAGAAACATCTTTTGTATTCCAGAGGCCAAAGGGCCAAACTTGCCTTTAATTAAAATGCATATTCTTTAATTAAAGGCCCCATAACACATGAAGGGCATTCATTGAAATACGATGTGTGACATAGTCATTACCCTGCTGTTAATTACTAATTAATGAAGCTATTTCAATTAATAGCTTCCCCACTGTCACTCTGGCTTTGACAGGGCTCCGTGCTGAGAAGCCGTAGTGGAATCACAGGCGATCGTAACTCCTGGAACAGCACCAAAAGGCATCAGCTGAATATTCATGTCGGACGACGTTAACACTTTTCAATTAAACATAATAAAGTAAAAGCTCCGTCAAAAGTGTATATCAAACATGCGTCAGCCTTTCCCTCTCCCCCTGTTCTCTTCCAGCTTGTCAAAAATAACTAGAAAGAAGTAGGAAAAAAAAAAAAGTGGGTTTTTTCCTTTCCTTTTGACACTTCAGACTGGAGCATCGTTTATCAAGCAAGCGGGGCTGCTGCACGGGGGGAAGATTTCCAAGGAGCCCAGGCTGCGGTTCTAGCACCCGGCTCTTTTCTCTCCGAGGACTGAGCGTTGCATCGCTCTCCTGTTTTCTCTCCCTTTCCTACAGTGAAACCGCAGTGGGGACAGGTCCTCAGGTGGCTTCCCGGCCCTGTGCAAATGTCTGGGAGCTCAGGAGCAACATTTATAATTTCCACAGTTAAAGGAATCGCTTCCCAAGTGCAGGTTTTAATTACTGAGCTGCGCCGCCAGAGAGGCTGCTGCTAAGGGCTGGTATAAGGAACAGTGTGAAAGAAGCTATTTTGCAGTTGACGGTAAGTTATATCAGTCCTAAAAAACGCAAAGCTGCGATGCGCTCTCTCGGGCACCATCTGGTTGAAGTTTTCCATTTGAAACACTTGGACAACAAAACTAAGAGAAATTCCTGTGGAGTATATCCATATTGAACCCCAAATGTTTTATTTTAAGAGCTTTTTTTTTCAGGCAGACCTTGGGTGGGGGGGGGGAATCTTTTAGAGAGAAAACATTATTTAGAGAAAGCCAGAAATTGGGAGAAAAGGAAGCTACTGTCCATCTATCCCTATTGTTTAGGTACACAGAGGGACAGAGAAGTTGCAGAAAGAAAAAAAGATGGTGACCTGGTGTGGGATACTTCTGCTCTGGGGACAGGGAAGGGAGATGGAGATTCCTGTGATTCCTGTGGAAAAAAGGAGGAAAGCAAGAGGGACCACAAGGAGATGTTTTAATCCATGTCCCAATTTGAAGTTTCTATCTGAAGCCAAGCAAGACAATACTCATTACATCACTTGTTGGTAATGCATTGCTGAGGCATTAGCTAACAGCACATCATGTGATGGGACTAATAAATAAATCATGTGTTTTCTGTTTATTCTTTGTGTCAGGTCATGTTTCTGCATTTCAGCGTCCCAAGTAGAGCTGTGGCACACAGGGTAATGTCCTTACTGCCCAGAGCTGAACATCACCTGGAAAAATTATTCCTCCAAATCCCTGGTGGCTCTAAGAAAATGCAAATCCATTTGCTATGCTTGTAGTTTGGTAATGGTAATGGAATAAAATGGTTTATCAGCCCTGGCTGGAGGGATCCAAGCTTTTGCTGAGGAAATTTTGTGTGTGCTAAGGGCCATCCCCCAGCGGAGCTGCGGGGATGCGGATGCAGCCGCTGGGATGATGCTGCTCAGGAGATGGGCAAAACGTCAACCAAGTATTTTGCCCTTGCACTTCCAACTCTTGCTTTGCTCTCTCCAGATTATCTAACAGGGCTGGTGTCATCCGTACGAATGTGCCTAGAGGCCCTGGGTAGAAACCTCTGCTTCATAAACATCATCCCTGAGAGGCAGATGAAAGCAGGGAGACAAACGCGTTGCGAGGAGGGGTAATCTGGTGTTGTAAGGCTCAGGGACGGGCTATCTTCTCAGAAGTGGTGATCTACATCAGGAAAAATTCCTCAACAGTAAAATGAGTCACATTGATGCAAGAAACAATGTGAAAGCAGAAGGACACAAAATTCGGTATTTAGGAATACCCCCAAAGTTGGCTAGATAGCCTCACCTACAGAAACTCCCCTGAAAATTTTTCCCTCTCTCCATGTACATCCCTCTCCACTGTGACCTTCCCACCCCAACCACTTCCCACACAAGCTGCAATCCCAGCCTCTGGACCAGCTCTTTGCTTCTTCAGAGTGGGTCAGGAGTTGAAACCCCCCATTCCCATCTCCTGCTCCGAATGCCAGTACCCATCTCGGGTGAGTGAAGCTCCTTCTAACATGACCCTTCAGCTCTGCCAGGTTTTCCCACCCCCTTACAGAGCCAGGCAATGACCCTCCTTCCTTCCCCATCCTTACAGACATCTAGATGATTTTCTCTGACACTTCAGGATTTCCTGCTCTGGTCCTAGACTGAGACTGGAAGCAAACACCAAACCATCTCTTGAAACCAAGCGTTTCGGACTCTCAGAAAAGTGTAGCTACAGCACCCAGCGCCTTCCTCGGTTTGGAGGGCAGTATAACAGCAAAGACCCTCTCCTTCTCTGAAGGAGCTGCCAGATGTGCTGACGATAGGGCAGGACAACTTGACTGCGGGTGCTAGTCCCCAGTTTGCTTTCTAACACTTATTCTGCCTTACAGCAGCGTTGCTTGCAAACCTTGGACCATTCCAGAGTACAATCAGATGAAGCAGTCAATACCCAGAATAAAATTTGCAGGGATGGATAGGCAGTCCTTCTGAGTGCTTTCTTTTGCCCTCCTTGCTATAATCTGATTTTTTTTTTTATTCCTTACGGCCATTACCAGACCAAGCCCTGCTGAAGCCGAGCTCAAGGGGAGCCCAGCTGATCTGTCCAAGCATGACTGAGGACTAATCACTTTTTGTCCGGCTGGGTGACATCTAAAGGCTGGTCTCCGAGGTCTCAATTAGGATTCAGGGCTGACTCGCCTCCACCTCTCCTGGGAAGAGGCTTTGCCTCTTCTGCTCAATTATACACTGTGTCTCCTCCATGTGCAAGACAGTCCAGGAGGGAGGGAGCTTTACCTCTACTTTAGTTGTTAACCTCTGAAGCATAATTCAGAGCCACACATTGCTATAAAGGCTTCACAGATTGCTCTTATAACGTAATAGGCCCTTGATCTGCCACGTTTGTGCAGGGCATGGAGGTCAAATTAATTAATTGGACAGGCCCCTATTTCGTTTGAGTGCTGTGCCCCTCTCTGAGAGAGTGCTGTTGGTGGCAAGTGATGCTACAGGGATTAGTGTCTGACTTCCCTGGTGCTGGTTGTGTTTTCTGTGTCTGTCTGATATGTGTTTCGCTTTATTCTTTATTATTAGCAAAGAAAAGGCAGAATTCACATAAAACACATTTCATATATTTACATGGGAAATGCTGGTGTTACACAAGATCCTGAAGCTCAAACGCCAGTGCTGTGAACTTCTGCGGTCTGCCTCTTGCCGTTACAGATGCTCCTCCTTGCCTGCAAAAGCAAAAACCGTTTCGGGATATGTTGAGAGAAGTATCGGCTGAGATCAGAGATGCCCTTCCCTGGAAATATTAATCCACCAAACACGGATGAATCTCCTGGAATAATCCTCTCTAATGCACGTTCAGGAAATCAATTCAGTGCTTTATTCTTTAATCCAGAAATCTCCAAGGAGGAGGAGGAGGAGGAGGAGGAGGAGGAGGAGGAGGAGGGAGAGCATGAACAGACACCATCAGAAGAGGATAAAAATTGGCACTGCATTTAAGAAAAAGAAAGAAAACAGTGTCGTTACTGAGAGTGGTGACATGTTCTTACCAGCCCAGTGGTGAAGATTCTCCTACAAACTCTGAAGCCCTGAGCAATGCCAAAATATGCCATTTCTTACTTATGCTTCAGTTTTTGGCTCTACAGAAAAGCGTAGGTGCTAAAGCGAAACCCCTCTGGGTTTCTAGTGGTCTGGGACACTCCCGGAGGCAGATGCCTTATGTGAGCTGTCAGCCTTACCCCCCTCTCAATCTGAACGGCAAAACCAACTAGCAATACCCCAAACTGCTTTACCTCGGTGTTACATTTACAAGCCAGATTTTCATGTGTCTACTCCGTGTGTGTTTTAACTGCGACACTGCGCACAGACACAACCCACACAGGCAGGTCTCAGCCAGGCTAACTACCACGGCAAATTCGGCATATAATTGCGTGTGTATTAGCATATCTGGGTTTGAAACACCAATGAATCTGGTTCAGTTTCCATCCCGAACAGCTTTATCCATATCCTTTAAACCTGTGGGTAATACATCTTAATGATGCTTTTTCAGGCATGGTTTCTATCCTAAACCCTTTAAAATACAGCTGGTTCCAGGCATGTTTATCTTTTAGCTCTCCCAAGCGGTTCCCATTTTTCAACCCCAAGCTATTACGAAGGATTTCCAAAACCTGCCACGAAGAGTTTGTCCATCTCAAGGCTCTGTCTCTGTTCCTGGATTTCAGTAATTTTATCCTAACTCGAATCAAAAATATACGGTGTATTTCTGAAAATATTAAAATGACCTGAGGGTGCTGAGAGAGATGACCTGGTATTTGATAGAGCTCAAAGGATGAAAAGCTGCATCCAGGGTTTGGCGACATAAAGGCTAAAGATTTTCCCTCAGCTCATCACAGAGCTATGAGCCAGGAAAAAAACCGGGTTTGGAGGTGAATCAAAATTTCCCCGTAGTTTTTAATCCCCCAAAAGTGCATCACTTAACTAAGCAATGAGTTAAATTTGAATATTGTACTCCCAGCACAAAATCCCCGGAAAATAGGTTCCCCCTTGAAAAGGTTTGTCATGGTCCCGGGATCCGAACCTTTTTGTCCAGGTGCAGAACAGTCCATCTCCCACCGGCGCGGGATCTCCTGGAAGGACAGCCCAGGGCTGTGCAAACATTTCTCAGGTCACCCACTTTGTTGCAACACGTGTCCTACTTAGAGGTTTCTGTACGATGAAATTGCAAGGGTGGAGGTTTTATTCTGAGCTCTTGCTGGTCCAGGTGGCTCCTGCAGTGGGAACTGCAGCCTCCAGCCCTTGTCAAGGCACAATTGGGCCCCAGATGGGCTGAAATAAAATGAAATAAACCAGATCACAATAAATTACTCATCTGAATACCTCGTCTCTGATATCTGATTATGCTCTTGCTGATAATACTATTTGTTTGAGGGGTTATTTTGCTAAATTACCAGTAAATAACCCGGGTCTGGGGTGCAGAGGAGGAGGGCACATCCTCCCCTGAGCCTGGGATGTGTGGGGGCCTCGTCTGCTCCCCCAAACTGGCTCAGGGGGCTCACGGAGAGGGGCTGGGAGAGGGATGGACCGCAGGATGGAGGAGCCGGAGGGAGGATGCTGGAGGAGGTGGAGTGGAGCTGCAAGCACTGAGGAGCAGCTTGGCTGGAGCAGCAAAACCACACGAAGGTGACTGCAGCTGGGAGACTGGTGATGCCGGGTTTACAGGCACAAGTCATCGCTTGGCTCGTTTGGGGCAAAACAAGAGCAAAACATAGAAAAGACACCTGGGACCAGCCAAGGTTTGCACCAGCTCCGGGCATCTGAAGGGATGAGGATGAGTCTCATGAAAGCGCTCACCTCACTCGTAACTCACGCAGGTGCACAGGAGAGATTGTAAATGAGTGGGGTTGTATGAGACTTGGTAGGAGAGGGGGAAAAAAACAATATGAAAAGAATTTAACAGCTGCAACGAGCCTAAATGGTTGCACAGGAAAATCCCCTGTCAACCACAAATGGTTTGCCTTTAATGAGAATGCAGGACATGCGTGAGTAGGTTGCTAATTCTTTGTGTAAAATCCTACCGATAATTGCTACACATGTACCTTTCCATTGCCTCCCATGGAAGTGGGATTTTTTTTTTTTCCTTTGGAGCTGAAATTAAAAACAATTTATTAGAGAATAATTAATGCCAAAGTGCCAGGGGATTGTGCCCAGCGCTGCACTCGGAAGAACAAGAGCGAGTCACCAGTAAATTGGTAGTTGTACAGGGCAGGGGAAAGCAATTTGGGAAAGGTTTCAAAAGATCAGCCAAAGCTTTTCTGGCAGCTACTTCCTCAGTCAAATCATTAATTTTTGTTAATCCTTTGCAAAAATCTGGTGATTTGGGAACAAAATTTTACAAGTATTTCAGTATTGGCACTAGGAGGCCAAATCCTGTTACTGGATAATGGGACTTTGGCCTCCCAGGAGCAGAGACACTTTGGAAGATGTGGATTTATATGGGGGTTTCTCCTCTTATTGGATTAAGACCTACCCCACCTTTAATCCTGCACCGGGAACTGTGTAAGCAGGGAGCTATACCAGTTGGGAAACCAACTGGAGCATAAAACCCCAGTTACCGCTCCTGTGGCTGACGGTCACGCTGTGATTTTGGGTTATTCCCGTGACTCTCTGCTGATGGAGCTCGGCTGTCCTGGCTCACGCCGTGTCCCCAGCGCTGCTGCGGGGCTGTCGGATGGGGCAGCCTGGCTCAAGGCAATGCCCTGAGGGGCTCCCTGCTCAGAGACACCCCCAAAAACTGCGAGCCAAGAGCACCGGTATTTCAGAGATGTTTTGGTAGAGGAGAAAAGGTCTTTTTTAAAATCAAGTTGTACTTGTGGGAACTCAGATTGGTTTTCGTGTGTTTTTCAGGCTACCTGCCCTGAGGACAGTTACAGACAAAACCAGGAAAATTATTTTGAAGAAAGAAACAAACCAGAGATGAAAAATTGTCAGGAACTTGATGCCCTGGACTGCAACTCTCTGCCATTACCCCCCCAACCCCCCATTTTTAATTACAAGCAGTCAAACAGTAAAGACCTTAATGGACATCTTAATTATTGCATTAAAGTTTGAAATGGAAAATTCCTCATTACGTGCCATGCAGTAGGTCACGGCTGCAATAAACGGTGATATTTTGCTTGTTACAGTGCTGGGTGCCCTTTGCAGAACGGTGGTGTCTTTGGGGCGTGTCCCAGCCCCGGGGAGCTGGCAGGTGGATGTTAGATCAGGTCTCTGCTGTGAGAGCATCTGCTTGTGTTTTCAAAGCGAAAGTATCAGCGAGAAGTGCTCTTTGCTATTTCTTTTCTCCTCCAAAGAGTGCTATTTTTCTCCCGTGTTTTGCTTTCCATCTGCTTGAATGCGTTTATTGATTTAGTGTTAGGCAAACTGCAATAAACCAGTATCCTTCCAATGCTCTAGAGCCAGCTATTGAATATGCCCCAAACAATTTAAATACAAACTGACCCATCAATTCCAGCCCACAGCAGCAACACAACGTACCTCTGAGTAATCGGCCTTTAAGCCCGGTCCCAGGTTCCCTGTCCCTTTTGCACCGTACCCATCCCTGCTTGCTCCGGGCAGGCTGGAAAGCTGGGATCCAGCCTGCCAGGCAGGGTAGCCCTGGGATACGGACAATTTAAGGAACGTAGCAGAGCTCATTCTTTTCTCTCAGGCTTTACACAGTTGCAGGATACCATGAAGAAGAACAGGGCAGGGTTTAAGGTGGGTCTGTGGCTTCTTAGAGCTTTTCAGGTCAAAATAGCTCAAGCGTGTGTGTCAGAGATTGTCTATACCTTTATAAGGGGAGCAAAAAGACAGGAAAAGTTGAGGATAACTTGCATTCTGCTAAATTATCTTCAGCATCGATTTCATACCACAAAGTTTCATGTTGTTTTTTTCTGAGCACATTGAGGAGAAAATTAGTGGACTCTGCAGTCCTTAAAGATATTTTCTTGATTACACGACCCTACAGATGAGGTTTTGAAATTCCTTTTGCGGCTATTTCTCCTTTTAAAATGTACTCCCAAACTGTTGCTTACCGCCCTCCCCCCAGTAAGGGTACAGGTGCCCAAGGGGCACATGAGGAGGGAAAGCAAACCCTGGGACAGCAGGTCCTGGGACACCCCGACACAGGCTCTGGCACTGACAGCCACCACCCAGGGCTGCTCCGCGGTGGGACCAGGCTCCGCTCACTGCCCAGCTGTGCCAGCTGTGCCAGCCAAACCACCCACGCCAGCCATAATCAGCCATACCATCCGTGCCAGCTGTGCCAGCTGTGCCAGGGCTGGGCTCAGCAGCTCTCGGCCGGCCAGGAGCTGCCACATCCCAAATCTAACAGCTCCCTCTGTTGGCATCTGCTCGAACCTATCAGCCAGGACGCAGAAAAGTTGGCAATGTATTTATTTAATTTTTTTAGCACAGTCTCCAGGTGGAAGGGAATCTGTCCCACCTCACCGAGGGCTTGTTTCGTTTGTGTTATTGCTCTAATGACTGATACGGGACCGTGTGCCCTGGTGCTGCACTGACCACGGCTCTGCTGAAGACAGCTTTTCAGTCATTTTTCCAAAATAAGTGGGAAGATGTAGCTGGATGTGCTCTGTGGTCCGACGTACGAGTACACACAAGGTTGCTGTGAAAATCTGCCAACCCAGATATTCCCCCAGCACAGCCTCCCCGTCCTCTCGCACCAGCCCTGAGCAGTTAATCACACTAAATATACTTGAGCTCTGTCTGATCACGCAAATTAGCACCTCCGCATTCAAAGGAAAATCAGACAGTGCGCAAATGATTCGCTGCCTTTATTTTTTTAGGTCCTTCCCTAACAAAAACTCTCAGACAGCAAGCTTTGGCAAGGTTGCTTAAACAAATAGTAGTACAGCTATGTAAGGTGGCTTCAATACTTCACCAAAGAGGTATGGACATAATGAAACCTAAGCCTCAAATGTACTTCAAATATTTAACTCATTAGACAGTTTACTGAGACATATAATCCAGACAGCCCACCGAAGCGTTAGCTGGATTTACAAAAAAGGCACAGCCAGCAACGCTGACTTTCCTGTGAAGATCTTTTAGTTCCAAATTTCCCGGCTTGCAGAGCCAAGGGGTGGCTGAACTGCCTGGTTTCAATGCGAGGGATTTAAACTCATCAACTCTTCCACAAGAAATGCTGCGACCAGCAAAGAGAACCAGAATTCACTCCTTGTGCTCCTGACCTGCAACGCCGAACAGCCGGGGGAAAAAAAAAACCCAAATCCACCATTTTCCTGCGTCACTATAGAAAAGGCTGTGCAAACAATCTGCTCGGACTGGATGAGGGACAAGAGAGATGGCAGAGATGGCTGCACGGCCTCGGGCCTCTCCGGCAAGCCTGGTTTGCGTTTGCTGTGTGTGCCCTCCCCGTTTTACTCGCTGGGTTTAAAACACTTCCCAGCAGCGCTCCTGTGTCCCGGCTCTGCGGCACGGCAGCGCCCCAGATACAGGGTTGGTAGCAGCCAGCCTTTTAGAGACAAAAGCACAAAAGGAGAAAAAAAAATTACTTTCTTAGCTCCTTGGCCCCCAGTCAGGCCACACTGATCCCATATTCTCTTGCGAAGACATCAGGCAATGCATCTTTATCTCTTAATACCTCCAATAAGTAGCTCAGCTTAGCTGAGTAGCACCCATTAATGCCTCTGCAATTAAAAGGCTGTCAGTATTTTCACTGCAGACCCAGTCAGTCACAAATTTAACACGGTTCCCACATAGCTTCAGAGAAGAAATTTGGCCAAAATAAAAGGAGAAGCAAGGAATTTTTTTTTTTTTTTTCAAGGGCAATGAATGAGAACCTACAGCTTTCCTGCACAGCGAGGTCCCTTGGGAAATCTGCTCCCAAGTCTCAGCTGAAGTTTTCTGGTAAGCACTAGAGAAATCAAAGAGACCCTTTCAGGCTGCAAGCAAGGGGTGGGAGGAAAAGCAATGAATTGCTTTAATACGAAATGTCGCATTTAAAATAGCTCCTACAAAACCAGAAACTGTAGGCTGGTAAATCCTTTCCTTCTAGAAATACTGTGGGGTTTGGGGTTTGGTGGGAGTACCACTCAAAACAAGCATGCAGAATCAGGCCTCAAGTACATAAAATATAGAATTTGGTACTTAAATTTAAAAATATTTAGAAATAACTTAAGACATTCAGGCTCAGAGGCATGTACAGCTGAGTATTTCCCTCTCACACGGGGAACAGCAAGGATCCACACCCAGCACTAGGGATCCCCAATGCAGAAATTTGCTTTACGCTTAAAGGAGAAACAAAACCTGCTTGTTGCAAGCTCTTTGGAAAGTCTCTTGCACGCCTTTGAGAGCGTGTGGAGGACACGTCTAATGAAGCAGAAAGCAGCATTTGGGGGTATGGATCCATAGCACAGGAGGTGACCTCTTCTTCCTATACATTCATAGCACATGGCAAAACAGCTCCCGGGGGATTCCTCGGCTGCACCTACACCGCGAGGTCAGCCCAGCTAAGCCCGACCACGGGTGACTGCAGCTTTCCTCTGCTCTCACGTTGGAGGTAGTCTGCCTTGGCTCAGGGCTGGAGTAAAGCGACCCAGGAGAGGAGGGAGCCCTTGAGCTCTGCCCCGGAGCAGAGATGGGCTCAGCTGGTTTGGGCAGTCCGCTCCACAACCTTCTGGCTCAGCTCAAGCGCGGTGAAGGCAGTGTTGATGCAACCTCATGCCCCTGGGTCCGCAGCAGACATCCAGCCAGAAGACTTCCCCTGACGGGAAGCCTTGAATCCATCTCACAACCCGTTCTCTTGTACACCCGGCTTGTACCTGCCGAGCAGACTGCAAAATGAAGGCACGCGAGGGAGGGTTAAGGTCAGAGGTACATTCGTTTGGATGATTCCTTTCATCAGAAAGGATTCAGAACGCACGTGTCACATGGGAGCCAGGAGCCGGCCACCCTCGCTGCAGTCACGGGACGGCAGAGCATGGAGGGACCCGCTCCCGGCGGGGCAAAGCAGCTCCCCTCAGCCAGCGACTGCTCCAGGGCAGAGCGTGCAAACCGCGGCTCCTTCGGAGGCAAGCCGCTTTGGCCACACAGATATTTGTCCACTGGACACAGACTGGGGCAAACCGGTCACACGGGCTGTATCCTCACCGGAGGTGTTGAGCTGGGTGGCTCTACAGGCCATCAGCTATGCCCTGAGCAAAAAATGAACTCTAGCTTTCTTTTCACCCATGGGTTTCATTTGGACCCATTACCTGCTTGGTCTCAGTATATTTTTTTCCTGTTAAACGCCTAAAAAAAAAAAGAAAATGTTCTTTGGCACTTGTGCGACAATGACACGTAGACGTGACACTCTCCTGTCCTTCGGCTGCTCGCTGGACTCATCTCTACAGGTCCATATACGCAGAGTCTGTGTCCACCCTCTGGGCCTCTCCAAACATGAGGAATGCACAGAGGCCAATGCTGTTAACGGCAGCCACCAGGTTGAAAACAGAAATCCAGGAGCCAGTGGTTTCGATCAGGTGGCCAGCCAAGTACACGCAAATGACACCTGGGACAGGAGGGAAGAGAAAGAAATGCAAAGGCTCCGGGGCCAGATCCTGCCCACCTGCGAGGAGAGGACTCCCCAGGAAGGGATGAGCTGCAGGAGGTACCTTACCTAGGAGGGCTCCACCTGTATTCCCAACACCTGTAACGAAAAGAAAGAAATTGCGTATTCAAAACCCGCGGACGTGAGTGGCTTCATCCGACGCCCGGTCTGCGTGCCCAGCGGCACGCCTTGCTGACGGCGGGGACAACCACCCCTCGGCCTCATCCCCACCCCTTGGTGCAGGTGAGCATTTGGCAAACTGAAAGGCAGGTTCGTGCAGTTACCCGCCCCCAGCAATGGCAGGTGTATCACAGAAGGAAGCTGAGGCTGCAAATACGGAGTCGACTTTGCGCAGAGCTACTTCTGCTCAAGCCTCACTGCTGACGACCGCGTGTCCCCCCCACACACTGGCTCTCCAGCACAACCGAAACCCCGCCGGAACCCTTACCGAACAGTAAGCCAGCACACGAGGGGGCCAGATCCTGTACGTTTACTGAAATGCCACTAGTGAGAAACAGAGAGGGGAAAACGGCTGTTTTAATGGAATGCAACTGCTTTTTCATCGTTTACACGGTTTAGTTTGTCAAACAAAAGGAAGGGATCCCAGACAATAAATGGCACTGTCAGGAGAAAGGGGGAAAGGCTGGGAGTGAAGCAGCACAGCAGAGCACCAGCAGGAAAAGGATTCAACTCAAAGCACTCAGAGGGGCCAAAATGCAGTTCCCCTCCTGCTTCACCTCCCCAAACCCGCCTGGTCCAGCGTGCCCTCCAGTGCACGAAGCTTTTCCCCACACTAGAGGTTTGCTGGATCATTTCCAACCCAGCAGGCACAAAACTCCACCGGCCTCACGGGGACCAACACACGATGCTCAGCCAAGCGACAGCTCTTGCTCTGACAGTCGTGGCAGAGGCAGCCTCCTCTGAGACCCCGAAACGCCGAGCGTGGGATAAGAGCGCAGGGACACAGCTACTGTCGTTATCATTCTCCTTACCTGTGGTTAAAGGTCTGAAGTCCAACGGAGGCAGAGGCGAACACTATCGCTTTGCAAAAACTGGATGTCTGGCCCAGGCACAAAGCAAAAATGCTTGAGACACCGGAGCCAATGACCTGGAAGAAAGGGAAAATTAATACCACAGCACATTTTCTGTAAGGAAGAAAGCAACTCCTTTCACAGACAAACTATTCCCTCTTACAGTGGCAAGAGCTCGTAAGCACCAGGTGCTTCTCAAGCTTCTTTTTTCCCCACTGTCCTGCCTGCCTGTGTCAGAGGTCTGTCCGGAGGGAAGCGATGCTGCAGAGCAGAGAGGATACGCTGTGCTCTCACCCGGCTTTTCTATTTCTGCTCACCCTTGTATTGCTGTTTCCTAGTATCTAAGGGGTCATGTGGAGTGACAGCATATGGCTGGCCTTTCCCTGTGAAAGAAAACCTCTTTGGAGCGCTCACAAATCTCTGTGCTCGCCGTCACCATCGCTCTGTGCTCTGTTCCTCAGTCAGGGTTTTCCTCTGGGTTTCATTGCCCATACGCACTGACCGCCGGTCTATCTGCAAAGCTACAAACCCTTTCCTCCTTCCACCTAGAATCACCAACCCAGCTCCATAAAAGGTCTAATCTGCCATGCGAGCAGAGGTCAGGAGGTAGCTGCAGTGTCACTCCTGCGGCTTCAGCTCTCTTACCTGCATGAACTTACGAATGGTGATGGTTTTGTACCCTGGAAGAGAAAGGGAGAGTTGCAGTTAAGCCCAACCCACTGAGTTTCCTTGTTCTGCAGCCGGGAGACCACAGAGTGGATCTCAGACAGCCAGATTTCATCTCCAGGTGCACATTGTGGCTGAGATCAAAGGGAGCCTCAAATACATGGGTGGGATTCAGGCCATTGAGTATTTATCCTCTTTCATATCAGAACCTCACATTGTCTATTTGCTGGGTCTTCTTCTCCCTACAAGCCAGTCCACCTCCCCCCACCCAGGTCCTCTTTCCACATCACATAAAATAAGAGCTAAGGAAAAGCCAAAAGAGCTCTTACCTTGGTTGATTAAATGATCGGACAGAAATCCACTGAACAAGCTTGTTGGAATTGCAACCAGCCAGGGGACTACATTAAACACCCAACCCTGAAAGCAAGCAAAGATCAAGAGAGGTTTGCTGTCAGAGCTGGGTTTGTTTTCCAATTTTATTTGACAGTCTGTGATATCTGTAGAAAGGCGAAAAAAATGAAGCGATCGGGACTTCTTGCAGGATCTCTACCCACTTCGCACAGCAAGCTCTCAGCTACACCTTGCACCACTCCAAGGTCTCTAAGGCGGCAGGCGCATTACGGGGCTGTAGCATTTGTAGGTTTGTTGTCTCTCCTCCTGCCCCAGTGGCCCTGCCTCCGAGGGAGAGACAGAAAGCTCCGTCTGCTCTGGGAAAGAGGGATTAAACGTCGCAAAGTTTACTGTTCGGCAAGGTGACGTGGCAGAGAGCCACAGAGCCCTGGAAAGCAAGCTGCAGATTTTACTCTGCCCTGCGGGTCATCAGTAAAGCTGTCGGCAAAACCTCCGGCATCAGCTTCAACCTCATTAGCAGCGTTACTGTGAAGCTGAGGGAACGTAGCTGGATTTTCTAATGCCAGGATTAGGTAATATTATGGGTAGCAACACACTTTGGTCTATTTTCAATTAAGCGAGCTTGCACAGTTGTAATCACAGATGATTACCGGTCACCTGGATTACAGCTGCTGAGGCGTTTTTGCGCTCAGATCCCACAAGGAGCTGAAAGCAGGTTGGGCTGGGCTTCATCTCAGCTGGTTGAATCTACCCATCCATCCATCATCCCCAGCATCTCCCGCTTCACTCAGAGCCCCTCACCCCGTGGAGGCATCCCTCCCTTCCTCGCCCAGCTTCAGGACGCTCGGGAGGGCTGAATGATCTTGGGTCTGAATAATCCTGTTTCAGCTGCTCCTGGAAATCGTACCAGGGCCCATCTGCGTCTTTCAGTGCCTTTGAAACTTTGGGTCTTGGTCACTTTTGAAAATATTACCCCACAGGGCTTGTGGGGTAATACCTCTGGTGTCTGTAAACACCAGCTGGAGCCGCTCAGCAAGCCCATCCCAACACACGGAAGCCACCCTTGCCTCATCCCTCCGGCCCATCGCCCCGAGCAGCGTGAGCCAAAATCCTCCATTGCCTCCACCCAGGCGGACTGCAGGCAGCTGCCTAGGCAGCAGTGAAGGCAGCTCACCTGCAGAAAGGGCGTTTGACCAGTAGGTGACATAGGTTTCCCACATTAAAGATTATCGTCCATCCTTTAAGATCAAGCATCCTCAAGCACAGTTTTATTAAAATGTATGAAGCAATTATCAGATGCAGGAACGCTACGTAGAGCATCTGACATAAGGGCGCCGTGATGTAACGCTTAACAGAGAGTAAATTACTGCTGCACAAGCACATTACTCGAGGTGCACAGATCTCGTCACAACTATGTTTGCTGTTTTAATACATGATTTTAATATAAATATCAAGTATGCCATAAAGTGCCTTGCACATGTAATATGAAAAGGCATTTGTAAGGAGCAGGGCGGTAACAGCTCCTGACCCCGCAGGGAAGCCTCCCACCTCCTCCTGCCTCCCAGCCTGCTCTCACCAAGTCCCTCTGCCATCGTCTTCCTCCCTAACCAACCCCTGTCAGCCAGCACCCAGCACGACCTCATTTGCACGGAGACCGGCGATGCCGGCGTCTCAGAGCCAGCTTACCTTTGACTCGGGGAAAGTTTCCTTAAAGAAAGTTGGCAGCCAGGAAAGCAGAGTGAAAAACGTGCTGGCCGTACAAAGCTGAGCGATGATGACAGCCCTGAAAATACACAGCAGGGAGGGAAAAATCAGGAGTGACAGGTCACACTGGGTGGGAAAGAGGCACTCAAGCAACCCAGTATTTCAGTTCCTGGTCTATAAATAAATCCCTCACAGCGCTACAATTGCTTCCTGAGATTTTTTCATAGATAACTTCTCCTTTTGGCTTGCCACTTGTTCCTTCGCCGCCATCACCGCTCAGGACCTGACGTCAACCCCTGGGTTCAGGCGAGGTTAACTGCAGTGGCGATTGTGCGAGTGCGTTTCCCACCAGTCCCTTCCAGCGACGCAAGAGCTGTCCTGCTGCAAGAGGCACTGTCTGGGGTTTTCCAGGGATTTGTTATCAGCAGGTGCTCCGTGTTACTCAAGGCAGGAACGGGCTTGCTGCACTGCATCGCCCTCCTCCATGTCTTTAAACAGCACTTGGGATAAACTTCAGTACCAAATGTAGCATCCCAAAGGAAAAATGGCTATTAACAAGATGTTTTTCCAGCAATGAGAACACAGCCCGTGCCACCCAGTGCCCCCGAGCAGCACTTCTTAGGAGCCCATTACAAGCAGCATTTCTAACAAGAGCTGTGGAGAATATCCCGCCGGAGGAGCACACAACCTACACAGGGAGCGCACTGCGAAGGAGGAAGATTTGTCAGTAATATTCAAACCTGACATTCCTCCAGACAGAACAGAAACCGCCATTTATCACACTTACCTTTTTAGTTATTTATTTATACAGAAGGTATTGGAAAACCTGGTCATATTTCCCAAATATATAAATAACTGGACAAAACGCTCATAGGCAGAAGAAATAAGAACAAAGAGGAGAAAAAGCCTGTGGAAGGAGGGTGCTCTCCCAGCCCTGCCAACCCTCGAGGCCACCGCAGCTGCCTACCATATCGGTGCCTTCTTAAACAGCTGCTTCCAGGGAACTTTGGTCTGCTTGGATATCGAGAGGCCTCGCATTAAATAATCTATAGGAATGATGAGTTCTGCAGGGAAGAAAATATACAAAGGCAAGCTCTGATCAGTAATTTTCTGTGCAGCTGGAGGAAGCCCTGGGAGACCGCTATATAACTACTTTTAATCTCTTTCTAACTCATTTTTTTGGCTATACCAGCATTGAATGCTCATGAAAACACCTTGTTATGTTGACCAAAATCTTTCCGCTGCACCCACACACTTCCCCATCCAGCCACCTTCACCCATTTGATATATCTCTTGTTAAAATTAAACAAAAATCCCCTGTGCAGGGACCAGGTTTGGATTTTGTGCAGCACCAGGCACACAGCAGGCTCCTGATGGGCTGCGAACCTACATACCACACTCACACTAATAATGCTGTAGCAAGGTATAATGGTTTCCCCATGTGTGGAATTACTCCCAGACGGTTATTTGAGAAGAGATATTCTGGATTAGCTGGTTTTTAAAAGCTCTGTGTAGATGCTTTTAGTTTGGAATAAGTATCTTGCCCTGCTTTAGCTTAATCCACTTTGAAGATCATGCTCTGTTTGGTGTTTTCACTGATGCTTAAGAGTACTGAGGAGTCTGATCAGGCTCTCGACAGCAATATAATCCAACGTGGGACTCGAAATAGGAAATCAGCAATGCAAGAGCCCGAAAAGACATCTGAACAAAAGGTCTTTGTGCAAAACCAGGTATGATCTTGCAACCAGAGGGGATTTGCAGAAAATAACCGGGAGGTGCCACTTGGGTCCCGCAGCCTCAGGAGCGCTGGCAGCCCGAGGGATGCAGGCGGCTGCACTTACCTTTCTCGCTCAGGAGGTACTTGCAGGTGCAGTAAACCCAGAGCAAAGTGAGAAACCCCGAGAAGTAGAAAACGCTCTCCCAGCCGTACCAGTCCAGGAGGAGAGATCCCGCACCGCCGATCACCAGCGTCCTGCAAGGGAAGCCACGCTCGGATTTACAGGTCTGGCTAAGAGCCTTTGGACTGCATGCGGCAATGGGAGATGTTCCCTGGGGGGGATGCTGCGGATCACTAAATGTGCTTAAAAGAGCCATCAGTCGCTGCCCACCTGCCCGGTCACCCCGTGACTCTGCAACCTGCCCCGATCTTGGGCCAGATCCTCAGCCGGGCAGCAGAAACTGCAACGGGACCTCACGCTCGCCTGCCCCACACTGAAACATGCCCAGCGGGGAAAGAAAATGAGGTTGCTGGTGTGCAGAAAGTATCTCAGAGAATGTATAAATCAGCAAAAGACAGGAGTACACTGGAAACTAAGTGATTAAATGCAGTAATATTTCTGTTTGGCTTTTAAGCAATTCTTCGATTTAGAAAGGAAATTCTCATGGAGATTAGCAAAGATGGGGAAGTTATATTATCCCCATCCATCAGAGAGGACAGGTGACCAGTCTCAGGCTGACCCTTGCTCTTCGTACTGAATCAGGCTGATTCCCATAGTAATTACATGTTGCAAACACTCTTCAAAGTCTGGCTTGAAAAGAAAGAAACAAAAAAAAATACATAAATCCTTGACATGCATGACAGCAACTGCCTAAGGCTTCCTCAGCTGCAGCCGGTATCCTCAAGGACCCAGGAATCCACATGTACTTTGGGCTGCAAGTTTTGCCTCCAACTATTTAATGGCATTTCATCACATACGATGTCCAGAGACTGTCACGTGCTGCTCAAAGCCTTTTGAACTTACCCAAACTGCGAGCCGGTCCCCACTGTGCTGTAGGTGAAGGCTCGCTCGCTCTCCCGGACCTTCTGGGACAGCAGGCTGGCCAGGGACGGGAAATACACCCCTGCGAGCAACGGGAGCAAGGCAGGGAGCAGTCAGGCTCCTGTGCCCTCGTGAGCAAATCAAAAGCAAATTAAAAAGCTATAAACACCAAGACAAAGCAACAAAACCTTTGGTGATTCAAAACAGGGATATAAAATAAAATAAGTGAAGCCGTCGCCGTGAAAAGTTTGTTTGTGCCTTCTCTGTAATCCCGTTTCCTCATCACTGCTGCTACTGTAAATCCATCGGTTCCCCAGCGCTGCAGCTCAGCAAGAGGGGAGGAAAATCATCCCAAATTATCCAAAAGTTTTGGCGAGGTCCAATTTTCCCCAAGTGCTTTGAAAGAGTTTTAAAATGTGGAAAATCGAACAGGAACAGTGATGGTTTCAGAAGTCAGCAGCCTTTGTCTGGCAGAGAGATTTCTACAGGGGAATGCTTTGTCACTTTTTCTTTCGCAGAAGTTCTGGATGTGGAGGCAGTTTTGAGGCAGAGGATTGCTCGAACACGCAGAAGGGTTCATGCTCTGCAAACCAGATGACTTGCATCCGAATTTACTGCACATGAGCCCCCACGCAAGGAAGCCCATGGACAGACAGACACACAGACACGCTCAGGACAGGGGTCTCACCTTGCAGCAACCCCATGAGGAACCTGGAGGAGGTCATAAAAACAAGATGGGCAGAAGTGACGTGGGTGAGCAGCGGGGTGAGGACTGTGAGGAACCCCCAGGCTGATGCCGAGAGGAGGAGGACTTTCTCCCCTCCTATTCTGGAAGACAGAAAACACGTTATCAAAAATGAGGGGAGGGCGAAAGGGCAAAGCCCCCCAGTCAAGACTCAAAGGTTCTTCCCAGTTTAGCCTGTTTTTAAGAGCAACCTTTCAGTCAAACCTGTTCTTCTCTTACAAATGCCTTTAGCCTTCTGGGGAGTAGCTCTGACCTCCTCCCTTCCCACCTCCTGCTCCCCTGGAGCAGGCAGCAAGCAGCTGCCCACCGGCATTGCTCTCGCCAGGACGCTGGCTGCCAGCGCTGCCCGTCCAGCTCCAGCACACACCAACCCCAGAGACAGCACTGCCCTGATGCACTCAAGTCTCTGACAGAGGGGAAGCCCAAGCCGCCGTCACCATTCTGCTTTTCTTAACCGGTGACGATGTTTTCTCTTCCGTCTGCTCTTTTGCATCAGCTCTGCCTGTTAATATTTGGGGGTTTTGCAGGCATTGGCTTGCAAACGATCAGGGAACGTAATTAAATAGCATAGTGCCCCGCATGGATAACGCGCTCCTTCCAGGCATGTGTTCCTCACAAAAGATTTCATAGGAAAGCCTTCCTCACTAAGAAGAGGGTGGCTGGGGAAAGGAACTGGAGCAGGTAATTACTTAGATCTTTCCTTACAGCTAACTGGGGAAGTTGTTTTTTCATTGATATGATAAAACGGAGACATCCCGTACATGATGGAAATTGTGATGGGGGCTGGCTTGTGAAAAGATTGCATGAGAACATAGGGTGGAAAAATTGGAGGTGCTGAACTGAAAATGAAGATAGACTATGCAGATCAAATAGAAAAAAGCTGTATTCGTTGCAAAAAGGAAATATTTTCTTCCTGTGGTTAGTGATTGCAGCTATAAACCCTTCCAAATGGCTGTCCGGCACCCCTGGGATTAAGCTGTTTGTTAATGGACAAATAACACTCCCGGTGAGCAGCAGCTAGGAACTATGCATGAGCATCAGCATTTATCACTTTTCTAAAATAAAGTCTGCTGTACACCCACTATTTCTTTCATCAGCTTAACATGTAAGCTTGTGGGTTTGCTTTTTTTTATCCCAATTACTGAACCAGTGCTAAAAACAACCTCCATCAGAAAAATTATGCTGGTATAAAAGTGCTCTTCACTGTTTCCAGGCGAAAAAAACCCCTATGTTGGTCTCAGTGTCCATTAACACGACTGTAGATCTCTCCTGGCAGCTGCTGTGCAGGAGCTGTGGAGGGAGGAATGCAGGTGTAGACACTCCCTGGGTTTGCCGGGGACTTTGCCTGTGCAAAGTCCTTCAGTGCATGCTGCCCTATAAGCACAGCAGCAATTTCAAGACCCAGGAATCTAATCAGACAGTCAAAACTACACATATCCTTTCTGAATCTGAGCTATAGACCCTGAGGGAGGCTGATGGAGAGACCTCAACTGCTTTCAGAGCAACCTGCAGTGCCCCGTAAAACTTCTACCCACAGACACGCTTCACCCTCCCACCCCGTCACTGTCCCAGGGTGAAACTTGGCACAGCCACTGTCGAGACTTGAACTGAGAAGTCAAAACCAAGCTAAGTGTCATTGAAAAAGCCCGGGCAGAGGAAAACATGAGAATAATTTCCAGTACTGATCACTGATATGTCCTCCGATAATCTGTGTCAGGCAGTAGCCCCAGAAGAAGCTGCTGAGCACTATGCCGGACTGCTTCTTGTCCCAGTCGAAGTGGGTGCTCAGGGCGACGGCGCAGATGGGCACGGTGACACGGACGCAGTACAGCAGGCACGTCCCCAGCAGCAACATCACCGTCCAGACGCGGGACTCGGGCCTGCGAGGATGGAGAGGAAGATGGGGAAAAGGCAGATGGGATGGTCTGCCTGGGAGATCCACGCACACCCAGCGCTTACAGGTCAGACTGGTTTGCTTGCAAGCTGTAACGAGTCTGTCTTGATAAAATAAAGGTCAGCGCAATCCCCCTGTGGCACAGTGTTTCTGACACAGAGCGTATCGCGTCTGGTGACGTTCATCAATGATGCTAACTTTCACCCCAAACAGCATTTGACCCCAGCGGCAAAACGATAGTGTCTGTCCGTAGGCTGCAAGGTGGAACGGGCTGCTCATTGACTGCAGGGGGGAAACCTGGTTTGTTTGCTTTTTTACCCAAACAAAAGCTTTAGAAACTGTTCTTTAAAAAATAAGTATAACAAAGGAAAGGTCAGTGCATGAGGTTGGAAGTATTTGCATGAGACACACCGTATGTAAACGTAGCAAACACTTGTTGTTTGGCATTCCTACCTGTTCCCAAGGGAGGTGGTGTGTGCGTTACCCTTCCTAAATAGGAGGGAGATGGAGGAATGCTTTAGTGTGAGACAAGAGATGATGGACCTGAATAGCCCAGAGAGAGGAGCAAGATAATCCAGCCTGGCCTGATCAGAAGTTTAATACGAGTAATAATACGTTAACTGAATACGGGTTTTGGTACATGAGTACTCAGCCCCAAGAAAAGTGCTCCTGCAGAAGACACAGGCTGGAAATAGGTGGGAAGGGAATTTTCTCCTGCTCCAAGTCAGCGATGTGCTTCTGGAGCAGGGACCCAGATTTTGCTGCAAACTTCAGACCCCAGCTGCTGGTGAACTCCTCTGCCTTCCCGCAGCCCCGCTAACATCAGTCCGGGTCCCCCTTTGCCCGTGAATTACGGAGTTAAAAGCTTAGTGAGAACACCCACTATTTGTATTATTTGCATTTGGTTATTTTTATGCTCAGAGGCCAGAGCACAAAGCACTGAGCAAACAGACTCTCTCTGCTCCAGAGATGACTGAGGAATTCAGCGTACCAGGGCATTAACCTCTGTGCTTTCCACCCTGCTAAACATACCCACTTTCTGCACAGGAAACAACCCGGGTCACTTTTTCTATTGAAACGAGCATTTATTTCTCTGTACCGGAATGATGATAAATGTAGGTTAATCCCACGCAGCACAAGACCATTTATAAACGTGTCAAACGGCCCGTCACGGAGAGAGAAGAAGGAACAATGAAAATTAAAACACGCCGGGCAGCTGTGCCCGCTGGAGGTGAATTTATTGCTGTTTCCTGACGGGCAGATAAGCAGCTCAGTGCCAACCTCTGGCAGGAGGAACTGGAAGTGTTTCAGTTGGTGCTTTGAAGGTTGGAACCATCTTTACTGTGCACACGTACAAACGTACAAAATAACCCAGGAACTAGAAAGGCTCACGTATCTTTGCTGGAAAAATAACTTACCAAGGGTTGGCCTGCCTCAGCCGTTTGAACTGGCTGGTAAACACTCTCAGAGTCCCTCCTGGTCTTATGCCGAGAGGAAGATATGCAGCAATCATATCTTAATTTGCTGCAAAGCCAAAGGTGATTTGTTTGGGTTTATTTAATCACCTGCCCCGGCCAGCTCCTGGCGCGGCGGCTCCACCGACTTCAGCTTGCTACGGCAAAGCACAGCGAAACCAGAGGCTCGTCCGGGTCAGACCAACCCCAGCGGGGTGATACGGGCAGGCGTTTTTGGGCGTAAGTCCCCCATCGGAGGCAGAGGGCAGGTGCGGGGTAACCGGTGATGGAAAATGTTACGGAGAGCCCTCAGAGGGGTGCCTCAGGATGAGATGCACGCAGGTGTAAGCGACCGACCCGCGCCTGCCTGCCCAGGGCTTCTGCATCCGCAGAAATGGGCTGCTGCCAGTCTGGGGCCATAATCTCTCCCGTTATCTGCAGCGGCACAGCACCGATTAATTTGAGCTACTGAACCTGCAACAATTGAGGTGACCGAGTAAAACACAGCAGCCTGCGATCTGCGTAGGTATTTCCTATTATTTAGCCACCAAGACAGTTTTCTAAATTGTGCTTTTCCCTCCCAAAGCAAAGGGAGACCCTTATGTGCTGTCTCACTGGCTGGAGCGGGGCTGAGCTCTGCTCTTCTCCCAGCAGTTATTCTGATGAGGCAGCAGCATTTTAACGGGGTATTAGATTGACTGTTCTTCTTCGGCCCTAAACCCTACGCGACTGTGCAAGGTGTACGATGGAGAGAGAAAGACCTGTGCAGCTCTACCAGTCTTTGCTTCTCTTTATAATATTGCCAGGGTCTGTTCCCTCCTGTGGGTGTTCGCAGCCAGGAAAAGCAAAACCCACGCGCAGCAATGCCGGTGTCTGAGGAAGGTGCAGGCGAGGGGAGCACAGTTTGGTGCTAACGGATTGAACTACGATCTATACATTTGTATGATTTTCCTATATGTTCAAATGCATGGGTAGACTTGTGCTCAAAAAAAGCGGGGAGTATAAAGATGGCTTCAGACTACCACTTGCTTCGTAGGTAGCATATCCAACTAGGAAAATCCACTCAAATAATATGAGTGTCAAATATAATCACTAGCTGCCCACACCCACCTGAAAGCATGGCAAGAATTATTTCCCTGCAAGGACAATGATGTGCTTGCATCAGAGGAAAGAGCTTTGTAAATGCATTTTCTCCTAATTATAGTTATCACAGAGGCTGCCGATGAGTCAATGCTTGCTCTGTGCAAAACAACAACAGCAAAGGTCACGGGAGAAACCTCGACCAGCACAAAGGGGAAAAATTAAAACTCTCCTTCTAAAACTAAGGAATAACGACAAATCAAACAATAGGCTTTGTAGGTAACACCAGCCACCCGAGAAGCCGGAGCTGTATCAGCGTTAACAAACTAAATCTAATGGCTTCCCTGATGAGGGAGGTACAGATAATTTGAGCTGGAGATAACCAAACTGAGTCACAGTACAGCACGTCTACACCTAAGGAAGTCACAGCCGCTGGTGTCACCGGTGTCACCGTGCCCATCTCACCGGCCACGTGAACAGACCGAGCATCTCCCCGCGACCCTGTGCCGGTGCTGGACGACCCCCGGCTACACGGGGCAGAAACCTCCGTGAGAGGGGGCAGCCACCTCCCAGCCGTCGGCAGGTGAATCACCAGAGCGTGTCTGGAGCCACCTAATTGACTTAATTGGGTGCTGCGTGACGGCGGCAGGTCCTCGCTGCCCAGCCTGTGCTCTCCTGACCTGTCATGCCTTTCTGCTTACAAGAAACAGGCACTGCAGGTGCATCCCCTTCTGCATGTCACCGAGACCCTCTTTAACGAGCAAAGCAGCCATGCAGCTAGAAAACACTTCCTATTTCACAAACCTCCAACCACCACCCAGACGGACTATAATTAGCTCGAGCCCTAATGACTCTTCCTGGGTGGCTTTTTGACTGGCAGCAGCCCCATATTTGAGCAGCCCTGCCTGATGTCCCTCAGTTCTCCTCCTCCCCACGCAGCCCTGAGCGCTGGGTGGTCCCAGCTTGGCTTCGAAGCATCTAGCGATTCCCCTGGGACCCAGCTCCCACCAACCCAATGGGTCCCCTGCTTAGGGCATGGTGGTTAACGCTGATTTTTAAGGATGCGTGAGAGCCCCAAAGTGCCAAAATCAAGCCGAGCCATCCCACGGTGGAAGGAGAGCCAGAAGCATTGAGTATCTGTATTTGCAGTGTGTTTTCCTGCTGGAGGAATTTCTCCGGTAGATGCCACAGAGCAAATATTTATTCAACTTTATTTCTCTTGACTTGCCTCCCTCCTTTCCCCCAGGTCTGTCTGTTTGCAGACACTGCAGGTCACTGTTAAAATGGACTCGCTGCAGTTTAAGCTATCAATCAGATTACAGTTTAGCACCCCCTTCAAGGCACAAGTCTGGACCGTCAGGTATTTTCAGGTGGTGAGAGAGCTGTGTTAGACAGCAAGACTACGAACAGTCTGTCCCAGCAACAGCTCTTGGCCAGAAGCCGTCTCCGAGGTTTGTGGGTGTTTTCCATAACTGGAATTGGGAGTGGGAGAAGAACTGGGAGCTGCAGCTCCTGATCTGCATCGGAGCTGCGCCACGGCCGAGGTGGGCGCAGGTATCGGCAGCAGGCCATACCACCCACCCCCAGGGCATCTCTACCTCAGTTCCCTTCTCTGCAAAGAGACTGAAAATAGCTCTGTGGGTGATGCACAGAGGGTTCATCACCTGAAGGCGCCTCCAGTGCCCCCAGCCCACTCGCTCATCCCAGCCACCAGTAGTGGACACTCGCCTGTCCCAGCAAGAACCCCCGGATGAGCAGGATGGAGATGAGCCCCCGTGGTGGTACCAAGCTCCCAGCCATGCTGAAGGGCCACCAGCTCCAAACTAAGGGCAGCCAGCAGTTCACACATGGGGCCACCTCCCAGGTGAACGTCCCCAGCACGGGCAGCCGGTGCCTGCGGTCGCCCCCCGTGCCTGGTTGCCCACTGCACCGCAGCCTGGGGACGTTGTTCTCCCCGTGAGCCGTTCCCAGCCTCATGGGAGCATCCCCCTTCAAAATCCTCTGTTCCAGCTTACCTGCCTATGGCTTTAATTTACAGTAATCTCCAACACAACCACGGCCTGACTGACGTGGCATAAACACAGCAGTCGTGCAGACACTCCTGTGCGAGGAGATAATACCCAGGTAGTTATTTTTAACCCGGTTTGACAGTCCTCTCACTTTTCTCTTTGTTTTTCTCAACAACAATTTCTCCTTCCCTTCAAAATCTAACGTGCTTGTCAAGAGAAAGATATTTTTATTTTTTTTTTATCCCTCCTCGGGTTGATTTTATCATGCTGCAGACCGGCTCCAAGCTAATGATTTGTTGCTGTCAAAAGTAGCTTTGGGGTTTAGAAGAGGGATTTTTTTCCAATCCACCAGCTAACAGCCAACGAGAGCAGCACAGAGGACACAGGGCTTTTTTTTCCTGGGAAAGCTGCTGGTTTCCTGTCCGCCTCCTGTGCACAAACTCCTTCCGCAGAGCCGCAGATGGCAACAAAGTGGTGTTCAGCAAGCACGGCTCTGGGTTTATTCCCTCTCTTCATTTCTTGCTTTCGGCAAAAGCAAAGATGAAATTAGATTTCAGCAGCTCTTATGAGCTGGAAATAGTTGTTAAGTCCAGGTGGAGGCGGTGGGAAAACGTAATAATGAAGCGCACGCGTGCTTTGCACGCTGATCTAAGAGCATACGTGGATCAGCCAGGGATGAAACGTGTGTCCTGCCTGCGTTTTCCACGTGAAAAAAGTTCTCAGCAAGGACATGATTAAAACCAGGATGAGGAACTTGTACAATAAAAAAAATGCCAAACACCAGGAAAAAAAAAAGCAACTAAAGCTGCAACATTGTGTTGACAAAAGATCAGGGCACAGAACTCAGAAAAACAACGTGACTGCTGGCTCCAGGCAAAGAGCGCGGTCAGGCAACTGGAGACCAGCTTGTGGCTGGTGGTACAACTCCTTTTATCTCTGGAGCTTAAAGAAACTGCTATAATAATCCTTTGTCCTCAGGTGTAGCCAGAGGCTGGGAGATGCAGAGTCGTTTCAGGAGTCATTTGCTTCCCAGGACACACTGACTTCTCCATGTCGTATTTCCCTCCTGGAGGCACCATCCAAAATGTGATCCCCATGTCTACTGCTGGATCTGCCCGTGGCTTTGTGCGCAACCTTCAGTAATAGATTTCTCTTCGCAGCACTTTGTTCTTCCTCCAATTAAAGCAGAGATGCTAGAACACATCTACTGCCTGAGGAGTCCTGCTTTGGCATGTTAAGGTCTCCATAAAAAAGTGCTATCTGAATGTCCAGACAAGCTACATAAACGCAAGGGCTTTTTCAAGCCCCAAACAGAAATTCTCAAGTGTTGTTCTTGGAAGAGGAATAGGAGATGTGTGATAACGGAGCCATTGGAAACCTGCAGAAAAGTTTGGGAAAGGCAGCTGGAGAGGCAGGATAAAACACAGGGCAAGAACAGTGGAAAAGGAAGGAAAAGCCAGCTGAAAAAAGGGAGGACAAAAGAAGAAGCAGCATGAACAAAGGTGGAAAAATAACCCTGCCGAGATAACTCTTTATCTCTCCTTGCACTGACGGTGCAGACAGACCTTGGAAGGCTGCCTGGCATGTCTTTTGTTGGGGCGTGAAAAGAGAACCCATGTCACTTCCCCCATGTGATAAAACCTTGCCTCTGTGGCAATAACTCCTTACTTGGAAACGGTGAGAGCTATTTATTTGCCTATGCTGTTCAAAAACTGTCCACCAAATTGACTTTAAACCATCCAGTGAGGTATTTTACACAACTCAACCAACCTACTTGTGTCATCTGGTGGACCGCTCCCCCTTTCTGCTCCCCCCTTCCCGTTCCCACCCTCCACCTGCCCTGTTTACTTTAAACCATAAAGCCTCCGTAAAGCCTCCCCACACAAGGGCTGCGACCACGCGTGTGTGTCTACACCAAACAACAGGGACAGGATCTCACCTTCTGTGAATTACTGCAATATAGATAATGATCTGATGGGAGTTACGGTTATCCTGCTGCTCCTTCACATGAACTGGATTCTTTCAATTACTAGCAGTACTTCAGATGGTCAGAATCCCTTCAAAATACATCTATCTTGACCGACAGACTGTCTTCATCAACTGCCTCTTTTGTTTTGGAAAGTGTTATCGGTGGTTTGCGTTTTTCGAAGAGATTTGGGAAACTGGAGAGCTCGTTCTGGCCAAATATATTAAATTTTTTTCTAGAGGAAGAACATCTAAATGGGAACTTTGCTTCATGAAAACTTGGCTGGGGTTCTTCCTCTCCCACCGCTCTCATTTCACAAAGACTTAGGGAAAAGTTAGAAAGGGGGAGACAGAGGGAAGGAATTTTCCTAACTGCTTTTAGGGGAAATAATCTTCAAATTTTAAGCAACCCTAGTGCCAAAGGGCTGCTTGTGAGACCCTTACTCTTGAGATGAGTGTGCATTTGATTAGACTTCCACATCTCTGACTGCCGAAGCATCCCTCCGGACAGCAGTTTACGGCTGGCTATCTGCCTGCTGCCGGTGCAGGAACCGATTGACGATAAACCTCAACTTATCGAGCAGCTAATTGCTGCTGGACGGGGCAATTCCTCCCCTTGGCCACATGTTCCTGTGCATTGGCACCGATGTCACCTGCCCCCGTGGCTGCCTCTCCGCTCTCCCGCTGGGGCGAGCCCACCGCAGGGTCACACTGGCCGCCGCAGCAGCCAGCCATTAGTTGGCCTTCATGGCAGTGTTAAACCAACCCGAATTTCAAAAGCACAGAGGCAACACGGTGGAGGCCAGGGGCTCCCGGTTTGGAAAAGCCTCTGACTGTCACTTCCAGCTGCCACATGGCACTCCTGAAGCATCATCTCACCCTGCCTTGGCTGCGACAAGCGGCACATCCTGAGGTCGAGGTGCTGGGTGACTTTCCCAGGGTGGGAGAGGAGCAGCGCTGCCCCAGGTATCCCAGCTCGGTCCCTGGTTCATAGCACCCTGTGTTTGCGTATGCCTCTACTGTTACAAGTGGTCCGTTTGGGCTTAATAGTATTTTTAAGTATTTCGATTACTTAACTTGAAGAACAGTTCGTGCTGTCTAACTGCTGCCCAGCTACTGCTCCGGACTTGATCTTAATTAATTACTATCACCAATACAAACATCCCTGCTGGAATACTTCGATAAGAACCTCACAGTGGTTTCAGCCGCATGTTTAAACAGCTGACTACAGGCCAGAAATAAGCTCAATAGACTTTTCCCCCCCTGCGTTTCACAGTAATTCCGCATCTTCCCCCCTTTCCACTACCGTCTCTGCTGGAGCCCGGTAGAGTCAGACCGCGGGGCTGCCCGGGAGCGCATCCCCGGTACCGGCCTCCTGCACCCCCGGCGGGCGGCGGCGGGGCCGGGGAGCGGAGGAGGGTCCCGGGCCGGCGGCATCCCGGCCGCTGTCCCGGCGGGGAGCACCCAGCAGCTCCCGAAACCGCCTCTCCGGAGAACGGTCCGGGCTGCCTGACCGCCTCCATCCCGAAGCTGCATCTTTTCCAGGAGCTGCCTCAGGACGTGGCGGAGGGGGTCTCCGGCTGAGCTTGCCCGAGGCTACGGGGAGTCCCGGGGGCCGGGAGGGGACCGGCCGGGGGATGCAGGGGGCGGGGGGGGTTGTCCCGGACGAGCGCTGCAAGCAAAGGAGCGGCTTTCCCGGGAGCGGGTCCAGCCTTACCTGGACCAGTACGGGTCCCCGCCGCCATCCCTCCTCATGCCGTCGAGCTGCGCGGCCCGGGGGCCGTGCTCGGCGCTGCACACCGGCACATTCCTGCCGCCGCCACCCGCGGCCATGCGGGCAGCGCCTTCCTCCTCCGCCGGCTCACATCGCGGCGGCCGCCGGCTCCCTCCCCCCGCCGAGCCGCGGCCACGTGTCAGCGCCTCCCGCCGCCCCGTTCCGGGAAGTCCCGCAAAGCGGCCGGGGGCGGGCGGGTCCCGGTACCCGGTCCTGGGGGCAGCCTCGAACCTGCGGTGGCCGGAGGGTGCCCGGGCGAGGAGGGTCCTTTTCTCCATCCACCGCCCACAGACGTGGGGTGGGGTTTGTTTTTTTTTCTTCTCTTTTTCTATTTTTCGTCCTGCTCCGGTAAATACTCACAGCCCCGTCCACAAAACCGAGCGGGGTTCAGAGAGGGGACGGAGCACAGGCTCGCCTCTCCCTCAATAGCTGGAGAGCACAACATGAAAGCACGCTGCTGGTGAGGTGGCCCCCTGCTCCTCTAGCTTGCTGGCAGAAAAGTCTCTTTTAAAAGAGACTTTTTTAAGGTTTAGAACCAAATATGATATTGCCATCCAAAGAATTTAAGGAAAAAATAAATAGGAATCAGTATTGTTACAGCTTGATTTAACTCTGTTGGATAGAGCTGTTGCCTTAAGTATCTTGGAGAGATAATCAGACTCCTTTATGGAAACAGCTAAAACGATGGTTATCTCAGTCCAAAACAAGAGGAGTCACTTTAGGAATATGAATGAGCAAGGCAGAGGAGCTTTCTTAAGATGTTGTTCAGGTGATTCTGTGACCGGATTCTGTGAGTGATTGCAGCTTGGATGCCGGCACAGCACAGCCTCAGGTCAGCAAAGGCTGAGGAGCTCCCGCACGGCCTGACCAAGGTCGCACACGGCCCCTGGAAGGTACCGGAGCTTCTGGGCTGCACCAAAAAGTACGGGGAGCAGGTACAGGGCAGGCACCTCCCGTCTGCTACTCCTGCAGCCAGCAGCCTGTAAATGCTCATTAAAATTAGGCCTTTATCAGACTAGTGTTTAGCTAACTCACCCATTCTTCTCCTAACAGGAATACTGCGCAGGTCCCTGAAGAGCAGTTAGCTACCTAAATCACGAGTGGTAACAGCATTATTGAGCTAAACCTTAGAGAGTGAAATAGCAAAACGTTCTTCACACACTACAGAGACAACTCCAGAAGGAGGAGGTCACCAGGGCTGATGAAAGCAAAAAAAAAAAAATCATAAAATCGTACTTTGTCCTTTGCTTCAGCATTTCCTCCTCAGAGGAAAGCAATCTCCCCCAAAAGGCCTGTGGGATAGTCACTCACAGTCATATAGACCTGCTACCAACAGAGAAAACAAATACAACAGGCTTTGGTACAAGCAGAAACTGAGTGGAACCATGTGTAGTAACTACAGCACTCAGCGTTCATCCACTTGTAGGCCTTCCTCCCTTTATTTGGACAGGAAACTGGAAATTATAAAGTAATTTTTATTCACCCTGCTACTGTGCTTGTTTCCAGAAGAGGGAGCCAAGTACTGGTAAGATGCAGCCAAAAATCAAACCCATTGTTCAATGTTTGGGTTTTTGTTTTTTTTTTTAAATAGCGTGCATGTTTGGAGTTGAATTAATTGTAGGCAGGAAGGGAGAGGAGTGCTGATGTAACTGAAGAAGTGAAATGCATGTAATAAGCTCAGAGAAGAACTGGAGAGGTTTTAGGCGTGCTATAGTAATCACATGTATCGAATACTCGTGAACTCATACCTGTGTATGACTTAGCACTATGTTAAGTTTCACTACTGGAGAATGCAAGCACCTCACACATACACTGCAACACTGGCTACTAACTTACTAACGTTATGATTCAATTTGGAAGTTAAGCATGTTGCACAAAGTTTTCTTTATTTGTTGTACTCTTCAGTTCCTCTCCTTGCACTGCTCAGCATCACCTCAATGAATAGCTGCTTTGACTAATTTACTTCTCACATAAGAAGCTAGTTTCACTGTCAAAAATAGCTACGGTTAAAAAAATGCCTGAGCGTAACATCCATCACACGCACATAAATAAGTTTAAAAAGTAAAAGCACAGCCGTCTTTCCTTCTACTGCTGTACCATTTTCTAGAAGCAAACCTCCCACCAAGCTGATGAAACGGCAAATGGAATCAGTTCAGGAGACAGGTGCTGGCTAAAGAAAATAATCTCATGCAAGAACACAATCTCCTCTAGTTTTTCCTGTTCAGCTTAATCTGTCAGAAGATTAAAGCAAACCAAAGATTATTGGGTTAATATTTGAGCTGACATTTATTACCATTGAAGTCTGTCCACAGATCAAGACCAAAAGGGTGTGAAAGGAGAAATAGTTTCTAGTGCTAAATAATGCAACTTTGCACAACTGCTGCAGACAGCAGTATGCTGAAAAATAAGCAAATGATCAGAGAAGTTGACAAACCGAGACTGCTCTTCAGTGAGCAGCCACTCCCAAGCAGAATCTCATCCAGGGGTATGGGACAGCAGCATGTTGTTGGAATCCCCCTTTAACACGCAGAGGACAGAGAACACACAGGGCGCTCTGGTTCTGCAGTGACTGATCACATCAACCCGCAGTCCACTGGTACTTTGGCCCATCTTGTCTTCAACATCATGATACGAAGGCAGGAGGGGAGAGGAAAGGAATAAAAATAGTTTCTAGCACCTCGACGTGTCCACCAAGAAATACAAATGCTTTCAAGGGTGCTATCGTAAGCTTTGTGTTTTGACACGTACAGTGAACAAGGTGACGAGCAGGGCTGGGGCCGCCGCTCCTCGTGCAACAGCTGGAAAGCCTCCTTGTCCCCTTTCATGAAGAACGTTACAGCAGAAACAAATACTGACTGGTGACATTGCTTCTGGATGGGAGAGCGCTACAGCATGGGTCAGAACCCGCCTCAACTCGCTGGAGCCTAAAGGCAGATTTAGGGAAAAATATGACTCCATTTCCTTTTGCGTTCTTTGAGGTGAGCAGCTCAAGGATGCGTTCAGCTGCTGTGACAGCCGGAGGCCCCATTACCCGTGAAGATAAGACACACAGGGATCACGCTCCAACTCAATTTAATAAGCTTCGTAACAAACTTGGACAGAAAGTGGTTTGAAATAAGTTGAGCAACACTCATCTACTAGTCAAGGATATTTTTTTTTTTAAGTAATGCTTTTAAGCTTATACTCAAGCATACAAAGCATAAATTTTACAAATTAAAAACAATAAAATCATCCTAGAATAATGTAATGGCTTCCCCTATATGTACAAGGAGTGGAAAGGAGACAGAATTCTTTCCAGGTAATTTCACACACCTTCAATGCTACATAAGCATGTAGCATTCACTCCACTTTAATTTCAATTTTTCTTCTAATGCGGGTGGAAGGAGCTGAAAGCGTTTCAATGAAATCATCTTAGAGAGAGGTACTTCACCTGATTTCAAGCTGTATATATTTGCCTCTTCAAAAGTCTTGAGAGGAAATGCTTTACTTAAAATTCTGTTAGTTTCTGTGCAGTGGCCTCTCTTTTTCTAGCTATATAAAATTAAACGGGTCAGTAAGTATTTCTCAGGAAGTACCACCAGTACTTCATCTTCATGGAAACCTGCCGCCCCCCACCCTTCACAAACAACTCCATTGTACAACAGAAGCAACCACAGCTTAGCTTAGATTTGACAGGCAGAAAAGAAACATGGCAACAGCGAAGACAACAATTATTAGGGAGGTGATAGGTTTTGGAAAAAGAGAGAGGTTTGTAGCCTCATCAAAACCACACTTGATATACAGCCTTTCTGCAGAGGCAGACGAGACAGGTTATTTTACAACCCAATTTCTTCATGCCCATAGCATTCACAAAAAAAAAAAATCTTATTTGCTTTCAACAAAGGAGAGGTTGGGGGAGGAATGAGTGTAGTGTACGACGTTTAATTACCAGATTTGTTTGCCACTGTTGAGTTTGGAACAAATCTTCTTACAAAAGTTATTTTCATATTGTTCTAAATTAAGTGGAACAAAATATGTATTTTTACACTAAAGCAAACTGATCAAAGTGGCATTTAATAATATCTGTTAAAGTGGTTATCTAACAAAAATGGGTTAACAAAATCCCATTCATTAGTAGTCACCAAATAAGACATTTCTCATGCATATGACAAAAGTTCATTCGTGTACTGAGAGGTCTGTTTACTGTGTACAATATTTCCATAAATTATAATATGTTTCACAGCCCCTACCATTCAAGAATATTTCAAACAGATTATATATTATATTTGTATATGCAAACTATTTTATATACACTAATATAAAGATCCTTAGAAGTACCATTATCACTACCTTTACGCTTTCTCTAAAATGCATAGCTTTCGAATATTTTCTTGCAGTTACCAAAAACTTTACAGATTAAAGCTGCTTATCAATGTGGCATGTTCATAAAAACAAAGTGAAATAGTTCTATACTAATTTTATATTAAACCCTTTAAAAAACTTGTTTATTTTTAATGGAAAAAAAACAACAAACAAGCTAGTGAAAATTCAAGTAATCTATGCTCAATCTTTGCCCAAATACTATATGAAATTAATGTAGCATTCTAGAAGTACAGTGAACTTCTCAACCAGGACTGTAATACTGCATTTCTCATGGAGAAAAATGCTAGTCATGCCACAAAAACGCAACACTTTCCACTTCATCTGGGAGAAGCTTTAGATGAGATTTAACAACACAAGTGTCAGAACAGAGGAAAAGCTGATCAGTCATATATGAAGAAATTAGAGCTATTCCAGTTTTGTTTCTGCAGTTTGTTATTAAACCAAGTTACATTAACCATACAGTTTCTCACAAACTAAAAGTTATACATGGTTTTCAGACATCAACCGACTGGAAAAAGAAAAAAAAAATTAAAAAAACCTAACCCACAACTGTTAAAAGTTTGGTGTTAGAATAACCAGCCTGGGCGAAGGAAAGACAGAGCCCTGTTGTAGTTGGGGGGCTACTAATAGCTTGTTTGTTATGTATAAACTTTAAGACCTCCGTACCACAAATGCCTCAAAGTGGAGAACAGAACAATCAATAATAAATGGGAACAAATCATTTTGTAATATCCATCATCTAGCTTAACCTTGGCGCTCTGCATCTCTAATAGCTGCTTAACAATGGTTTCCCCCCACAAAAAATAGCTACACAAGTAAACAGTGTTCACAGTAATGCAATCAGTAACAGGTTTTGTTAGTTTCCGTAAGTCAGGTGTATCTGCAAAGCTTTATACAGTTTAATGCGTAAGTATTCCAGTAAAATTAAGTGAAAACTAAGTTTCATTCTACAGGGTAATATCTACCATACAAGACTAGATTATGTACAGTATGGGACTGGTGTGACAACTGCCAGTGTCTCATGATGTTAAGCTATTTCACCCATCAGCTCGGTCTTTGTTCAGCAAATAACTTGATATATCAGTAATAACTTGATATACGGACCTAAAAATCTAGAGATCGATTTGGCAAGATTAGTGCTTACTACCACTGGATATATACCAGTGTACAGTGCTGCAAAACTGAGTCGACCAGAACATCCCATACCCAGAAGATTACAATTTGTTGACTTGAAAGTCTGGACTTCACATGTAAAACATTAAAACTATAATCCTAACTGGAGTGAGGACAGTCAGTAAACAAATACAAGTGAAGATGAACTGCATCTCTTCAGAAAGGTATGGAAGAATTGAAAAAATGGAAATTTCTGGTTTTAGACAGCCCTGCCGTGCTCAGCTCAAGGCATTAAAACAGCCCAAGGAGCTCTAAAACTACAATTCTTATTCAGCAAGCATAAAGGCAGATCCTGCACAAGATGATGCATCAGAGGCTTCAATGAGCATTTCTCCCCCACAGTTAATTTCCCAACACAAGCATGTCTTTCAGCTTAAAAACATCCAGTGGCCTTCCAAGCTTTAGTAGAATCACTGCAGTGCTACAGCTGCAAATTTAATATAGGGGGGGAAAGGCCCCTGTTAACAAAAACCCTCAAATGCCTCTGGGGGCCATTTTGGTCATCCATGAAAATTAAGAAAAAACCCTTATTTCCAAAAATACTCCTCCTGAAAAGATGGGTCACTGATCCATTATGAACATAGCTCTCACCATATAAAGCACCAAAAAGTCAGAAACCAGGAAAAAAAAAAAAAAGTCCTTAAATTATGATTTACAAGTTTGTACACTATTTCCTAAGCAAAAGGTTGACCTTACTGTAAAGTTTATAGATGAAAACTTGACGAGTTACTTTTAAGGGGAATGTATATCTGGCTATAACTTAAAGGTAGAAAATATTCACTGTTCTATATACACATTTCAAACAGGAGACAGTTAAACTTAACTGAATAGTTGCCAATATAACTCCATATTAACTCACTGGCCACTAAACTAGGCATCAGTAGCCAATTAGAAAGCTTGAGTTCTGTACTTTTAAAAATGCTATTTTTCCTGTCCTGTTTAATTGTTTTTTAAAAATGTATTATAGTGCATAGCCTAAGTCAGACTTTCAAAGAGATACAGCGCCTTTCAATGCAGTTTTTGCAGCATTTAAGAGGGACTTTTCTCCCTTCAAATTAGATGTTCATTGAAAAATCTGAATTGAGTGCTGTACTGTAGTAAAAATATTTCAGTCACAGACTGATATAAATGTATACTGTGCAGTAGTAAGATTGTTTGATGTCCATCTGCACACATTTTACTTGGGTTCTTCAATCGTCCCCTTGCTGAGGTCTGTCATTTTGGGATATTTCACTTTCTTCTGGTCCAGCTCATTCTGAGCCCATAGTAGTAGTTTCAGTAATTTCGCCAACTTGGGTGTTGATTCACGATTTTCATAGTCTAGAACAGCTTGATTAACCTCACTCCATACCTGGAAAAGAAATACTGGAGTTCAGTAATAGTTTTCCTATGATTAACACTGCTAATGGGTGCTAATTCCTCCAAACACAGTCAGGACAAAGCTCCACAGACTATAAGCCTGGAGAAAACAAGGAAGAGAGCCAAATAGTTGAATACATTAACACCACTTTTTTCTTAAATCTTGCTTAAGAAATACTGCTGTTCTTTTGCATACCGCTATATACATTTTTTTCTAAACACTTCAGAAATATTTGGACATCATTTTCAGCACATACAAATAAAAGACATCAATTTCCTTTTGAGAAAGGACTACCTTCTGTCGCTGCATCATGTTAAGCAAGTCTCCAAATGGTGATTCTTCAGGATTATCAAAGGCAAGCAAAGCCAGCGTACGCTCCATTTCTGTCAGGCATTCCCTGCTCTCCTCGCCTTGTTCTGCTAATTGGGTCTGAGCAAATTCCAGAGCTGCTTCTGTCTCACGCTGCCGAATCAGTTCAATCAAATGCTGCTGCTACATACGAAAGACACAGCAATATTAGCGAAACAAATTAACAAATCTTCAGTGTTTCAAGACTGTAATCTTCAGACATTAGCAAGTACTTTGAGACAAACACTAATCCATAATTTGACAGTTTGAGGTCAATTCTTCTCAATGTGTGAGACATGGAGCAGTGGACTTGTCTACACAATCTACTAAAAAAGGTAACCTGACGCTTCTGAATAACAGGTTTTGAAAAGATGTGTTATTAATGGAACTACTAGAAATTCAGACTAACAGTAATTGGAAGCTGGCAAGTCACAGGGCACTGCCCCTGTTCTAAGTTTTCATGTTACTAATGGTATATGATGCTTCCCACACCATGCCACAAAGTTTCCCCTTGCTACAAAACTATGCCAAAAACAAACATCCATGTTCAGTCACAAACTCTTAAAACCTGCACTACTTTTACCAGTCTCTCAACCACCTCTAAAACAGAGATGAAGTTTGCCATCTGTCCTTACCTGCAAATGAAAGTAAAGATATCTGTTTGTATCTAACAATTCTGGATGGAGGCTGTTTATTAACGCAATGGCTTCTTGAATCTGTCCTTTCAATATCATTTCTCGAATTTTTATTCTTTCATCGAGAGTCTCTAAATCAACACTGGGTTCAATTCCAGACTCCATACGAAATTTCTCTGCTGCTTCTTTAAAGCCCTCTGAAATAGAAACATTTCACCTATAAAATACATTTTATAAAACACTTAAAAAAATCAGCTTGATTTGAGTATTGCTTGTGCATTTGGGGGTTTAAAGATTAAGTCTGAACTTCTGAAAAATTCTTATCTATTTAAACAGGCATTTCTTCAACAGGCATCTAACAGTACATGCTTAATTCATTCTTAACTCAAGTGCCCTCATTCTCTAAGGATGCGTGCAACTTGTAGTCCAATACCTCTTAACCTAAAAGCTTGTTTTATACTTAAATAGAGCAGTGCACTTATTCCAAATGGGATTTTCAAAATCACATTTTCAAAATTTGGGTGGCATTGCTTCTCCCTCCAGCCCTCAAACGTGTTTACACAGACCTAGCAGTTTTACTGAGAAGAAATTGAAAATTAATTTTGCTTTCACATACTAACACTATTTTTTTTTTAAAGTTGCAACAGCTATTTTAAATCCTAAGTCATACATTTATACACACAAAAACTATTTACACCACTAAGATGCTCTTCCTTCATCCCAGAGGCTTCCCCAACGTAAACAGGGGTGTAGATCGGATATGGATGCCTCCGCCCTAGCATAGCTTACTGTGATGGTATGCATCATAATAGCTAGGGACAATTTCTGAGGGTTTCTGATTGTTCTAAGTATAAAGTTAGGCTACATGCTGAAGGCGTTAATATTTTTGGTCTCAAACTATTTTGACAACAGTGCCCTTTCACAGTTTATCTTTCGAGACAGTTAAAACTTGTTTCTGATAGCTGTTCTGTGCAGCTTTCAGAGTGCTACTTAACAACTGTAACGTATCTTGAACTCTGTTTTAATGGCACAAAAAAGGACACCATGCAGAAGCGGATCATGTTTGTTAGCAGAATTCCAGAAAATACTTTCTTTTCTATATGTTTTAGCAAAAGAGTAAGATTAATAAATGTCACTTCTATCACATGATGACTACTCGGTCTCTGAATCTTAGTTTCCATGTAAAAGAACCCAAGAGCAGTTGTACGTTGCTAAGAGAAGCCAACAGCAATCAATAAGTAGTCAAAGCCCTTAATTTCACTCCATCTAGTAGCATGTTCTAGCCAAAACTGTCTGTCTTGATAAAATACGCAACACGCATTTAAGAGCCTCCTAGTGTTACTACTCATTTTTACCTGTAACAAGGTAGTTCATGATAAGGCGGTTCATGTCTGCTCTCTGGATATGCAAGTTATTAAGTTTTTCCATCCATTCATCTTTCGTGATTTCATCAGGTTTTTCTGCATAACTCATCCTGGACTCTTACTACAAGAAAAGCAAAGCATCTCATTTAGCATGATTCAAGAAGAAGTAAATTTAATGTGTATGAGCACTGTGTTACTACCACCTCTGTACCTTTTTTATGGGATCTTTTAAATTAATAATCCAAGAGAGACCCTTTTATCTCAAATCACAATTTTACATTTTTCTCCTCCTTGTTCCTGTACTCTTTCACATCCACTAGCCAGTCTCTAAAGCTGCTTTCATCAATCATCAGAATAAAAAAATTCAAATACCATCTTCTTGTACTTACTCTTAAAAACCACTCCAAACAAACCTTGTTTACAAGTTATACAGGACACACAGCATCACAAAGTGACACAAGTGAATCAAAGAGTTTGACAGCTAGCCAGAAAAACTGTAACAAACATTTAAAGCAAAGCCTAGATAAACAATATTTGCTTTAAAGTCTTCACCAAAACTTAGACTGGGCAGCTACGCATACAGCTACAAAACTGTACATGGCACCGTATCCAACGTACAACTCACCAACTTAGACTAGCTTAGCCCGACTGTCCCCAAAAGTGCTCCTATCAACACTGCTAAAATATTATCTCCTAGTATTTTTCTCGACAATATTTTTTTCAGATTTGTAAGCAAAGTGCTTTGCTCAAGCCGGCATTTAATGACTTCTACCTTCCAGTCACGACCACAGGGGCAGCCGAAGGGGGAGGAGAGGCGGCAACAACAACAGCAACAGGCACCGCCGCCCCTCCCGCACAAACACGAGCGGGAGTGGGCCTGCCCGTCACCGGCCCGTTTCCAACAGGTTTTTCTTCCTCTCAACTATCGCCAAAGCCGCACCGACGCCGGGAAAGTTGGGCAGCAGTAGGCAGGACCAGCCCGGGGCCGGCCGAGGGGCCGATCGGTCCCCGGCCCCGCGTTCACCCCGCTCCCATCCACGCGGCGGGGGAACAGGGCTCCCGCCGCAACGGGCTGCGCCGGCCCGAGCCCCGCGCGGCCCCCCGCCCGCCGGAACACCCCGACCTTCCCCCCCCCCGCAGTGCCGCGGCCCCCGCTCGCCACTGGCCCGCCGAGGCGCTACTCCCGACCTGGCCCTGCCCGGGGCCCGGGCCACCGAAGCGCTCGGCCCTGCTCGCAACAGGCCCAGGGCCTCTCCGCCGCCCGCAGCGGTCGACAACAGGCCGACCCGCCGGGCCAGGAGAAGGGGCCCGCCAGCCCCCGTTCCCCGAGGGAAGCTGCGGATCCGCCGGCGCCATCTTACCGAGCGCGCCGCGGTGCCGGCTCCGACGCACGAACGCGGGCCCCTCCACCGCCTCCGCCAGGCCGCTCGCGCGCGGATCTCGCGAGAACCGTCCTCTCGGCCAATCAACGCCCGGAGAGGGACGAGAAAACGTGACCATAGAGTCGGCCTTCGGGACAGAGTGTATGTCTGTCCGTGCAGGTACACCCAACAGCGGGCAGTTGGTACCATAGAGAAGGCCTGGGGTGGCGGCGCCTCAGTACCACAGAGGTTGGCCGCGATCCCGCCAGGGCCGCCGAGGCGCGGCGACGACTGAGGCGCGGGGCGAGCCGCGCTGCAAGATGGCTGCTCTGCCGCCTCAGGCCAGCCCGCGGGGATGGGGTCACCGCAGGCAGCGGGGCCGCTGCGCCGAGCAGGGTTGAGCGCCAGGTCTCGTCTCTTCCCTGTCTGCGCTCAGGGCCGCGGGGCAGGTGTCGGGGCAGAGCCTGTGCTGCTCTGCCATGCTGCCTCCCTCAGCGGTCGGGCCACCTCTGCCGGGAGCTGTCGCAGCTGCTCTGTGGCTCACATCCTTCCCTGACGTGTTATAACGTCTGGGGTGACAGCATGGACCTCCTTGGGAGAGGGACACCGGCCCTGGTGGTAACAACCAAGGCAGAAATTGGCTGATGGGCTGGTCCGGTCCCTGCTCCGGTGGGGTGTGCACAGGCACCGCCATGTGAGGGTGTAACAGTGCCTACACGGGCGTAGCGGGGTCTGCGGTCGCAGTGTTGCTGTAGAGCCTTGCTTGGCATGGGCCGGCTGTGGCAGCTTGAACTGCTACCGGCAGCGTTGGCCCTGCCAGGCTAATGGGAAGGGAGTGGGAGTAGCTGCAGGCGCCTCTGTACCGCCCTGCGCTGCCAGCTGCCCCGGCTGAGGGCTGGGCCTGGCATCTGCCAGAATCTGTACGGGCTGCTGAGGAGGGTCAGTAACTCGCTGCAGCTGGATCCAGTGGGGATGCGTACAGCACTCCATGAAAGAGCCAAGACAACACCTCGATTTGTATACTTAAATGCAGAGCAGGCTTAAGAGGCAAACTTTTGTGCGTGAATTGCTGCAAATGATACTCCTCAGAAAAATGTTTCGCTTCCACAGAGTGGGACTATGGGTGCAATTACTCATTTTCCACTCTTGGTTTCATAACTGTGTCATAAAGCACAGCCTCCAAAACTCTCATTACAATTTTCCCTACATTGGAATGGAGAAAATATATGATGTAATCAACAATTTATTATTTTAACTTATTTTCCCAAACAAACCTCCAAGTTTATAAACAATGCAGAATTTTGGACAAATACTTAGTAATATATGCCCTTAGTTGTTAGCCACATGACAAAGAAAGCTACAGTGTGACAAGTATTCCTATTGACTGGAGAGGGCTCTTCCTCAGGCTTTCATTTAAAAACTAATCCAAATCATTCTGAGTCATTGGGAAACACAAACGTTCAGACTCTGTTTTCGAAGTGGCTTGCAAACCTCTCTTTGGCTTAGCTGACCTGTCGGGTTCTTGCCAGCTCCTCCCTAAAAGGTGGAGTTTCTCAGGAGGCATTTCCATAAAGAGGGAGGGAGCAGCAAGAAGCCCCTCTCTAGGAGGGTTTCCTGACTTTTCTATAGAGGGAAACACACCCCGAGCAGAGAGGAGGCAACAGAGCGTAATTCACACCACCACCACTGCTGTTGGCAGGTAAAGGATAGGTGGTGTTGCTTTCTAATAAGTAGAATGATGTATTAAACGAGTAAGGTAAAACGTGTGTGAGGTGCTGTTTGGCACCAGCTGATTGTGTGGTGCTGACACCTGTTCTGTCACGGGTTGGGATGTTCAACCAACTGCAGCAGAAATTCCTCTTTAGCCCTTCGTTGTCCCTGAGCTAAAGGAAAGTAAAAATGAGCTAAAAGCAGCTCCTGAGTAGTGAGTTTGTGTGTCATGAAAAATGGTTGGTTTGTTGCTGTGGTTTTTAATATTTTTAGGAGCTGGTGTTTTTTCTGACTGTAATGTTAACAAAAAGAAGTTTGTAATATTTCTGTGCAGAATATCATGGCCAGCTGTGTTCTTGTCTTTTTCCCTTTCATATACTTTCCCTAGCTTTTTGATATTTCTGGGGAGGTCAAACCTTTTTTGAAACTGAGCTTTCATTGGAGAGAAGAGGCTTTATAACTGCTTTAGTTGCAACAAACACATTTTGAATGTTACTATTGAAGCATTTTCTTACCGATTCTGAAAACAAAGTAACTTTGTTTTTTTGGTTAAATAACACTAAATAGTACTACTTGTAGTGACGCTTTTTTTGATGGCAGCACTAGCCCAATGTGATAAAATCCTAAGTATATAAAAACTTATAAAGCTATTATTCCTTTATCTTGACACAGGCCTTTCCCCCCCCCCCCCCTTCTCTTTCTGGGTGCAGTGAAAGCTCTGCATGTCTGGGGGACTGAGCAGTATCTCAACTAATAAATGACACCTATTTTATACCAAGTCTTTCCTGATAGACAGCTGCCTAGTCACCATCTGTATTTCCCTCTTTTTAACTTGTATCTCACTAAATAAATGTTTTAATCATCCTATGTATAATACCTGCTGCTGTCTTTAGTGAAGAGAACGTGTATGTTCCCTGCACTTCATAGTCTGGAATACTCAAGGATTTGGAAATGGCAACCTTGCATGGCTTTTCTTTGTTAAACCTCACAAAATTCAGAAGGGAGTAGGAAGATAGAAAGCTGTGCAGCAATTCAGGGCAAAAGCTTCCTACATCATTTGTCCTCTTGCTAGCACTAAAGCCTAACTTCTGTTAAAAAAACATCACATTCTCCCCGAAGTTGGAACCAAACCTTTCTTTTATTACTCAGTGAAAACCTTGCAGGATACTTCTGTGAGTCCAAAGTTGGATGAAAAGGCATGGGAACAAACTACTTTGCCCTTGGGAAACTATCCCGTGGCTTCAGTATGCCACAGTCCTACAAGTCCTTGACAGTTGGACTTGATGATCTTAGAGGTCCTTTCCAACCTTAGTGATTCTATGAATCTTAGAGTAATGAGGGCAGTAGTGACATGGAAAGTTGGAATTTTGGGCAAGACTACAAAATTGAGATGAAAAGAAAGGGAGGCGAGTTTACATAGAATTGGAGGGGGGAAAAAAATCTGCAAGTTCCTGTCAGCTGGTAGGGAAGAGGATTGCTTTATTTCTGTGAATATGATTAACCCTCAGTAAAGCATTTCTCTGTGTTTGCCTAGTCTTTATGAAAAATGAAGTATCAGGAGCCTTGGAGAATCAAGGCCCCAGAAGATACATTGCCTTGACACCTGACTTACCTATTTTGAGTGATGTGCTGAACTGTGAGGACAGAGGCCATTTTCCACAAAAAAAGGTAAAGCTGGAGCACAGCCAACAGAAATTAGACTCCTCTGACTTAAAATGATTAATTATCTGATAAAAAAAAAACAACCCCAACAACAAAAGCCAGAGAGGGAGGAGGGAAGAGAACTTATTTGTTTCATTCCAACTCTCATGGGCTAACTATGTCTCCAGTTTTCACCTGGCTGAAATTGGCTCACCAGCACATTCAGTGGGGAGGAACTGAGGGAAGAGGTGAACGTGAAGTAAGTATTCTATTGAAGGGCTCTGCATCTTCAACCACTGGGAAAGGTTGCTGGTGTGGTGAGGGGAGAGATGAGTGAGAGAAATATCACCCCATCTCTGCACAACACGAAGGTGATGCCTTAGTGCCTGTCACAAAGAGGAGTTTTATGGGTCGCGCCTAAAGGCCCTCTGAGACACTACAAATGCAAGTAAGGCCAGTTTGTAGACACCGAAGATTAAAAAATAATAATTAGGGAAATCCAAGGGATAAACAACTAAAGATGTATCAGCTGCCGAGGAAAGTCTCAGTGTACTGACTGCCCAATAGTGGAAAAGGTTTTGGAAAGCAGTGGAAAAAAGTTTTAAGGGGAGTTAGTGCTGAGGGATTTGTAACTATCTCAGCTTAAGCTTCTCCAGTGTTTAAGGAGAGATAGATAAAGGTGCTTATTAGACTGTTTTAGAAGCTGATTGATAGTCGTTAATCTCCATTACGATTTCCCAGTAGTGTTTGCAGTTCAAACCAGTTAGAAACTATCATCATGTTATGAGAAGAGTCCTAAACTGACACAAAACTCACATTATATAGATGACAAAAAAGCTCCTTCTGTGTGCTGTCAGACTCAGACCAGTAACCCAGGTGTAAATTTCCCAAATTAAGGGAAATTGGGCTCTAAGAGGAAAATAATTAGGAAGGGAATGAGGCAGGGAAAGAACTGAGGTGCTAATGGTACCATTTAAGTGACAGTGACACAGATGTTTAGTCAGACAAGGTAGATACTCTGGCTTGGGCTTTAACACAAAGATGTAGGGTTTTGTGGGCTGAAAGTGCGCTGTGGTTTGGATGGTATTCAGTGGGTGTGTGAAGTGAATCAGTATTACATTAAGATGGTGTAAGCCTCTTAGCAAATGCATGTAAGAGGAATTTAATACCTGTTTCACTGCTGGATCCCCTGTTGCAGGCATCCCCTTTTCACTGTTGGTGTGCAATTCCTTGTTTTTGCATGTTCCCTTTCCCTTGGTGTGTAATTCTTGGGTTTGAGCACTGCCTAGATGCTAAATTTGTCCATTAACTATATGTTATTAGCTTTTCCCAGGGCATAAATCACAGTGCAGCTTCATCTACCAAATCATAAGGTATTTCCTCTCCATGTGTTTTTCATTTATTGTAGCTCTGTAGCTGCAGAACAAAAATTAAACTTCTGCTTGCCTTTAATCATGGTGTCTTGTACTTGTGCACAGGAATCTGTTGGGTTTTTTTTTTACCTCTTGGTGTTCCTGTGTGAAGTAAGTATTAATACTGCCCAGTTCTACAGGTGGAGAAAGAGGCTGACTGCTATCAGGCAAAAAGCTAATAGCTTTTCAAACATTATCCTGAGCTTTTACCACCGGAAGTCTCTATATATGAATGTAGACTTGTAAAAGGTCTAATCAAATTACTCGATAGAATACTGTAATTCTATAGAATTAATGCTAAATAAGTTTGTTACCTCATGTTTTCATTCCTTAATCCATCTCAGTAAGCACTGCACCTGTGTGGAATCGATGTTATCAGCCCATGAGGAAAAATGTGCAGGATCCGGGTGGATCAGATCCAAACCTCACACCTCCAATTGCCTATACAGCTGTTCAGCTGTGCGGGTCAGGCGTGTTTGCCTGGCCTCATGGGTTCTCCTGTCAGCCTTGGAACCCCTCAGGGATTGTGAATGTTTCTGGTTGCTGGTATCACAAATGCTGACAGTAGGAACAAAACTCTCTGTAATTATATGTAGCAGATTGGATCCCTGAGTTTTTTGAGTAGCCTGACCATTTTAAAGGTTGTTTACTGGGAAGCCTCCATGCAGTGGATGAGCTGATCCAGTGAACGTTTCCTTTCCACAGCACTCCATAACTTGGACCCAGGGGGAAAGCATTATTGCAGCAACTGCTGTTTGATTTTTCTAAAACAGAGTAGGATAGGAAAAAAAAAACAAACCTGCAATGGAATAAGCACAGGTAGGGAGCATAGCTGATGTGAGCAGTTGGCTCTGCAAGCAGCAGATGAGCTCTTCTGCCACGTTAATCCTGTGACAAAGCTGTATTTCTCCTGTGAGAGGTCACTGTAAGCAAAACAGTATTTAGCACTGCTGCAGTGCAGTTTTGCTTTGGCACTTGCAACCTCACGAATAAAACCGCAGTTCCTGTGAGGTAAGATCACCCCGTATTTTGGTAAGAAAACCGGGAACAGCGTTGTTGATCCCACAGAACTCGTCCGCAGAGGGAGCCCTGCAGTGACCGGGGCGGCCTGCCTCCTGTTTTCTCCAGTGGCCGCAGGACGGGGGGACTCCCCGGGGAAGGGCTGAGCCTCCCCTCGGGCTGGAGGCAGCCAGAGCCGAGCTGGCCGGGCTGCGGGCAGCGCTGACAGACCGGCGCCGCCGTTTTCCCGCCCAGCGCCCTGACGTGAGGGAGCGCGCACCGCCCGGCCGGGAGGCGGAGCCAACGGCAGCCGAAGTCTTCCACGGGCCGTGCGCAAAACGGAGCGCGGTGCCCGCTCTAGGCAGCCGTTGGCCGCCCTGTCGGTTTCTATGGTAGCGGGGGAGGAGCGCCCCCGCCCAGCGCTCTGGAGCGGTTGCGAGAAGGAAATGGCGGCTGGGCTCGGCTGAGACCCGCGGCGGCGGCGAGATCCCCCACCCCCTCCCCGCGGTGAGTGAGGGAGGCAGCCGGAGAAGCACCGGGACGGGAGGAGAAAGGGAGCGGGGCCGCCGCTGCGGCGGAGGGATCGCGGAAAAAGGGGCGGCCGCCTCCTCCGGCCTGGACGCCTTTGGGCTCGACTAGAAAATGGAGGCGGGCGGGTGGTGCGGGTCAGGGCGGCCGGAGGGACCCCGGGGGGGAGCGGCGGGGCCTGTTTTCAGGGCACCGTCGGTGCGGCTGCAGGGCGCGGGCACGCCGGAGGCCTGGCCCGGTTCCAGAGGAGGTCGGCGACTCGATGCGGGGGCCCCGGAGGAAGCTAAAAGCCGCCGCCTCATAAGCTCATAACGTGGTTGGGCCGGAGCGCAGAGGACGCCCTCCCCGGGCGGAGCGGGCTAGAAGGCGGGCTCCTCCATGTTGTGGGAAAGGAGAGGACGGTTATGCTCTGAGGCGATCGACGTCATATCAAGCTGACGCCGGCAAGCTTCTCCGTGACGTCACGACCGACTTTAACCGCCTTTCTCGTTCAGTTTCTCCGTTGCCCTAGTACCGGACGAGGGGTTCTCCGCCGCGGCCCCGAGGGGTGGCTGGGCGCGGGGGTAGCGCCCCGCGTCGGGCCGGTGCTCCTCGCCGCTGGGGACTCCAGAAACCCAACCGAACCCTCACTCCAGGGCTGGGGGTCGTGGGAGGGTGGGACTAAACCTTAACCTGCCGTGAGGTGACGTTTATTTGCTCTGGGCGATGGAGGTGATCTCCTTGGTGAGTTAAACAAGAAAAGTTGAACTTTATCACGTTCTGGTGGCTTTCTTGTAGAGGGAGAGAGGAGGGGTTGGATTTTTAGACAGTAGTAATTGTTGGCTGGCTTTAAACTCCCTGTCAATAACTGTTCCCCGCCCCTTGCACTACTGTACCTAAATACTGTCTCTTGGAGGTAATGGTAGTTTGGAGCTGCTTATTTGGCTTGCACAAAGATATTCTTTGGTGACTAAATTTTTTTTTCATACAGTGAAGTAGTTTTCAGTTTATACCTCCAAGTGATAGCTATATTTTAGTAGGGAGTTAAGAAAATCTTACTAGTTTAGCTTGTAATTTTTAACTGGGAAAAAACATCGCAATCTCTTTAATGTGTTACAAAATGTATGCGTGTTACACTCTCCCTGCTGTTTCTATGTTTGGTAATTCAAAACAGTGTAATGTGCTGGTTTTCTTGCATGGGCTTTCATATTTTCCTTCTAGGAACTTCAGGGAGACAAAAAATGCTGATTCCTTTTATTTAACTCAAAAGGATGTATATAGCATTCCTAATTTCCCTGGTTAATTTTATTTTTTTTCTCCTGGATAATCTATTTGAGACTTTTTTTTTTAGAAACAGCTCTTTTGAATACTTAATCATCACAGCCTTGTTTAAGTAAATTATTTGGCAGCTGATACTCAACTATATTGTGCTTTATTTTTTGAGAACTTTTTCACTGTCTGCTTTTTTTTGTCTATTTTACACAGTTTTTTTGTAAGTGGTAATTTGAATTGGTTTAGCTTCAACCGTCTTGTTGCTACTTCTACAAACAAAATTTACTAGCTGTTCAAGCAATTTAATTGCTGGTCAATGAAAAATGATAATGTGTAGTTACTGTACAAGCGTAGCATATACCATGTTAATTGTAATAGATATTTTGGGATGTGCTCCACTTTTATGTATGCCAGCTGCTTATTATCGTTCTTTGACATTTGGAACTTTCTATAGGAATAAATATAGAAGTAAGCTCAAAATAGCTGTTCAGTTAGGCCTTAAATTTTTTCCCTTGATGGTTCCAGAAACACATTGCACATAAAGGTTTTTTTAATGCACTTTGGTGGAAGAATAAAAGCTCACGTTAGCCTTCAGCCTACTTTGAGACTGCAGGACTCCAGTGATTTGCAAATTGAATAATTGTTGATTTCAAGACTAGCATTTAAATATTTTTTTACAAACTTTCCATGTTTGGTTTTTTTAAGGGATATTTTAGTTGAGTTCTCCTGGTATGCAAATGAAGTTTTTGCTCTGCTGCAAATGTATGTGCACTACAAAATATTTATAGATTTTAAAATTGTTAAAATATAAAATACGTATAATTCACCACAGTGCTTCAGAGGGTGCTTTACATATAATTAAGAGATGTCTTTTGAGTTTAAAAAAAAAAAAAAAACCAAACAAAAAACAACAAACCACCCTGAATGTCCCAAACCCAATGTTAATAGAATTGTGTGAGTCCAGAATAGTAAATAAAATTGAATAAATATTTTTCATTGTCTAGTGGACTCATCAAAAGACAGTGTTTGTTCTACTTAATCCTGCTTCACTACTACTAGATTTTCTGGCAATAATGTTATTTGTTTCCAGTTTAAGATAGTAATTATCTTTACAGTTGTAACTTACAGCTGTGGGACTTTAATTCTGTACAGCCTGAAACTGAAGCTAGAAATATGAAGTGGGGAGAGGAAGGACAAGGATTATAGGGGTTAGGCTGAGACTTTATAAAATGTAACTGATAAAAATGGAAGAAGGGCCTGTACTGAGCAAGAGTAAGATTAGATGGGGTTTAGGTGACAGAAGTGGTAGTGTCTATCTGCACTAGGTTTATTCTCTGGTGCGCTTTTTCTGCCTAGTGTCTATGGTGGTAGGGGAGTGGTAGGAGACTTAAGAAGAGGATTTTAATGTAAGATTTATCTAGTTTACGCAAGAACTGGTTGCTTTTTTGTGTGCTGTCAAGCCTCTCTCCTCACTAGAAGAGTCTTCAGTTAATGCTTTGAGGGTTGTACTGCTATTAAGTTTTTATCTAATAGAGCTTCTGAAATAAGTGAGTACTTCACAGTTATGGTGGTAGTCTCAAGAGCATTGATACACTTAGAGGTTAAGAAAAGTCTTAAATTTCCAGTTACAGAGCCAAGACACAAAGATTAAATGTGCATTTTGTGTGTTCTCATGGTAAACCCTAATCAAAATTGGGAACTGTGTTTACTGCATTTTTAATAACATAATCAGTATGCTGTAATTATTGTGTTTCACTAAATTCTGAAGGAGAAATTCATGTCTGTTTTACTTCATTTAATGAAGCCTTTTTGATGGAATAAGAATGAAAATGATAGCTGGGTTCAGATGTTATGTTTTAGTTCACTTTTTACAAATGAAATAAGGGGAAAAAGTGTAAAAAAAAAAAAACCTGTGTTTTTCAACAGCTGTGCTGATAGGGTCAGAAATTATAATTCTGCAGTTGTTTTGAATCCATTTCTGTATACACAGTTGACTGACAACAGTAACTAGACATGCCAGAGGATACAGATAGTTTAATTATAAGGTAAAACTAACATTTTTTACATATAATAGTTTAGGATGTGTAACTAGTTTATGTAATGTTACAATGCCAACTTGACAAAAAGCCCCTACAGCTTTACTAGTTTGTGTAAAACTGTGTAAGAAGAGGGATTTTTAAGTACAGTGTAAGCATTCAAGCTGAAATTTGACAGTTGTAGAATTGTAATCTTGTATGTTTAAAAATAAACAAGCTGTGGGATGTTGAAGAGTTAACTGTAAGGTTCTCAGTCTTAGCCCCAGTAACTGTTGCTGTTCAGTTAACAAGCTGAGTGTTCCTAACAGCCATGATAAAGAACTAATTTCTTTGGTACTTCAGCAGAGGAATGCCAGATTGTGTGAATCACCTTTCCAAAGCCATTGTTTCCTATACAGTTGCTGAAAACTTATTTTCAGTGCTGCTGAAGAAGTCAAGTTCAGTAGCAGAAATTTAACATTAGGCAAATGAGTAGTATGTTTTAGTAAAATATTTTCATTCAATGTGATGGAAAAAGAATGATAAAGATATTGTATATTGAGTAATACCCAATAACAGGTCAAAGTTTGTAACTGAAATTTCTGTTGCCTAAGCTTAGGACCTTGGCTTGTAAAATTGGCTTGTACTGGGGTCTTTAGAAGGTTTCTTGTACAAAGAGGGTTATGTTTGTTTTTTTAAATTAAGCTTTTGACCACAGAAATCAGCTTTTTTTTTTTTCCTTAATTTGTATAAAAGGGAAAAAGAAAAAAGCAGAGCCATCTACGCTGCTTGTGATTCTTCTCACAACTTTTCTTAATGAGAAGAATCTACGTGCTATCTCATTTTTGCTGATACTGTTCAGACCCTGACAGCAGAAGTAAACCTGACCCAAAAATTCCATTTTATTTTCTTATCTTTGGGTAAATTTTCATTGTTAGGGCAGATATGGGATTAGCTTACTCAGAAGAATGTGAATAAAGGCTTCAGAAGGTATTATAGGAGTAGTAAAAAAGCCAAATGTCAGTCCATTAGTAAGCCAGTGGAGTGTATCTGCCTAGTCTTTTAGCTTCCCATGAAGCTCTGGACTAGAAAATACCAATGGCATGTATATAATACTTTCCTTCCTTCTTAAAATTACTTTGTTTCCTCAAATGCAGAAAACACTAAACTGAATATGAATTTTTTGTTTATCAAACACAATTATGGGCCTACAGGTTGGAGGATGTGCACAGTCTAAGTGCCTTATGTTAAAGTTTGACCTTTACTAAGTTCCATCAGTACTGTTGTCAGTTACAGTTCTTTCCCCAGCTACCAACAAACAGAGCTGTGCTGGCAAAAACTCTAATGTGTACACAAATATCTTAGAATCTGTTTGCTAATGTAGCTTTTTACATTCAAGGAATTTGAGTGAACTTCCAAAGTCTTGCTTCCTCCTGAGATAAACTGCTTCCCTACTTGGAAGGGCCTGTACTAGTGTGTTGATAGAGCTTTCTTAGTATGTGTGCAGCCACACTAATAAAACTCCACCACACCAGGATGGTGCATACCTGCTACTCCACCCTGCAAACAGAACAACTCATACAGGTAAAAGTACAGTTTTGCAGTGTAATTACACCAATATGAGGCACTTATGCCAGCACGGCTCTGTTGATGAGGGATTGTACCCCTTAACATTCCTGACTTGTGCAGTTGTGACAGTGAACATCCGTAGTGCAGATAATGATCACAATCTTGTCTGTTATTAAGTAAAATTTTCATGTTTGCCAGATTTCTGGTGGGTCTGCTGCTGAAGTGCCTTCAGTGTTTCTGTGGGAAATTGCTATTTAGCTGTGGGAACTTCACTCTGGTTCAAAGCAGCACTTTGCTACTTATCCAGAATAAAATACACTTGTAATACCTGGTGCTGTTCTCGTTGTGCTGCGCTACTTACTGAGTGGTCCATCCCTTCTTTATTTTTTTTTCCTGACTGTTCTGATCCTCTATGATGCAGGCTGAAATAAGAACATTTATAAAATGTTTTACCTGGGAAGATGATTTTCTAGTCTGAAAGATACTAAAATAAACTTCAGTGTGTGTGTGTATTTTGTGTTGCATAAACCAGGGAGCTACTTGATATGTTTTTGCTTGGAGTAGTTATGTCATACTGTGGAGTCGCTCATTGTCTTTTCTAACTGCTCCTGTGCACTAGAGCCTGCTGTGTGTGTATGGTAAGGTGATTCTGTGCATACACGTTAAATTGAACACTTCCAGGAGGTCCCACGTTCACTGCAAACGTGCAGGATTGCTGCCCTGTGTGTGCGCAGTTATCCGTCGTGTGAGGCAGTGGCCTTATGAGGCTTATGTAAGGTAAGTGAGTAGCCTGACAGAAATCAAGGAAGGGATGACGGTGTACATATTCGGTTCAGACATACAGTAGAGAAGCTTTTATAATAATGGATGACTAAAAACAATTTGGAAAGGTTAATTTATTACTACAAGCACAGAGACCAAGTGAATGTATTTATTGTTTTTAAGGGAAGCTATTTCTTCTTGGAATGAATACATTTGCTTAATTATTTTAAAAAGTAAGCAGTCAAGTTGGTTTGCTATAAAGTTTACTGTCAATTTAGAATATTTATTCAATACCTTTCTCAAGTGGAAAAAAGTGATCTTGTGAAATATATAAATGTATTGAGTCTCATTTTTCATGAGAGAAAAATATAAGAAAATGGAATGCATCTTTGGAAATTAAAAAAAAGTAGTTAATGTTTACATTTTAGATCTCATTAGGTGATTGGCATCAGCACTGCATATTGTAGTACTTGGTACCATGTAAATGTGCACTTAATGGGCTCTGCTGTACCAAGACGGGACAAGGGGTTTGCACCATACCCTGCACACTTGAAATAATTTTTCAACACAGAGATGAGGAGAGATGCAGAAGCCTCTGAATTAATTCTCCCCCCAGGAGATTTAATCCCATTGGTGTGCTAAGGTGTCCCTGAGGAGCTTTCACCTCATGGCGCAGACTACTGCAGTATGGGTACCATCACACACTTTCTTTGCACCATCTTCAAAGGGTGTAGAGTCTCTATCCTCTGGTGCAACTGTTTCTATCCTGGGGCAGCCTGATCTTCCATGCTAGTCAAGTCAGTTCTCTTCCATTACTTTTGGTAGGAACTTAGATGGGGTACTATCCAACACTTCCCAGTTACTGAAAAAAATGAGACTTTACAAGTACTGGAACTTGCCTTTGTGAAGGGAGATGGGGAGGTGAGGAAAGAAACAGGGCTCAGTGGAAGGGTGTGATGTGAGACTGTCTTGTGGATGTCAGTATCGGGTTCTCTGCATCTGGGGTTGAAATACTGTTGTGATACTAAAATCTACCTTAAAAATAGATCATGGTGATACTTCATCCTAATTTGGCTATATAGCACTGTTCATATTTGCCTAGAATTATTGCTGCTTCATGCAGTATTTAAGAAGAATACACATTTCTTAAATTTGAGTGGGATGTTTCTGAGCAATGTAGCTGTATTAATGAATTAACGTATTACTGAATCTACACTGTGCACATTTCAAAGCTTGTTAATGTGTTAACTTTTTAAATGGGAATAATGTATTGAATCTAGAATAGGAAGGAATTAACTGCTACTTTCAAGTTGTTAGTATTGTGGGTAAATGAGGTGGTAGGTTTGGTTTTAATCTTGGAATTAATTTAGTGTGTTTATAGCCAGCAAAGCATTTACAGATAAGTGTTAAAGTTTTTGTAGCATTATTTCTTTTTATTCTTCTAGGTCTAATTATGAGCAGTGAAATGCTTCAATTTTATGCAAAATTTTTTTTTTAAAACGTGATCTTTCAAATGTAATCTTCCTGGCATAAAATCTTTGTATTTACCAGGGATGTTTGGACTTTCAACCTTGAACTGCAGCTTGTATATGGCAGTCAAGTAGCAAGATAGTAAATTATTTGGGAGACAGGGGGAGAGATCAGAATCACATCAGTTTTCTTATGTCTCCCCATATCCAGACTTGAGCCTTACAACTGCTGCCTCTCTCTTCAATTTACTCTCTCTTTTGTCACAACATTCCCATTTCACAGCTTTTTGAAAGAGGTTTTTCTTCTTTCAGAGGGGAGATACTTAAATACATTAGCAGTGGATACATTTTATATGAAAATAAAAGCCAATCTATTAGTTGTACTTGGTCACCTGATTTTCTGTTGCTTCTCATGGAAGTAGTCTGCTCTGACATCTTCTGTGGATGAGCAGATGGAGGGAACTGCATTGCAGTTCTGTGCGTACATGGCTTTTTCCAGTGCTAGTGCAGAACCCATTTCCTGCTGTTCTTAGGGGTCAGTGGATTGTCCCTTTTGTCCGTGGTCTGAATGGAACTGCTCATTTATGTACAAAGTAGGTTTTGCCCTACTGACTTCCTTTGGCTGCTTTTGTAATGCTTGTTCATGCAAGGGATTAGTTTTGCTGCTGCTCAGTAGAAAGAGTTCAGGTTTCCCAGATGTCATTTTTGGCAGATAGGGATGCAAAGTAATTTTCAATGGGATCAGTCTTCTGAGTAGGAGTGGCATCAACTAAACCATGCCAACATTCTTCTATTTGCATCAGAAATTATGTCCTTATATGAGTTCTCAGTATTATTTCATCATGTGATAATAATATATATGCTTATTAGGAATATTTTAACACTTAAAGGAGACATAGGCCAAGCCCAGTGCCTGTTTTACAGAGAATAAAATGAGCAAATGGTGTCAATTTGATTGGAATCACTGTTAGATCATTCTGGAAAGAATGCTTTCTGTCCTGTTTGTAACATCCTGCAGTCGCTTTGATATTTAGGAAATCTATCCTGGATATTTTGGTTCTAGCCAAATACCTTGCATGTCAAGCATTCTAATTCTCAAGAAACTCAGAGAAAAATATAACTAAAGGCCAGTGACAAGTCATTCTAACTGAATCTACTATCTTAAATACTGGTATAGACTGGATTTGTGTCAGGATGTGGCAGTGAAACTGATCATTGATGAATGATACCTGCTTTTAAAAGCTAGAAGGTGTAAAACTCTTCTGCTTTGAATTTCTTTGCAAGTGCAAACAGTTTTCTGTCTTCTCTCTAATCCTAGTCTTCAGAAAGTTGCTGAACCTTGTATTGGCCATTGTGGTGGTTTGACATTTCTGTCCTGTCCTTGGGCCCTGGCCATTGAATTTCCATTATGTATCTAAAACATTAACTGGAGCTTCAGTATGAAGACTTAAAAAAACAACAAAAACCCAACCAACCAAAAAAAAAAACCCCTACAAAACCTCCTTTGTTTCTCCCTCACAGTAGAAGTAAATGTTTGTTAGATAACGGGTCACGCTGAAACAACTCCGGCAGGTACTGGGGTTCTATCCCAAGTGTCAGGTATGAGGTGAACCTTGCTTTCTTGGATGCTTGTGCAGGGGTGAGTATGTGTGAGATCTTCCAAAATCAAACATCCTTCTGTAGAGTTATTAGAGTGAGTAGGGAATAAGAGAACTAATAGGTGCCAGATATTAATCACTTGGACTAAAGTATTCATTCAAGGTGCTTGTATAACCTCCAAATAATGAGATACCAAAATTTGTGCAGATTATAGCAAACTGGCTGAGTATTGAAGAGTGCTGAACATGGAATGAGGTGCAGCATATTTTGTCATCAAGCTCTTGACAATGAGGATTAACGTTAATGAGAGGAAAAAGATCACTAGTCTCTCATATAGGTTCTTCAGAAAACTAAACGAAATAGTAAACTGAAAGTGAAGAATTTATCCTGAATTTTGATAGATTTTTTTTTTTTGTTCACAAATCCTCAGATAAAGGAGAAATTATTTCTTTTGGTGGTTTTTAGTTCATATTAAAGGTTTTATTACTGAGCTGTCTCTCAAGATCCTGTTTTAGAGCCAAGTCTTCCCAGTTAACTGAGGCAGGGAATTCTTAATGCAGTTAAAATGGTAAGTTCTAGAAAAGACAAAATCTTTGTGCAGTCAGTGGACCCATTGAACATTTTATTACCTTTTCAGGGAAATGAGAGAAAAAATAAAAATTGAGATACTGATCTGAATGTATATTTGCTGGAAATTTTTTTAATTGGCCTTTGTCTAAAAATACACAAAAAGATGGGGAAGTGTTGGTGTTCTTTAAAAGTTTTGCTGTGTCATCATCAGATTAAGATGTTATATTGAGACATCTTAAAAAGGGCTTAATGAAGTCAGCATCAGCAGCTTCAGGTGTCTTCAGGCTGCCTGTCCTGCAATTAACACCTTTCAGCCCTGTGTTACTGGCATAGATAATCTCCCTTCTGCCTGAGACTTGTAAACTGTTGGGTGACAAAGGTGGCAGTAGATATCAGTATGCTTTTCTTGAGGTTTTGTCAGAATGTGAGAGTGATAATATATTTACAGAAAAGTGGAGTGAGATTTCCCTTTTTTTTTTTTTTTATAAAGACATGTTGGAGGGTGGATTTTTTTAATGTGTATTGCGTGTTTGTGAACACGTGGTATTTTAGCAGGATTTGGAATTTGGGAGTATCTTTTCTGTCTTGTTAGATTGGCTGCTGATACGGCTCTGGAATTTCTTCAAGCCAGGTATACTGAAAAACACACAGGTTTGCAGTAGTTAAGAGAATCCGCAGCGATGCTGAATGTGAGTGATGGCTTCTGTGGTCTTACAGAATGGGCAGCCCCATGTTTTTGGTTTTGTCACTGCTTGAGAACAGTTGACCAAATTGAAATTAAAAGCTTGTGACAGTTTTGCGATTTTTCTAGTGTAGGATACTTTTGTGCTTCAGTTGCTCTTGGAATTTAGGTCCAGGATGAATTCAAGTGTCTAACTTGTTTTGGGGAAACTGAAATATTTTACCTGCAAACTAGTGGGGGAGGAAAAACCTGAATAAATATTTTCTTGGCCGAATATTCTTAAGATATTGTGCATCAGCTTGATGCTCCGTTATTAGATAAGTGACTGTTCTGTTTCACTGGAATGCTCACGTTATTACAGTTTGCAAGCTTAAAACAGAGTCTTGACTGGGGACAGTTAATGAAATCCTGCTGGCTCGGATCTGACGAGCGCTTGCTGCGTGGGTGGTGGTGTGCATGTGTTGAATGAGATAACAGCAGGGTGCTACACCAGCTCAGCCTGCTTAAGGGGATCTTGGTCTCCATCTCTGTTCTTGCATGTCTTTAGACTAGTTCTGACGTTCTTTTTTTTTTTTTTTTTTTTTTTTTATCCTTTTGGATCACTCTTTGGTGGATTCATTTTCTGTTGGATTCGGAATTTGAGTGTTTAAGGCATCAGGTGACCATTTCTGTGCAGAGGTATGTGGGTGCAGGTGGCGTAGACCATGTAACAGAGCACGGGAGAAGGGAGCAGGACAGTAGCAGCCCAAGTAGTGTTAGAGTTGTACCTTGTTCTTTGTAGTCCATAAACATGGTTTTAATAGGCACTGTGAATCCATTGTTTAATGAGGACCTGCTGTGTATGTTATGTAGCCATTTAAATCAACCTAGGGGTTGTATTGGCAAAGCTTACTCCCATCTCTGAAGGGAGAAGAGATTTTTCCTTTAAGAAAGTCTCGATTTGTGTTTCTAACTTTATTTATATCAGTCTTAAAAGCTTATGCCTTTTCACAGTGGAGATTGCTTATCACGGAAGTTGTTAACCTAAGCAAAACCAGAGGACTTTTTGAATAAGAAAGACTATAGATGTTTATTATTAACATTATTTTGCTTGTCTGTTCCATCATTTGTAGAGATTCTTGCCTCAAATTTTTCAGAGGTCCATAATATCCTTTCTGAAGGAATACCCTTTGTAAAGGAGATGTGGCAGAAAGGGAGGATGATGATGATGGGAATTGTCTATTAGGGGAGGTACAATAATTTCCAGTTTCCAGCTAGAACTTCCAGTTTCAGAAATGTGATTAATGTACAGTATTAGGAGGAATGAGATTAAGTTGATCATGGATGTTCAGTTCCTTCAAAACAAGATAACCAGTTTGCTGCTTCATCTTACATTTTGGTCAGTATCTCAACTGCAGTCAAATAGTTAACTTGAGAACAAACAACAAAATGAACAAAAAATCATGCTGAATTGGGAAGAGAAACCAGATATTTGAACACATCCAAAGTTGCCTTATGCTGTAGTAAATATTTTTGTAGGCAGTTAGTAGAATGTTTGCTTAGAAGTGCCAGCAGGCTTGCTAGGTTTAAAAGTGTAATTGTGAGTTAAGACTTTGTGCTTTTATGTTTTGATAATACTTGTTTTTTCAGCTTCTTTTAGGCATTTAAGTTTAACCTGTATTAAGATGCAGTTCTACAAAAGCAGATTCATGAAAAATAAGTTTGAAACTTACTCTATTTTTCATGAAAAATAATTTGGACCAAATGGGGAAAGAAAAAATGGAGATACTAAATAATAAGAAACCAAGCATTTTATAGAAAATGTAGGGGGTCTGCAATTTTACTGTTTTAAGTGTACTCCAACTTTCTACCTCTCAAATTTGAAACTATTTTAAAATTGTAGTTCTGTTAAAGTTTTTTCCTGTAGGTAATAGAGGTAATAATACAGGTAATAATGAGATAACATCTACTAATGCAAAAAGAAGCATGATTCTTGCATAGAATCTCTTAGTTTTCAGTTATTATTTGTGTTAAAGATGCTGTTTTACATTAAATCAGAGCTGTAGATGGTGTACTGTGCAGCGTTGCCACTGGGTGGGGTATGACTGATGTTGTAAAATGTATTATGTTCAATGATCCAGAATATCTCCTAAGAAGAGAGGATGCCGATTCTAGTTTTGGAACGCTTTAGTGGTACCAGCTCCGTGGCTCAAACGTAATTGTAAAGAGTGTGTTGTACACAGGGCCTTGAATGCAGAGATACTTAATTGTGCACAGTGAAGACAATACTTTAGACAACTCTTTTAGTATGTTACTGGATAAATTATTCAAATGGTATGCACTTTTTGCATGTTCTAGTGACATAGTTTGTTTTCATAGTTTAATATTAGAGCTGAACAAGAAGTGATTAGCTGACTTTCCCTCTTCCTTTAGGCATATCACTTAAAAATTGCATGATGTGTGATCAGTTGGAGATTCTGAACAGGGAGATTGAAAGGTTATTACAGAACAGCAGCGTGGAAGAAGGCACTTTAAACTCAGACTGTCTTCAGCCATCAGTGACTGACTCCCTGGATATAATCACTGATTCAGACAATGGAGAAAAATACATATTAGAGCAGGTATTCAATGCCATGAGATATAGCATTAGGGTCTTTAAAATTATTCTATTGTCTTTTTATTATTATTTTTATTTTTCCCTCCTCTTTTTGGAGTGAGCGAAAGAATGTAGATAATGCACATAATCACCTATAGAGAAGGGTACAGGGGAAGGAAATACTGATGTCAGTCTAGCTATACACTCATGGTTTTTTCATTAATTTTGCTTTGTCACTGACAAGCACATTTTGAGATTTATTCTTCATGAAATAATAAAGTGATCCACTAATGAAAATCACATTTGGGGAAGTGTTTCACTTTTCCACTGTCTTTATTTCTGGGACAGTGACATGGCACTGGAGGTGATCATTGCTTAGGAAGTAAAAAGTGTTTCTGAACAGCAGAGATGCTTTAAGAGTTCGGGGCTTGAGAGAGTTGAAAAAAATGACATTCTTTAAAAAGAAAAGTCAGACTGTGTATTGGCATGTCTATGAACGGTTATCTAATCTGTTCTTAAATTTGTATGTCTCCCCACCTGGAGTGTTAGCTATCAGTTTTTACTCCTTTGAAATAATTATTGTTTTAGTTATTTCCTACACCTACTGTGGCAGTCCCCCTGCATCTGTAATTGCAGAATGCTGACATGCATTAGTGTCCAATATTGTTCTTTTGTCTTCACTAATTTATTTTATAGCCCAGTTTAAAAGTGACTTTTTCTATCCTGTCCATCTGGTCCTCCTTTTCCTCCCGAGTTGTTTTCCAGTGTTCTTGTAGTTTGGTAGACTACTTTGGGTTAAATGCAGGTATTTCCCTCTGATTTTCAAGCTCACCTCCTTGGAAACAAGCAGTCAGTGTTGATGTTCCATTGCTATTCTGCATGTGAATTGGGACCCCTGAATTAAACAGTTGTTCAGATGCTTTAAATGAATATCTTGTGATTTTTTTAAAATGTTTTCCAAGGGTTAATTTTGGGGAAAATGTATTATTATTGATATTATCTACTGTCCTTGAAATAAAGTTTCTGAAATATTCTGTATTGCAAACCTTATTAGTGAAAGGGACAGTGATAAGGAATATTCCTTAATTCTGAAGCTCAACTATAATTTATTATCCCACCTTGCAAAACCACTGAGTAGCCACTTGGATTTAAATCCTCAAAGGTGCAGATGTCTTCTGTGGCGAAATTTCGTACAAACTGGTAAATCTTCCCTACTGTAACGTTGGGCATGCTGATGGAGTTTAAAGCATTTCTACATTGTCAGTGCACAATATACACTTTTAAATTTCACTCTCAGAATGCCTTTAAATACTGTAAATGGAATAGACTTGTTGATTACAGTTTGTTACTGTTCTGGAAATCTTAATGGGATCTAAATGAATTGATAAGAGCACAATCATATTTTGTGTTTATTTCAAAGGTCTCAACTGTTGGTAAGTGGTGGAGGTGGTATTGCTTTACTTTGACTTTTCATTCCGGTTGTCTTTCTGAAAGTAGAATACTGTCAAAAAGGCAAAATAACAGAAATTGCTTTCTAATGTAATAGAGGCAAAACAATTCCAAATTTATATATACAATGGTAAGATAAGTTCCTATATGTATTGGTGCCTTATTTTGTCTCCTTTTCGTTTTGTTTTTCCCAGGAGCCAGCAGGAAAAGGAGAATTGATTGTATTTGATCCTGCTGACAGCTCAGAGACTCAGTCCAGCTCTTCCGAATCAAGAAATTCAGCATGTGCTGGAAGGATAATGCGGAATGACTCTGATCCTTTGCTGCCCTCCTCTGGCTCTCCTTTTCAGTCAGCTCTGCAGGAAGAAACCATTCGAACCTCTAATGCTCTGTCAGGTAAAGCATATAGAGGACACTGAAGAGACTTCTTATTTCTTTACATTTTATCTGGAATTTAAACCTCAGCATTTGGATTACCTCTTCCTGTAGCTTTTAACATTTCTTCATCTTCCAAGGTAAACAAAGATGTAAACTTTAACTGTTTTAACTTGTTCCTTTACTTCCATTGCACCTTTTTGCTGGTGTGACTGTAATTTTAGAGTTGTTTTTAAAAATAATAAAAAAATATAGTTAGTTTTTTTTTGCAGGGGAACTTAATGGAATTTCATATTGGATTGAAGCAGTTTCAAGCTTTTTACCTGTGTAGTACAGGCTTAAAATACACTTTTTATTCTGGCTGTAATGTTAGAAGTAATCAGTTGCTATTTAAATTGATGTTCTGGAGTCTGCTACTTTTACAGCTATGTTTATAGTGTCTCACAGAAATGACTGAAGTTAGAACTTACATGTTAATTTCTTTAATGTATCTGCATGGATGTTTATGTTTCCATAGCATTGACAGTTATATTTCTATTTTAACATTGCTAAATATAATACTAGAAGGCAGAGGAGTTGCACTATAGAGCGATCGTGTGTGATATGGCAGAACAATAAGGCAACTGATGCAGTATATGAAATAAGGAGGCATTTATTACCAGTGTACGCTGCAGGATTGGGAAAAGCTTGCTAAAGGATGCCTCTGAAAACTTGTAGCTTAATACACGCAGCTGTTAGAAATACCTTTGCAAGTACTGTTATTTAGGAGTTAATGTTTCCTTTTGGCTTACTTGTGCAATTCGTGAGCCAGGAATACACACGTGTATAACTACTCCAAAAACACACTTGAGGGAGAGTTAGGGGGTTTCTTTTTGTTTTTAAAATACCATTTCAGTTTACCCAATTCATTGAGGTATACGTACTACTGCATGCTATAGTTTCATGTGAGCAGTGTATTTGCAATGACTGCAAAACATAGTTTCTGCATTTGTTTAGGAGAGCATTTACATGACATGCAACTCATTTAAAATATCACACCATGATGTAGTACTAACTTTAATACTTATTCAAACCAGGTTATTCCTGAATTACTCAAAATGCAGTCTCAGATTTTATATTTATTTCTCTCGTTTGCTTCTGTCTCCTCAAATAAGTGTGTCTCCTAGTATGCTGGAAAAGACTTTTGAGAAAAAAGGGATCCTGGTTTTCAGCACAGATTGGGGGCAGGAGACAGATTGTGGGCTTGTGTTCCCCCCCACATGGCTCCATCTCTGATAGTTGGAGGTTCTTTGCTGAATTTATTCTGGTGAATCATATAGGCTGAAAACCTTTTTGTAAATAACCATATCAAGGAGTAGCCTTTCTCAAGTTTCATTCAACATAGATTCATTTATTTTTTTTCCAGAGAGATGTTCGAGAAGATGATTTTGTTCTTTTCTGTATAATTTCTTCTGTCCAATAGACCTTTTCAGAGAAATAATGAAGGGAAAGTGTGTTGCTTTATCCTGAATACCTACCAGTGTTTCTGAAACAACTTAAAAATAGCAGATAAACTGTTCAATAGGCAAGATATAGACCTAGTTTATTTTAATAGGGAAGACTGGGATATTTCTCTGGTTTTACGTTTTGTTGAAAATCCCAAACTTCATTATTCTTTGACTAACCCTGTATTATCTAAACAGCAGTAGCTTTGAATTTCTTTAAACTGGCTGTTGTTTCTACTTTGTTTCTTACCCTGCTGCAGGTAATCAGCAGTCCTTTCTACCAGAAAATGTTACTGATACCAAATACCATCCTCACCTTTGAAACAGTAACTGTGTCTGTGTTGTCCGTTCTGCTCCGTGGTCTTCCACACACTGGTGTGTGCATGATTCCTGTGTCCACCTAAGGAGTGGAACTGCTATAGTTTTTTCCCCAGACAACCCTCAGGGAATAGGTTCATACCATGAAAGGATTTTTTTTGAGAAATATCAGAAATCCTAAGGCTATTTAACAAAATGTCAATATAGTGTCCACACCCATGCATTTGACTTAGTACTTTGTCTCTGAATGAATTCAGTCAACTTTTTGTTGGTATTCAGTGACTATTATTGGCTTGAAATTAAAGTTAAGTATTTATTACAATAACATAATGAAATTCCATTAGAATATTTAGTAATTACTTAGGCTATGAATATTTTTGAATCTGAGTTCTGAACCTCATGTTTCTCTTCAGCGTTTCAGGGTGGGGACAGTGGTGTCCATACTATGGAACAAGCTGTAAGTTCACAATCAGCGCCACTAGAATCTGAATCTAATACTGACAACATGGAAAATAATTCACCTGGTAAGATTTCTTCCTTTTCAACTGAGCAGAAAATATGCTTATTTGTCCATTTTGTGTGTGCGTGTATATGTGTCTATACATATATTTTTAAATAACAAGAGTTTATAACAGCTGGATTGTGTAGACAGCGTTCAGTGACATAAATTGCTTCTGCTGGGCTATTACATTCATAATAAAGCATTTTACCTTTCAGGGTCATAAAATGAGGTGGAGATAGAGATATATATATATATATATATGTTGTCACAAAGAAAATAATGCTATGTTGAAAAAACTTCTTCATTCACCACCAGTTTAATAACTATTCTCTTGTTTTTAGCATCAGTTTTGGATGAGAAAGGTGAGCAAAGCAATGAGGAGGAACAAAAAACTGTCAAGCCTACAAGTAAAGAGTTCAGAAAAACGTGGGGGTTTCGAAGGACTACAATCGCTAAGCGAGAAGGTGCAGGAGATGTTGATGTGGACTCTAGTGAACAACAGCCACAACAGCAGCAACAAAGCTTAAACCTCAGGCGTAGTGGACGGCAGCCAAAGCGGACGGAAAGAGTGGAAGAATTTCTTACAACAGTAAGACGCAGAGGAAGGAGGAGTGTTCCTACTGCTCTGGAAGATTCAAGCGAACCAGCATCCTGTCCAGCTACAGATGCTGAAACTGCTTCAGAAGACAGTGTTGAGAGCACTCCAGATATAAAACGTACAACTCGGAGGATTAGCACTAGGAGTAGTAAGGATCAGAAAGGCTCTAAAAGCAGACGCGCAAAAGAGGAAGAAGAAGAAGAGGAGGAGGAAGACGAGGAGGAGGAAGAGGAAGATGATACTTCTGATAGTGATAGTGATGGGTTAACACTAAAGGAACTGCAGAATCGACTAAGAAAGAAACGTGTTGAACAGAAACCTGTGCAGCTGACACTGAAGGATATACAGAACCGCCTGGGGAAAAGAAATTCAGAACAAGGTCCTACAGAAACAGGCGATGTCCAGTCTGAAAAACAAGTTGAGTCTGAGTTGCCTGTCAAACAAGAGCCTGAGACTGCAGACAGCACTGAGATTGCAAGTCAAGTGGTTGTGTCCGAGGAAAGCACTGGAGATCTTCAGGTTCAGACAGAGGTAAAGCCTGCCCTTGGCACAAAAGAGATCACAGATGAAGAACCTGAAGAACTACCCAAAAGCAAACCTGAGTCTGAGATTTATGACCCAAATGCACTGTATTGTATTTGTCGTCAGCCTCATAACAACAGGTACGCAAAGGCTTCAACTAAAAGTGCAGTGCAAGTAGTTGGAATTCTTCTGTGACGAAAAATTAAACCAAACGCTAATGCTTACTTTTGGAGTATATGTAAATGAGCTGTTGTTGGGTTTGTTGAAGTTTGGGGCGGTGAGTTTATAACAGATATTTAAAAGAGGGGATAAACGAATACAGAAATGAACAGCAAGGCAGAACAGTATACTTTAGCAGGGTACTTCAAGATCTGCTGCTTGAAATATCTGTCGAAGGTTAAATTTCTTCATTTCATGATGTTTTACTGTTCCTTGGTTGTTTTGTTTTTTTCAGGTTTATGATTTGCTGTGATAGATGTGAGGAATGGTTTCACGGTGACTGCGTGGGTATTTCTGAGGCTCGAGGGCGATTGTTGGAAAGGAATGGTGAGGACTATATCTGTCCAAACTGCACCATTCTACAGGGACAGGATGAGCCAATTTCAGAAATAGACCAGCAGGAAGCTAAAGCGGGGCAAGTAAATGTGGATGGCACAGAATTCACAAGCATAGGAACAATTGAACAAAAATCTGTTGAGGACCAAGGAATCAAGGGTAGGATTGAAAAAGCTGCAAATCCAAGTGGGAAGAAAAAACTAAAGATATTTCAACCTGTAAGTATTTTAGTTGTTTCTTATTTTTCCTGTTTCACTGGGTACATTGAGACAATGGCTTGCTTGTAGGACTGTAAATCTGACTTGTTTTTTAAAAGCTAAATATGAAGCTGAACAATCCACTAAATATTACTGTTTAGTGGAAATTTATCCATAGTTCTGTCAGTAGAGGAACTAAAACAGTGTTATTTTGAAGTGGGGAATTTAAAAGTTTCATGTAGGTGTAAGGAAATACCACACTATGTGCTTTGTGCTATCCTGCCCTTTATAAATACTGTTTTGGAAGTCAACTAATAAGGTGTTTGTTTAATAAAAATATTAGAATTCTGGACTGGGTTGTACTAGTTTTGAAACCTCAAAAAATTTGGGACATTTTCAATGACAGTGAAACTTTTTACTTTAACATGGACAAATGTCTGTTGCAGTTAATTCCAGCTGTGCTTCTCCTGTACTTCCAATTAGTCTTTGAAGTTCTGATTTTCGCCCTGATGTTTCTTCAAGTTATTAGTACATAGAGAATTGTTTCATGCTGCCTTTTTTAACATAAAAATGTGTATTTAAAATTATTGCAAATACTGGCATAAAATATAAAAGTTTAAATTTTGTAGAGCAAGTTCCATGCCCAATTCAAAATACAGGCAAAGAAGCTCCTTCAGCTTGAAATGTACACAAATGTAAAAACTTCATGCTACAGTGGTTGTCTTCATACTGCCTAAGCTACTGTAGTAGTGCCAACATCTTGCACATTTTCCTTCTTACTATGCCTTGAAGAGCATGTTTAATGTATTTGCTGTTAGAATGGTACAGCTGTTCTTATTTTTTCTGTATGAATTTGTTCTTTGACACCTAATCTTTAAAGTTTGAAATCATCCCTAGAATAAGCATTACAAGTTTGAGTGTAAGTGTCTCTCTGGAGGAATCTTTCTGTTCTAATACATTTTCTGCAAAACATTTATGGAACAACCCCCAAATCCCCTGACTTCTAGTCAGTTTAAATAGCAGGGCTATCCATATAAGCATGGTGAGCTTATTGTCTAAATCAGAACAGGCTAAGCTTAACGTATTTTAAGATAAGTGTGTAGAAACCAGTATTTTTCTCAAAAATGTCTTGAAATACAGTTTCAAATACATTTGTACGTTTCTGTATGCAAAAATGTGTTTGAGAGTCCAGTTCTGTTGGTGATGTTCTGCATTTCATTGGCAACTTTAGTATTAATTTTAACTTCTGCTTCTGAGTATCACCAATTACTCTGATATTAGCGTGCTAACAAGTTACTTAAACATATTAAGCACCTCTTCTTTAGTGAAAGAAAAACCTAATCATTAACTTACTGCCTGTTATGGAAGAACTGCTTATATTTTAGGTATTCTTTTGGCATTTGGAAATGGAATGGAAACGCTCTATTTGCATTTGTCAGGTGGTACTATGTTTTGAGAGAACTGAACTTTAAAATCTGTGTTTCAGCCCACACTGCCCCTCATACCTCAGTTCAGATCCCTCTATGGCTTGTGGAAACAAGCACCACTCTTGCTGCAGAATTCCCTGCCCATTCTAGGCAAAAAGATCATTGCTATTTCATGTATTGATGTGCTGAAATCGCTCTGTATTACAGTGAATGAACAGTCTCATTATTCAGTTTTTCTGTTCTCTTACACCAGTGTTCAAAGCACTTTGAGAAAGACTCCTTTTGGTGCTGTCCATAAGCACCTATAGCTGTAGAGTTTTGGTTTGTGATTAAAACTCCTAGAAATTGTGAAAGCACAGACATTAACACTGAAAGTTTTGTTATCATCTGAGTAAATGCCCTTAATTAGAAATGGCAGCTTGGTTAAGAGGCACCTCAAACTTCATATTAGGGAATATGACTTGCTACTTCTTTCTTGTACTTCACAGCTAAGTGTGTACATGATGGAAAAGTATTCTAAAGCATTGCATAAACTTAATTTTCTTAGGAAAATTCCCAAACTCAGGTTTTATCAGACTGTGGCAGATAATGCTGTCTTACTGACTTTTGATTGGGGAAAAACAAGCCACAGTATACAAATAACTTAATATTTTTTTACTGGAAGTATTTATTCCTAAAAACTTAATTTTGGTAAGTACAAATTAAATTTTACTGATAGGGGAGAGGCTGTCTGGAACTACGGTAGTTTCAAGTGTTAAGTCAGTTGTAATAATGTTTTTAGGAGTAATCTAGAAGAGTGAGACTAAATGCATAATACCTGGAGATTATATGTTGGAGCCTAAAGAGCTTTCCAGTATTTCTAGACTTTGGCCTAATGTACTCTGTTTTCAAGGAATGTGCTATTTTTTAAATCTTAACGTTTGAAGGAAGTGCTTAGTATATAACACTGATATAAATGGAGAGTAACGGTGAAGTAGAGGAAAATACAGTTTGCATATGCAAACTTCTTGGTGTGTGAGAAGTATTAGGCTATGACAAAATTGTTTAGGAGAATTGTTGTGTTTATGTAAGTTGGAGACTTCTAAAATTAAAATTGGTAAACCTCTAGAGCAAGAATTATCTGTACACCTGAACAACTGAGTGCTTCCTTTTGCATGTGTGCATGGTTGAGGACAGCTGCTGATGGTGATGTATAAGTAAAACCTGTTTTAGAAACCTTGCTCTTGAGAAATTAGTTCTGCATTAAGGAGATTTCTTACATGATGTAGAGGATCAGACAAAAGCATTTGTGGGCTTAGGGGATCTGAAAATTTAGGAAAACAGCCTCCCTTGTTCACTGCTAGCAGATCAACTACTTGAAAATACACCACGTTCTGAAACCAGTGAGTTAGAGTGAAATTCTTAGATTCGTATAGATTGTTTCTGTTACATGACGAATGAAAGTTGTTTTCACACTGGCAGTTGTGCAAGTCACAGTCATAGCTGCGGTTTGCACATATGCTGTGTAAGCATTTCTTCATGTTGTAAAGATATTTTTGTTTCCTCTTTGAAGTTTGAACTTCCTCTGTTTCAATCTATAGGTAATGGAAGCTCCTGGTGCATCAAAGTGCATTGGTCCTGGCTGTTTTAATTTGGCCCAGCCCGATTCTGTGTATTGCAGCAGTGAGTGCATTCTCAAACATGCTGCAGCCACTATGAAGTTTTTGAGTGCTGGCAAAGATGCAAAACCAAAACCTAAAGAGAAGATCAAACCAAAATCTGATAAACCTGGCATGCCAAAATCTCAGCTGCAGGTAAGCTTATGTTCATGGTCCAAAACAGTTGTCCTGAAGCACAGTGGCTTATTTCTGTGCTCTCCTTTTCAAGTGACAAAAATTAATTCCAAATTAGCTTACCTTTAAAAAATAAAAGTATAAGCAATACACCATTTTACTTTAATTTCATTTAATTTCAAATGAATTTTATCTTTTTAAATGCTGAATTATTTGGCAGTAATTTGGAATTACTGTGAATTGTGAACTAACATGACTGTGTTGTATGTGTGCTTTGGGAAGCAAAAAGGTGAAATCAAAGCCTTTTCCTTTCCCTTTTGAAACCACTATAAAATGGGCAGTAGTTTTTCAAACAAACAAAAAACCCCACAACTTGATGATAAATACAGTTGTTTTGAGGTGATTTCTTTACCATTCCTTTTCTTGAAGTTACAGTGTACATTACCTTTGCTTTAGAGACTTGAATGTGAAATTACATCATTGCGAGTGTGTGTACAGGAGCTTACTATAAAAGAAATTTGTTTACGTGTATGTCACTATATCTCTGCTTGTTTGTAAAATATAACATTTTTGATGAATATTAGTAATTAAGCTTCTTTCAATCATACAGGCAGGTATTAAGCCTCTTTCAAACCAAAAGAGACAATTTCCTGAGAAGAGAGATATGAATATGAAGAAGACTGTTTTGACAACTGCCAAGACTGAGGCAAACACTCAACCTATTGCTAAAGAGCCAGCAGCAGAAAACAGCACACCATCCTGGGCAAGCGATCATAATTACAATGCTGTAAAGCCTGAAAGGACTGCTGCCATTTCATCTTCACTGTTGTTCAAATGTATGTATCGCATAGGGATATTCCTGAATAATCATTTACATTTTCTTTGAATACCCATCCATTCTTGGCTCTGCAAGACTAGGGAGTTTAGGATTTGTGGTTGGTTTTTTGGGTTTTTTTGTTTTTATTTTTTTTAATATGGCACCAAACTACTTTTCTCCACCTTCAAAGATTCACACACAGAAAAACACACAAATGGGAGACCCTTTTAAAAGTTTCATTTGTATCATATGACGGTTGTATGATTAAGAGCCTATCAATCTACCCAGCTGATTCCTGGATGAAAACTACATGATTAAGCTTTACATTTTTCCCATAAGACAATAACTGTTTCTAAGCTAGAAAAGGTAAGTATTGATACATTTGTGTTAAGTTTTACAAAAAGGATGCACAGTGTGCACCATGAATCAGCTATTGACTGTACTAATTTGAGTTGTATTTTTGTAATTTAGATTTGGCACCTGTCTCTCAGGTTTTGCATTTTCAGTGCTAGTGCCGAGAATGAAATCTTCAACGTGATATCCAACGATACTTTACACTTCTGCAAACAGCTTTTAACTGTCAAGTATATCCAAGTTGTTCCTGCTGCTTTTCTTCCTTACATGAAATAATTTAAGGACCATTCTTTACTCTTAAGTTTGGGGGGAGGCAGTACTCTCTTATTTTTTTCCTTTCTATTTATATGTTCATACTTCACACATTATCCACACACAAGAACACATCTTAAGTGGATATTGGGCAGAGATATTGCCTTGCATATTTTTGCAGGTTTTGAATAGCATCCTTGTAACTCATATAAAGGTAAGTAAATACTACTTTGTAGCCTGAACAAGTCTTTCTGCTAATGACACTTTTGATTGACTGCAGCTAAGTAGTTTTATAATGCAGTGGTGGAACTTTGGATGAAATCTTACATTTCACAGTTATGAAACACATGACCTGGTGTCTGATGTTTACTCACTTGAAGATTAATGAATGCAGAAATTCAGTTCTCACCGCTTTCTTAACCTCACTTTAGTCAGTTTTACATTTTTATTTTCAGAAATAAACCTAGTTATTAAACACATTATATGTAAAGTAACTGATAAGTTTATAAATTATCTTTTAAGATGAGATTTTTTAGATGTAGTTTTTAAACACTGAGGGAACACCAGCTACCCTAAATTGTTCTTTATTATTATAGCATATAGTAGACTTACTAGGTATATTTTAATTGAATTTACCCACATCAAATGTTTAAATGGTTGTAATTTTTCCCTGCATATTTTTGTTGAATGTTTTGTTACTTGGGCTCTGTGCCTTTTTTTATAGTGAACTCTTAAGATACATACTTTGATAAACTTGCATTTTTTAAGCTTTTTCTAAAGAAACTATAGCTTTTTTTCTCAGAAACAGTAGTGTTGTAAACCTAACAAATTAGGAGAAAGACATAAATGAAACTGTAAGGGCTTATTTTACATGTCAAAATTTTATGACACTTTCTATCTCAGTATGATTGCAAGTGTCCATATAACCATATAACTTAAAATGTTCTTATTGCTATAGGTTTTTTATTTCTAGGAGACAGGAACACAGGTTTTGAGGCAGCGACTTTGGGGTTTTTTTTAAGGGGGGATTGCTCTTTAGTTTTGCCACACTGGAGGTTATACAGATTTAACCAACTGCAGTAGAAAATTGGATTTCTGTAGCTAAATTGTTAAATTGGTTCAAAAATATGTGTGTATATCAGACTTCAATAATTAATAGAAAACCAACCTAGTTCGTGTGATGAAGAACTGTCATATCAAATGCAAGGAAGATCCTCAGATTGCTGTTATTAAGGTAAGTTATACTAATATATGGGGACTCTGTGCCATTACTAAATTCCCAGGTAAATTGTGTATTTGTGAAAAAATTGTCCTGCTTTTTGATTGGATGGGTTTGATCTGTAATCTTCCTGAGAAGCTGCTATTGCATCATCTTTAAGAGTATTCTACAAAAATTTATTTAACAAATCTTTATATTCTATTCAAAACATAGAAGTTATAGCATCATGGAAGTTTGTGAGGGTCCTCTCACTTTGGGTATCTAAAATTTAGAACTCTAAGTCTGAGCTAGTCTGGCAAGAAAAACACCTTCAGTAGACAAGACATCAAGTTTTAGACACTAATCTTAGGACAAAGTGACTCACTGTTTAGAAATGCTTATTTCTGAACATTTGTTATGAAAGACATTTAAGATGACTATTCAGACATCTAAGTGTCTAGTGTTTGGACTTAAGTTTGCCTAGAGGAGGCTAAGGACAAGATTCTTCGATGGTCAGTATTTCCAAACACAGCCTGCGTTCTCCCAGAGCTTCAGGCCATATTCTGCAAATCCTTACTTGTAACTTCAGTGCACAAAGCAGTTTAGAAATTAAGGAAACTTAACGTGATGAGCAGAATTACTCTTTCTAATATTCTTTCCATCAGTCAGTTTATCATATTTCAGACATGGATTTACTTTATGTGTTTATTCTGTATTTGTCAGATACAAGATTTTCTTGTTAAATATCACAGTGATGTTACTAAGTTGTAGCAAGAAGAAAATCAAGCCAGCCTTACAGATGTACTGGGTGATATAGTATATTTGCATCTAAACCTGGCCACCAAGCCCCTCTTTTCTCGTCCCAACCTGTTTTGCATTTAAAAAAACCCCAAAGGATATTTGGTGCTAGTAGTATGCAGTTACATAGTGCAATGATTTTCCCCGCCCCGTCGCCTCTGTTATCCCATTAGTTAGTGTTTCTTCACTTCCTAATTTTTTTCTGTAGCTTTTTTGGGGATGCGTTAGGGCTGTTGGAAGTGACTTTGTACACCAAAATCTGGAGCCTGAGTAATGATACTCTCTAACATCTTGATGTTCCCAGTGAAAATAATCCTATTTATTCGTTTAGTAACTAGAGCGAGAAATGCCTTGAACTTGCTCTGATAAGTGAATATTAAGTTTTAAAGTTGCAGGCAGTATTTGAACTACACATAAGAGGAAATTAGGTATGCGTCACATTCCCTTTCAGAAGTATTGCTTTTAATTTCGTTCGGAAAATTGGTATTAATTTAATATGCAGTGCTCGACTTTTATATTGAATTTCAAAAGTCATCCTAGCTTCCAAATTCAGACAAGTATATGGATTGTTGAGATTTAGGAACATTGTTGTTCAGAGAGTCAAGTTGTGATAGAAATCCTGAATTTGTCATGTGAGCTAGTGTTAATGTTTAAGTCATATCAAAGGAGATGTAAAATTCATAACAAAAGCAAAACAGACTGTCATTTATCTAGTAAGATCATCTAGGTGTTTGTGGGGAAGCACCACCCAAAATTATTTCTGAAATGTTTCAGTTTTGTTAGCAGACTAACACACATCTTGCAATAATAGGAAGCATTATTTTCAATTATACTGGAGGAGGACAAACTTTAAACAGTGTAATAGATATACACGTTTTTTCCAGAAGGAATCACAGAGGTAGTTTGCATTCGCTGCTTAGTTGACTCTGCTGAGAGCTTTTTAGTTTTACACTAATATCATGTACAACATTTGTAACAACATTTGTCCATTATATTCCCTGCTGCCCTGTATAAAGGGGGTAAAGGAACACTTCAAAGGTGAAGTTTGCTGATGCAAAGGTTTATCAGCAGTATCAGTGCATATGTCTGAAGTACCTGAATTCTGTTTGATAGAGCAACACTTGGAAGAGACTTTTTTCGGTATTTTTGTTGTTAATTGTCAAACAGAAGTCAGTGGCAAATGTGTCAGCAGGGGAAGAAGATAGACATTTGCAGTATCCCTGGTCAGAAGTATACTAAATACTCATCAGTGCTTCAAATCTTTGTTGAAGGTCAGCTGACTTTATTAGACTTAAAAGAAATGCATGAACCAATAGTTTAGTCAACTCAGGTGCTAAAGCTACTTAAACATCTTAACTGCATTTATTGATAAAAGTAGCTAAGTGCACAGGAGAGTGAAGAGGGTTTATTAGATAAATAAACATTAAATGTGTTTATTATTATTGTTCCTGTGGTAGAACTTCCTGAGTGAAAAGCACTTCTTTGTCACTCTAAGGCACTAAACTTCTGTTTACTTAGCTGTAGACAGATAAATAGTATGAGTTTATAGCTAGCTATTATAATATCTTATTTGGTACTAGTATTTCATAGAAATTGTTAATGAGTGAGACTTCGAAGGGGAAGCGTTTCATTATAGAAAAGCACAGTGATGGTGGTACCTCTCCTGCTTTGCAGCAGTGAATCACAGAGAGACAACGCTGCCACCTCTTGGAAGTGGGATGCCAGGCTTGTAGAGCCCTGGCTCTGGTGATAGAAATTCCTTTATTATCCCTTTAATATCCTTTTATTATTATTTCTTCTGCAGCTAAACTTTCTACATCCAAGAGCTGTTCACAAAGTGAATAGTGTTTGCTTGCATAGTTGAAGATCCCAGATAGGAAGGGTAGTTGGACTGCTTTGTTCCTACACACCTCTAACAAAATATGGAGATGTTGTAAAGGGAATACAGTGATACTGGGAGGTCATCATCATAAAATGTGATGCGTGTACCAAAATGCTTAGATTATAGCATATATAATTTATAAATTTTTTCTTGTGTATTTTTTTTTCTGTAATAACAGTAAGAAGGCAGAAAAGAAAAGTATTCCACTATAAAGAGAGCAGACAGAGGAGTTATGGCTCAGGAGGTAGAAGTGAGGTAGGAAGCTGTAAGTACCATTGTGAAAAGAAAAAAGTAAGGCCTTGTCTGCACACAGACTGGTGCCAGTTTAATGCTTCAGGCAAGATTGTACCAGCTTAAGTTGTGACTCTTCAGTTGAGTGCAGTGTATGTGGATATACTGCTGTTGGTTTAGCTTAACTATTAAAAAATACCTAAACTGAGGAGCTGTTCTTAAGTCATGAGTATGTCTGCAAGGACTGATTGTAGTTAAACTTGATGCCTTTGTTTGGCGTGAGTGCTTCCCCATAGGAAAAATTAGCCTGTGCCAAGTTCCATACTGTTAGAACTAAGCTACTTCTGGCATCTGAATTAACTCGTTGAAAGCTAAGGTATCTTTGCTTAATGGTATATTCTGCAAAGTAGACCCACACTAAGAGACAGTTAGTATTGAGTAGTACCAAGGGAATAAAAAGAATTACTGATTTTATGTTGCCATTTTCTGGGACACACGGCTGCTGTATATGCAGGTCTAGCCTTACCCCTTTGTAACTAGAGGATTTTTCAGAAAGGTTGCTGTCAGACCAAATGTTGATCAGAATACCCAAGATGAGTCTGCCAGAACTTCTGAGAAATTAATGTTGGAGCTCTGGCTTTGGGAGGATTATAGTACAGGAGTGGTGGCTGGTGTAACGCGGCTCCGGTGTGGAACTTGCATCATGAGATCGGCAGGGGCTGTGCTGGCACAGGGGCTGGCGCGTGATCTGAACCCTGGCTGAGGAGCAAGGCAGACCAGTAGCGGCTGCTGACTCCAACATCCCCTGGGACTCAGCCAGTTAAAAGGAGCAGTGGGATCCTTGGGGAGTAATTATCATCTCCTGCCTGTGAACTGCTGGAGCTCCCCTTCTGTGCCCTACAAGGTATGTCACATCTGTCCTGTGGCTTTCAGCCATATGAAGATTTTTGCTGTGTCTCTTAAGTTAGGAAGGCTGGTCCCTGCTGCTGGCATGTTTCCTATTTGGCCTTGCAAGCCCCTAGTACCCAAGGTGCTTGGACGACAGCAAGCCAGCGCTCCTGCCATAATGGGTGCTTGGCCTCAGCATAAGGAACCATTGCTGAGGGGAAGGGTTGGGGGTGCAGAAACATGGTACAACTTACAGATGCACTATGAATATTAGGGTGGTTTATCTCTTGTCATCAACACTGAAAGTGATGAAAGTTTGATTAAAAAAAAAAACCTCACCACCCTCTTGCTGTTTTGCTTTCTTTTACTAATATTACTTTAGTTCTTTGAACTTGCTCACTTGACCGCATAGCCAGTGAAAAAAGGCTTCCTCAGCTAGGCCCCTAAATAAAAGGGTTTTTCTGAGGTGATCTCTTGCACTTTGGAGTCCAGTGTTGCTGTTGATCTTGGTGCTGATGATTCGCTGTGTCTGATCTGTGCTGAACTTGGAACCTGAAGATGGCCTGTCCCTGCAAGGAATGATGCTACCAATCCATAAACGGTCTGGAAAATAAGGAGCCCTTCTTTTGCAGCAGATAGTGCCTCTTTCACTTGGGAGTGGTGCAGTTGTGAAGATATAGTCATCTAATGTAGATCAGATAAATCACTATAATTTCATGTAGATTCAAACAAACAAAGCCTTGCGTGTCTAAGCTACCGATTTGCATGAGCATAGCTACAGTCTTGGCTTGAATGCAAACAAATCGCCACCATAGAAAAGGCCCTCCTCTCAGAGTT